>NC_045427.1:67766538-68381850 GCF_902635505.1 Sarcophilus harrisii
CTCAGATGAAGAAATTTAAACTATTTCTAATCATATGGAAAAATGCTCCAAGTCATTATTAATCAGAGAAATGCAAATCAAGACAACTGAGATACTACTACATACCTGTCGGACTGGCTAGAATGACAGGGAAAGATAATGTGGAATGTTGGAGGGCATGTGGGAAAACAGACACTAATACATTGTTGGTGGAATTGTGAATACATCCAACCATTCTGGAGAGCAATTTGGAACTATGCTAAAAACGTTATCAAACTTTGCATACCCTTTGATCCAGAAGTGTTACTACTGGGCTTATATACCAAAGAGATCATAAAGAAGGGAAAGGGACCTGTATGTGCATGAATGTTTGTGGCAGCTCTCTTTGTAGTGACCAGAAACTGGAAACTTAGTGGATGCCCATCAATTGGAGAATGGCTGAATAAATTGTGGTATATGAATATTATGGAATATTATTGTTCTGTAAGAAATAACCAACAGGATGATTTCAGAATGTCCTGGAAAGACTTACATGAACTGATGCTGAGTGAAATGAGTAGGGCTAAGAGATCATTATATACTTCAACAACAATACTATGTGATGACCAATTCTGATGGATCTGGCCATCCTCAGCAATGAGATGAACCAAATCAGTTCCAATGGAGCAGTAATGAAATGAACCAGATATGCCCAATCAAAGAACTCTGGGAGATGGCTAAAAACCATTACATTGAATTCCCAATACCTATATTTTTGCCCACCTGCATTTTTTATTTCCTTCACAGGCTAATTGTACAATATTTCAGAATCCGATTCTTTTTGAACAGCAAAATAACAATTTGGTCATGTATACTTATTGTGTATCTAATTTATCTTTTAATATATTTAACATCTACTGGTCATCCTGCCATCTGGAGGAGGGGTGGGAGGAAGGAGGGGAAAAATTGGAACAAGAGGTTTGGCAAATTTGCAATGGTGTAAAGTTACCCATACATATCACCTGTAAATATAAGGCTATTAAAATAAAAAAAAATAAAGGTTAAATGCCATTCTGCCAGGAAATATTTTCATAGTCCTTTTTTGTTCCCTCTATTCAGCACAGTTGATATTCTCTCCAGAATGACAATTAAACTTCCATAATCTTCACATTGTGATATTACATTAACAATTAGATGCATTCCAAGATTCTAATACCTTGCAAAGATACAATGATACCGATTATTTTTGTGTGAAAGATTATTGAAGATGATTTTACATAAATAAAGAGCTATCTTGACAACAACTAGTTGTCCTTGTATTCTTCACTAACCACATCATTAGATACTGAAGTAACCAGTTAAAGCTTTTGAAAAATAACCCATTGACATTTTTTTGTGATAACTTTTTATTCCAAATAGATGCAAAGATACTTTTCAACGTGCACCTTCCCAAACTTTGTGTTCCAAAAATTTTTTCCCTCCCTCCCTCAAACCCTTCCAATAGACAACAAGCAATCCAATGTAGGTTAAACAGGTGCAATTCTTTTTCTTAAATTTTTTTTTTATTTTTGTTTAATAGCCTTTTATTTACAGGATATATGCATGGGTAACTTTACAGCATTAACAATTGCCAAACCTCTTGTTCCATTTTTTCACCTCTTACCCCCCACCCGCTCCCCCAGATGGCAGGATGACCAGTAGATGTTAAGTATATTAAAATATAAATTAGAAACACAATAAGTATACATGACCAAAACGTTATTTTGCTGTATAAAAAGAATCATACTCTGAAATATTGTACAATTAGCTTGTGAAGGAAATCAAAAATGCATGTGGGCATAAATATAGGGATTAGGAATTCAATGTAATGGTTTTTTAGTCATCTCCCAGAGTTCTTTCCTGGGCATAGAATGGTTCACTTCTTTCTGCTCCATTGGAAATGATTTGTTTGATCTTGTTGCTGAGGATGGCCTGGTCCATCAGAACTGGTCATCATATAGTATTGTTGGAAGTATATAATTAATCTCCTGGTCCTGCTCATTTCATTTTAGAATCAGTTCGTTAAGTCCCTCCAGGCCTTTTCCAAAATCATCCTTTTGGTCATTTCTTACAGAACAGTAATATTTCCATTTATTCTAACCTTTTATTCAGCCATTCTCCAACTGATGGACATCCCCATTTCAGTTTCAGTTTTTAACCACTACAAAAGGGCTGCCACAAACATTCGTGCACCATGGTCCCTTTCCCTTCTTTTATAATTCTTTTTGGATATAATCCGGTAAGTAACCAACTGCTGGATCAAAGGGTTATGCAAGGTTTGATAACTTTTTGAGCATAGTTCCAAATTCTCTCAAAATGGTTGGTTCGTTCCAAACTCCACCAACAATGTATCAATGTCCCAGTTTTTCCCCACCCCTCAACAAATCATCATTATTTTTTCCTGTCATCTTAAAAAATCCGACAGGTGTGTTGGGTATCCTAGAAGTTGTCTTAATTTTGCATTTCTCTGATTAATAATATTAAGCATCTTTTCATATGACTAGGAAATAGTTTTCAATTTCTTCAATTGGAAATTGTCTGTTCAAATCCTTTGACCATTTTCAATTGGAGAATGGGAAATTTTTTATAAATTGAGTTAATTTCTTATATTTTGGAAATGAGGCCTTTATCAGAACCCCTTTGACTGCAAAATATTTTCCCAGTTTTTGTTCCCTTTAATCTTGTCTGCATTAGTTTTGTTTAAAAAAACTTTTTCAGTTTTTTATAATGAAATTTTTCTATTTTGTGATCAGTAATGATCTCTATTTCTTCTTTGGTCATAAAGGGAACTTCCCCTTCCACAGGTCCAAAGGTCTTCCATTTGTTCCTCTAATTTATTAATAATTTCATTCTTTATGCCTGGGTCTTGAACCCATTTTGATCTCATCTTGTTATACGGTGTTAAGTAGGATCAATGCCTAGTTTCTGCCATATTGTTTTCCAATTTTCCCAGCAATTTTTATCAAATAGTAAGGTTCTTATCCCAAAGTTTGGGGTCTTTGGGTTTGTAAAGACAGATTGCTTTATATTTGTTGACTGTTTTATCCCTTAACCTAATCTATTCCACTGATAACTAATCTATTCCTTAGCCAATACCAAATGGTTTTGGTAACTGCCTCCTAAATATAATTTTAGATCTGGTACAGCTAAACCACCTTCATTTGATTTTTTTTTCATTAATTCCCTTGAAATTTTGGAACTTTTTTTTATATGAATTTTTTTATTTTTCTAGGTCATTAAAATAGTTTTTTGGGTTTCTGATTGGTTAACACTAAATAAATAATTAGTTTAGGTAATATCATCAATCTTTATTATATTTTGCTCGCCCTATCCAAGAACAATTTAATATGTTTCCAATTGGTTAGATCAAAGATTAATTTGTGTGAAAAGTAGTCTTAATTTTCCCATAAAGTTTCCGGATTTTCCCTTGGAATATATTCTAAATATTTTATATTATCAGTAGTTACTTTTAAATGGAATTTCTCTTTGGATTTTTGTTATGATATATAAAAATTTGATGACTTATGTGGGTTATTTTATAATCAGCAACTTTGCTAAAATTTTGGATTATTTCTAATAACTTTTTATTAGAATCTCTGGGGTTCTCTAAGTATACCATCTGTCATCGGCAAAGGATGATTTTGGTTTCCCTCTTCCTTTCTTATTCCTTTTCTCTTTCTCAGCTCTTTTTTAAAGCTAGCATTTCTAATACAATAATAAATAATTTAACGGTGATAGTGGGCAACCTTGTTTCCTCCAGACCTTATTGGGAATGGTTTGATTTTCTCCATTGCATATAAACCTTTGGAATGGTTTTAAATAGTGCTTTTGATTATTTTAAGGAAAAGTCCATTTTATTCCTATACTCTCAAGTTTTTAATAAGGAATGCATCTTGGTTTTATCAAATACTTTTTCTGCATCTATTAGGATGATCATATGGTTTTTTTAATTTGGTTAATTAAATGGCCAATTATATTGATTTTAAAGGTTTTCCTTTTTAATTTATTGAACCAGCCCCTGCATTCCGGTATAAAATCCTACTTGATCATAGTGTATTATCTTGGAATGATTTTTCTGTAAAGTCTTTTTGCTTATCTTATTTAAGTTTTAATCAATTTCATTAGGGAGATTGGTCTATAATTTTCTTTCCTCTGGTTTCTTACCTACCTGATTTAGGTATAAGTACCATGTCCTGTGTCATGGAAAGGAATTTGGTGGGACTCCCTTCATTCCCTATTTTATCAAAATAATTTATATAAGCATTGGGGCCCAATTTGTTCCCTTTAAATGTTTGGTAAAATTCATTATAAATCCATCTTGGTCCTGGGGTTCTTTTCTTAGGGAGTTGTTTAATTGCCTGTTTCTATTTCTTTTTCTGAAATGGGACTATTCAAAACAATTCCCCTCCTCTTTAATTGGGAAGTCTTTTTTTAAGGTAATCATCCATTTCATTAGGTTATCAAAATTTATTGGCATAAAGTTGACAAAAACCTCTTTTATTTCTCCTAATTTCCTCTTCATTGGTGGAAGTTCTCCTTTCATTTTTAAGACTATAATTCAAATTTTCCCTCCCTCCTTTTTCTAATCAAAAAGGCTTATCTATTTTTATTGGCTTTTTCATAGAACCAACTCTTAGTTTATTAATTAGTTCAAATAGTTTTTTTTATTTTCAATATTTTAATTTTCTCCTTTTAATTTTAAGAATTTTCCAATGTATTATTTGATTGGGGGTTTTAATTTGGTCTTTTAGTTTTTAATTTGCAACCCAATTCATTAATTTTTCTTTCTCTGTTTTTATTAAAGGGCCTCAAGGATATAAAATTCCCTCTTAAACCGCTTTGGCTGCATCCCAAGTTTTGGTATGACGTCTCATCATTTTCATTATCTTGGGTGAAATTTTAAATTGTATCTATAATTTGCTGCTTTTAAATCATTTCTTTAAAGATGGGAATTTAGTTTCCAATTACTTTTGGTCTATTTCCCCTAATTTTTTGTTGAATGTAGTTTTATTTGTCTAGAAAAAAGCATTTACTTTTCCGCTTTTCCTTTTTAATTTTGAGGTCTTTATGTCCTAATATATGGTCAATTTTGAATAGGTTCCATGAATTAAGGAAAAAGTATTTCCCTTCTATCTCCATTCAATTTTCTCAAAGATCCAACTTTACCAATTTTTTTTATTCTATTTCCTTTTTTAATTTCTTTCTTATTTGTTTTGTGGTTTGATTTGTCTAATTCTGGAGTGCAAAGGTTGAGATTCCCACTAACGTTTTTGTTGCTATTTCCTTGCAACTCTTTCTTCTCCTTTTTAGGAAGTTGGATGCCATACTACTTTTGCAATATATTTAAATATTGATAATTGGCTTCTTGTTTATGCTACCCTATAGCGGGTTGTAGTTTCCTTCCTTATCTCTTTTTAATTAAGATCAATTTTTTTTTTTGTTTGAACGAGATAAGGATTACCCTGTTTTTGACTTCACCTGGCTTTTAAATAGATTTTGCTCCAGCCTTTTTACCTTTAACTCTTATATATTCCCCCTGCTTTAAAGTGTTTCTTGTAAACAACATATTGTAGGGTTCAACTTTTGATCAAAGTCTATTTGCCTCCTCTTTTGGGAGCCATCCCATTTACAGGTTGAATTACTAAATCTGTTTCCTGCCAACCCTAATTAACCCCAGATTGTCTTTACTTTTTGCCTCCCCAGCCCTCTTTCCCCCTTTTAAACTTTATGTACCCCTTTTATCATGATCTTACCCTCTTTATAATCCCCCCTCCCCCTTTGGTCTTTTCCCCTTCCCCTTATTACTCTTTTTCTTTCCCTTTTCCTCTCCCCTGTTTTTTAATGAGGGCGAGAAAATTTTCTCTAAAACAAATGTCAATTATTTTTTCTTTGGAGCCAACTCTGATGAATAAATTCACAATTTCCTCCCCTCTCTAAATTCCCCCTCAGATAGGATGTTTCCTTTGCCTCTTTGTGGGATGTGGTTTCCCTCTTTTTTACCCTCCTTCCTTCCCACCTTTTCTGCCATCATCCCTTTTCCATATCTAACTTCCCTTTTTATGCTTATCAGTACAATCAAATTATACATGTATTTTTTTTATATCCACAACAAAATACAATTCTCAAGGTTTTTTTCCTTTTCTGCATCTCTTGGTTCTATGCTTGGAATCAAATTTTTTTTTGGTTTGGTTTTTCTTCAGAAACAAATGGAATTCATTTGTTTCATTAAATTCCATCTTCTTTCCCTGGGAAAATGCTCAACTCAACTTGGGTTAGTTTATCTTGGCTGCATCCCAAAGTTCTTTGTGCCTTTCTGAATATCATATTCCAGGCCCTTTGTTCCTTTTGTGGAGGCAACCAGATCTTGGGTGATCCTTATTTGGCACCTCCCTAATTCAAATGGTTTTTTTGCTTCTTGTAAAATTTTTTTTAATCGTAGTTCTGAAATTTGGCCCAAATATTCCTTGGGGTTTTTATTTTAGGGTTTCTTTGAAGGTTGTTCCGGATAGTTCTTTCAATCCCTAATTCAAGGATTCTATTCATCTGGGAAGTTCTCTTCGATGATTTCTTGTAAAAATAGTATCTAGGCTCTTTTTTTCATCATTACTTTTCAAGTCCAATAATCCTCAGATTATCTCTCCTGAATCTATTTTCCAAGTCTGTTATTTTCAAGTAGATAATTCATGGTTTTCAGTTTGTCATTTTTTTTGTTTTTTGTGACTGATTCTTTGCTATCTCAATGAATCCATTAGTTTCTATTTGTTCAGGTTCAATTTTTAAAAAATTTTTTTCTTCATTTGCTTTTTACTTCTTTCTATATTTTCCACTTGGTTTTTGAATATATTGTTTTGGTCTGTGGAATTTTTTCCATTTCACTAATTTTTTTTTTATGAATGATTTTTCTTTCAATTCCACAAGATCCCCAGTTTCTTTGAATTGTCTTTTTCAATTCAAAATCCTACTTTCTAGTGGTTCTTTATTTTTTCAATTCACCAATTTTGTTTCCCTACTTCCTGGGAATTTTGTAACTTTTCCAATTCTATTTCCAGGAATTTTGCTCTCTTTAAGGCTTCTCTTTCCTTTCCCCCATTTATCTTTAACTCTCTTTTTGAGACTTTTAATGGTCTCTTCTTAAGGAGCATCATGTAAAGGGAGGACAGTCTGATGCATTTTTTGCTGTTTGAGGGGTTCTCTTCAGGTTTTGACCTGCTCTTTTTCTGCATAGAAGCTTTGTTCTTTTTATCTTTTTATTCATGTTTAAAGGCCTTTGGGGAAGTCTCCAAGGCAAAAGGGTTTCCAGCTTTCCTGTGCAGAACTGGGAGAGATGTAAACCAATTTTCCCCGGCTCCGGTATGGGGTTGCCTGAGTGAGAGTTTTCCCTTCCCCAACAGGAAGTAGATTCAGCACTGGCCAAAACTATCGAAGTGCCCAATGGGGCTGTGGGGTTAGCGATTGCCCTCAGCTAGGGAAAGGGTTGAAAGTGTCACTGCCCCCAGGCCAGGAACCTTCTTGTGGGACTGTGGTGTTAGAAGTTGACCGCAGACCGCTTGGTTCTACCCGAACTTGGGAACTCTGCCCCTTGTCTCTCCTGAATGCAAATTGGCCCCTGGGGAAACCTCTTGGCCCCAAGCCAAGGCCCCCCCACTTGTGCAGATTGGAAGGCTAACCCGGGCTTGTCCTCCACCCCGTGCAGGATCCACAGCTCCCCAAGGAAAAACCCCGTTCTGGGTTTTGGAGGCTGCAAAGCTTGTGCTATCTGTGCTTTCCACTTTCGGTTTGGGGGCCTCCTCGGAACCTAATTTTCTCTCCCAGTCTGCGTTATCTTTTGGGGAACCAACCTTTTTGGCAAGACTGCAGATTTTTCTTCCCTTATTGAGGTTGTTCTGCCTTATCTTTTAATTTGGCAGTCAAGGAATATTTTTGGGCCAAATATAATATTGATAAAGAGGGTAAGAGAAGAGCTTAGAAAGTCGCGTGTGTATTCTCTGCCATCTTGGCTCGGCCCCCCCCAGGTGTAATTCTTCTAAACATATTTCCATATTTGTCATGTTGTACAAGAAAAATCAGATCAAAAGATGAACAAAAGAATAAGAAAAAAGCAAAACAAACAAAAAATGGAAATATTATGCTTTGATTCACATTGAGTCTCCATACTTCACTATCTGATTGAGAATAGCTTTTTCCATAATTAGTCTTTTGATACTGGCTTGAATAACCTCATTGTTGAAAGGAGCCAATTTTATCATATATCTTGTTGTTGCTGTATAAAATGTTCCTTTAGTTCTACTCACTTCATTTAGTATCAGTTCCTGCAAGTCTTTTCAAGATTTTGTATAATCAGCTTGCTCATCATTTTTATACAACTACAATATTCCATTACATTCATATACTATAATTCATTCAGCCATCACCCAACTGATGTGTACCTATTCAAATTCCAGTTCTTTGTCACTATAATAAAAGGACTACTCTAACTGTTATTGAACCTGTGGATCTTTTTCTCTTATTTATGATCTTTTTGAGATACAGACCCAGTAGAGACACTGCTAGATCAAAGTCTATGCATAGTTTTATAGCACTTTGAGCATAGTTCTAAAATACAGAATGGTTGGATCACTTCACAAACCCCACCAACAAAGCATTTGCGTTTTTATTTCCCCAAATCCTGTCCAATATTTATCATTATCTTTATGCTTTTTCTGTCATCCCATACAAACTGAGAGGTGTGAAAATGTACCTCAGAGTTGTCTTAATTTGTATTTCCCTAATAAAATTGATTTAGATCACTTTTTCATATGATTAGAAATAACTTTAATTTCATCATCTAAAAATTATCTCTTTATAACCTTTGACCATTTATTAATTGGTAAATGGCTTGATTTCTTGTAAATTTTAATAAACTTTCTATATATTCTGGAAATAAGGCCTTTATCAAAACCCTTGGATGTATTTTTTTCACAATTTTCCACTTCTCTTCAAATATTGGTTGCATTGGTACTGTTTGTACAAAATCTTTTTAATTTAATGTAATAAAAATTATCTATTTTGCTTTTCATAATGGTCTAAAGTTCTTTTATGGTCCAGAAATTCCTTCTTTCTTTACAGACCCGAGAGATGAACTATCCCTTGTTTAATTAGCTTATGACATCACAATTTATGTCTAAATTATGAACACATTTTGACTTTATTTTGATATAGGGTTTAGATGTTGGAAAATATCTTTCTTCTGCTATATTATTTTCCAGTTTTCCTATCAATTTTTGTCGAATATTTCATTGTCTCTTTTTTCTGAGTTTATGTTCTTGCCCTTCCCTGCCATTTACACACACACACACAATTATATTTAACAATTCATTGATATTCTTCATATATTGTTCTTTCCGCTGAATTTTGTTCTGCTTTTTTCTAACTATACAAAATAATTTCTTGCAGTTTTATTACTATGGTACTGAATAAGTAGATGAATTTAAAATCATAATTTTTAATATATTAGTTTGGCCTGTCCATGAGCATTTAATTTTTTTCAATTGTTTAAAATCTAACTTTATCTATATGAAAAAAGTTTTGTAATTGTATTTATATAGTTGCTGGTTTTGTCTTAGTAGGTAGACTTCCAAATATTTTACATTATCTAGCATTATTTTAAATGGTATTTATCTTTCTACCTCTTGCTGCTAGACTTAGTTGGCAACATAGAAATGTTGATGACTTATGTGGGTTTATTTTAGATCCTGCATTTTAGCTAAACATATTAATCATTTGTGGTAATTTTTTGATTGATCCTTTGGGATTCTCTAAGTATAGCATCATATCACCTGCAAAAACTAATAATTTAGTTTCCATGTTGCCACGATACTCTGATTTCTTCAATTTCTTTTTCATTTCTTATTGCTAAAGATATTTCTATTACAATATTGAATAGTAGTGGTAATAATGCACAGCCTTATTACAACCTGATGCTTTTACTTTATCCCCATTACATATAATGCATGCTGATGGTTTCAGTTATGTTTGAATTGTCACTTGTTCCATTATTTTTATTTTATCATCCTTTATGCCCAGATTATGCACCTGTTTAGACCTTCTTTTGGTATAGGATATGAGATGTAGGTCTATGCCAAGTTTCTGAGACATTATTTTCCACTTTCCCCTCCCAATTTTTTTTTTTTTTTTTTGTCAAATAGTGAGTTACTTTTCCAGAAGCTGGAGTTTAAGGGTTTATCAAACACTTGATTGCTATAAGCCTTGTTATTGTGTCATGTGTACCTAATTTATTCAATTGATCCACCACTCTATTTCTTAGCAAGTTCCAAATGGTTTTGATGACTGCTGCTTTATAATATAGTTTTACTTCTGGTATTGCTAAGCTGCCAGCCTTTGTGTTTTTAATTATTTCCTTTGCTATTCTTTATCTTTTATTCTTCCAGATAAATTTTGTTATTATTATTTCTAGTCCTATAAAATTATTTTAGCAGTGTGATTGGCATGGCATTGAACAAGTAGACCAATTTAAGTGAAAACTGTCTTTTTTTTCTGAGGCAATTGCAGTTAAGTGACTTGACCAGAGTCATACAACTAGGAAGTGTTAAGTGTCTGAGGGCAGATTTGAACTTAGGTCCTCTTGAGTTCAGGACTGATACTCTGTTCACTGAACCATCTAGCTGTCCCTTGTCATTTTTATTGTATTAGGTTGGCCTAGCATGAGCAATTGATATTTTTCCATTTGTTCAGATATAACTTTATTTGTGGGAGAAGGGTTTTGTAATTGTGTTCATATAATTATTGGGTTTGTATTGCAAGAAGGAAGAACCCCAAGTGCTTTATTCTGTTTACAATAATATTAAATGGAATTTCTCTCCTATCTCTTGCTAATGGGCTTTGTCAGTAATATGTAGAAATGCTGATAATTTGTGTGGCTTTTTGTATCCTGCAATTTTGCTAAAGCTATGCATTGCTACAATTGTGAAGTTTTTAGATGCTTTTCTAGGATTCTCTAAGTATATAATAATATCATCAACAACAAAATAATCAAAGAGTGATTGTTTTAATTCCTCATTGCCTTTTCCAATTTCTTATTTTTTTTCATTTCTTATTGTTTAAACCAACATTTCTAATACAATATTGTATAATAGTGGTGATATTGGGAATCCTTGTTTCATCCCTGATCTTATTGGGAATGTATCCATCTCCTCTCCAGTATAAATACTGCTCTCTGTTGATTTAAGATAGATACTGCCTATTGTTTTAAGGACAATTGCCTTTATCTCTATGCTTTGTAACAGTGTTTTCAATAGAAATATGTACTATATTTTTTTCAAAAGCTTTTTCTTCATCTCTTGAATTATCATATGTTTCTGTTGGCTTTATTATTGCTATGATAGATCATGGCAATAATTTTTCTGATATTAAAAGAGCTATCCATTTATGGTATAAATACCACTTGGTCATGGTATGTCGTCTTGGTGATAAGTTGTTATAATTAATTGCTTTGCTAATATTTTATTTAAAAATTTTGCATCAATATTTATTAGAGAAATTGATCTGTAAATTTCTTTCCTGTTTTGGCTCTTCCAGTTTTAGATATAAATACCACATTTATGTCATGGAGGATTTTGACAGGACTCCTTTTTTTCCTCTTTTTTTCCACCAAATAGTTTACATAGTATTGGAATAAATTGTTCTTTAAATGTTTAAAAGAATTCACTTGTGAATCCATCTGGGTAAGGATTTTTTTTTATTAGAGAGTTCATTAATATCTTATTTAATTTATTTTTTCTAAAAAGGGACTATGTATTTTATTGTTGTTTATGTTATTTAATATAAATGTATTCACTTATTATGTACTTAATGTATGTAATATATGTATCATATATTGTATATAATATAATATATGTATTATATAATATATATAATATATATAATGTAATATAACTGTAGTAATAATAAATACATAAATGTAATAATATGCATTAAATATAAATCCTATTTATGTATTACATTTATGTTAACTTGGGCAATTTATATTTTTGTAAATATTCATCTATTTTGGTTAGATTATCAGACTTCTTGTCATAGAGTTGGGCAAAATAGTTCCTACTTATTGCTTTAATTTCTTTGTCATTGGTGGTAGGTTCACAACTCAGCATCAAAAATGAACTTGAACTTTTTTTCAATTGATCTTGTGCTGGAGAGTGGCTTCATTCCATCAAACTCTGTTCAGAGACTTGATTGCTTGTGTGTGTTTTTTTAAGGAAACTGGGAGGACTCAAACAGCTTCTTGGCTCTACCCTTCTATCTTGGCTCCACCCCCAGAAGTTCTAATTTGATTTTTAATTGGGGAAGGGAGTTTAATTTGGTCTTTTTTTAGTTATTTTAGTTGCGTGCCAAATTCATTCATCTTCTCTTTCTCTGTTTTCTTCATGCAATCATCTAGTGATACAATATTTCCTTTAAGAACTTATTTGGCTGCATCAATATGTCTGATATGCTGTCTCAATATTATCATCATCAATGATTTTTATTATTTGTTGGTTGACCCCCTAAATTCTTTAGGATTAGGTTGCTTAAATTTCCAATTATTTTTGTCCTATTTTTCCAGGACCCTTTATTACATGTATTTTTTTATTGACCATAATCTGAAAAGCATGCATTTACTATTTCTGCATTTAATTGTGAGTTTTTTATACCCTAATACATGGTCAATTTTTGTGTAGTTGCCATGTACTACTGAGAAAAAAAGTATACTCCTTTTTATCCCCATGCAATTTTCTCCAAAATCTATCATACTTAATTCTTCTAAAATACTGTTCATCTGCTTAACATTTTTCTTGATTACTTTGTGTTGGATTTATCTAGTTCTGAAAGAGGGACGTTGAATTTCCCCTTCAGTAAAGATTTGTAGTCTATTTCTTCCTGCATCTCATTTAGCTTCTTCTATAAAAATATAGATGCTATACCACTTAGTACATATTGTGTTGGCATTGATATTTCTTAATTATCTGTGGTAGCTATTAGCAAGAGGTATTTTCCTTTATTATCTTTTTAAATTAAATTTATTTTTGCTTTTGCTTTATCTGAGAGAGATCAGGATCACTACCCCCCCCTTTTATTTCAATTGAAACAAAATAGTTTATTTTCTAGTCTTTTAATCTTACTCTCTATGTATCTCTTTTCTTCAAATGTATTTAAAGATTCTGCCTATTAATCCTGCCAGCTATCTATTCCTTTTATGGGAGATTTCATTCCATTCACATTCACAGTTAAGATTTTAAATTCTGTATTTATTGCCATCCTATTTTTTTCTTTCTCCTTTTACCTTTTCTTTCCTCACTTGCATATTGCTTAGGATCACCACATCCTTCAATCTATTCTCCTTTTTTCAGTCCCATTCTTTCTTATCCCTTTTCCCTTTTACTTCTGCCCTCCCTTTTATTATACCCTCTTTCTTATACCTTTCACCTTTTACTACCCTGTGGGAAGAGACAAATTTGCATACCAAACTAAATACATGTTATTTCTTCTTTGAGCTATATCTGATGAGATTCAGGTTCAAATAACGTTCCTTTTATTCTTTTCCTCTATTGTAATAGGTGTTTTGTGCCTCTTCATATGGCATAATTTATGCTACTTTGCTTCTGCTTTCCTCTTCACTTAGTACAATTTGTTTTCCACATCTAATTTCTTTTTTATATCATTCACATTAAAATCAAGTTATAACTACATTCTCTAATCATACACCTTCCAATTGTCCTGAAAAAAATATAGTTCTCAAGAATTTCATTTATCTTCTTCCCCCATAGGGGCATAAACATTTTAACCCTTCTTGTATTTGAAAGTCCAGTTTTCTGTTCAGCTCTTGTGTTTTCATCAGAAATGATTGAAAATCCCTTATTTGATCAAATTTCCATATTTTTCCCTGAATGATAATGGTTAGGTTTGCTAGATAATTTATTCTTGGTTGTAGTGAAAGCTCCTTTGGCTTCTGGAATACAAATTCCAAGACGTCAATCCTTTATTATGAAAGCTGGTAGATATTGGATCATCCTGATTGTGGTTCCTTAATATTTGAATTGTATTTTTCTGGTTGCTTGCAATAATTTCTCCTGTATCTGATAATTCTACAAGGGGGCTATAGTATTCTTAGGAGCTTTCATTTTGGGGTGTCTTTCAGGAGGTGATTGGAGACTTCTTTTAATGACTGTTTTACTCTGTTGTTACACTAAGATATCAGGGCAGTTTTCCTCGATAATTTCTTGAAAGATGTTTTCTATGGTATTTTTTTTCATCGTTGCTTTCATGTAGTCCAATAATTTCTATATTCTCTTTCCTGGACCTATTTTCAAGTCAGTTGTTTTTCCAATTAAATATTTTGCATTTTCTTATTTTTTTTTTCTTTTTTGGATTTTGTTTAATTGATACTTGATTTCTCATTGCGTCATTCACTTCCATTTGTCCAACTCTAATTTTTAGTGAATTCTTTCTTCAGTTAGGTTTTTTTTTTATTTTATTTTATTTAAACTTCCTTTATATTTGGCCAATTATACTTTTAAAGGAGTTTTTTCTTCAGGAGATTAATTTCTATTTTACTAATATTATTTTTAAAGAAGTGGTAGTTATATCTATCTACCTATCTATCTATCTATATCTATATCTATCTATTTCATCAAATTAATTTCTTAATTACTTTTTTTTCAATTGATGGCTTTTCCAAGGTGTTGTTCCCCCCCCGAAAAAAAAAATCTTCCATTACTCTCCTGCAATGCTCATATTTTTCTTCTTCTTTTTTTAAATCTTGTTAGAACTTTTCCAAGAGAGGCTGTTGAATTAGAGATCTGTTTATATTCCTCTTTGAGTCATCATTTACAGGAATTTTGTATTTTCTGTCTTATTCTGTGGTTATGTTTTGATCCCCTCTGTCTTCATTGTAGCTCTATATGTTCAAAGTTCTTTTTTTTTGTTCATTTTTTAAAAATTGAGGTCTACTCTTAGGGCACAGAGGAGATTGTCCCAAGTTTTCTCTGCAGGGTGACAGGGCTTCTCACTGACTCTTCTGAGGCCAGTGCTACCATCTTCTGTGTCTGATGAGTGGCCTGGCCAAGTTCAGCTTATTATGCCTGGGTTCTGGGGCTCACAATTTGCCTTCTGTGGTTGTCTTGGAGGTCTCACAGTTTGGTCTGTTCTCTGAATTAGGACAGAGTAATAAATGCTACTGTATTAGTACTAAGACCCTTCTGCTAGATTACAACTAATAGCCTCCTATGCAGGGCCTCCTGGCACTAAACTTTCCTGCTCCCTGCACTACATCTCTGTTGAGCCCTATTCTCCCTGCCTAATTGAGACAGATCTATCCTAAATTCTTCAGTTATTTACTGTTATTCAGTTATTACAGTCAAACTGGGAAATTATTACAGTCAAAATGTTTGTGAGTTCTGTTACTCCTAAATCCATTTAGTAGCTTGAACCAGTTGTTGATCATGAGGGAAGCTAGGAAGAACTTAGCAAATGTCCCATCTACTGTCCACCATCTTGGTTCTACCTCAACTCAGTGACATTTCTAAATTTATGGAAAGAAGGAGATATTTCAGTACTTGAAAGCATATATTTTGTCCTTACAAAAAAGTAAGTATAAGAGACTAACAATCTCTAAACCAGTGTACTTTGCTTTAATTCCTGTGAAAATTATATTATTATCATTATCATAGCAATGGTTAGCCAACATTTTTATGAGGAAGAAGTGATAGCTTTGTCAAAAATATTACTTTTTTCACAGTTATTAGTTGGAAGAACAAGTAATTAGCAGAGATGTGATTTACCTTGTTTATATACTAAATAAAAGATCACGTATATTTTTGTCTTAAAAAAGGTACTTTCTTCTGCAAAAGTGAACTTCACAGTAGTCAAATTAAATAAATTTGAAATTGCTTGAGTGAGTAGACCTAAAGAACTCCATGTCATCTTGGGAGTAGTTATTTAGTAGAATGGCCTAGAATATGCATTTGGTTCTGTGCCATTTAAAAAAAAAATCAACTTTGAATGATGGCAGCAAGGAAAGTAACATAAATGCACAAACAGTATAGTACACATTAAGAAAAAATCAAGATATATGGAATAGTATTTTTATTCAAAAGCTGCATTTTTCAGATGAGAATATCATAAAGAAAAGGAAATTTGCTACCCAAACTCATAGTTTGTAAATGGCAAAGCTGGGATTTGAACCAAAGTACTTGGAATCATTCTCATATACCATAATGATTCTAGAAAATTGACCTACACTAACTGAACTCCAGGTTCCAACTTTGAATCATTGGTCATATTAAAATCAATTTAATTTACTGTCTGACAGAAGGATTCAAGAAATCAATTTCATTTATACATAAGAATGGAGGCTTGAGTAGATAGAAGTTCATCAGAAAGAAAGAAAACATTTGAGAGTTTTACTATATTCCAATCTTATAGTGATTAAACAGTTTGAAATGTTAACAAAACAATCTAATATGATCCTAGGCTATCACCTCCCAATCTTGAAAAGAGCTTGCAGGATTAAAGAGATAATAGTTCTATTATATTCTTCTCTAGTTCAACAACAGTACAATTTTATTTTCTTGGCTACATTTTTCATAAAGTACATTGATTATTTGTATAAACTAGACTGTTAAGAGCCTTGAATCTATGTCAGATAAAGATAGATTGAAAGAACAGAAGATGTTTTGCCTATGGAAGTGATGACTTGGAGAGAAAATGGTAGATGTCTTATACTTTTTAAGTAACTCTGACATTTGAAAAAGTAATTAGATTTATTCTATCAGTTTCCAGAGGGCAGAGCTGAAAACTGCCGAGAGGCAAATTTAAGTGTGATATTAGAATAAAAAATAATTATAATGATTATAATTATCCAAAAGTAACATAAACTGTCTGAGGAGATAGTGGCTTTCATCTCTCCAAGGAATTTAAAGAAGAAATTGGTGATGACTAGTTTGAGTTTTGAATTAATAATCTTTCTGTTGTTGTTGTTGTTCAGGGAAAGGTAACACTAAATAATCATTGATGTCCCCACCAACTTGTAAATTTTGTGAATTTGATTCCATGATAAGGTCCATCCATTTTTAATCATATCCTAAAATAATGACATAATAATCTTTCAAAAACCTGATTGTTCTATACAAAAGTATCTCTGATACCACACACACACACACACACGCACACACACACACATTCTTCAGAGAAATAGGATTTCTTGTCCTGATTTATTTCCCATTTATTCACACTTCATGCATTCTGTTTTCCAGCAAACCTGCTCACTCAAACTGGACTATCTGTCTGATACCACTTTCTCTTTCTCCAAAGTATTCTTTAAGTCTGAATTGCACTAACTCCTGACTCTATACACTTTTAAATCTTTAGATGGTTCTTACACAATTTACCATAATTGCCAACTCCTATAAGAACCTTCTCTACTCTTTAATCTTTTCCTCATCAAGTTATCTTCTATTTACATATATTTTTTATGCCATAGAAGAATACAAATTTCTTTCTAGAACTCAGCACAGTGATAAACAGAGAATGGCTAATTGTTATTTTTATTCTTTTATTACTGATTTTATTTGTATATAAAGATCTATAGTATAACTCATGGAAATATCAAGTATATTGAGCTTTATTTCCTATGTTTGACTTTAATTTGTCCGAATTTTTTGACATACTACAAAGATGCCAATTAATTTCTGGTTGTAGATTTCTCTAACTATTCCCTTATAAGGTTAATTGTTCCCAGCAGGACATTCCCTAGATCTTTTAAAAACCTAATTCTAGTTGCTAGAGGAATATGCATAGCTTAAATCAATGAATAGAATCATTTATTTTTCATTACTCATAAGTTTTTCAGACAAGGAATAGTTAATGGTTAAATTTTAATAAGAGATCAAAGCATAATATAGAACTAAGAAATAAATTGATGCAGAAGAAATAATTTGAGTTTATTTTCTTTTAACATAATTATATTATAAAAAAATAATTTGCTTATTCAATGAATAAGAGATATTGTAGTAGTACAGAGAATAGAAGAATTACAATTGTATGTAGACTCAAAAAGAACTGAGTTCAAAACCATAATAATAATTATTTTTTGTGTAAATACTGTTAATGATATTTAGCTTTCTGAATCCCAGGTTACTTTTATAAAATCAGGAAAATAACATTTTGTTTTATACCACAATGTTGCTATGAGGATAAAATGAGATTATGCACATTACTTTTTAACCCTAATATCAACTCTATTGAACAACATAAATGTTTAAACTTTGTGTAAACATACACAAAATCACTGATATAATGCTGGAAGAAAATTCAGAAAGTATCTATTTTAATACATTTTCAGTATCCTGCATTGATTTAATCATCATCCTATCAGTTTTTTTATTATTTTATTATTCCCCTCCATTCATACTGTCCTAATTGGCAGGTATATTTTCTCAATCCTGGACAATTAGACCAATTAAGTGGTAGAGTGCATAGAGTAATAGACTTATAATAAGGAAGACTCATCTTCCTGAGTTCAAATGTGACCTCCTTTACTAGTTGTGTGACCCTGGGCAAAACAATTTTATCATTAGAAGAGAATGAGAAGTTAGATTTCACAAATATCAAAGCAATAAGAAGGAAGAGTGAAGTACCTTTTTAAGATATCTCCAACCAATCACTGTGTGATTAAGGAACAAGCTAAACAATAAAGTTCCTGACATAGGGTCTCAAGCTTACACCAGTCCAAAACAGCTAGATTCAATGATAAGACACAAGTCTTTAGACTATGGAATGGGAAAATAAAGAGGATCATGAATTGATCAATTGTAACTCTGTTTTTAATTGAAATTCACTTTGTTAATCAAACCAACTGCAACTAAATCTTATTGTAAATCCAACCAATTCAAAATGTGAAAAGAAGGGTAAGAAATTGACCTAATAGTAAAAGTTTGCTAGCAATTCTGTATTCAGTTGTCCTCCTTGGAAATATTCTTGTTTCCCTTGAGAATTGAGTAAAGGATTTTTCTTTCATTCTAGAAGAGTATTGGTTGTAACACTCCTCCAAGACAAGCTTGCAATCAGGGAAGCAGTGGGTAGGGGTAATTTATCCTGGACTTACTTTCCTATCCTGCTAAATTCCATAGGGTCTTTTGATAGCATGGAAAAGGAAACAGCTAACTATTCAGTATCTTCACCAGGAGTAATGAAATTAGTATTGTTTGTGGTAGAGGGTTTTTTTGTTTGTTTATTTTTGCTTTTGTTTTTTTCCAGTGGCAATTGATGGCTGTGAGAGTTGGAATATAAAAAAGTGAGGTATCAGAAGATTGAATTGTGGTACTGGAAAAGACTTTTGAGCATCTTTGGACATGATGGAGGTCAAATAAGTCAATACTAAATGAAAAGAAATCAGGATATTCATTGGAAAGTCTAATACTGAAGCTGAAGCTTAAAATCTTTGGTCACATAATGATAAGATGATACACATTAGAAAAACCCTGATGTTGGAAAAGAGTAAAGACAAAAAGAAAAAAGAATGAGATAGATAGTTTCAGGAAGCAATGAATGTGAACTTAGACAGACTTTGGAAGAATAGAGAATATAAGCACTTGATGTGCTATGATTCTTGGGATCTCAAAATCTCAGACATTGCTGAATAACTGCACAAGAACAAATCTAGAGTTTTAGAATAGTCTCCAAAGTGTTCTCTTTTAACTCTACTCTTGATCTACTAAGTGGGAATCCTAACAACACATTTCTCCCAGCGTATTGTGAAGATCAAATGTGATATTTGTAAACTCTAGAGGAATGGAATGCTG
Organism: Sarcophilus harrisii; assembly: GCF_902635505.1. NCBI lineage: Eukaryota > Metazoa > Chordata > Mammalia > Dasyuromorphia > Dasyuridae > Sarcophilus > Sarcophilus harrisii. The sequence continues at coordinate 67,786,368 of NC_045427.1, forward strand.
GAGAAGTATACTTGAAACAAAGTGTTGGCTCAGTGTAATTGATGAGATGATGCTTCTCCAGTCACATATATACTTAGGACTTAGTACGGTGATATAATGGTCCTCTAGTTCACACATCCATAATATGTGTAATGATGTAATTGTAATAGGGTATATAAGGGTTAAGATGGAGTGGAAGAGAGACATTCCATCTTAGATTATCCTTCTGGTGGCTCTCCTGCCTCCTGCACTCCTCCATTAAGATCAAGGCTGGTCCCCAGATGCTAGTCAGGACATTGCAGTAAAGTACTTGACTCCTGCTACACAAAAAATGCTTACTAATATTTGGTCTTTTCCCTTCCCCTTTCCTCTATATGTTCCCTGTAACTTCTAAATAGGATTATTTTTCTCAAACATAATTTTTGTTATATTACTTTTTACATTAAAAACAATCTTCAAGATTCCTCATTACCTGCACTAATATTTCATAAGAACCTAAATTTGTAGCTTTAATGGTTTTAGAGAATGAAGACCCTGAAGCCTAGAGAAGAAGATTGCCCAGTTACACAGATAGGCCTCTATCAAAAAGAGGCCTCAAGCTCCAGTCCGCTAGTACTAACTGTGTAATTTGAGGTAATTAAATCCAAATAAGATGTGCATGTAATTAAATTGAGCCTTGAAGCAACAATCTTTCTATAACACCAGAGAGCTACCAATGTGGTCTCCTGAAATGTGTATGCAACAATGATTTTCAAATCAAAACAAATAGGATTCCTATGGAAATATTGTTTCTAGGGTACGCCTTTATCAGCAAGGAAACTGAAGAGAAGTGTAGCTTTATTTCTTTTTTGCTTGTTTACTTTCTCTTTTTTCACCCCTTCCCTCTCTCTTTCTCTCATTCTATTTCATCCCCCTCTCTTACTCTTTCTCTCTTTCTCTCTCTCTCACTCTTTTTCTCTCTCTTACTCTCTCTCATTCTTTCTTTTCTCTCTTACTCTCTCTTTTACTCTCTTTCTCTCTCTTTCTTTCTCTCCCTCTGCCTTCTACTCCTGCTTCCTTCCTTCCTTCCTTTCTTTCATCTTTCCTTTCTCCCCCAACCTCAAGGAGAAATTAAAAGAAATTAAAGGATAATCAGAGCTAAAAGTCTCCAAGAAATCTTTGGAATATTTTTTCTCTTTGGAGAGAAACAAGGGATTCAGAGATTTAGTAAGCAAGGGTATCTCTAATACAAATTGAATTTTTATAAGCATTTGGATGTTGTATGGTTCAATAACTTATTTAAGGAATGATATCATGGCACAAAGTTTTTTTCTTTTGTCTTTGTGCTGCATTGTAGGACATTGTGAAGTTATTCTCTATTTGCACTTTCCCCTGCTTCATCCCTTCCTGGTTACCAGGCTTCTACCTTTTTAGTTTCTAAAACTATAGTTAAAGCTTGAATATTATCCTTTTATGAGGAAGATTTTCTGCACACATATGTTGATTCTGTTGCATTCTGAGTAAATTTGTGCTTTGAAACAATGAACAATAGTAGGGACAAAAATATGAGAATGGTACAGTTGTAGGACATTTTCCTTAGAATTTACTATGAGACTGTGGCTCGAAATTTCTTTGAATACTCCTTCAAGAAAATTATTATTAATATTTTTCTTCTAAAATGTTAAATATGAAATTTGATATGTTAATAAAACAATTTATAAGGAAAATTGATAGGCATCCTTGAAGATGACCCTTTGTTTGAAAGTTGGGATAATTTACATCTTTTATCCTACAAAGTGTGGTCATGTTCTTGGGCAATTTATTAGGATATTTCAAGGCTATACGTTCACAACAAGTATTCCCTCCATGGTAACATTTTTAGCATACATTTTATGGAAAACATTTCTTATGAGAATAGATACATCCTCTTTGCTGTCATGCAAAATAGAATTAAGATATTATTTTCACTGACTTCTCTTTCTCCTGATTTACTGGAGAACAGAGAAGAACTGATTTCCTAGTTATAAAGACTTTCTCCCTATCTCCTGCCAAAACCAAATGCCAGTCTGGAGTAAAATTGGGTCTTCATGTCCTTGTACACATGCCAACAGAGGAAATTTCTTGTTAATAGACTTTCTAAGCCCAAGACATATCACCAATTGAATAGTGGTGAAATATCCTCAAGAAGCATATAGCAAATGAATAGCATTGTCCATACAACCTGGAGAGGTTGGAACCTGGAGAGTCATGGAAAATATTTTGGAATGCCTAATCATGGGGAATAAAGTAGGGATAATTTTTATATAGTATGTCTCCATAATGTTACCTTCAAGTAGAGAAGGAATATTTCTTAGATAACATTACTGAAGGAGAGGTACCTTATGATTAACCCTGATTTCAACTATTTGAAATGCTACACTTTAAAAGAGCAAAGGGAAATCATTGAGTATCATGCTTCTTAAAGAGATAGCAGGATCATCTACATGGTTCATACAAATAAAGAGGTAATGAGAAACTAAAACCATGATCTGGAGAATCAGAAGACCAAATTTTATTCTTTACTATCACTAATACTTACTTATCAATTGAAAATCCAGTGGAAAAAGGATTTCCTATCCATCTTCCTAAAGATGATTTTTTTCTTCTGGATGGTATACAACCTAAAGATTTATGACTCCATGGTCTCTACTAGGTTCTTGATAAATACTTTTAGATTGATTGATTGATTGTGAGGGGCTGTGATTTACTTGAAATGTTGTAATATTGTCCCAATAGCAACTAATAATTCAGTTCCCTTTTCTGGGGAGTCTAACTCACAGGGTAGTTTTGAATTCTAAGTTGAAAGAACTTCAGGGTTGGAAGAGCAGAATGATCCATCAAAGGGGGAGGAGAACTATGATAATTGCATAAGAATTATTGTGAATATATTATGTGATATTTGTGTTTATGGGCTCATTCAAATCTTTTGTATTTATTTATTTTTTGCTTTTTTTTTTCCATTTTCTGTGGATTGAATTAAACTGTTTAGCTTGTAACTAGTATGCATGCATATCTTAAATAGCTCTTTGAGAACTGAAAACATTTTTGTTCACATTTGTGGAAAAATAGATATGAGCCATACTTATTCCATATGTGGAAATATTATATAATAAAACATAGTTATTATTGAAAAGAGCTCCTGATCTTTTAGGATTTCTAAAACCAGTCCATGGATAATCTGTGTTTTGGGGGTTCTTAGGGCACAGTTTAAACTAATTATGTCTGATGATAGGGCACAAGAAAATAATCTTTAGGTACTGGATGAAATTCTTATGTTTCCTATTGTCTCACCTCCTATTTATCTCAATAATACTTCTTATCTTCTTCAAACTTCTTGGACAAAAAAAATTATGGATTATTTCTACATATTTTAAGCTCAAATGTGTTTGGAGGATACCAATTTGTAAAACAATGTTCTGAATTCCACAGTTTGACATTTGCATTCCCTCTCCGTCAAAAAAGAAAAAAAATGCCCTGAATCTTCCTCTGTAAATCTTTATTCTTCTTCTCTATGTTATGCATTTTCAGACTGACCAATAGGATTTTCACTAACTCTTGTAAATTTACTTTTTTTTTTCAATTTTATAACCTTATGTTTTCTCACCTGAGAATCACACATCATATTTGCAGAAGAGAGAGAGAGAGAGAGAGAGAGAGAGAGAGAGTGAGACAGAGACAGAGAAAGAAAGACAGAGAGATAAAGAGACAGAAAGAGAGAGAGTTTCATCCTTTGAGTGCTTCATCCTTTGTTGTCTCTTTCATCTTTATCTATGTGGTCATTATCCTTGATAAAGTCAGTGGTTCTATGAACACATTTTTTTTTTTTATTTATTTCATTCTTTTTTCTTTCTAGATTGTCTACCATATTACCTTCACTCTCTCACTAATGTTTAATATTTTTCTGGCTACTTCCCTGATACTCACAATTATATTCATGTCTTGCTGATCCTTAAAAATTATTTACTTGGTTGTGACTATCCACTTTATCAGGCTTTAGTCTATTCACTCACCCATACCTGCTTTGTAGCTAAGATCCTTGAGAAAATCATCCAAACTCATTGCCTACATTATCTCTTCAATTTAATTGTAAAATTTCTGTAACATGATTTCTTTTCACTTTATACAGCATTCTACTCCATTATATTACCTGACTAAATGCTTCTTCTTAGCTCCATTTGTGGCATAGTAATCCATTTCATTTTTATTTAGGGCATCCCCTAAGAATCTAATGTATTGGTCATTAGTTCTTCCCTGTAGTGCTACTTAATATTATGTTACCACCCATATACGTGCATAATATATGCATATACATATAAACAAACACGTGTATACACATATAAAACACATAATAAAGGCTTAATAAAATGCTTCTCAGTTGGTAGCTAGGAGACTATTTTTAATGTCTTTGTTTCAATTATTATCTCTAGGCCAATAATTCTCAGATCGATTTATGCAGCCCTATCATCTTTTCTGAGCTCCCATATTTTATCACCAACTGTAGACAGATATATCACACTCAAATTTTCAAAAACAAAACACATTATTTCCCAAACCTTCTCCTCTTCTAAACTTTGTTATTACTCAGAAGGGTACTATCCCCCTAATCAAATAGGCTTACAACCTCATTGTTGTTCTTCACTTATTACTCCTACTCACCCTATATTGTCAATGGTTTCTGCCAAGTCATATGATGTCTACATTCATGCCATGTCTTTAACGGGTAAAATTCTCTCTAGTCTTACATCTTCCAACATGGAGCAGGTCCCCATGCTTGTTCTTTTCTCTCACCCCACCTTACAAATAGTTATTAAGTCTTGCCATGTGTACCTTCAAAACATCTCTTCTATATGCCCTATTCTCTTATCTATCACTGCCATCAACCTAGTGAAGATCCTTATCACCTCCCACCTAGATTATTGCAATTGTCTGCTGATTTTTCTCAGACTATGTCTCACCTCCTTATAGATCAACCTTCATTCATATGTCAAATTGACCATTCCAAAACACAGATCTCTTCATTTCACAGTTCTATTCACTAAATTCACTCACATGCTAAAATCCTCTGCTTGGTTTTTAAAGCCCTTTACTAGCTGACTACTTTTTTTGTCTAGTCTTCTTGACTTGATTACTACTCTCCAGTTACTCTAAGATCCAGGGACACTGGCCTGATTATTGCTTCTTTCAAAAAATATTCCATTTGTTGCCTCTGATTTTATATAAGCTGCATCCAATGTGTGGAATGCACTCCTTCTAAAACTCTGCCTTGAGGATTCTTTCAATATTAATCTAAACTCCCACATTACAAAGAAGATCCTTCACAATTCACTTCTTTTCTCCCTTCCCCATTGTTAGTGCTTCCCTCTAAAAATGCTTTAAAAATCCTGAATCAATAGTCATTTGCAATTGCTTCCCTCAATATTATGCGATGCTTTGGGAGCAAAACCAAAAATGTAGTGTTCTTTGTATTCCTGATGCTTTGCATGATGCTCAACAATTGGTCAGTGTTTAATAAATGCATTTTCTTTCTCCTCTTGCCTTCCATGTAATACTATTGATTCCTGCTTGACTTATGGAATAAGAAGAGAAAGCAATTTTTGTGTGCTTGTGTGAAATATTTTCTGCCATCTGTACCACCTGTTCACTCCAAGAAAACAAACAAACAAAAAATCTTTTATTTTTAATCTCAATTCAGCTTCATCTTTATATATTCAGCCATTCTTCTAGTTACTTTCTTTTTTATCACCAAAAAGTTTGATAACCCCACAATCTCTGACTTTATCTAAGTAACATGATTAAAAATAAATAATTAAAAATAGCATGAGAACAATAATATATCACGGGGATGTTTTTCTAGAAAGATTATGTGTGTGTGTGTGTCTGTGTGTGTGTGTGTCTGTTTGTGTGTGCGCCTTTCTTTATATAGCTGATGTTTAGTATAATGTTTGGAACAAATGCTTATGAAGTAACTGACCATTAGTGGGATGATGGCTAAGATATACAAGAATAATTTTTTTATTTAAGAAAAAAGGTCTAGAATGTGAAGCATAAGTCTATTTTCAAGTCCTGTGATTTAAGGTTCTGTGATTAAGCTTTATTTCTATTATGATGATGATGATAAAGCTATTTCACTGGTCCCATGGTCAATTACTACTATCATGATGATGACTATTTTCATTGAATTTTGAAACATATCCTGTTCTAAAGAAATGTGAAATATTTTCTAAGATACCTAAATGTTCAAAGCCATACAATTTAAATCTGTAATCTCAGGGAAAGGAAAGGATATGAATAGTTATGATATGCATTTGGTTCAAAAAAGGAAAAGCTCCTTATCAATTAGAGTTGCTCAACAATGAAATGGGTGGTTTTATGAAACATGGAGGTCTTCTCTTAGAGGATTTTAATCAGAACCTGAATGAACACTTGTTATTATTAGATGCCATTACTGGAATAATGAAAAGGTAGTTATTTTTTCTACATCCTGTTGATTTCAAGCAATGTAAAGTGCCTCAACCAAAATATCAAATGGGAAATGAAATTTTAGAATAATTTCTACGGGAAAAGAATGTATATATGAGAACTCTGCTTCATTAAAACCCTAACAGCCCCACTTATAAAAGACTATAAGAGGAAATTGCTGATTTCATCTTATAAGTAGAGTTTATTGATTCTTACAAATATGAGGATCCTAAAGATAATCTTGCCCAACATTGTTAATTTACAAAGGAAGAAACTGAGCCTCAAATAGATTGATTGATTTGTCATATGAATAAATAATGAAGCCAGAATTTAAACCCATGTCCCCTGTTCCACTATTCTTTAAAGTCATATTCATTTGTGCTTATGTTAAAATCCTTAGAAGACAGTTTCTCATAAAAAACAAACAAAAAAACCCTACGTGATTAGAAGTAGAGTTGGCACTATACATGGAAAGGCCAGTTATACAATCAGGGCACAAAAAAATAGACAAGTACAATGAGGACTACACACTACACACACACACACACACACACACACACACACACAAACATATACATATTTATTTATTAATGAATTGTTCAATCCAATTCTCTGTAAGCCCATTTGAGGGATTTTTGGTGAAAATGATGGAGTATTTTTTCATTTTCTTCTCCAACTTACTTTATGAATGAAGAATCAAAGTAAATGGTGTTAAGGGATTTGTTCTAATGTCTAAGGTTGTATTTAAACTCAGATGTTCCTGAATCTGGGACATGTACTCTATCCACTGTGCCATTTGTTTATTCTCTTTAATGTTTGTGTGTATGTGTGTGTGTGTGTGTGTGTGTGTGTGTGTGTGTATCTGTGTGTATTATTAAAGTCACACAATTATACTGCCCCTAGTGGATGGGAATTTTTTTTAATTTCTTAAGTAAAGGAGAAACTATGTTGTTAGACTTTATTCTTGGAGTCAAGTAGTTTGGGGTTCAAATGTTTTCTGCCTCTGAAACTCTCTGTGTCCATAGGTAAATTATTTAAGATCCCTAAGCCTTCCAAACGTCTTTAAGACATATAATGAATCAATTGACAATTGAAACAATTGACAACATTCATTGTAGGAAGAATTTCCTAAATTTAAAAAATTATAAATCTTTGATTTTTTTCACATGCAAACTTTCATATGAGTGAAATTCAACTTTTCATTTTGGAGTAACACACATGGAACAAGTTTTCACATATAAATATTGAGTTTTCAAACTTTGCCTAAGCTAAGATACTACCTCACTGTTTTATTGTAATAGTCATTTGTATATCTAAATCAATCTGATTCAGACTTGATGAGTACCAAGCTTAATATCTGAAACTTAAGAAGAAATTGTCCATTCAACACTTTACTCAGTATTTTGATGGGCAATCTGAATTTCACTATTATCCAAAAGGAATGATTTCTAATTTTTCAAATAAATATTTCACCAGTTCTCTTTTCTAATTTGAATAGTTATATAATTGCAGCAAAGTGTTGTTGTTTAGTCACTCTAATTAATTTTAATTGTAAATTTACATTTCCAGAAGAAAATTTTATCTGAAACAACAACACCTTTGAGCTTTAAAAATGTGAGCAGTAAATCCTGATTTTGCATACAGTACTAAGAGGAAAGAAAATCTTTATAATTGCTAATTTAGGTGGTATTACATTTGAATATAACTATTAACAGATGTCAAATAAATGAAACTGACCAATGCATTAAATGTATTATGAATATTAGAAAGAGAAAAAAAGATAGAGATAGAGACACAGGAAGGATGAAAAAGAGAGAAAAATACTAGTAGAATGAGTTAGGCTGCATCATTGTAAAAAGAATGATTTACTTGAATACTTGAATTAAATATGATTTACTGGAATAGAAGTCACTAAAAACCTAGTATTTTTTCCTCCTTCCCCAACACATCTAATCAGTTAACAATCCTATTAATTTTATCTTCAAAGCATATTTTATAATTTTCTTTCATTTTATTTCCCAGTGTCATCATTTCAGGATGGGTGGTGGTAATAGTTACAAATGGCTACCAATTCTCTATTTTTTCCTGAAAACTTCAAAAAATTATTTCACTGCCATAATGTACAGATACAATTCATATCATGAATATATCTGAAGCTTTAAATTTTTTCCCAATTCTAACTGATATTCAAGAACCATTGAAATTTCACTCCCATCTACCTTTCCACTTTTTGTTTCATACTTGTATCTTTCATATCATCAGCATTACATGTAAAGTTTGTCACTTTCATATAACACTTTATTTCTGTCCCTTTTGCTTTTGCTAACACCTAAACTTGGAAAAACTCACTACTTTTACATCCTCTACTTTAGCTCTGCATCCATAATCTTATTGTAATCCTTTCTGCAAAGTTCAGTTCAAGTACTGCTTCTTCTATGAAGCCTTCTCTACTCCCAATCTATTATCCACAAGATAGATATAAATACTATACCCCAAAATTTAAATGTTTATAATACAATAAACCTATTTTATATCTTTTACACTTTACATATTTACTTACTTTACATTGTATCCCTCCTTATTCACTGCTTTTTTCTATGATTTACTTTGCATTGTGTCCATAATGCTTATAAATCAATACTGAAAGAATATTTAATATATGAAAAAGCCAGAGTCCTAAATTTTGTGTGAAATATAAAACAGAAAATTTGTATCAAATTTCTATGTCCATGTTTTGTCTACTCTGCTATCACCATAAGCTCTCTGAAGTCAAGCATTTATCCTTGAATTCCCTGGATCAACCAGCATCAAGCATTTAAAATAGTAAACATCCAATAAATGTTTTCTGAATATATTATATTTTAGATGTTATATGTTTGTGTATACATATATAGAAACATACATTATCATACATACACACATACATCCATACATATATGCTCTCTTCCCTTTGTGACTTTATTCACCACTGTAACTGGCAGCTAAGCGGTATCATGACAGGAACTAATAAAGGCTTTAGGAGCAACTCATTCATGAAATTCTTCTATGGGGTAAACTAAACATTTTACCTTTTTTTTTTCTTTTTGTTTGTCCTCAAACAAAAATATTTTATGTTTAATTCAGTAAATTGGTATGATTATAAAGCATCCATTTTTAATCAATGTCATGAAAATAATCTGAACAAGGTCTCCAAATGCATTCTATTTTGAATTTTGAAGAAGGCCCTTTTTTGTATTATCAAAGAATTTCAAATATGTTGTGCTTTAAGTTTCAGTGAAAATAGGGATGACAAATAGCAGAATCTGTTTCTATTGTTTTTCATTGGAAACTATCTTCTTCCCATATCTTATGTTTCTGCTTCAAAAAAAAAATTTTTGATACTTGTACTAAGTGAGGTGAATGAAAGGATCAATCTGGATAGGAACATGAGAAGTACTTCTTTCTACATTTATCTCTTCTTTGCCACTCCCAAAATTTGTTCTGTGATTCTGATTAAAGAATGTCAAGGAGATCAAACATGGAAAGCAATCCATTTCACTATGGGAAAGTTTTAATTGCTAAAAAGTCTTATTTCAATTTTCTACCACTATACTGGGATTTCGTTTTTATAAGATGCTCCAGGTATGAACTATTTACAAAGAAATCCATCAGATGCTTGTCCATATTTTAAAGTTGTAGAAAATTGACTAATTCAGCTCATGTTTTTCTAATTACAAATTTAGCTTTCCACACACTATTGCCAAACTCTTTCCATAATATTGCAAAATGTACTTTACAAAAAAATAACTGGACTTCTGGGGGTGGGGCCAAGATGGGAGAGTAAAGTCAGGAAGCTGCTTGAGCTCTCTCTGTTTCCCTTGAAAAACACATGAAATGAAGTCTCTGAATAGAATCCTACAGAATGAAACCACTCTCCAGATCAAGATAGACTTTAAAAACTTCAAAAAACATGAGTCTCTAGGAAAACAGAATTTCCTGGAAAGAGCATACAAAGCTACTCCCTGCAAACACAAGGGGCCCCTATGCTCAAAGTCAAGGCTCAGCACTGCACAGGGAGCTTGGGTGCTCTCTATGTCCCAGAAGCAGAGTTCAACCCTAAAAGTAAAAAAAGAGAGGGAAAAATACAAAAGGAAAGAAAATGAGCAAGAACCAGAAAAAAAAATCTTGACTATAGAAAGTTACTATGGTTACAGGGAAGATCAAATCACCAACTCATACAAGGACAGAATGCTCAAAGAGGAAATCTCAATGAATGATTTGAGACCACTCAAATCGAAAGCTTCTCAGAAATGCTCATAAAAACCTTTAAAAGACAAAGAAAACATGAGAAAGGAAATGTGAGGTATACATGAGAGAGTCAATTGCTTAGAAAAAGAATTTTTAAAATGGTCTAAAGAAAACACTCCTTAAACAGTAGAATTAACCAAATGTAAAAAGAGATACACAAGTTAACTAGAAAAAAACACACATTAAAAACTAGAATAGACAAATAGAAGCTAATGGTTTTGTGAGACAACAAGAATCAAAATGGAAAAATGGAAGAAAATATAAAATTTCTCATTGGAAAAACAACTGACCTAGAAAATAGATCCTGAAGAGGCAATTGAAAAATCATTGGCCTATCTGAAGGCCATGGACAAAAATTGGATAACAATCTAAAAAAGATCATTAAGGAACTTTGCCCCAATCCTCTAGAAACAAAGGGAGAAATAATCTTTAAAAGAATTCATCAAACACCTCTGGAAAGAGAACCCCCAAGCAAAACCCCAAGGAACATTGTTGCAAAATACAAAGAAATAATCTCAAAGAAAAATTACTGCAAGTTACCAGACAAAAACAATTCCTGTATCAAGAAGCAATAGTCAGGATTAACCAGGATCTGGCAGCTTCTATAATAGAATTAACTTCCCAAAGGATTAACTATAATAAAGGATAAAGAATTAACTTCTCAGTAAGGTTCAAGATCATCTTTGAGGGCAGGCAATGAAGCTTCAGTGAAATAAGATACTTTCAATCATCTGTATTGAAAAAAAAAATCAGAACTAAACAGAAAATTTAATCTCCACACAGAGGACTCAAGAAAACCAAAGAAATATAAACAGGGGAAAAATATGTATTTTTTTAAAGATTAAACTGTTTATATCACTGGGTGGGAAAACAATGTCTGTAACTTGACAACTGTATATGTTACTGGGGGAGACAGAGCTGAGCACAACATGAACTGAGAGTGTTTTTTGTGAATGGACTGTGATGAAATGACATCAAAGAAAGAGACATTAAGGGGTGAAAAAAGGTCTGCATTGGAAAAAGTAAAGGGGAGGTATGGTGGGCAAATAAGTTCACATGAAGAGGTGCAAAAGATCTGTTAAATCAAGGGAAATAAAGGAGGGGAATGAACATTGTCTAAAGTTTGATTTCATCAATTTTTGCTCAAAAATTTGCTCAAAAATTAATCAGTAAATTGGGTATAGAAATTTCTCTAACTCTATAAAGAGGTAAGAGAAGAAAAAGAAAAAGGAGGATAGGGTGGAACACTAGGGAAAAAGAGAAAAGAATGGGGGAAGAGTTGATAAAAGATAATGTAATAGGTGGAATGTGTTAAAAGAAACTACTAAGAGAAGGGGGAAAGATGATAAGATACAAAGTAGTGAGTGGAATAGGTAAAAGATAACCACAGGACAGAGGAGAGGATGAAAAGAGAACAGAAATATATGCAGGAGTTAAAATAGAATGAAGGGAAGTACAGAGCAGGTAACCATAACTTTAAATGGGAATGGGCTAAACTATCTCATAAAATGAAAGCAAATAGCAGAATGGATTAAAAAATAATCCTACAATATGTTCTTTACCAGAAACATATTTGACACAGAGACACAAAGTAAAAATAAAAGATTGGAACAGAATTTATTAAGCTTTAGGTAAAGGGAAAAAGCAGGTATAGGAATTCTGATCTTAGATAAAGCAAAATTAAAAATAGACCTTATTAAAATACAAAGAAATAAAGTACATCTTCATAAAGGGTACCAAAAATAATGAAATAGTAACGATATTAAGTGTGTATGCACCAAATGTAGAGCAGAAAAATTCTTAGATAAGATTTTAAGCCAGTTACAAGAAGAAATAGACAGCAAAATATTCTAGTGGGGGACCTCAACCTTCTCCTCTCAGAATGAGACAAATTAACCACAAATTAAACAAGATAGAAAATAGGGAGGTTAATACTACCTTAGAAAATTCATATATGATAAACCTCTGGAGAAAATTAACTATGGAGAGAAATACAACTTTTTCTCAGCAAGACATGGCACCTTCACAAAATCTGACCACATTTTAGGGCATAAAAAATCTCACAATCAAATGCTAAAAGGCAGAAATAGTAAATGCTTCATTTTCATAACACAAAATCACAATCATTAATGGCCAGGTAAAGATACATTAAAAACAATTGAAAATTAAATAATCTAATTTTAAAGAATGAAGGGATCAAATAACAAATCACAGAAACAATCAACAATTTCATATGAGAGAATGACAATAATGAGACAACATTCCAAAACCTATGGGATGCAGCTGAAACATATCTTAGGAGAAGTTTTATAGCAATAAAAAGCTACATGAATAAAATAGAGAAAGAGGAGATTAATGAACTGGGTATGAAACTAAAAAAGCTAGAAAAATAACAAAATTCCACCAATTAAATACCAATTTAAAAATTTTGAACCTAAAAGTAGAGATTGATAAAATAGTAACTAAAACTATTAAGCTAATAAACAAAACTAAGAGTTGGTTTTATGAAAACAGTAATAAAATAGATACATATTAGATTAATTTCTTCAGAAAAAAGAAAAGAAAAAAATCATTAGCATCAAAAATGAAAAGGGTGAATTTACCACCGATGACAAAGAAATTATAGCAATAGTTAGGAGCTATTTTGCCGAACTCAATGGCAACAAGTCTGACAATCTAAATGAAAGGGATGCATATTTACAAAAATGTAAATTGGCCAGGTTAACAGAAAAGGAAATAAATTACTGAAATAGTCCCACTTTAGAAAAATAAATGAACAGGCCATTAATAAACTCCCTAAGAAAAACTCTCCAGGACTAGATGGATTCACAAGTGAGTTCCACCAAACACTTAAAAAACAATTAATTCCAATACTATGTAAACTATTTGAAAAAAATAGGTAAAGGAGTACTGAAAAATTTCTTCTGGGACACAAATATATTAATCATTCCTAAACTAAGAAGAGCCAAAACAGAGAAATAAAATTATAGACCAATCTCCCTAATGAATATTGATACAGAAAACTTTAAATAAAATATTAGCAAAGAAATTGTCAGCAGTATAATACACTCTGAACAAGTGAGAATTTTACCAGAAATGCAGAGATGGTTTAATGTCAGGAAAACTATTATCATAATCGACCACATCAATTATAAAGCCAACAGAAATCATATGAAAATCTCTAATAGATGCAAAAAAAATTTTTTGACAAAATACAGCATATTTATATTAAAAATACTAGAAAGCATAGGGATAAGGAAACTTTTCTTAAAATAATAAACAGAATATAACTAAAACCTACCATAAGTATTATTTGTAATGGATAGAAGCTGGTCACATTCCCAAAAAGATCAGGGGTGAACAAATAACCATGGCCATTATTACCACTATTCTTCAGTAGAAATGTTTACTTTAGAAATAAGAAAAGAAAAAGAAATGAAACGAATTGAAATATTTAGTGAGAAAATAAAACTATCACTATTTGCAAATAATATGATGATATATTTATAGAATCCTACAAAGTCATCCAAAAGCCTACTTAAAACAATCCCCAGCTTTAACAAAGTTGTAGGATATAAATTAAATCCACACAAATCATCACCATTTCTATATATTACTGAAAAATCCCATCAGGAAGGGATAGAAAAAATTATGTAAATTTACTATAAATTGTAGAGGGCCCTAGAGAGTGGAGAAAATCTGGTTGAGGTATAAGACCCTCTAAACCAGCCAGGGAATCTCCTCACTTGTCTGGTTTGGCTCTCCATCCCCCTTAGGGGCATCTTGCCCTTCATAATAAGACAGGGGGCATGGCAACCTAAGTTGCAATTAAAGCAGAGTTATACTAAGTGGCAAAGAGACATCTTCACACAATAGCAAGTATTTTGTGTGGTCCAGTATGCACAGTATATAGTTAGAAAACATGTAGTATGCTATAGTTATATAAGGGTAGTAGGGTATATAAGGCTGAAAGAATTTGGAATAAATGAACTTAAATTCTGGTTTGTGACACTGGACAATCCTTTAGCTCCCCAATGAATTGTCTTAATATACATATATGCACATATATAGGCATTGCTATATTGAAAAATATTTCTAATAGTTTATTATGGTTTTCATCTCAACATATGTAATTGGAAAAGAAAATAAGCATGTACTTAATAATGAGTAAACTTAAATTTAAAGTATAATGTAGAGAGCCAGAATTCTGGAAAAGTATACTTCAAACAAGGCATTAACTAAGTGGAATTGATGAAATGATTGTTCTCTAGTTCACATATATACTTAGTACTTAGCATGATGATGCAATGGTTCTGCAGTTCACACATACTCATTATGCTGTAGTGATGCAATTGTAATAGGGTATTTAAACTGGGGATACAGTTCAGACTGGCAGATTGTCAGACTGCTGGAGGAGACTGAGTCAGACTGAGACTGGCTCAGACTATGACAGAAAACTAGCCCGAACATTATATTTTGGTGCCCAGACATGGATGTAAGGACCTATACTTAGCATTTCAACTGACAGGATTGTGAGTTCAGTGGAGAAGCCCCAAGGCCCAGAAACAGGGTGAGTATAAAAACAAACAAGCAGGAAACTTTGGTAAGGGCTAAACTAGTCACTTTCATTTTGTTTGTTTGTTTTTGTTTGTTTGTTTTGTGTGGTATTCTCTTCTTTTTTATAATATATGATGATTCTCTGGGAGCAGGTTTCTTGGGGAGGTTTTCTGGAGCAACCTTAGTTTTGGTTCAGATCAACAATCATTTCAAATGCAGCCAAGTGTTAAATTAATTCTTTATTGTTTCTTCCAAAATAGCCCAATTAGCTTTCTTTGGTTCCGAGAACTCTTGTTGCTAGCTTCAGCCTCTCTCTGAATCTTGGTTCTGTCTGACTGCAAATTAAAGCAGAGTTATACTAAGTGGCAAAGAGACATCTTCACACAATAGCAAGTATTTTGTGTGGTCCAGTATGCACAGTATATAGTTAGAAAACATGTAGTATGCTATAGTTATATAAGGGTAGTAGGGTATATAAGGCTGAAAGAATTTGGAATAAATGAACTTAAATTCTGGTTTGTGACACTGGACAATCCTTTAGCTCCCCAATGAATTGTCTTAATATACATATATGCACATATATAGGCATTGCTATATTGAAAAATATTTCTAATAGTTTATTATGGTTTTCATCTCAACATATGTAATTGGAAAAGAAAATAAGCATGTACTTAATAATGAGTAAACTTAAATTTAAAGTATAATGTAGAGAGCCAGAATTCTGGAAAAGTATACTTCAAACAAGGCATTAACTAAGTGGAATTGATGAAATGATTGTTCTCTAGTTCACATATATACTTAGTACTTAGCATGATGATGCAATGGTTCTGCAGTTCACACATACTCATTATGCTGTAGTGATGCAATTGTAATAGGGTATTTAAACTGGGGATACAGTTCAGACTGGCAGATTGTCAGACTGCTGGAGGAGACTGAGTCAGACTGAGACTGGCTCAGACTATGACAGAAAACTAGCCCGAACATTATATTTTGGTGCCCAGACATGGATGTAAGGACCTATACTTAGCATTTCAACTGACAGGATTGTGAGTTCAGTGGAGAAGCCCCAAGGCCCAGAAACAGGGTGAGTATAAAAACAAACAAGCAGGAAACTTTGGTAAGGGCTAAACTAGTCACTTTCATTTTGTTTGTTTGTTTTTGTTTGTTTGTTTTGTGTGGTATTCTCTTCTTTTTTATAATATATGATGATTCTCTGGGAGCAGGTTTCTTGGGGAGGTTTTCTGGAGCAACCTTAGTTTTGGTTCAGATCAACAATCATTTCAAATGCAGCCAAGTGTTAAATTAATTCTTTATTGTTTCTTCCAAAATAGCCCAATTAGCTTTCTTTGGTTCCGAGAACTCTTGTTGCTAGCTTCAGCCTCTCTCTGAATCTTGGTTCTGTCTGACTGCAAATTAGCTTCTCAATCTCCTGAACTGAATTCTCACTCTGACCCAATGAAATTTGGCAAATGGATGTGACCCATTATAAATCTTTTGGTTGTCTGTCTTTTATCCATGTTGTTATAGATACCTTTTCGGTTTTCACTTTTGCAATACCAGCAGCAAAAGAGACAGCCCTAGTGGTCACTGAATTCTTTATAAAAGCATTTGCAATTATGGGTGTGCCACAAGCAATAAAAACAGATAATGTACCTGAATAAATTTCTAAATGTTTTGCACACTTTTGCATACAGTGTCAGATTTTACACACCACTGGTATACCTTTTAATACTCAAGGACAGGTAATAGTAGAGAGGAGAAATAGAAACATTAAAACACTCCTCCAAAAACAAAAAAAAGGTGGGAGCCACAGGTAACCCTAGAGAACTTTTAAATTTTGCTCTTTATAGTATTTTTTTTTATTTTTGATAAAGATGCACTGGCTCCAATAGACAACTTTTATAACCTACCAGAAGAGCAGTGTCCAGTGCATGAAGCCCCACTATCTTTAGATAATCACCAGGTGATGTGGAGAGATACAGAAAATGGTGAATGGAAGGGACTAGATAGGTTAACTATTTGGGGGAGAGGGTTTGCCTGTATCTCTATAAATGGAGAAAGAATCAGATGGGTGCCAATGCTCCATATTCGACTTGTCCATCAGAGAGAGAGACAGAAAAAGAGAAGACCCTTGAAACAAAGGAAAAGACCCAAGAAAAATCAGTGGCTCCATCTCTGATTCAATATGCCATTGAAAGAGCATGAGTTATGAACATCAAAAATTTGATGTTGCAGGACTTCAAAATCTGCAGGAATCATTGGATTCCCTGACACATGAAGTAATGGACAATAGATTGGTTTTGGACTATCTCTAGGATTTATGGATATATATAATTCCTCATGTTAACTCATGTTGTTTGTTACATCACTACTAGCCTGTATTATATTACTATGTAATTGTGTTAATACCTCCCATATTGACGGATCTATGTATACCTTTTTCAAAAAAAAAAAAAAAAAAAAAAAAAAAAAAAACCTTCACGCTAGAGGAAACCTGCTGACAATATCTGGTTTGGTGTTCTCAGCTTCCTGAGAAGTCAGAGAGGACATAATCACCTCCTTTTTTTGGTATTTTCACCTCCCTTCCTGAGAAGTCAGGGAAGGCATGACCACCTGTATTCTAATACAAAAGAAAGTGGGAGGTATAGAGAGCCAGAATTTAGGACAAGTATACTTGAAGCAACCTGTTAACTCAGTGGAAATGATGAGGTAATTGTTCTCTAGTTCACATATATACTTAGTACTTAGCTTTGTGATTTGTAGAGGACTGGAACTCTGAAAAGTGTGTTTGAATCTAATACAGCAGCATAATTAAGGCTAATTACCTACTGAATGTGAAATAATGGTTCTATAAGCATATACTTAAATGATATATTGATGAGATGGCTCTCCTCATGATTGGAGCTTGCTGAATGTGTTATGGTGAGGTAATTAGAGGCAAGGCTGGAGGGCTGAGGGAGAGAGTCAGAGTCTCTCTGGCACAGCATGCTAAGGAGGGAAGAATTCAGGTGCCAGACTCCAGAATCCAGGATTCATCTTTGATGAACCACGTGGCAGCTTGCCTGCTTCCTTCATTTCTCCTTCTAAAGACCAAGGACTTTGACTGATCCTGACTCTGACTGATCCTGAGGCCATTCAGAGAGCTAGCCCAGACATTATAGTGATGTAATGGTTCTCTAGTTCACACATACTCAGTGTACTATATTGATGTAATTGTAATAGGATATTTAAACTGGGGTCAAAGTCAGACTCGGAGGGACACTGGCATTTCATCTCACACAACTGTGGTGACCTGTCCTCCTGCATTTTCTCTACTGAAACCAAGTCTCCTCTGAAGGCCACAAGAAAGCTAGCTGAGTACCAGGTGAAGGAGACAATAAAGACTTTTGGACTTTAACAACTGGCTATTGTGGTGATTAATCTGCTGAAAGGAAGGCTGCCCCAGCAACTTCCAGAAAACCAAATAATACTACATTAGTCAAACCCCTTTAATTTCATTTATTTTCATTTGAGGAAAAGGAAGATTATTTCAGGAATCGGCATGATAATGCACTTCTTGACTAACAAAAAAGTCTCTGATTTTTGTGTTATTTACACAGTTTCCTTAGTCCTCATCATATTTTATATACATGTAGATATGCACATACATTCATACATAGATCTTATGGTAAATATATATAAATAAAATGTAAATCTATATTTAATCCATGATAGAGACTTAATTACATGCATCTATGCTTATATTAGTATATATTAACACAATATAATTTTGCTATACAATACAATGTATATTTATATATATATGTGTGTGTGTGTGTATGTATGAATGAGTATGTATAGTAATTGTTTTATAAAAAAAAATTTCCATTTGGGAGAACTTTTGTGTAATATGAACATAACTGGTTTTAGAGCCTAAAGACCTCCCTTTTCAGTCCTAGATCTTCCACTAAGCTGACGTGTGATGTCTAGCAAGTTATTTAGACCATCAGGTCCTCAGTTTTCTCAACTGCAAAATGAAACATTTGGATTGAATTATCTGCTAAGATATTTCTCAGCTCTAAATCAATGCTCTCATGCTCTTATGCCAGCTTTAAAGAACAACTTCACAAATTTGGCAATTGTATATACCACTATATGGAGGTAAGAGAGGAGATTAGGGAGGGGAGATATACCAAGGTAAAAGCAAATTAAAAGAGATGAAATGCGTAATATTAAAAGAGCTTTTGTATGAAATATAACACAAAGATACAAAAATGTGAATCCTTGAAGTAGGAAAAACAGTGATGGGTAAAGGGAAATCTGCATTTGGGAAGTAACCATTTAATTTGGGGTTACTAGGTAGTACCATACTCACAATACTCTATTCAGAATGCTGAACCAGGAATAACAAAGATTCCTCTATATGTGTTCAAATCTAGCATTAAAACCTTACTAGCTGTGAAATCCTGGGCAAGTCATTTAATTCTCTTTGCCTCAGTGTTCTTATGTGTAAAGTGAGCTGGAGAAGGAAAGGGTAAAGTCAGACATGACTGTAACAACCATACAATAGCATTTCATTTTTCTCTCCTAGGATAAGGAGAGAAAGGGAATAGTAGGAAGTAGGTTGGTACAATATTTTCTTTTGGAGAAGACATCCTGAAAATAGAGTCTGGGTTGTCCTAGGTATAGACATAGCAACCTGCCGCTAAGGGAGTGCAACAGTTACTAATGAATCACTATTTTATTCATTAGGAATTGACCAGACAGATCTAATATAGGTGGATATTAGATTTGAATGTATAGTTCTGAAGAAGCCAGAGCTACTGAAGCAATTGTATATCAGATGAAAGAGATAGAAAATTTATTAGAAATTTTATTTCATTAGTTGAAGTTTTGAATTTCCAGTTTCTTACAATCATGTCTGTGTCCTGTAATGTTGTTAGTTATTAGTGCCTAGGATTTTCTTTTAGGAGGTTCAGAGTCAACACATTCATATTTCATAGAATTCCGAGCTGAAAGGATCATTAGAGATTATCAAGTGCATTTTTTTGTTTTGTTTTGTTTTATGCAATAAGGAATAAAGAATCATAGGAGAAGCAACTTGACAAAGTTCACACACATTTGAATTTGAAACTAGGTCTTCTGAATTTCAAATCCAATATTCTTCTTTTGCATCACATTGCTTTTCTGTTTAATAATAGTACTTGTACAGTAACATTGGGATAAGGCCAACTACTATCTCCTCTTTTTATAAATTGATGGATTGAACTAAAAAAAATGAAATCCTCTCAAGTCATAGATGAAAAGGGTCCATAATAGGAAACATTCCTAAGCTTTGATAATTTGCTATAGCCTTTATAAAGATGCTGACAGGAAAAGTAGACTTGAATAGCATAGTCACTTACTGCCCCTACTCCCTATATCTATCCCTATCCCTGACAGAAGACAAAATGAGCATTTAGGGATTTTTTTTAATATCATTTAGGAAGAGACTTTACTTTTCTGCTTATGAGGATTTATAAGGTATGCTAAGCAAATTAGTAGTGTGAATGAAATTAAAAGTGATTATGCTTAATCTACTTATTAAAAAATAATAAATGCTCCCATTTTAATACAATGTTAATTAAAAGTTACCCCCAAAATATTCCTTGGAGCAGGTTCCTAAGCAATTTCTTGTGTGAATTTTAACATCTCAATTTTCTCATTCTATATTATCAATACATGCAGCAGTAAAGGAGACTACTTTAGAAAGAGATGATTTCCCCTTAATTGGAAAGTTTTAACCAGAATATGAATGACCAACATAAGGAATACTCCAGATGTTTCAAGAAGGAGCCAGACTAAATGAAATGAGGTCTCTTCCAAATGTGATATTCTATGTTTCTGTCTGAATTTTTCATTTTCTTTCTGTAATGAAGAAAAATGAAAATTAGAACTGAGTTAAGAAAAAAAAAATGTATGTTTATGCTGGAATTTTCAGTTTTCTTACACATAACTCCTTGAGAAGGCCATAATTAGACAAAATTTTATAAATCTGAAAGTTTAATATGAATATTAACTCTCTTTAGTTAGTGTTGTAAATTTTGTTTATTTTCTCTCTTGGTAACAGATCTGTACAAAAATCAGCAGGCTCATCTGAGGATAAGAAAATTGAAGTTCACATTAAAGGAATTATTTCCTGTTGTAGTAACACGACTA
The DNA here is from genome assembly GCF_902635505.1 of Sarcophilus harrisii. Lineage (NCBI taxonomy): Eukaryota > Metazoa > Chordata > Mammalia > Dasyuromorphia > Dasyuridae > Sarcophilus > Sarcophilus harrisii. The sequence goes on from NC_045427.1 coordinate 67,807,845, forward strand.
ATAAGAGGCTAAGTCAAAATTTGAAACGAGACCTCCAGACTGCTAATCCAGAGCTCAATACACTTGCTTGATGAAACTATCTACTGTGTGCAAAAACTGCCCAGACCTAGGAAGTATGTCTCTATAGCCTTTCAGCAGAAAAAGGCACACCAAAAAATGAGGCATTTTATTTGAGAAGGCCAAGATAGCTATAATTTCCAAGGTCAGTTGTTCACACTGAAGGCCCCCCCTCCAGATTACTTGGATTTACTATTAGTTAGTTTTGTAGCTCCAATAGAGCCCCAATTTCTATAAGCTCCCCTTTACACTACTTTTCCATTCATGACCTTTCTTTGGTGTTGTGACTGATGTTTGCCCAAATATCTTTGTAAAAATCCCGCTCCTGACTTTCTTCCATCAAATAATCTTCAAATGGCTCTTCATTCTTTCCAAAGCAGACTAAGGGGAAATGCCATTTAGAAGCATGTGCGATCTTCTGATCTATTTGAAAGCATTTGAGTGCCTCACCTCTCTTCTGACCCCACTGCATCTCATGGGCACCTTTCTTTCTTCATTGACTAAATCGTTACTATCATTCATTTGAGAAGAATAAATATGTTTGCTGACCTATTTGAACTGTGGGATATATCTTCCAGCACTCCTATAAAGCTATGCTTATATATTGGTAGGGAAAAAGTGATTCACCATGGTAGCTTTGCTAAACTCCTTCAAAGAAGATGAATAGACTTGTAGGGAAAGGAAAAAACAAAACAAAACAAAAAGAAAATGATTCCCTTTCTCCCATACCTTTGAAGGATGCTGCTTCTTTTCTTTATCATGCAATTCCTTTAATGAATTCCAAAATATATCACTTATTATTTGTTCTTAATGAGTTTTTTCATATGATAATATCAGATCAAAATAATTGATACACAGCTGTAATTACAAATGCCAAATAAATATATGATGACTTATTCAATCATTTTTCATTTAATACTCTATATTCAGATTACAGTGACGGAACACAATCTATCTGCTTCAATAGGATAAGTCTCAGTTTCATACCATCAGTGAGACATGCTGCAAGGACTTTAGAATGCTGAATGACACAACAGCACTGTTTGTGAAATATCACAACTACAAACAATTGAGATAGTGAATTGTTTTTCAACAGTTGTACTTGTATGTAACTTTCACATAATTTACACATTCCTCTAAAATGTAAGGTTCACAAAGTGCTGGTTTATATAGATACATTCCATAAATAAGTATAATAGAAAGGATGACTGAATGATACTGTCATGATACATAGAATGAAAATATATTTAAATATCTTACACACTTGTGATTCTGCTTGTATATCCTGCTTCCAGTGATGAAAATAGTAATTTGATAATAGGTAGTTTTGAAAAATCACTATATTCAAAAGTATTTCATCCCCAGTGATCAACTCTAAGATGATATTGCTCTCCATAATTAGTTGAACTAGTTCTTAGATAACAGGAATATAGTCCTGCAGTGTAGCCAAAATTTACTAGAGTTTTATTAGCTCAGCTTTTAAGAATACCCAGTCATTTAAGCCACCATAAGGCATAGATTTATAATTTTACTGGAGGCATAAACATATATCATTTATTATATTTATGACTCTAAGTATCTTCTCATATTTTCATTAATATTCAATAATACTTCCCTTCTCAACCCAAAAGAGCAAATTCATTTTTCAGAAAAATCCTATTTATGTTGGATTGCATTTAGAATAATGCACAGTGCTTTCAATTGCACCAAGTTGGTCACTATCTTAAACGTCTATCACTTTAATTCTAGCATTTTTCTAATGATGCATGTAGGTGGAATAGTGGATAGAGTGCCAAACCTGAAGTCTGGAAAATCTGGGTTAAAAGTCCATCTCATGGACAGAAGCAGCTACACCCAAAGAAAGAACACTGGAAAATGAGTGTAAACTGCTTCTATTTTTGTTTTTCTTCCCAGGTTATTTTTACCTTCTGAATCCAATTCTTCCTGTGCAACAAGAGAACTGTTCAGTTCTGCATACATATATTGATCCATGATATGCTATAACATATTTAACATGTATAAGACTGCTTGCCATCTAGAGGAGGGGGTGGAGGGAGGGAAGGGAAAAGTCGGAAGAGAAATGAATGCAAGGGATAATGTTGTAAAAAATTACACAGGCATATGCTCTGTCAATAAAAAGTTATAATTATAAAAAAAATTGTCCATCTCAGACATTTGCTAGTTTTGTGTCTTTGGGGATATCACTTAACCTCTATCTCAGTTACCTCATTGTAAATCAGAGATAATAAGAATACTTATAGCCCAGGATTTTGTGAGGATCAAATGAGTGTTAATATTCTTACAGCATTTTGTTAGTGATGTTGATGTTCCATGGTTCCAAATTGCAAAGTAATGTAATATGAAAAGAACAAAAATTTTAGGTAACTCTGAAGGACAAAGAAAAGACACATTATTGATGTAATTAATCTGTAATATCACTGCAGTATAAGAAGCAGTATGAAGTCATTTTGAAGGATGTTTGTTTAGAAAAAGGAAAAAAAAGCACAGCCCGAGTGCTTTTCTCCTTCTTATACATACATACATACATACATGTGTGTAGTATATGTTATATGTATTTCTATGTATAACATGCATGCCACATGTACATATGGACATGAGCCAAATATGATTACATATATCATGTGTGAAAAGTCAGAAGAAGGCCCTCTAGATATTTGGTTAGAATATTAATGGAGAGTTTATGGAAAGAAATGTATGATAAGTCATGTGTTAATAAGGTAAAATCAGTTATTATCTTTACTGGTGGGGATGATTCACAAAACATGAATTTTTAAATAGTATTAGTAAGTTTTCAATTTTCTAAGTAATCTCAAGTAAAGTAAATTTTCTATCTTCAGTATCACACTAGAAATGGATTTCTTTTCTTGAAATCTGTCTGCTAATCTTATTTTCTCCATTTCTTTCACTCATTTCTTCCTTAATATCTTTAAATTAAAAAAAACCTATATATCCATTCCTCAAACACCACAGTAGTATTGCTAATAACATCCTGTTCAATATTACTGCAGTAACTAGTAATAATTTGAACTGAGGGTCTCTATTCTTCATATGAGTTTAATGTTATTACAAGGAAAGAATTGCAATCATCATGTCAGTTTTCTTTTCATTTAGAAAGTTATAAAAAGAAAACATTTCAGATTAGTTAATTTGCTGGATTCTATAGACCAGAAAACTGAAAGTTTTGCTGAATATATCCAGAAGAATCAGATAAGAGGCAAATTGCACGATGGGAAAATTACAAGCTAAACTCGTAAATTATTTTCTCCCAGAGAAGTAACTAGAACATTGTAAAGTTCTACTCCTTCGTATCTGTCTTTTTGGATAACATCCTCATTTATGGGCTCCAAATACCAGATTTTTAAGGAGAAGGGGTTAAAGAAGATTATCACAAGGTCCCTTCTAACTCTGACATCTTGTGATTTCTTAATGTGGGTCTGCACTACTTAGCTACATCCCTTTCTCTTTATCTTCCTTCTTCACTAACTCATCAAAATGCACCTGTCTTGTTTTCCATTCCCCCAGGGCCTGCTTCTCTGCTTTACAAAGTGACAGCTAGTTATTTGATAAGCTCATCTCAGCTAAGAACAGTTAGTGGATGCTGATTGCTTAATGCCATCTTCCTCCCAATCAACACTGACAATTTAACAGGAGCCTCCTGGAGACACACAGCCATAACCCAAAGGGGTAGCCCTTTTATACTTGATAGCAGACTCATAGGAGAGTGTTTTTTTCTAGAATTATGCCTAAAAGCACTTCATTCTTGGAAATCATTTGGACAAATGAAATGAAGGTCCAGCCTTCTTTGTTCTTCTACCTTTTTCTAACACTTCCACCCCAAACTGAAAGCAATTCTTAATGTGGTAAGAAGTTACTAGGGAATGTGGCAAGTGGAACAACCTTGAGGATAGAGGGAACTGGGGTATGATTCAAGGACCTTTAATATAAGAACCTATGCAGAGGTAAGGAAAAAAAAAAACATCTAAATCAATGAAAAGCACATAGATGAAAACATGTAACTCAAAATATATGACAAAAACCTGAGACTTCCAAAAATATAGTTATCCCAGGATGCCTTTTTTGTCACTAAGGGCCAATCGTTGGGAATGGCTTATTTTTATTCAATACCCATGCCTTTGTCACTTTGCCTTTAAAGTTCATATAAACTGGAAAAAGTGTTTTGAACACTCATATTTAAATCCCAGCTTTCACAATTGCTAAATGGATGAACGGGCAAAGTCACTAAACTTTTTTTTAAAAAAATCTTTTTTTCCTTCTCTCTGCTACCTACTTTCCCTACCTTCCAACACCTCCTGGCTAAAATTCTACCTCTACAGGAAATCTTTTTTGGAGCCCATTAATTTTCTTTCCTTCTTTTTGTTGAATATCTCCAATTTATCATGTATATAGCTGGCTGGCTTGTATATGATTTTTTGTATGTTGTTTCTCCTTTTCAACTGTAAAATCTTGAGAACAAGGACATCTTTTCTCTTTCTCTTTATATACATTTCCTGTATCCATATCCAGTTCCTGGAACACAGTTGCATTTTATAAATGTTTCTTGACGGAGCATATGACTGGATAATAAAAGGGTGGTTATGAAAAAAGCAGTTTGTAATCCATAAATCTGTACTCTAAAATTTTATCTTATTGAACAATAATCTTTTTTTTACTTTTTAAAACTGTGACCATTCCTGGAGATGACCTATCCTAAAATCCTTGTTTTTCAGATATGAAAACTGAGGCCCAACATGTATAAAAGTTTCTTCAAGAACATACATCAAATACAAGAATGACTTAAAATGTGAAAATCCTTGAAGATTATTTGTTTTTGTTTTTTTTTTTGTTTTTCTGTTATTGGGGTTCTTTTTTTTTGCTTTTTTTGTTCATGCTATTTTATTGTATTTTCCTAAGTCTTTTTCGCTTCAAAATTGACATAAGTATCACTTTTAATCTAAATGTCTAACCTAAATACAGGCTTTTTTGTTTGTTTTGGTTTGTTTATTAGGAAAGACAATGCTGTAAAAGACAGTGGATGTTTTGTCTACTGGGACCTGAATCACCTTATCATCTATGTCTAGCTCACTCTTTAAGTAGTAAGGCAAATAGTATTGACTTTCAGGATTGTCATTGAATTAACAAAAGCCAATTAAACACAAAATAGTTCACTTTTGCAGATGGAAGCAAATTTTTAACTTGCTGTCTCATAAACTCATGGAAAATCAGAGGTGGAAAAGATCTTAGTCTAGTCCCTTTATATTTTTATATTATTTTCTTTTATGTGCTATCTAGATTGTTTTTATTAAATTTTGTTGATAATTTTTATTTTTATATTGTCATTATTTCTATATATTCCCCTCCTCACAGGCCTATTCAGAGAGTCTTCCTTTAAAAGAAGGAAAATCAGTTGTGTAAATTCTAACAACATAACATTGACTGGCAGGCATACATAACAATCTGAATCTACAGTCACCCATTTCTTAAAATAAATGAGAGAGGAAAATTTTGGGGGCCAAGAGCAATTATTTTGATGATACAGAATTCAACTTCATCTTAAGTGTTCCTTTTATTCACATCATTTTAGTGTGTATATATATATAATATATATATATATATATATATACAAAGAAATATATATACATATATTCCTTTGAAATTTTTATTTGCTTAATATTTTATAGTACAACACTACTTTACCTTCAGAAATCTAAATTTGATTAGGCATTCCTGAATTAAAATTTGGTCTCTCAAATTTATTAATTGTATGATCTTGGGAAAGACATGTAACCTTATAATCCAGTGGAGAAGAAAATGTCAAACCACTCTGATATCTTTTCCAATAAAACTCAATAGACAATATGGCCCATAGGGTCACAAAAGTAAATTATTACTAAACTACTAAACAAACTGCACTCGCATAGATTTTGTGCCATTGAAAAAAATAGTGCTGCTTTGAATGTCTTGCTATGCATGTGACCTTTCCTTGAATCTTTTGTTTGTACATGCTTAATAATAAAAATATGTAAAAACATCTCAGCTTCCCCACCCCTTATTTTGACACTTGCAATGGGAGTTTGGTATATGTGTTCAGATCAGCTAAGCATCACTCACAAAAATGTAAGGTTTTTGCTTTTCTGAGACTAGTGATCTGGAAAACATTTGAATATTGTGAATTACCCTACCTTGAAATCAGCCCCTTTTCATTGACTATATGAATGGAAATATAGAGGTCTTTAAATAAACTGGATTTAGCACTTATAGGATTTTCTTGGTAACTTCATATCTGAGGGGAAAATATATCTTTTATTCACAATCAATGAGAGTATGAAGTAAAGAGGGAGTGTCCCATAGCATCCTTATTTATTTCTTGTTACCAAAATGGTTCCAAGAAACAATTGTAGGTCTTAATTTTTTTTCTACTTTAGGTTCAGGGATCAGAGTCTCTTTGGAGAAACGACATGCTATAAGAATGGACATCCAAGTTGGAGGGTACTAGTGAGTCTATCAACAATTCTTTGAAGAGCACTGGTCTGCAACTATCATCCTAAAAAAAATCAGCACTAAAGGATTGAGATTGAACTTGGTAGGACTAATATTATGTAGAAATTGTATATCTAAGCTCTTCCTTCCCAGAAATAAACAATAGGGAGTGGCTTTGGGGGAAATATTCATATACTTATTTTAGAGTTTTACTTAGGAGAGTTTTAGGATTAATCATAAAAAGTAATCTGTGACTCTGTAGAACCCAGGGAAGTCTTTGAGTTTCCCATAAATTTTTTTTAATTTAATAGCCTTTTATTTACAGGATATATACATGGGTAACTTTACAGCATTAACAATTGCCAAACCTCTTGTTCCAATTTTTCACCTTTTACCCCCCCACCCCCTCCCCTAGATGGCAGGACGACCAGTAGATGTTAAATATATTAAAATATAAATTAGATACACAATAAGTATACATGACCAAAACGTTATTTTGCTGTACAAAAAGAATCAGACTCTGAAATATTGTACAATTAGCTTGTGAAGGAAATCAAAAATGCAGGTGTGCATAAATATAGGGACTGGGAATTCAATGTAATGGTTTTTAGTCATCTCCCAGAGTTCTTTTTCTGGGCATAGCTAGTTCAGTTCATTACTGCTCCATTAGAAATGATTTGGTTGATCTCGTTGCTGAGGATGGCCTGGTCCATCAGAACTGGTCATCATATAGTATTGTTGTTGAAGTATATAATGATCTCCTGGTCCTGCTCATTTCACTCAGCATCAGTTCGTGTAAGTCTCTCCAGACCTTTCTGAAATCATCCTGTTGGTCATTTCTTACAGAACAGTAATATTCCATAATATTCATATACCACAATTTATTCAGCCATTCTCCAACTGATGGACATCCATTCAGTTTCCAGTTTCTAGCCACTACAAAAAGGGCTGCCACAAACATTCGTGCACATACAGGTCCCTTTCCCTTCTTTATAATCTCTTTGGGATATAATCCCAGTAGTAACACTGCTGGATCAAAGGGTATGCACAGTTTGATAACTTTTTGAGCATAGTTCCAAACTACTCTCCAAAATGGTTGGATTCGTTCACAACTCCACCAACAATGAATCAATGTCCCAGTTTTCCCACATCCCCTCCAACAATCATCATTATTTTTTCCTGTCATCTTAGCCAATCTGACAGGTGTGTAGTGGTATCTTAGAGTTGTCTTAATTTGCATTTCTCTGATTAATAATGACATGGAGCATCTTTTTATATGACTAGAAATAGTTTCCATTTCTTCATATGAGAATTGTCTGTTCATATCCTTTGACCATTTTTCAATTGGAGAATGGCTTGATTTTTTATAAATTAGAGTTAATTCTCTATATATTTTGGAAATGAGGCCTTTATCAGAACCTTTGACTGTAAAAATATTTTCCCAGTTTATTGCTTCCCTTCTAATCTTGTCTGCATTAGTTTTGTTTGTACAAAAACTTTTCAGTTTGGTATAATCGAAATTTTCTATTTTGTGATCAGTAATGATCTCTAGTTCTGCTTTGGTCATAAAGACCTTCCCCTTCCACAGGTCTGAGAGGTAAACTATCCTATGTTCCTCTAATTTATTAATAATTTCATTCTTTATGCCTAGGTCATGAACCCATTTTGACCTTATCTTAGTTTATGGCGTTAAGTATGGATCAATGCCTAGTTTCTGCCATATTACTTTCCAATTTTCCCAGCAATTTTTATCAAACAGTAAGTTCTTATCCCAAAAGCTGGGATCTTTGGGTTTGTCAAAGACTAGGTTGCTATATTTGTTGACTGTTTTATCCCTTGAACCTAATCTATTCCACTGATCAACTAATCTATTCCTCAGCCAATACCAAACAGTTTTGGTAACTGCTGCTCTATAATATAATTTTAGATCTGGTACAGTTAAGCCACATTCATTTGATTTTTTTTTCATTAATTCCCTTGAAATTCTTGACCTTTTGTTTTTCCATATGAACTTTTTTGTTATTTTTTCTAGGTCATTAAAATAGTTTTTTGGGAGTCTGATTGGTATAGCGCTAAATAAATAGATTAGTTTAGGTAATATTGTCATCTTTATTATATTTGCTCGCCCTATCCAAGAGCATTTAATATTTTTCCAATTGGTTAGATCAGACTTAATTTGTGTGAAAAGTGGTCTGTAATTTTGCTCATAAAGTTTCTGATTTTCCCTTGGCAGATAGATTCCTAAATATTTTATATTATCAGTAGTTACTTTAAATGGAATTTCTCTTTGTAACTATGACTGTTGGATTTTGTTAGTGATATATAAGAATGCTGATGACTTATGTGGGATTATTTTATAATCAGCAACTTTGCTAAAGTTGTGGATTATTTCTAATAACAAAGAAACCCTGGGGTTCTCTAAGATACCATCAGTCATCGGCAACGGGATAATTTGGTTTCCCCATTCCTATTCTTTTCCTTAAATCTCTTTCTCAGCTCTTATTGCTATATAGCGTTTCTAATACAATATTAAATAGTAACGTGATAGTAACCTTGTTTCTCCCGGATCTTATTGGGAATGGTTGCAGTTTGTCTTCATTACATATGATGCTTACTGATGGTTTTAAATAGATGCTGCTGATTATTTTAAGGAAAAGTCCATTTATTCCTATACTCTGAAGTATTTTTAATAGGAATTTTTAATAGGATTTTATCAAATGCTTTTTCTGCATCTATTGAGATGATCATATGGTTTTTTAATTTGGTTATTAACATGGTTTATATTGATAGTTTTTCTAATATTGGAACCCTCATTCCTGTAAAATCCCTTGATCATAGTGTATTATCTTGGAGATGATTTTCTGTAGTCTTTTTGCTAATATCTTATTTAAGTTTTTAGCATCAATATCTTGGGGGAGATTGGTCTAAATTTTCTTTCTTGTTTTCAACCTACCTGGTTTGGTATCCGTACCATGTCTTGTCATAGAAGGAATTTGGTAGGACTCCCATTCCCTATTTTATCAAATAATTTAAAAGCATTGGGGAATTGTTCTTTTAAATGTTTGGTAAAATTCATTTAAATCCATCTGGTCCTGGGGTTTTTTCTTGGGATTGTTTAATTGCCTTTCTTTTTTTTCTGTTGGACTATTCCAGAATTTACTTCCTCCTTTAGTCTGGGAATCTATATTTTGGGTGTATCCATTTCCTTAGGTTATCAAATTTATTGGCATAAGTTGACAAAATAATCCTTATTATTTCTCTAATTTCCTTTCATTGGTGGAAAGTTCTCCCTTTTCATTTTTAAGACTACAATTTCATTTTCCCCTCCTTTTTAAACAGATGTACCAAAGGCATCTATTTTATTGGCTTTTCATAGAAAACTCTTAGTTTTATTAAAGTTAATAGTTTTTACTTTCAATATTTTTAATTTCTTCTTTTAATTTTAAATTTCCAATTTAGTATTTGATTGGGGGTTTTAATTTTTTTTTTAGTTTTTTATTTAAGCCAATTCATTAATCTTTTCTTTCTCTGTTTTATTCAAGTAAGCCTTGGATATAAATTCCCTCTTCTTACCCAAAGCTGCATCCCACAAATTTTGGTGATGTCTCATCATTGTCATTATCTTGGTGAAATTATTAATTTATCTATAATTTGCTCCACCCAATCATTCTTTAAGATGAGATTTTTAGTTTAATTACTTTTGGTCTTTTCCTCCAACTTTTGTTGTGGTTTTTATTATGATGATCTGAAAAAAACATTTAATTTCAAAGAGGTCTTTAAAACCTAATAAATGGTAAATTTTGAATGGGTTCCATGAACTCTGAGAAAGTATTTACCTTCTATCTCCATTCAATTTTCTCCAAAGATCCTACCTAATTTTTCTAATATTCTATTTATTCTTTAATTTCTTTCTTATTTGTTTTTGGTTTGTTTGTCTAATTTGAGGTGCTTGAGATCTCCTACTTTACAGTTTTGTTGTCTATTTTTCTTGAACTCTTTTCTCCTTTAGGAAGTTGGATGCCTACCCTTGGTCATAATTTTAAATTGATATTGTTATTGTTTATCTACCCTTTAGGGTTAGTTTCCTTCCTTTCTCTTTTAATTAGATCAATTTTACTTTTGCTTGATCTGAGATAAGGATGCTACCTCTTTTGACTTTCACCTGAAGCATAATAGATTTTGTCAGCCTTTTACGTTTACTTATGTGACCCCCTGCTTTTGTGTTTTTGTAAAAAATATTTAGGGTTCGACTTTTTGATCCAGTCTTTATCTGCCTCCTCTTTGGGGAGTTCATCCATTACATTTTTAAATTACTAAACTGATTTCCTGTCCTAATAACCCCAGATTGTGCTTTACTTATTCTTGCCTCCCCCAACCCTCTTTCCCCCTTTTAAACTTATGTACCCCTCTTGTATCACGATACTTATCCTCTTTATAATCCCTCCCTCCCCCCCTTTGAGTCTTTCCCCCTTCCTTCCCTTATTACTCTTTTTCTTTTCCCTTTTCCTCTCCCCCGTTTTTAATGAGGCGAGAGAGAATTTTCTCTAAAACAAATGTCAATTATTTTTTCTTTGAGCCAACTCTGATGAGAGTAAGATTCACACAATGTTCCTCCCCCTCTCTAAATTCCCTCAGATATGATAAGTTTCCTTAGCCTCTTTGTGGGATGTGGTTTCCCTCTTTTTATCCCTCCTTCCACCTTATTCTGCCACATCCATTTCCATATCTACTTCCCTTTTTTATTTATATCATAATCAAATTTTAATGTATTTTTTTGTATATCCACAACAAAAATACAATTTAAAGTTATTTTACCCTTTTCTGCATCTCTTGATTTCTAGTGGAGATCAAATTTTTTTTTATTCTGGCTTCGGAAACAAAATGGAATTCATTTGTTTCATTAAATGTCCATCTTCTTCCCTGGAAGAAAATGCTCAGCTTAGCTGGGTAGTTTATTCTTGGCTGCATCTCAAGTTCTTGTGCCTTTCGGAATATCATATTCCAGGCCCTTCTTTCCTTTAATGTAGAGGCAGCCAGATCTTGGGTGATCCTTATTGTGGCACCTCGGTATTTAAATGGTTTTTTTTTGGCTGCTTGTAAAATTTTTTCCTTAATCTGATAGTTCTGAAATTTTGCCACAATATTCCTTGGGGTTTTTATTTTAGGGTTTCTTTCAGAAGGTGTTCGATGAATTCTTTCAATGCCTATTTTACCTTCTGATTCTATTACATCTGGGCAGTTCTCTTTGATGATTTCTTGTAAAATAGTATCTAGGCTCTTTTTTTCATCATAGTTTTCAGAAAGTCCAATAATCCTCAGATTATCTCTCCTAGATCTATTTTCCAAGTCTGTCGTTTTTGCAAGTAGATAATTCGTGGTTTTTTCCAGTTTGTCATTTTTTTGTTTTTGCTTGACTGATTCTTGCTGTCTCAATGAATCATTAGTTTCAATTTGTTCAGTTCTAATTTTTAAAGAATTATTTTCTTCATTAGCTTTTTTTACTTCTTTCTGTATATGTCCAATTGAGTTTTTGAATGTATTGTTTTGGTCTGTGGAATTTTTTTCCATTTCACTTATTTTTTTTTTTAGTGAATTATTTTCTTTTTCCAATTCACAGATCCTACTTTCTTGCGAGTTCTTTGTCTTTTCCAATTCACAAATCCTACTTTCTAGTGAATTCTTTATTTTTTCCAATTCACAATTCTTACTTTCCTGAGATTTTTTTATTTTTTCCAATTCACCAATTTTGTTTCCCTGCACTTCCTGGGAATTTTTTAACTTTTCCAATTCGTATTTCAGGAAGTTGTTGCTCTCTTGTAAGGCTTCTCTTTCCTTTCCCCATTTATCTTCTAACTCTCTTTTGAGACTTTTAATGGTCTCTTCTATGAGAGCATCATGTAAAGGAGGACAGTCTGATGCATTTTTGCTGTTTGAGGTCTCTTCAGGTTTGCTGACCTGCTCTTTTTCTGCATAGAAGCTGTCAATCGTTCTTTTCATCTTTTTATTCATGTTTTAAAGCCTTTAGGGTAGGTCTCCTAGGCAAGGGGGTTACCAGCTTCCTCTGCAGAGCAGGGAGATATGTAAACCAATTTCCACCTCTGAGGTATGGGAGTGCTCTGAGTGAGAGTCTTCCCTTCCCCCAACAGGAAGTGGATTCAGCACTGGCCGAGCTATCAAAGTGCCCAGTAGGGGTGAGTGGGTTAGCGATTGCCCTGGGCTAGAGACTAAGGGGTGAAAGTGTCACTGCCCCAGGCCGGAGCCTCTTGTGGGACTGTGAGTATTAGCAGCTGACTGCAGACTGCCCCAAACTCTGCCCAGCGTCTCTGCCTGATGCAAATCGGCCCTGGAAAAGCTCTATGGCCCCAAGCCGAGCCCCCCACTGCACAGATTGGAGGCTAACCCGGGCTGCTTCCTCCTGCTGTGCAGGATCACAGCTGCCCCAAGGAAAAGCCCAGTACTGCGGGTTGGGGCTGCGGGCTTGTGCTGAGATCTATGCTTTCACTTTCGGTTTGAGGCTCTCCTTGGAACCTAATTTCTCTCCCTGTCTGTGCTGATCTCCCCCCTGGCCCCGGAACCAACCTTTTTTTTGGCGAGACTGCAGATTTTCTTCAGCTGGTGAGTTGTTCTACTTCTTATCTTTACGAATTGTAGCAGTCAAGACTATTTTTGAGGCTCGATATAATATTGATAAAGAGGGTAAGAGAAGAGCTTAGAAAGTCTCATGTGTCTTCTCAGCCATTTGGCTCCGCCCTCCCATAATAAAATTAAAGGCTCATAACTTAATTATTTGTGAAATACAAAACCCTTCAAGATTGTCTTTCCATGTGTCCTCTTTTCAAGTATTAATATACCTATAGACAATAAAAATAAATTAACTTATAAAAAGAGAATCTTGTCTAAAAAATAACACCCACTATTGTAAATAGCAAACTAGGAAAGAGTTTGCTATTTTTAGATGTACCTAAGCAAATGAAGAGAGCAAAGAAGGGAAATGAAGCAAGTACTATTAGCCAGGAAACCATTACTAATCATTGCTTTTCTCTCTTGTTATTGCTGCAGTCACATTTTACTGATGTGGATGATAAAACTGACCACACTAGGAGTAAAGCAGTTTCTTTCCACATTCTTAAGCCTCTACCTTAATTACAAGCCATATTCATCCTCACCTCTGAGTGTCCTTAAGCTCCTCGGTGGAAAAAAAAAAAATTATCTCATTTTAATGAAAGAAGGTGAATTCTTTATTTCCCTTGCAGGTAGGATTTCAACATAATTCCAAATTGCTCACAATGGTTAACCTAATTCAACATTAGAGCATGATTTTACCTATCTTTCCATAGTTTTCTACATCACTAAATTCTATCTTATATCACCTTTTTCTTTTTTTTTCCAATTTCTTGAATGTACCAAAAACCCAAGAGATTCATTTTGCATTTCATTTGTTCATTCCAAAGTACTTAGAAAAATGTAGAAAATTAGAGAAAATTAAAAATAGGAACAACAGAAAATTAACCGGAGAAATGGACAGTAGCAGAGGGGGAAGAAGAAGAAGAAGAGGAAGAAGAAGAAGAAGAAGAAGAAGAAGAAGAAGAAGAAGAAGAACAAGAACAAGAACAAGAACAAGAACAAGAAGAAAGAAGAGGAGGAGGAGGAGGAGGAGGAGGAAGAGGAAGAAGAAAGAAAGAAAGAAAGAAAGAAAGAAAGAAAGAAAGAAAGAAAGAAAGAAAGAAAGGAAGGAAGGAAGGAAGGAAGGAAGGAAGAAATGAAAGACATGGGTGGTCAGAGAAAAAAAAAAGGAAGCTTCAAATGCATCAAAGTTCTATAGGTTATTAAAGCTCAATCACTTCCTCCCTCTTTGAAATCATGTGTTTATGTTATCTACTCATAAAACCAGGGACTAAACTGTTTGACAAAAGCATTGTTCCCACTAATGTCCTCTATTAAGATTTTTCATTAAATCTTTGAAAAAGGGAAATATATAAATGTAATTTCTTAAAAGTTCAAGACAATTAATCTGTCCCTAGAGTTTTGTTTTATATTGGGTTCTCCCATATGAATGACAGCTCTCCAAAGTCAAGGTTTCCTTTTGCTCTTGCCATAGCACACTTTACCCCAACCACAACAAGTAAAAACAAAACAAGGAAACAAACTAAAAATCTTTCTCACTGCTTATATGACCATTCTCCTAGTTCAGATTCTCAACATGAATTTAAGGTGTCTATGGGGATGCTGGTAGAAATAAGTGGAAATCCACATGCATCTAAAAATCAGATTATTTAAAACTGATCCCCCAGTGACAGCATCTTAGGGGTGGAAGAGGTCATACACCATTTTCTCAGTATAAATCTGATCATAAGACAATGTGGGATAAGGCAAAGGACATTAGATTAGAAATTAAAGCACACATTTTCAAATTCTAGTCTACCTACTCTACTGTCTATGTAACGTTATTCAAGTCATAACCCTATTCTGAGTTGTAATTTTGCAGTGTAAAAAATGAGGTCATGAAATTCATCATCTCTAAGTTATCTTCATCAGGCTAATATTTATAAGGGTATAAATATATATACCCTTCAACCAATACCTAAATGGCATATTTTACTGCCTTTTTTGTTTTGTAACTATTGCAATTATTGATGCCTTTCCTCAAATGTTATATGTAGAATTGAGCATAATGTTGTTATTGTGATCTGACTACATCAGAGTAGAATTTGACCACTGTCTCCCTCTTCTTGGGTACCTTGCTGCATATAGCAAAATGTGCTTGAAGTTTGATTTCATTCTTTATATGGACTAGGTCATAATTCTTAAAATCAATTAGTCTATCTTTAAGTTTTTAAAATTTCATACCTGATTTTTAGATCCAACCTTTTTACTGTCACATGTTGGTTCTGGTAAGCTGAATGCAAACCATTTGTTGTGAGCCACTTGAAAGAATGAAAGAATTATGACAAGGAAATTTTCTTTTGAAGTTTGTTATTATTTTTAGTTATGCAAAGGTTAGAATTTATTGAAATGCAAAATTATTACTTCCAACAAAGCAAATCACTTTTGATAAACAATAACCTTGAATGACTTCTTCTTACTTCCGGGGGGCGGGGGGGGGGGGAACTATAAAATCCTGTTTGAGATCTTTAAAATCCTTTACAATCTGTCTTCTTCTTAACTTTCTCATCTTCTTACTTATTACCCCCTCTCACTTATTCTATAACCTAACTACACTTGTAGGCAGCAATGTGGGACAAGGAAAAGAGCTTCGGATTTTAAGTCAGAAAAATGTTAGTATAAATCTTTTCTCATATATAGATTCATTTTCTGACCTTGGACAAATAATTTAATCTATGTGAATCTTAATTTCTTCATCTATAAAATGAAGAAATAAATGCAGTTGACTTTTAGAATTATTGTAAGGATCAAATAAAATCATACATAAAGCATTCAACTTTAATGCACCATATCAATGATAATTATTATTACTATTACTACTATTATGATTGTTGGTATTGTTATTCTTATTCTTATTGTTATTAAAATAGCCTCCTTGCCATTCCTTATATTTGACAAACAATTTTTTTCTCTTCCCATTTCTTGGCCTTATCCTTTATCCTTATCTCCTATTCCTGACCTGTTCCTCCTTTCTCATGACTACTTCCAATCTTTCTGTTTCTTTCAAGAATCAACTCAAATCCTATTTTCTGCTTTTCCCATTCCCCCAAAACCTTATTAATGCCATTCTTCAGGGATTAACTTTTGGAAATATTGTGTATATCTTGTAAGTAGTTATTTTCATCTTGCCATTCTCCCTGTTTTTATTCCGTCAATAAAAACTTATTGCTTACTAGAAGACTATTGCTTACTGAAGACACAAAAAATCAAAAATAATCAAAAATAACAACAAATAATCATTGTTTTAAAGGAACATAATCTAATGAGGGAGAGAGTATGAAAATAGATTTGTACAAGCAACATGTGTACAATATACGAAAGACCTAACAAGATTTACAAAGTAATTCATATGTGTTCACTTTATTGATTTTCACATGAATCAAAGAAGGTAGGTACTCTCATTCTCCTTATTTTGCAGATAAGGAAAATGAAGCAAAGAGTATTAGGTGACTTTTTCCACTGTCCTGTAGCTACAATGTACCTTAAATCATTTTAAATTCAGATCTTCCTCTCTCCAGTTCTAGTACTGTGTCTACCATTGACTAATAATGCAATATGAGGTCTTAGAGATGAAATGATCCTACTGTAGAGTGCCAGAACTCTGAAAACGTGTACTTGAATCTAGGTCAGCAGGATACTTATAGTTAAGTACCTACTCACTGTGAGATAATGGTTCTCAGTGTGCTGTAGTGATTTAATTGTATTGAAATATTTAAGGGCTGGAAGACCTGGGAATGGGCCTCTCAGCCACAGACACAGAGAAAACTCAAGACTCCAGATTCCAGACTCCAGACTTCATCTTTGACCATCCTTGTAGCTCTCCTGCCTCCTTCACCCCTCCATTAAGACCAAGGATTCAGACTGATCTCGAGGTACTCCAAAAAGCTAGCCTAAACATTACATCCTACTCTGCCCTTTTGTGGGTAATCCCATTAATAATGGGGGAAGTTTTGGGCACTGAAACACCTAGGTAGGAAAAGAGAGAGTGAGAGAGTGAGAGAGGAGAGAGAGAGAGAGAGAGAGAGAGAGAGAGAGGGGGTTTGTTGAAAGAAGGAAGAAAGGAAGGAAGGAAGGAAGGAAGGAAGGAAGGAAGGAAGGAAGGAAGGAAGGATTTTCTAAGTGCTCAAGATGTGCAGACATTAAGCTAAGAACTTTATAAAATTATCTCATTTGATCCTGAAAGAACCCCAGAGATAAGTGCTTTTAATGAAGAATAATTAAGTAAACTTTTTTGTTAACCAGATCCTCACCCTTATAAATAACAGGCCAACCTACTAACCTGTGTCCCAGTACTGCTTTGTAGCATTCTTAATGGCTGTAATTAATATAATTACAGACTTAAAACCTTATTAACATAAGTTCCTGGAGGACAGAGATTCTGTTTGAGGCATCTTTTTATACTTCATCTTTAATCCAGGTTAATACAGTGACTTCCAAAGAATATTGTCCCTCTAAATGGAAATAACATAAAAGTAAGAATATGGAGATCTAGAATTCCCTTCTTGCCACTGGCAGCAACTTTCTTTTACCTCTCTGGGATAAAGTTTTCTAATCTATTAAAAAAAAGAAAACTACTTAAATTCTCCCATCCTGGTATATAACCTGCATTTGAGAAGCAAAACAATGACATTATTATATTTATAATCTGATCAATAGGGAAAAAGGAGGAAGAGGAAAGGATCAAATAAAACTTTTAGAGATGGAAAGGATCATAAATACATAAATGTGAAATTGTAAAGACATTAGAAGTAACTTATTGCAGGGCCCTTTCTTTAAATAATTGGTTTGAGATCTGCAGTAACTTATTTCCTTAATGTTACCTAAGTCCTATAGAGAGCCAGAATAGTAGCCCCAAATCCAAGCTTCATTCAACCACATTTCTTGGACATGAGAAAGAGCTTCAAATCGGTTTTCTACTTAAAATCTGCAAACAGAAGTTGAATAATTATTCTATTAGCTCTCAGGCTTTGATAAGAATCTATTAATTATGGATCACTGAATTCATCAAAGGAATATGAACAAGGGAGCCCTACATAAGAAAAGCTAAGAAAACTATATATATATATATATATATATATATATATATATATATATATATATATATATACATATATATATATATATAAACTTCATGAACCATAGATAATTTATTTATTTTTAAATTTATTTATTTTATAGACATTTATGAATTATGATGGTAGAGAAAAATAATTAAAGCAAAAGGGAAAAACCATGGTAAATTAAAAAAAAAACAAACAGAAAAAAAGAAGTGAACATAGCATGCTTTGATTAACATTCAGGCTCCTTAGTTCTTTTTCTGGATGTAGTTGGCATTTTCTATCCAAAGTCTATTGGGATTATTTTAGATCATTGAACTGCTGAAAACATCCAAGTTGTTCATAGTTGCTCATTGCACATTCTTGCTGTAATTGTGTACAATATATTTCTGATTCTGCTTGTTTCACTCAGTTTCAGCTCATGTAAATCTTTTCAAGCCTTTCTAAAATTAACTTGTTCATCATTTTTTATAGAACAATAATAATTCATTGCCTTCATGTACACAACTTATTTAGCCATTCCCCAATCAATGGGCATCTATTAATTTTCCTATTCTTTGCTACCACAAAATAAGATGCTACAAATGTTTTTGCACATGTGGGTCTTTCCTTATGATTTTCTTTCCTTATGATACAGACCCATTAGTGGCACTGTGGGGTCAAAGGATATGTACATTTTATAGCCCTTTGGACATAATTCTATATTGCTCTTCAGAATAGTTGGATAATTTCACAACTCCACAAAAGTCCCAGTTTTCCCATTTCCCCTCCAATATTTATCATCATCTTTTTGTCATATTAGCCAATCTGAGAGGTGTGAGGTTTAAAATTATTTTAATATAAATTTCTCTAATCAATAGTGATTTAGAGCATTTTAATTAGTAATGAATGACCTTAATTTCTTCATACAAAATTTTTCTTTTCATGTTGTTTGATGATTTATCAATTGGGAATGACTTGTATTATAAATTTGACACAGTTCTTTGTATGTTCTAGTAGTGAAACATTGATCAGATATACTGGTTGTAAAGATTTTTCCCAGGATTGCACTTTCCTTTTATATTATTTTTGTTGGTACAAAAACTTTTAAATTTAATATAATTAAAGTTATCTATTTTGCCTTTCATAATGTACTCTAGTTCTTCTTTGGTCATAAATTTCTCTCTTCTCCAAAGGTCTGATGAATAAATTATACTTTGTCCTTCTAATTTGTTTCTAGTATCATCCTCTATGGCAAAATCACATATCCATTTTGACTTTATTTTGGTATGGAGTGTCTATGTAAAACATTTTTAGATGTAAGTCTATGCCAAGTTTCTTTCATTTTATTATCCAGTTTTCCTAGCAATTTTTGTCAGGCACTGACTCTTTATTCCAGAAGCTGGAGTTTGGGGGTTTATCAAATACTAGATTGCTATAGGACTTAATTAATGTGTCATGTGTACTAGACTTTGATGACTATTTCTTTATAATATAGTTTTAGGTTAATTACTGCTAAACCATCATCCATTGTATTTTTTTCATTAATTCCCTTGATATTCTTTGAATAATATGTATATTTTCCCTTGTTTACATTTCTGTGCTTCTCTTGAGTCCTGTGTTTGTAGATTATATGTTCCATTTAGTTTTTTCTTCAAAAAATGATTGAAAATCTTTAACTTTATTGCAACTCTAATCAGCTCCCATGAAAGATGATGCAGAATCCTGCTGGGTAGTTACTTCTTAGTTGTAATCGTACATCCTGTGCCTTCCAGAATATGGTTTTCCAGGCCTTCTGATCCTATAAAAGTTGCCAGATCCTGGTTAATACTGACTGTTGCTCCCTGGTATTTCATTTTTTTTATGGCAGCTTGTAGTAATTTTTCCTTGAGATTGTAGTTTTGAAGTTTCACAACAATGTCCCTGGGGTTTTCCTTGTATCTCTTTCCAAAAGTGATCAAATGATTCTTTTAATTAGAATTTTCTCTCTCTCTTTCTATTGGGGCAATTTTCCTTAATGATCACTTGTAGACTGCTATTCAGGCTCTTTTTTTGCTCATGACCTTCAGATAGGCCAATAAATTTTAAATTGCATCTTTTGGATCTATTTTCCAGTTTAGCTGTTTTACCAATAAGGTATTTAACCTTTTCTTCCATTTTTTTTCATTCTTTTTAGTTTGACTGATTCTTGCTATCTCACAAAGTCATTAGCTTCCATTTGCTTTGTTCTAGTTTTTGTTGTGTGATTTTCTTCAGTTAAGTTTTGTTTCTCTTTTTCCAGTTCCTTAATTCTACTTTTTAAAGAGTTGTTTTCTTCAGGAAATTTTTTTCTTTCCTTTTCCAGTCTCTCATGCATACTTTTCATTTCTTTTCTCATTTTTTCTTCAGACTTTTATGAGTATTTCCAAGAAGCCTCTTTGGGCTTGAGACCGATTTATCTCACTGCTTGAGATTTCCTCTGTGAACATTGTGTCCTCATCTGAGTTGGCGTTTTGGTCTTCCCTGTCACCATAGCAACTTTCTATGATCAAGATTCTTTTCTGTATATTGCTCATTTCCTTTACTTTTCTCTTGGTATTTTCTCTCTTTTACTTTTATACTTGAACTCTGCTCTTGGGTTAAAGGAGGTGTTGTCTCAAGCTTGCTGTGCAGCTGTGAGCCTTGGTTTTGAGCACAGTGCCTCTTTGTGTTTACATACCAACTTTGCCTGTTCTGTCCAAGACACACCCTGGTTTCCCAGAATTTGCCTTCTGAGCTGTGACTGGAGGCTAAATGCTCTGCTGTGCTACTTTGCTGCACCAGAACAGAGGGTCTTAGTTGATGATTTGCTGTGGTTAAGACCCTCTCTCCAGCTTTCCCAGATTCTATCTGACCTGGACTGTACACTCTTTTCACCCTAGTGAGACTGAGTTTTTTTTTTCAAATTCTTCTGATCAATGCTGATCTGGAGACTGGTTTCATTCCCTCAGACTCTGGTGAGAGGCTTGGTTGGTTTTCAAGGGAACCTGGGAGAGCTCAGAGAGCTTTACTCCACCATCTTGGCTTCACTCCCAGGAGCCATGAACCATAGTTTAAAATCTAAGAATGCTGTTTTATTGATCATGGGTGGAACATACATATGAGGATGGGTATTGGACTAGTGTGAGTTCAGTGGCAGAGAACACTCTCATTAGTAGTGACAGTTGGAACCTTTTTCTGTAATTTATTGGCTTAGAGACTTGTCATTCAGTTGTTGTGTCTGACTTTTTGTGACACTATATGTCATTTTCTTAGCAAAGATATTGAGATGGTTTGCCATTTGTTTCTCCAACTCATTTTACAGATATGGAAACTGAAACAAGCAAAATTTAGAGATATGCTTAGAATCACATGGCTTATACATCTCTTTGATCAAAATTGAACTCAAGAATATCTGAACAAGAGAGATAGAGAGACAGAGACAAAAACAGAAAAATCAAAAGAGAGAGAGACAAAAAACAAAAATTTTCTAAAACTCCCCTTAAATTTACAAATGACTGGGAAAACTACTAAAAGTCTATCTCCTCATCTGTAATTTGGAGATAGTAATAGCACCCATTTCGTAATGTTGTTGTGAGGATAAAATGAGACAATGATCATAAAATGTTTGACACAGTGTTTGGCACAGAGTAAGTGCTATATAAATGTTAGCTATCATCATGATTCTTCTGGACAAAATGGATGAATGTGAATCCATTAATATAGTCAGATATTGCTAAAGCTGATATATTTAATGACAAAATTCATTATATTGAAAAAAATTTTCTTGCTGGATAAATTGTAATTATTTTGAAAATTTCAAGGCCAGAGGCAATGCTTACAACAGTAGATTTTCAGGACAAAGTTTTTAAACTAGAGTTTGTAAGAGAGCTATAGATGATATATAGCTAGCTAGCTAGATGATAGATACATAAATGATAGGTGATGCCAGAACCTGAAAATAAATGGTCAAAAATCATAGATTTTATGTAGCCTCTTTTAAATTTGAAAAATAACAGAGAGTTCAGAGAAGTATTACCCAGCTGTTAACTCTGAAAAACAAAATAAAGTAAAATGAACCAAAGAGTTTATAAGCAAAAAAGTGATTATAAGCAAAAAGCATTTTTTATTTCATTTCAAATAGAAAACTATATCTGCATGTTAGGATCTCCTACAGAGACACAAGGCACTGAAGCTAGATCTGGGGAAATGCAGTTGTGGCTAGATGAAGTGGCACATGAATGTGCTGAGGCATTTCAACAACAGTGAGGCAAAATTGTCTAGAAACAAAAGAATTCATTCATAGCATGACTTTGTGACCAGACCTGTTGATGGTTTCCTGAGCTCAGTGACCTTTAAAAGTTCTCTGATTTAGCTGCAGCAAAGTTCATCCAGACTGTAAGTGCAAGGGAAGGTTGTTATATGGACCTCAGGGAACAGTTTGCTTTCTGGGCCTTTATTTGGGAAAACAAGGTTTCTCCTAATAATAAGAAGAGAGGAGTAAAAATGAAGGATGGCATAAGAATACTAACAATTGATGAATAGATAGATAAACATTATAGAAAAAAATTGATAAGCATATGTAATCATATTTCCTTATATATTTCCTTTGTACTTTATTTTACACATTTAAAACCATTGGTTTCTGTGAAGAAGCCAATTATCATCAGTAGACTCCAGTGTGTCCACTATCCATATACAGAGGGAGGGAGAGAATGAGAGAGAAAGACAGAGGGAGAGATAGAAAAAGAGAGAGAGAGAAGGAGAGAGAAAGAGAGAAAAAGAGAGAATTAATAAATTTTCAATTATGACATTCCCATTTCAGAATTTAAGCAAAGCTAAAAAAAAGACTTTAATAATTATTTTCTTTTTTTTCATTAAAGCTTTTGATTTTCAAAACAGATGAAGGGATAATTTTCAACATTCATCTCTACAAAATCCTGTGTAATATTTTTTCCTTCCTTCTGACCACTACCTCCCCTAGCCAGAACACAATCCAATACATACATGAACAATTCTTTTATACATAGTTCCACAATTATAGTGAGGCACAAGAGAAATAAGATCAAAAAAAATCAGAAAGAAAATGAAAAATAAGCAAACAAAAAAAGAGTAAAAATGCTACGTTGTGATCCACATTCAGTTCCCACAGTCCACTCACTGAGTATAGATGGTTCTTTTCATCACAAGATCATTGGAACTGATCTGAATCATCTCATTGCTTAAAAGAGACACATCCATCAAAATTGATCTTCATATAGTCTCATTGTTACCATATACAATGGTCTCCTGGTTCTGCTCGTTTCACTTAATATCAGTTCATATAAGTCTTTCCAGGCCTCTCTTAAATCATGCTGAGGATTTCTTCTTATAGCACAGTAATATTCCATAACATTCATATGCCATAACTTTGTCAAGCCATGTTCCAACTAATGGGCCATCCATTCAGTTTTCAGTTTCTTGACACTACAAAAAGGGTTGCCAGAAACATTTTTGCACATGTAGGTCCCTTTCCCTCCTTTAAGATCTCTTTGGGATGTATATAAGCCCAGTAGAAACACTGC
Source organism: Sarcophilus harrisii (assembly GCF_902635505.1). Lineage (NCBI taxonomy): Eukaryota > Metazoa > Chordata > Mammalia > Dasyuromorphia > Dasyuridae > Sarcophilus > Sarcophilus harrisii. The sequence continues at coordinate 67,831,660 of NC_045427.1, forward strand.
TACATGAAAGGGTATGCATATTTCGATAACTTTTTGAGCATGGTTCCAAATTGCTCTCCAGAATAGTTTAATCCAGTCACAGTTCCACCAACAATATTTTAGAGTCCTACTTTCCCATATCTCCTCCAACATCCTTCATTATCTTTTCCTGTCATCTTAGTCAATCTGAGAGATATGTAATAGTATTTCAGGGTTGTCTTGGATTCCTCTACAGGCAACAGAATCTTTATGCTGCCCTGAGTTTGGTGCTACTTGCTTTCTTCTGGTGCTGGGTGAACGTGGCCAAATGCTGCATTTTTCTGGGGTCATAGGCTCATTATTTGCCTTTTGTTTTTGTGTTATATCCCACAGCTAATCCACTAATCCACTGTCTTCCAAACTGGACAGAATAGCAAACATTGTCATATTTTGGCTAAGAGCTTCCTAGGAGATTCCCTGACTCAGAGGTCACACTGTCTTAGGTTCCTGCACTGTACCTGTGCTCAGCCTCTTCTCCCGTGCCTGATTGAAACAGAACTTTTCAGAAATTCTTCCAAAATATCTTCTGCTGGTAATTTGTTACACTCCAAATATTTATTGGTTCCATCACTCCAAAACCAGTTCTGATGCTTGAGCTGGTGTTGATTTGAGGGAGGCCAGGAAGAGCTCTACTGTCTACTTTCTACCATCTTGACTCCCCCTAATTATTTTCTCATAACAGAAGAGATTTTAGAACATAGAATGTAAAAATTAGAAGGACTCATAGATGTACTATAAGAAAGATAATCATCTTTAGAAAGGGGTGTGCTGCAATCAGCTTCAACTCACTATTATGAATGTGATCATTTATACTTTTGAAATCAATAAACCCATATATCAGACCTTGATTTATTATTTTATGAGATGTCTAAACTTAAGGTCATGGAGAACTTGTTTAAAATGCTGATTATATTTAAAAGTATGTTGTGAAAATATGTGTTTCTCTCCACAGGTCTAGTTGTTGAACATGTATTAGCATAGCTCAGATTTAAAGTTCATAACATACAACTATGCTAATATTACAGATGGTGAAAATCAAAAACAAGAGAAATGAACTGAAATTTGAAATTAGTGCATAGTTCTTTGGGCAGCTAGCTAGCTCAGTGGATAGAGTGCTAGACCCCAAGTCAACAAGATTCATCTTCCTGAGTTAACTGACGTTGTTTAAGTCACAGCCCTATTTGTTTCAGTTTCCTTATCTTTTAAGTGAGTAGAGAAGAAAATAGAAAAATCTCCTCAATATCTTGAACAAGAAAACCTGAAATGTGGTCACAGAGAGTTGGAAACACCTAAAAGGTTTAAATTACAAACTTATAATTTCTAGTCTTGTGTTAAATCTTCCATATCACTGAAACCATGATATTAAAAGTCAACCAATGGTGGAGGGAAAGGGAAGCTCCTTCATGTGTCCAGGATTGATAGTCTCCTCCTCAAAACTGAATGATAAATTTTAAAAGTAATCAAATAATATGAAAAATAAGTGATAAAATTTCAGGAGACTTTATTCTTGCACTAAATGTGATAAACATGTATTTAATGGAAACAAAAAAAAATCTAAATTGAAAATAGTTACAACTTAACTAAACGTATTAATAATCAGAAGTTCCTCATGACACTGTTATACTAATTGTACAAACATTTTATGATTAACAAACATGTCATATATAAATAAATGCTTCTGAAATCTTAGAGAATACCAGGGCTGGAGGAGAACTTGGAGAGTTCTTTTTTATATTATTTTATATAATATATATATATGTCATATATATAATATATGTTATATATTACATATCTTATTTTATAGAAGTGTAAACTGAATACAAAAAAGATTAAATGATTTGCCCTAAGTTATATAACTAGTATATATAAACTGAACCTTGCAATCTATACTTCCATTGTGGTGTTACCACTTTAACACTCTGGTTACTTCAAAGTAGAAAAGTATATTAGAACATTTATGGACCACAAAATGAGGAAAGTGATGTGCTTGCATTTGTCCTGCTCCACGATATATGTATTATCTCTAGTATACTGAGTGTTTTGCAGTATTTGAAACTACTTAGTTGTTTTACAAATATTTTTTGGGGAAGTGAGGATTCTGGGAAGATGACAGAGGAGGTTGGTGATTTTCAAACTGTCCCAGTTTCCCCCACAAATAGCACAGATTTAGTGTTCAGAGTGAACAAAGACTGGTAAAAACATCAAGATTTGGGGCAGAAGAAGGTCCTCTTGATTCAAGCCTAGAAGATCCTAAGAAAGAACCCCTGTAAAGTACAAATACTTCTAGGCTAGCTCCAAACTTTTACCTTCTGTACAGCATGAGGAATCAAGGTTCTCAGTACAGGAAGACTGAGGAATTTTGGCTTACTGGGAGTATTCAGCCCAGCTATACTGCAGAGACATGGTCCTGGGAGAGAAGGAATCAGGACCCAGTGAATGTAGGAGCAATGGGGTGGGGATGCTGCTGGCTGCAGACACTTGCTGGACGGAGGAATTCTTAGTTTGAGGCTCCTGGTAAGAGGGGAGAGCTGAAATGAAGGTAGACCTTCCCCCCACCCCAGAAATAGCCAAAGAAGAAAGAGCCTAACCATAGAAATTTACTATGAGAACAGGGAAGACCAGGATTCAACTTCAGAGAAGGACACTGAAGTAAAAAAGCTTCTACCTCAAAGAGTAGTGAAATGGCTAGAAGAATTTATAGAAAGGAGAATTTATAGAAGAACTTAAAAAGAATTCTGAAATCAAATGAGAGACATTAAGGAAAAACTAAAAAAAACCTAAAAATAAAAACCCATCAAAGAAAAACAAGAAGATTATGGAGGGGGGGGGGGGGGAAGTTACCTAATTAGAAAAAGTGATACAGTCTCAAAGATGAAAATAATTCTTTGAAAATTAAAATTTGGCAAGAGGAAGTCAATGAAGCTATGAGAGACCATGAAATAATAAAAGAGATTATAAAGAATGAACAAAATAGAACAGAATGTGAAACATCTTATAAGAAAAATGATAAATCTGGAGAGCAGATGAAGAAGAGAAAATATAAGAATAACTGGACTGCCTAAAAGTTGGGAGCAAAAAAGGACCTTGACACAATAATGCAAGAAATAATCCAAGAAAACTGTCTTGGAGTGATAGAACATGAGGGAAAAGTAGAAATAGAAAAAAAATTCACCAATCACCACCTCAAAGGTATCCTTTGAGGAAAACACTTAAGAATATTATTGCCAAATTTTGAAACCCCCATATTAAAGAGAAATTTTTGCAAGAAAAAAAATCAAATATGCTGGAGCTAAAATTAATTGTATAGGACTTAGTAGCAGCCACAATAAAAGACCATAAGTCCTGGAATAATAAATAATAAAAGACCATAAGTCCTTTAACAACAAACAAAAAAGAAGTCGTGCTGCCTAAAATCCATATCCAGCAAAGTTATCTACAATGTTTAATGAGAAAAAAAATGGACATTCAGTGAACTTGCAGATTTTCAGGACTTTCTATCAATCAAACTAAAAATTAATAGAAAATTTAACATATTAGAGCTAAAATCAAAGATCAATTTCAAAGAACTCAACATGAACAAATTATTTTATGTTTTTTTTATATGGGAGATGAATATCATGTTTAAGATTGATATTAACAATAGGCCAAGTCAAAAGAACGATTGAGGCAGAGTTAAAGCAACAATAGTAATTGTACAAATGAGGTACAGAGAAAGAATACGTTAAAGGTGGGAGAAGGACCCATAATTCTGAAAACCCATTCATATCAGGAATAGATTTAACAGGCAACACTACATATATACCATGAAGGGTATAGCACCCTGAAAAATCTATGAAGATAAAGGGGGAAGGAATAGGTAAATGGGGAAGCAAAGGGTGATGGAAGAAGACAATGGAGTGATCCATGGGTGGAGGAAGGTTAAGTAATATAAATGTAAGTTAGGAGCAGAATTAAAGTCAAGAGTCAGCAAGGATAGGAAAGATATGTGTGGGGAGGTGTTGAGGGGTATGTGTATCTATGTATGTGTATGCATATATCTATATATGCAAACAAATATTTCCCTTCTAAGCTACTAGCCTTCTTTAGGGTAAAGGGATGAAAGATGGGAAAAATAAAGTGTAGAAGGTACACAGCATAGAACAAAAGAATGATTTACAAAAAAGTAAAGATGAAATATAATGAATATAATTTCTTCTACTAACATACATATATACTCTATTGATCTGGAAATTTGTTGTTATATATTTTGAATCCTCCCTGATGTTCTGTTGGATACATGATAGTGTTCTCTTTTATTTAGTTTAATTTTCTTTTGTATTTCTTTTTTGGTTTTCTTTTTTCTTATTCTATTTTTAAAAATAAAACAAATTAAAAATATTTTCTCTATAGTTCTCTTTAAACTATTAATTTATATTCTCTGTGAAGAAAGGGCATGTATAAGCAAAGGTAAATTTCAAAGCAACTTCTATTTGAATTATCATTTTTTTCATTAAGTCACTGAAGTATCTTAATAAGATCTCATTTTATCAAATTAATTTTCTAGGCTATCAGACTAGACTATACTATCATCTTCATGTCATAAGGATTATCACTATTTAAGTCCCTAAAATGTGCCACTAAAGTGTTAACATGCTCAGAAGAAAAATAAATAAAAGATACAGTGATATTATAAATACTTCTACTTTTTGAATACTCATGAAGTTGGCTGAATCATAGTCTATTTGTTGCTAGTTATATTTCCAATAGTGATACTAATAATAAGCGGATAATTAGTCAACATAATATACACTGATCCAATTAGAATCACTGATATGCTATCACTATTGGATTTTGGCTGTTTTCCATAATACAGAATCCTTTTCTCCTTAGACTCTTTCATATATTACCAAGATTCATTTTTTCCCGCCCACAAGTAAAAACACTTGTGAACTCATGTAAATTTGTAAAAAATATTCTATGGGAATAAGAGGAATATGAAATAAATAAAATAAGCTAAATATATCAAATGTAGGTGCAGGTTTTCCACTAGAAATGGCAATGTGGTAGAGGGAAGAGATCAATTGTACTTCATGTCCAAGAATTTAGTGTTAAATACTGGCTTCATGCTCAATAATTTCTGGGAAAAGTAACTGCAAGTTTTATAATGGTATAGTGTAGTCATGTCAAGCTTAAAGAAAAAACAAATACTACTAACCCTGCATATTGGAATCCCTGCAGGGCATATATTGACTTAGTTTTAGAATGTAATGTTGTCTTCATTTTAGTATTTATGTTTATTTTGTTAAATATTTCCCTATACCATTTTAGTCTACTTTAAGCAACCCTCAGGATAGTTTCAGGCCACTTGTGGCCTGTGGATAATATTTGACATCTGTAATTTACTGGAATGATTTGAGTTACCTGTGATGAATTCTTGCCACCAGGCCAACAAAAGGCATAGAGAAACAGCTGTCTCTGGTTCATTATTCAGAAATTAATTCTTCCTTTCTTCTAAAATGGGAAGAATTTTTCCTAAAAATCATAGATTCATGAAAGGTGGAGTGAAACATTAATTACCTAATATTGCCTAACTATGCAATATGTGTGTATTGCTTCATAAAAGTCATAATTAGCTCACTGACTTAATTTAATTCTTCGTTCCTATATTTCCAGTTACACATGGTACTTTTTCATCACTTTCTACATCTCATTGTGAGAGATCTCCCTCATTGTGAGAGGGAGCAGAAAACACACACACATCAATAACAACAAAAACTGAGTATAAATATAGTATCAGTAATTATGTGAAATCTTCGGGAGACTGGAGTAGTTTGAAATTGATTATCTTGCATTGAAAAAAAAAAACACAGAAAATGTTTGACAGGAACTTCAGCTTTCAACTTGCCTTGTTAGCATCCTATAGACAAAGTGTTCACATTTCTTATATTTAAAACAGTAAATATTAAAATGCATGGTTTGAGGAAAGAAAATACTTTCTGTTTAAGTTTAGAAAAGTATAGGAAAGAGCAATGAACTTATACATGGGTAATGATAAAATTAGTTATGTCTGTATAATTAGGGTAGAAAACTGGTATCTATCAAAATATTTCCTACTATCTCTGCTGAACATACTGCCAGTTTTTGTTTTTTTGTTTTTTGCAAACATATACACTATTTCTGCCCTGAAAAATTAGAAATTGACAGTATATAAAAGTAATAAGGCCAGTCTGAAAAATCATCAGAGAATGAATCTTTACATGTATGTCACTATTCTGTTCTCATACATCTCAGACAGAATTTCCTTGTAGTGTGTGTGGGATACCTAAATAAATTTAGCAGAATGTTGTGATTGTAATCTCTTGTTTATGCACTGGCAAAAAAAATTCTTAAAATAAATGAAATTAGAGAAAAGCACAGGAAAATAGATAGTAAGGAATTTGGGGAAAATAAATTAAGAAAAGAACTAGAAAGATTTTTGACATCATTTTGTCCAAATTTCTAATTTTTCATATAAAATTAGGGCTTATAAAAGTAAAATGACTTTTCAAGGATATACATGAAGTTATAGTTAATGATTGACCCAGAACTTGAAAACTGGTCTCTTGGCTTTTAGTACAGAAGTCTTCACATTTCAGAAATATGTACAGATGGAGGGACAGGTTATGTGTATGTTTATGTGTATATAAATACACATATATACCCAATATGCATAAATATACACATACATATTTTATATATATACCCATGTAATTATATAAATATGTAGCTATTTATAAATATTAATATACATAACTATATGATCTATACCCCTATATCTCTATAGTTATATTTGTATATACATATGCATTCATTTGAGTGTGTGTGTATGTACACACATATAAATATGCCTATATTCATATATATATATATATATATATATATATATATATATATATACACACACACACATACCCACAATCATTTGTCTTTTGCAGAATCCAAGGGTCCAACTTAATGTGCTATAATAAGAAAATATAGATAACTAGAAACAGGGTCAGCTATACCTACAGGCAGATTACTAAGCCTGACACAATTTTCAGAAATTCTATCACTAGGGTTTATTTCTGTTTAAAGCATTACTCTCTGTTAAAATGCAAATATACCCATGAGATTTTAAACTTCAAGTTTTTAGTAAATTTGTATGAATATTCATTCATCATATTTATATACTGTTTCTCTCATAAAATACATCAAGAAAGCTTGTTTAAGTATTATATTCTCCCTTTTTGCAAATAAGGAAATTGAGATTCATAAATTTTCTCAAAATCATATTCTATACCTCATTGAGTACTAAGGAAAAAAAGCAGAATGAGAAACTTAAGAGTTATACTGACCTCACAGAAAAAGACGGATGTGGGGTCAAGATGGGTGAGATATATATACACAAACCCAGAAGAAAATTTAAGAACCAGGAGAACATACCAAAAGTAGCAGAAATTGTTCTAGAGAACATTCTGGAATTAGTTCTTTTTCCTTCTACTAACATTCCTGAGTCATGCTATTTAAATTACAATCATTCTTTTATGATGATCTTCATATTGAGAATTCTTACATGCACCCCTGAATTTTCAAAACAACTTTGAATGAATAAGTTATTTTCACTATTATAAATACCCCGAATAATTATGAAGTACATATGACAAAAGATACTATTTGAATCCAGAAAATTAAGTGATAAATAATAGTATATATAGAATAATTTTTATTTAATACACATATACATATATCATACATAGAAACATATACATGCATATGTGCATACAATTGTACACATATTTATCTATCTATACCTATATGTGTCTAATGGTGGCTTCTCCTGGAACAGGGGGAAAAAAGAGAAATTTAAATCATCATTTTGTTGTAAATTTAAAACAATAGGAAGTTAGATATAGTAGATTTGCAATTTCATGTGCAATAATCTTTTTTATTATCCCAAATTAAGGAAATGCTTGTTTTATTCTACAAATTAAAAAAAACTAAAATGTCAAAAGCAAATAGAAGTAAATAAAGGATAAATGTGTTTTCTCTCTCCTAGTTCTCTTCTTTTCTACTAACTTACCCTGAGTCATGAGATTTAAATTACCCTGAGCTGCTTTGTGAATGATCTTCATATTGAGAATTCTTACTTGGCACTCCTACCTTTTTTTTCTTTTTACAATTACAATAACTCTGGTGTTTTATGATAATAGATATTCCAAAAGAATGAACCAATATGTGAAGTATATATCTTGAATATAAAAGTTGTCTAACTATTGTTCACATATTGTGTCATAAATTTATGGATAGTTTAGATTTTAATTAATATTATGAAAAAATGTGCAGTGAAAATGTTTCCACCTAATTAAAAGGGTATTATTTTGACTCCTTCCCTCCTCTACTCCCCCTTAGGCCAAAGAGATTTAGATTTCAGGAGCTGATTACTAGGGCTTTTTGACCTTTGAAAACCATTCGTACAGCTCTGAATCCTTAGCTCCCAAGTGAGCTGAAATTATTTTGGGGCTTTCAGGCTGTGTCGAGGGCAGGAATGGAAACAGCAGAGCATATTTCCCATGGTTTCAAAACCCTAGTGAAATGTTCAGCAAACAGCAGGTCTACTGCCTGCACTACCTAAGTGACAACACTGAAAGAGAACAAAACAGAGCTGCAATACTCATACTAAGTGTAACATGTTTAAACAACCATAGCAGTTCAACAACACCCTCAAATTTCTATTTTTCTGTAGTCAAATCCAACAGAGTAATTATCTGTTCTCCTGAGGTCCTTTTTTTTAAAAAAAAAAAATATGTAATATTTTTTCAGTTACATATAAAAACAAATTTTTCCCCAGAATGATTGAATCAATACACATTTCTTCATCCCCTTCAACATTTTCATTTTCTGTAATATTAACAAATCTTACAGATGTGTGGTGATGTTTTCATTTACACTTTTCTCATTAATAATTATTTAGTGCATTTTTCATATGAAAATAGATAACTTTGAAAACTTCCTATTCATATCCTTTGACCATTTGTAAATTGAGGAATGTTTTTTATATCTATAAATTTGACTTAGGTTTCTATATGTTTGAGAAATAAAGTCTTTATCAGAGACACTCAATGCATTTTTAAAAATTGATCTTAAATTTTATTTAGTATTCCAAATTCATAGTCTCCCATTTTTTTATTTTAAATTTCTTTTTTAAAAGGTATTTGCTTATTTAAATGCACAGTTCTTTATTAATCATGTTGAGAGAGAAAATTCAGCACAAAAGAAAAAAAAAAACATGGGAGAGAAAAAAAAAAAAAACAGAAAAAAGAACTGAACATAGCATATGTTGATTTATATTCAATGTCCATAATGTTTTTGTTGTTGTTGTTGATGCAGATGGCATTTTTTGTCCAAAGTATTTTGGGATTGCTTTGGATCACTTTGAAAAGAATTGAGTATTTCATAGTTGATCATCACACATTCTTGCTGTTATTGTGTACCATGTATTCTTGACTCAGCATCAGTTCATATAAATCTTTCCAGGCCGTTCTGAAATCATCTTGTTCATCATTTTTATAAAATGATAATATTCCATTACCTTCATATACCACATCTTACTCAGCCATTCCCCAACTGATGGGCATCTACTCATTTTCCAATTCTTTGTTACAAAAAGTGCTGCTATAAACATTTTTACAAATGTGGATCTTTTTCACTCCCTTTTGGTTTCTTTGAGATACAGACCCAGTAGTAGTACTGCTGTGTCAAAGGGCATCCACATTTTTAATACCCATTTGGGTATAGTTCCAGAATGATCTACAATATAATTGAATCATTTCACAACTCCATCAACAATGGATTAGTCTTCTAGTTTTCCCACATCTCCTCTATTTATCTTTTATCTTTTCTTGTCATCTTAGTCAATCTGAAAGGTATGAGATGGAACTTCAGAGTTGTTTTAGTTTGCATTTTTCTAATAAATAGTTATTTAGATTTTTTAATGACTATTTGGGGTTTTTATATGATTATAAATGTCTTTAATTTTGTCTTCTAAAAATTGTCTGTCATTTGACTGTTTATCAGTTGGGGACTGAACTTGAATTCTTATAAATTTGACATAGTTCTTTATGTTTTAGAAATGAGACCTTTATCAGAAACATTGGCTATAAAATTTTTCCCAGTTTTATACTTCCCTTTTATTATTCTTTCTGTTGGTTTTGTTTGTAATTTTAATTTAATGTAATCAAAGTTATCTATTTTGCCTTTCTTAATGTTCTATAGTTCTTCTTTGGTCATAAATTCCTCCCTTCTGGAAAGATCTGATAAGTAGATTATCTCTTCCTTTATTAATTTGCTTTTAGTATCATCTTTTATGCCCAAATCATGTACCCGTTTTTATTTTATTTTGGTATCTAGTCAGATATATTTTCTGACTTCTGACTTTCTGACATATTATTTTCCAATATTCCCATCAATTTTTGTCAAAGAAAGAGTTCCTATTCCAGAATCTGGAGTTTGGGAGGCTTGTGAAATATTATCTTATTATAGGCCTTGCATATCTAATCTATTCTACTGATCCACAACTCTATTTCTTAACCAGTACCAAATGGTTTTGATGACTGCTGCTTTATAATATAGTTTTAGATGTGGTACTGCTAAATCACCATCCTTTGTATTTTTTATATTCTTGATATTATTTATCTTTTATTCTTCCAGATGAATTTTGCTATTAATATTTTTAGTTCTATAATATAGTTTTATGGCAGTTTGATTGGTATGGAATTAAACAAGTGGATTAATTTAGGCAGAATTGTCAATTTACCATATTAACTTGGTCTACCTATGAGAAAGTGATATTTTTTCAATGTTAGATCTGACTTTATTTGTAATTATGTTCATTTAGTTCTTGGGTTTGTCTTGGCAGATAGCCATCTAGATTTTGTTTTGTCTATAGTTATTTTAAATGAAATTTCTCTTTCTATATATGGCTGATGGGCTTGGGCAATATATAGAAATGCTGATGATTTGTGTGTTTTGTTTCTTTTTTAATATCCAGAAACTTTGCTAAAAACTATTGATGGTTTCCAGTAGCGTTTTGGATGTTTTTCTATGATTCTCTAAGTATATCATCTTATCATCTGCAAAGAGTGATAGTTTTATTTCCTCATTTCCTATTCTAAGTCCTTAAATTTCTTTTTCTTTTCTTATTGTTAAATAATTTTGAATAATAGTGGTAATAATGGACATCCTTGTTTCACCACTGATCTTCTTGGGAATGTGTCCAGCTTTTTACCTTTACAAATAATGTTTGCTGTGGGTTTTAGATAATTATTGCTTATTATTTTAAAAGAATTTCCCTTTACCTATATGTTCTCAAGTATTTTTTATTATAGCTTTTTACTGACAGAACATATGCATGGGTAATTTTTCAAAATTTCCCCTTGCACTAACTTCTGTTCCAACTTTTCCCTTCCCTTCCTCCACCCCCTCCCCTAGATGGAAGGCAGTCTCATCCATGTTAAACATGTTAAAGGATATCTTCAATACAATATATGTGAATAGATCCATACATTTCTCTTGTTGCACAAGAAAAACCAAATTCAGAAGGTAAAAATAACCTGGGAAGAAAAACAAAAATGCAAGTAGTCCACATTCAATTTCCAGTATTCTTTCTCTGGGTGTAGCTGATTCTGTCCATCAATGATCAATTGGAACTGAACTGGATCTTCTCATTGTCAAAGATATCCATTTCCATCAGAATATATCCTCATATAGTATTGTTGTTGAAGTGTATAATGATCTCCTGGTTCTGCTCATTTCACTTAGCATCAGTTCATGTAAGTCTCTCCAAACTTCTCTGTATTCATCCTGCTGGTCATTTCTTACAGAAAAATATTATTCCATAACTTTCATATACCACAATTTGCCCAACCATTATCCAATTGATGGCCATTTATTCAATTTCCAGTTTTAAGCCATTACAAAAAAAAATGTTTGCTGCCACAAATATTTTTGTACACATGGGTCCCTGTCCCTTTTTTAATATCTCTTTGGGATATAAGACCAGCAGTAACACTGCTGGATCAAAGGGTATGTACAGTTTGATAACTTTTAGAGCATAGTTCCAAATTGTTGTCCAGAATGGTTGGATCCGTTCACAACTCTACCAACAATGCATCAATGTCCCAGTTTTCCCGCATCCCCTCCACCATTATCCATTATATTTTCCTGTCATCTTAGACAATCTGAAAGATGTGTAGTGGTATTTCAGAGATGTCTTGATTTGCATTTCTCTGATCAATAGTGATTTGGAACACCCTTTCATATGAGTAGAAATAGTTTCAATTTCATCAACTGAAAATTGTCTGTTCATATCCCTTGACCATTTATCAATTGGAGAATGGCTTGATTTATTATAAATTAAAGCAATTCTCTATATTTTGGAAATGAGGCCTTTATCAGAACCTTTAGCTGTAAAAATGCTTTTCCAGTTTATTGCTTTCCTTCTAATCTTGTTTGCATTAGTTTTGTTTGTACAAAAGCTTTTAACTTGATATAATCAAAATTTTCTATTTTGTGAACAATAATGATCTCTACTTCTTCTTTGATCACAAATGTTTCCTCCTCCATGAGTCTGAGAGGTAAATGAGCCTAGGTTCCTCTAATTTATCTATAATGTCTTCTTGATGCCTAAATCATGAACCCATTTTGATCTTATCTTGGTGTACAGTGTTAAGTGTGGGTCTATGCCTAGCTTCTGCCATATACTAATTTCCAGTTTTCCTAGCAGTTTTTATCAAATAGTGAATTCTTATCCCAAAAGTTGGGATCTTTGGATTTGTCAAACACTAGATTGCTATAATTATTGAATATTTTGTCATGTGAACCTAACCTATTCCATTGATTAAGTATTCTATTTCTTAGCCAACACCAGATGGTTTTGGTGACTGCTGCTTTATAATATAGGTTTAGATCAGGTACAGCTAGGTCACCTTCATTTGATTTTTTTTTTTCATTAGTTCCCATGAAATTCTTGACCTTTTGTTCTTCCATATGAATTTTGTTGTTATTTTTTTCTAGGTCATTAAAATATTTTTTGGGAGTCTTGTTTGAATAGCACTAAATAAATAGAATAGTTTAGGTAGTATTGTCATTTTTATTATTTGGCCTATCTAAGAGCACTTAATATTTTTTCAATTGTTTAAATCTGACTTTATTATTTCTGGAAAGTGTTTTGTAGTTTTGCTCATGTAGTTCCTGACTTTCCTTTGGCAGGTATATTGCCAAATATTTTATGCTATTGACAATTATTTTAAATGGAATTTCTCTTTGTATCATTGCTGTTGGATCTTGTTAGTGATGTATTAATATGCATAGGATTTATGTAGATTTATTTTGTATCCTGCAACTTTGCTAAAGTTGTGGATTATTTCTAACAACATTTTAGTAGAATCTCTGGGCTTCTCTAAGTATACCATCATATCATTTGCAAAGACTGATAATTTGGTTTCCTCATTACCTACTCTAATTCCTTTAATGTTTTTCTCAACTCTTATTCCCAAAGCTAGCATTTCTAATAGTATATTGTATAGTAATAGTGATGGTGGGCAACCTTGTTTCACTCCTGACTTACTGGGAATGGTTCCAGTTTATCCTCATTGCATAGGATGATTACTTACAGTTTTAAATAGATGCTCCTGACTATTTTAAGGAAAAGTCTATTTATTTCTATACTCTCTATATTTTAATAGGAATGGATGTTAAATTTTATCAAATGATTTTCTGCATCTATTGAGATGATAATATGGTTTTCCTTAATTTTGTTATTGATATTTTCAATTATGCTAATAGTTTTTCTAATATTGAATGAGCCCTGCATTCTTGGTATAAATCCTACTTAGACATGGGATATTATTTTGGGGATGATTTCTGCATCTTTTTGTTAATATTTTATTTATGATTTTTACAACAATAATCATTAGGGAGATTGGTCTATAATTTTCTTTCTCTGTTTTCAACTTATCTAGTTTAGGTATTATTTCCATGTCTGTGTCAAAAAAGGAATTTGTTAGAACTCCTTCAAACACTATTTTTTCAAATAGTTTATATAGCATTGGAGTTAATTGTTCTTTAAATGTTTGGTAGAATTCGCATGTAAATTCATGTGGCCTTGGGGATTTTTTCTTAGGGAGTTAATTAATAGCTTGTCCTATTTCTTTTTCTAAAATGGGATTGTTTAACCAATTTACTTCTTCATCTGTTAATCTGGGCAAGCTATATTTTTGAAGGTATTCTTTCATTTCATTTAAGTTATCGAATTTATTGGCATAAAGCTGGGCAAAGTAACTCCTAATTATTGTTCTAATTTTCTCTTCATTAGTGGTAAATTCTCCCTTTGTATTTTTAAGACTAACAATTTGATTTTCCTCTTTCCTTTTATCTAATCAAATTTACTAAGGGTTTGTCTATTTTGTTGGTTTTTTCATAGAAGCAACTCTTAGTTTTATTTATTAATTCAATAGAATTTTTTTAATTTCAATTTTAATAACCTCTCTTATTTTTAGAATTTCAAGTTTAGTGTTTGACTGGGATTTTTTAATTTGCTCCTTTTCTAGCTTTTTTAATTGCAAGCCCAATTCATTGACCTCTTTCTCTATTTTATACAAGTAGGCCTCTAGAGATATAAAATTTCCCCTTATTACCCCTTTGGCTGCATACCAAAGGTATGGTATGATGTCTCATTATTGTCATTTTCTTGGGTGAAATTATTAATTGTGGCTATGATTTGCTGTTTCACCCAATCATACTTTAGGATGATATTATTTAGTTTCCAATTATTTTTTGGTCTATTTCCCCCTGGCTTTTTATTGAATATAATGTTCATTGCATCATGATCTGAAAAGGATGCATTTAGTATTTCTGCCTTTCTACATTTGAATTTGAGGTGTTTATGTCCTAATATATGTTCAGTTTTTGTATAGGTTCCATGAACTGGTGAGAAGAAAGTGTACTCCTTTCTGTCTCCATTTAGTTTTCTCCAAAGATCTATGATATCTAACTTTTCTAATATTCCATTTACCTCTTTGACTTCTTTCTTTCTCTCTCTCTCTCTCTGCCTCTCTCTGTCTATCTCTGGCTCTGACTCTGGCTCTAGCTCTCTGGCTCTCTGCCTCTTTCTCTCTGTCTGTCTCTTTTCTCTTTCTCTCTCTCTTTTAAAATAATCATACTTGTACATTTGACTCTCTGACTTTGGGAAGAATGCTAAGCTCTCTCTTGAGAGAGCCAGCCCAGGGAATCAAGATAAAGTTGTTCCATTCTGTTATCTGGGTGGGACTTGTTGAGTCCAGAACCACTCCTACTTAGCTTGAACTGGAGATGAGATTTCTGTCCAACTCTATTGAGTTGGAAATTAGCTCAGAGACACACATTCAATTCCAAGATTCTCTATTTTGATTCCAGCTCAAACTGTTCCCAGCCCCCACCAAGAGCTGCCCCTATCTTCTAGTCAAGGTTTCAATTATAAAAGAAAGCACCTGTGCTCAATCCTTTGCAGTAGAGGACCTCAAAGCAGGAATCATGCCAGGCCAAGGGACCTCCCTTGGCACAGCTACCTGTGAGAGACTCTCTGCCTGCTGAAAGCCATTCTCTTTCAGCATTACTCCCTCTTTATCTTTCTCACCTATTTCCCTAACAAGACCTTATTCTCTCTATTGGGTCTTCTCTGGTAGAAACCTTCGCTGCTAGAGGATTTCTCTGTTAGAAACCTTTTCTGCTAGAGGATTTCTCTAATAGATATTTAATAATAAATTTCTTTTGCCAGTTTAACTTTTTGGGTTTATAAATTCATTTACAAACAACTTGCCTCGAATCGAAGGAGGTTCCCACAACTCCCTGACTTGTGCCAAACCTCATTACATTCAGCTGTTCTGTGAGTGACCACAAGCACTCTTTCCTGCTCTGGAATTGTGAAGAAGGTCCCTGCTCTATCATGTCTTCAAGCTCTGCTGTGGTAATAATGCTCCTCTTCACCTTGGGACTAAGATTTAGGACTGCAACCCAGATCCAAGTACAGATAGTACAATGGAGTCTTAGCTCTAGACCATCAAATGACCTTTGTAAATCCCTTTCTGACCCATTATATGATGATGCCCTTACTGTTTTTGGGCTGAGAGGTCTGGGGACTCCAGGTAATGCTACTGATTTTGTTATCCCATCAACTGTTCCCTATTTGGTATGCCTGTGCTTTGATGGCATAGTCTGCATTGTACTGCATTTCCTCTCACCCTGGTGCAAGAGACTTTTCCTGTCAGTCTTTTAAGTTGTTCTGGGCTGGAAAATTGTTTTGCTCCTTCTTTGTGAATTGTAATACCTTAGAATTTGTTTACAGTCATTATTTAAAGGTTTGGGAGTGAGCTAGAGCTTAAAGGAAGTTCCCTCCTTTACCCTGCCATCTTGACTCATTATTATTATGAGATTTCCTCAGTTTCTTTGAAAACTGATTTTTCTTTTTATTTCAAGTGAATTTTCTGAGTTCTGGTATATCAAGTTAGCTTTTCAGTTCATAGTTAAATCCAACCAACATTTCTGAGAGTCCTTGATGTTCATTCATTTCAAATGTGTCCAACATTCTGTTACACCATTTGTGGTTTTCATGACAAAGATACTGAAGTGGTTTGCCATTTCCTTTTTTGGATCATTTTACAGATTAAAAAAAATGAGTCAAACACACTTAATTGACTTGCTCAAGATCACAGAACTAGTGTCTGAAGTCAGATATGAAATCAACAAGATGAGACTCTCTGATTTCAGGCCTGGAGCTGTTTTCATTGTACCACCTTGCTCCACTTTTAATCATCTACTATATCCTAGATCCTGTGCTAGACTTTAGGGAAACCAAAATGAGAAATAACACAGGTACTGAAAATAAGAAATTTCTGATCAAAAAAAGGAAGATAGTTTCTTTACATTCATAAAGT
Source organism: Sarcophilus harrisii (assembly GCF_902635505.1). Lineage (NCBI taxonomy): Eukaryota > Metazoa > Chordata > Mammalia > Dasyuromorphia > Dasyuridae > Sarcophilus > Sarcophilus harrisii. The sequence continues at coordinate 67,848,642 of NC_045427.1, forward strand.
CTACTAGTGCATCTAGAACATTAAAAAAAAGTTGTTCACTTCTATCTGACTCTTCATAATTCCATTTAGAGTTTTCTTGGCAAAGATACTGGATTGTTTTCCCATTTCCTTCTTCAGTCAATTTTATAAATAAACAGGGTCAGGCAACTAAGAATATATCCAAGGACAGATTTGAACTCAGTTGTGAAGAGGTCTCTAATGGAGCTAGGTTATTGCAATAGCACAATGTACAATAGCTACACCTCTAGCACATAAGTGTTTAGCAAATGCTAGTTCTTTGATTGATTAATGTACCCCCAAAATATCATATGAGTCAGGTTATGATAGAACAAAAGTGAGCTCCATTAGAGACCTCTTCACAACTTTGAAGAGCAGTCACTTTTAGTTGTGTGTTGGGTAAAGGAGTATTTTTGTATCTGTGTTAGGAGTGCCATAGGTCAGGAAATTTTCAGGGAAATATTCCAATGAAAGGGAGAGATAGAGGAGAAGAATTTGAAAAGTCTTCCTGAATATGTTTCTAGCTCTAATCTCTGTTATGAATATTAGACCAATATCACCAACAGCCTTTTATCCATCTATATTTGGATCACCTTATAGTAAACATGTCAAAAATTATAATTGATCACAATGCCATACCTTCTGCAACTTTTTTATTCTCTTGATTACACCAATATATCAATAACAATGTACTTAATAAATGGTTTTTTTGTTATTGTTATTATTTAATCCTTTTCAGTCATTTTTGATTTTTCATTACACATTTTTGGGATTTTCTTTGTAAAACTACTAGAGTGGTTTTCCATTACTGAAACAACCAGGGTCAGGTCACTCACCCAAAGTCATAGGGCTAGTTAATATGTGAGGTATTCCTGACCCTATGACCAGCACTCTATCCACTATACCAAACAGTTGACTAATTGGTTGGTAATAGCCAATAGTTGGTAGCCTAAGAAATAGTACTTTCAGTAAAGTGAAAGAAACAGACAGGGTTGCTTGGTTTGTGTGTGTATAGGCTAAGTGTTAAATTATTATTATGGAAGCCGAACAATGAAAACATAAATAAAATAGAAGCTACTAGAGACAATAATGTAAGGTTAAAAGATTTTAATTGTTTGTTTTGTAATGAAATATTTATAACTATATCTTGATTCATTCTTCTTTGTCCTCTCTAGTAAAGTAATTCTTCTCTTAACAAACTTTCTGTACAATAAAATTTTTATGATGGAAAAGAATATTGTTCAACATGTATTTTTATTTTAGTGCAACCCTGAAGAAAGAATACTGAATTTATAATCAGGGGATCTGATTTTTAATACTATATAGAACTTTTATCAGGTAGGTATGGTCTAAAATAAAAAAAAACCAAACAAACAAACAACAAGAACACAATTACCATCAACCAAGTTCACAACCCTGGATTCATTTTTTATTCTGCCCTCTCTCAAACTCCATATGCAATTACTTTTCAGGCCTCTCACTAATATATCTATAAAAATTCTTGAATTTACCATGATCATTAGCTCTCACTTAGACTTTTGTAATGTGTTCTCAACCCTGTGTTTGGCATCTTCTCCATCTAATCCATCTCACACATACTGTCAAAAGAATTTTCCTGATACATACCATTAATTGATTATTTAACTTCTTTTAACAGGCTTAAATGGCTTCCCACTGCATATAGGAAATTGTTTGTATTATTAAGTAAAAAAATATTCAGGGCCCTCTAGGAGATGATCAAAGCTGCATTTTCCATTTCTTTTCTACATTAAAGTTCCTACAAATAAAATGTAAAATGTAAAGAAATATGCAATAGAGAAATAAGAATGCTAGATATGGATTTGGGACTAACCAGGCTCAAATTGCAACTCGGCGTATCTTTGTCATCATAAGAAAATCATCTAACCTTATTCTGTTTGTTTTCTCAAATGTAAAAAGATAATAATATAATATGTAGTACCGACCTGTTAGACATTTGTGAGGTTCAAATAAAATAATCAATGTAAAGATTGTTTCAAACTTTTAGATACTATATACGTGTAAGTTATTATTTTTATTGCCTTACAGATACATCTTTCATCTTCTTGCCCAAACACATGGATCAGTCTTGTTCATTACAACAGCAACAAAAATCAACTGGATTTATTAAAAGAGATATGAACATGTATGTAGCATTCCCATATTATATATAAAGAAGTTCACAGTGCAAGCAGAATCTTGAATATTTATCAGTTACAGAAAAGGGGAAAGGGGAAATGTCATGAAAGAAATAGAGAGCAATCTCCTACCAAATGGGAATGGTATGAGAGGAAAGAGAAAAGGGGAACAGGATAAAGTAGGATGTCAAAAGCAGCATTTTTTTCCCTTGAGACCTGCTAGACTCCAAAGATATGATGGTCTGTTTATCTACAAGTGTCCCAGCTGCAAAAACAGTTTATCACTCTGGTGCAGACTGAATATAGCCTGACTTGCAGCTGATCACCACTCAAGGACATACTGAGAGTCCAGCAAAAGGTGTACATAACAATTTTTTTCAGTTGGAGCATTGGGGGTGGGGAGTATTTCATCCTTGACTTGTGCAGAGCCTCTTGAATAGTCCAAGTCCAGTGTTTCTGATAAATATTTCAACTCAAAAAGACAGATTAAGTTAGATTCAGGTTAACAATTCTTTCCCCTTTGAAGTACGCTTTTATTCCTTTTGCCCATTTATGTAAATTATATCATTTTGAGATCTATCTCCTCTATTAATCCTTCCCTCACCACTCATGTAATTCATGATCTGATTTCTGCCTTATCAAAAAACCTCTAGCAATCACTACTCATACCATAAATTAATCATTTATTATCATGTGTCATCTTTTCTGCTGTCTTTGTTTTTTTTTTAATATTTAGTTTTTGTTTTAATTAAGCCTTCATAAATGCTACTCTTAATTAATTTATCAGATTTTATTCTTTATATATTTGCACCACATTGGTAAATTACATGCTAGTGTCCACTAAAAGTAACATTTACTGAGTGCCTGCTTTGAGGTAAGTCCTATGCTAAGCAGTTATCTCATTTGATCCTTAAAGGCCTCCAGATAGGAAATTCCTGCTTCTCATGTATTCTTTTTATTATTGTGTTTATTAAAAATATTATCTAAGTGTTTATTAAGATTTTTTTCTTAATATTAAGGCATAATCTGTCTTTCTTCAATTTGTACCCATTGCACCAGATTCTCTCTTTTTGGGGCCAAGTTTAATAAATCTTATATTAGTTTCACATGACATTTCTTCAGATGGCATCTCTTCAGATATTGAAAGACAATTATCATTGTCCCTCAGGACCCAACTAAATAGCCATAGCTTCTTTAATCTTTCTGAGTTCAGCAGATTTTCCAGACCTTCATCATCCTTATAGCCTTATCACAGATAAAGTTTACCCTTCTTCCCTCCTTTCTACCCTTTTGCCTTAATTCCTTCCTTTCTCCCTCCCTCTGTCTCTGTCTCTGTCTGTTTTTCTTGCTTTGTCTCTGTCTTTTCTTCTTTCTTTTCTTTTCTTTTTTTGACTGGATCTTTTTTCCCCTTTTTACCTATGCTGAAAGTACAGGGTGACTAATCCCATTATGCATCATAAGTTTAGACCTGTTTAATTTTCAACCTTTGCCTGCTTACTACTCCCTAGGCAAATTCATGATTACTCATGACAACTACTGGGGCTCACCAAATTGATGCCAAATTTAGTAGGGATACCCAATGAGTTGCCTTATTGTAGCTCATAACTACCAACTTCAAGAGGCTTATCAGCTTCAAACTCCCCCAGGTTCAGACATTTCAGAGATTGACCAGTAGGTCTGGCCAACAAACTCCATTTTACCAAGACTGAAATTATGGCATGAAGAAAGAAACACAACGTTCCACATCTGGACTGACCAAAGTCATATTATAGTATGACTATCAAATCTCTCATTCTAACCAGATGCTTGTCTTTATGCAACTTATCATATCATTTTACATTTAAAATATTCATAATAACAGCCTTGGTACAGGGTGGGGTATAATCCAGTGAAACTTCCAGCAAATGCTGTTGCATTTAAGGGTAGACAAAGCCCATCAAACACTTCACAATTATGTAATAATGAATTTTTTAAAGTTTTAATGTGAATCAAAGTTAGATAGCTGCTTTTCCATAGCTTTCTTAATGCCTGAGATAATTAAAGCCACCTTCTCTTCCTCTCTGATTCTCCTCAACTGTCAGGCAGAATATGTTGAGGTTTTATACAGCAGATATATTTTACTTAGAAAAAGTTTGCTTCTTGACTCAAGCGACCTAGTAATTATCTCCAAGTGTCTCCCCAATTCTCTGAACCTGGAGATTTCTTTCATGTATTAAGGAAATAACTTGTGTCTTTTTTACTCCATTTTTGACATAATTCCATGTGATGGGTTACAATGCTGTATTAAACTGCAGAAAACAAGCCGGCCTTAGAAATCAAATCACTGAACCCACTTTCAAGTCTCATCCTTCCCTTGTGAACAATTCTTACCAAATGCATTAAAGCAACTTTACAATCTTTTGTAAACAAAATATATACAGGCTGCAGCCTGTGGTTACTGTGAAATCACTTCAAAAGTATGTTACTATAAATAAAAAAACCTTTAAGAAGGGAACAACTTAAAGTATATCATTTTCTTTCTTTCTTTAGTAAACTTCCATCTGTTTTTATGTTCTGATTTGTGTTATATTAAATTAAAACCTAAAGTGGGGAAACATTCAAAAGGGGGATTGATTTTGAAACAGATATCTCTACTAGTAATCGTTATCTTTTCTTCTGTTTTATATTTGCTTTTGAACCAGAAGACAGATCATTTAAAAGAACAACCACACATGCTATCTCTTTTATTTCAAATTATGTTAAATTCTACTACATGATTATTTAAAAACTGGACAAAGCTAATAAACATAAGATTTAACAAACATATACATCCTTTGACATTTGATATAAATGTCTTTTATTCCTCTGATTTCAAATTCACTGAGTCTATATTTCTGAACCATTTAAAAGAAATTTCAAACAATAAATTAAATATTATATAATTAAATGATTAAACTCTTTTTTGTTGTTCAGCAAAAAAAAAAAAAAAAACTACAAATAAATAATATGATTCTTCATCCTTTTAATTTGAAAAACTTAGCTAGAATTTAAATTAGAAAGTTTGACCTCAGTTCAAATACTGAGTTTAAATTTATGACCAATGTGACCTTGTGAAAGTCACTTAAAATGAGCTTTTTTGGAGCCCAGGTTTTTCTCCTAATGTTCTTTTCAATTATGACTCTAAGGTATCTAAATTCATTTCATTTAAATTTCATATGAAATTAGTTTCTAATGTGTTTGAGGATGATTGAGAAGTAAGGCTTAGATGAAAATTTTCTAGACAAGAAAATTGTCCTATATGTATGGGACTATTGTCCAATAATAATTATGAGTGTGAATTGGCCAAAACCAGCTTTCTAACATATTTTACTTCTCATATAATTTAGAATTTATTTCATTAAGCAATAATTTGTTGCCAAATAACCAAGATTTTTTTTTTTGGTATAATTGAAATCACCATTGCTAATCAGAATATCAACAAAAGCCTTGGGAGAAGGGAATCAAGCTTCTTATTCCTTCTTAATTATGAAATGAATATTAAATTATTTTTATAAATTTTTTAATGCTTAGGCTATTTTAGCATCTATCTTCTGCCTGAAATATATTTGATAGAATATAGAAGGCCAGAATCATGCAATATGAGTAATAATAAACCTTTCAAGAACTTTTATCCAAACTGTGCATGAAAAAAAGTAAAAAAAAATAAATCTTCTCTATAATATAACATTTAAGCACTTTTTAAAATTTTTTCTTAAAGATGATGATGGGAGTACGGTGTCCATGTAGTGTTTTTAGACACCTCTAGTTAAGAGATATAACTGTTGTTCTGTTGGTATGTTTTTTCTCTGTCTCTCTGTCTCTGTTTCTGTCTCTTTGATTGTCAGTGTCAGTGTCTGTCTCTTTCTCTGTTTCTCTGTCTCTTTCTCTCTGTCTCAGTATCTTTATCTGTCTGTCTCTTTTTCGCTGTCTCTCTCCGTCTGTCTGTCTCTTTGTCTTTCTCTCCCCCCTTTTTCTCTGTCTCTCTCCCTTATTTTAAGGACAGCTTGATAATACAGTGGATAGGATAGAATACAGGTCTAGTGCCAGACCTGAAGTTAGGAAGCTCTGAGTTCAAATCTGGCCTCAACCACTTAATAAATGTGTGATCCTGAGCAAGTCTGTTAACTTTGTTTTATTCACTTTTTTCTGTAAAATGAATTGGAGAAGGAAACCACTCTAGTATCTTTGGCAAGAAAATCCCAAATGAGGTCACAAAGAATCATATATCACTGAAATGACTGAACAAAGACTACAGCAATCTTCCTCATGCCAATGGCCACATCTCTATCCATGTATTACAATTAAGGGGAGGGGGGGAGTTAGGTGGGGCAGTAGATAGAGCATCAGCCCTGAAGTCAAGAGGACCTGAGTTCAAATTTGACCTCAGACACTTAACATTTCCTAGCTGTGTGACCCTGAACAAGTCACTTAATCCCAATTGCCACAGGGGAAAAAAAGAATTAAGGATGACACCCTTGGGGTTTTCATGAAAATTTACCTATGCTATGGTATTAATGCCTTCAAGGTGGAAACCCTACCTTAATGTACTTTAAAAAAGGGAAAGATTCAGAAAGTGTGGTAAAGAACTCAGCTATGGTTCATCTATGAAGTCAAACTTATTACCTTCCAGTCCTTTGGCATGTTATGTGCAGAAAACTTCTAGCAACTCAGATCATAGACTGATAGAAGATTGTTTCCCAGGGAAACCCATAGCACAAATAAATAAAGCCCAGGAAAAGTTCAGGTATACAGGTAAATCTAACAGACACTATGTTACTCATACTGCTAATGTACATATTCTAGAAGAAAGAAACCATTGTGCTCTATCTATTGCCTCTAGGACAACTCACAATGGGAGAGAGATGTGTACCCTCCTTCAACATCAACTGATACATAGTAAGCACCTAATAAAAGCTTCCAAATGTATTAAGAGCTCTTAGAAACAGTTGTCACCTTTCTGTATCAACAGATTATTCTGTCTTCCAAAATTTGACAATGAATTGAGCCCTTTTAAAAATCTAATAAAAATCATATAAATAATATAGGTATAGACACAGATCAAAAGTGTGTACACATCTATGTGTATATATATTTCATGTAATATATTAAATTAAAATTTAATATACAATGTAAATAAATATATCGTTTATAACATGTTCCATATAGTGAAAAGTTTTGTATACTAATATTTTATAATTTATAAATATATTGTATGTTAATTGTGATAATTTATATATTTAGTAAATTAATTTGAATATCACATAAATTACAGTATATGCATGTTTCCATATAAACATATATATATAATGTGTGTGTGTATGTATGTGTGTGTGTGTGCACATATTTTTATATCCAAATATCCTCAAAATTTTCTCATTTTGGAAAAGAAGAGAAATAGAGAAAGGGAAAAGAAGGAAACAAACATAGGACTACTCACTATGCAAAATGTTACAAATATTTCATTTGATTTTCAACAAAAATCTGGGAAGTAGGTGCCATTATTATCTTCATCAAATAAAATAATTAAAAAACTTTATCAATTGTCTGTTACTGAAAAAATGTTACCTTAATGTTAGTTATCACCATCATCCCATCCTTGTTATTATTTGTAATCTTAGGAAACTGAGGCAGACAGAAGTTAATCAGGTTGCATAGCTTCTAAGTGTCTGAGGCTGCATTTAAACTTAGCTTTACTGGACTACAGTCCCAGTACTTTATCCCCTGTGCCATCTAGCAGCATCTACAAAAGGCAAATGATGTGTTTAATACCAAATGGCAAATGAATTCAAAACATAAGCCTCTTGACACTGACTACAAAACAAGAATAAAGCTGTGATTCATTAAGCTACAATGTATTGTATTTTTGGCAAAGATAGTCATGCTTTGTGACCAAATATTTCTTCCAATACTATCCTATTTCTATCAAATAACAATTAATTCAGGTGAGGAATTATTCAATTTTTAAAAAATTCAAATAATAGCAAAAGCCTGAGTATCAATTAATAACTGATAACACACAATTACAGTTTAGCTTACACAAATCACCTGGGGATTTATAAAAAATAAACAATTCAGATAATAACTCCCACTTGCACACCACTTTGCAATTGACTAAATATTTTTCTCACATAGCCCTGTGAGTTGGATATCCCAAATAGTATTAAAATATTTTATAAGTAAATAACATCAGAGGGATTAAGTGACTTGTTAAAAGGCACACAGGCCAGTCTCAAATATAGATTAAAACAATTTACCATGTGATCCTGTGTGCTTTGTGGTTATTTACAAACCACTTAGATACTGGAACTTGGACATTTCCAAGAGTCAGAAATGGACCCTTCATATTAGTTAAATCTTTTGAGGAGAATAGGAAAAAAAGCTATAACCTGGACACTACTTTGATGTAAAGGAGTGAGGAGATGACAGGTCAGCAAAGTTAAGAATGCCATTTGGCTTTCTTTCCAACACTGGAAAGTTTTTTTTTTTTTTTTTTTTTTTTAATGGTAATACCAATTGGCATTTATTTAGGGTGTTATGTTTTATAGGGAGACTTAACTTTGTTTTGAAATTTATTTCTCACAATAAACTTCTAAAGTAATTATTATTTAGGCCCAGAAATCTCACAAAACAAACTTTCTTTTAAAACTTTATTATATATTTCCTTACTCCACACACTAGTCAAACCAAACCTGTCTTCTCATTGTTTTTTCTACTTTTCAGTTTATTCTTTCTCTTGGTCTTTATCTTATCTGTGTTATATTATTCACTCTTCAGAACAATTCTGTGAAGATGATGTAATAATTAACCCCTTTGTACAGATGAGTAAATTAAGAATGTCCAGGGTAAAATACAAGTGGCAAGTGACTGTGGCAGGATTCAAACCTAAGTCTTTCTAAATCCAAATTCAGCTTTCTAACCACTGTGAAATCTAGCTGCTTCATTATAATAATATTTAGGTAAAAATCTCAATTCATCCAGGTATTCACTGCTTCACTGGCTTTCCCAGAGCTTCATGGTGTTCCTTTCTCTTTCTTTCTCCTCCCCAAAGTGCCTTGAAATTTGATTATAGGAACATTTTATCCCACCTACTTCAAGCAAAAATTACTAGTCACAACATTGTTGTAGTTAGCTATCCATAAACGTGGACATCAGAATAAGAATGGATAGCATAGACGATAAAGTCAACAACCAGATTATGTTGCAGGAGCACAGACTCTCCCTTCTCCCCTCAGCCCTCCTACCAATCTTTGATTTTCTTTCTTTTAAGCCACAAGTGAGAAAGTTGAAAAATGCAACCGCCTGAAACAAATAAAACAACCATAGTCTCTGGGTCCCAAGATTCCAGGCTTGATTTATCACCATGCCAAGAACAGTCAACTCTGTCTCCCCAAATAAGCACATCTGGCCACTAGCATCTCTGAGGTTTCCAAAGCAGTGTCACTAGGTAGTCCTACCCATGGCTTTTGACAGAAATTTATTTGAGAGACCAAATGATCCATGAAATGTTCTAAATGTCCTATTTCATAACCCAAACAGAATCCAGCATTTACCTTATTTTATTAAAAGAACAACAGCAAAGTAGGACAAAAGTCATTCCAGTTCATGGATGTTTTGATAAATTAATGGATCTGTGATTGAATTTGTACATGGATATATCTTCTCTAGTGTGAATCTCTTTCTCCTTTTTCTTTTTCGTTGTATTTTTAAATTTTTCTTTCACTTTTGTTCTTTTTTCCCTCTATCCTCCCATAAAATGTGTGTAATATATGTATCTGTGAATGTGTGTGTATGAGAAAGAGCAACAGAGAGAAAGACAGAGAGAGAGGAGAGACAAAGACAAATAGAGTGACAGGCAGAGAGAGATAGTGGATTTTAACAGGATAAAAGAAAGAACAAACATATATACATATAGATTCTCTTGCAGATTTTATACATGTACTGTATGTGTATATGTGTACATATGTTCTGTAACATAATTCCCACAATATCCCATTTCAAGCTCATTGCACTCTTGGATAGCCAAGTATTAACAAGCACATTGTTTTTTCCTTTAATTTCTTCATTTTGAGAATAAATGCTTTATTTTTAATTTTTATCATTTCCTCCTAGTGTTGCTTCTTTATGTCTAAGCAAAACAAGTATCTTATGTCATCCTATAGGGTGCCATAAATATTCTTTTACCTAGCTTATTCACTCTTACTTTCTTCAATGACCATTATGAGTAATGGTTTCAAATCTATTCAAGATATCTGTTATCTTCCTTTGACCATAAGCCAAATTGCCATTATAAATGTTTCTGACTCAACTTTTGTAATAAACTTTTCTTATCAAATGTTCTCAGACTATTGTTTTATCAAAACAAAATTGTGTTGAGATGAATTTTCAAAAGCAATATTTTCCAATGAGTGTTATTAATTTTAGGGAGTTATTTTCTCCTCTCCTAAGAACCTCCAAATACCAATGAAGCATAAAAAAAAAATCTTCAAACAAGTATTCAAAGAGACAATGAGACTTCCTAACAAAAAATGTTTTTATAAAGAAATGTTATATATAAAATCTCACAGAATAATAAAGCTATATAGTCTCATCAAACTTTATTGGTCATATGATCTAGCTTGTACTTCCCTAATCCTAGAACCAAATTCTGAGCTCACCAAATGATTTAATCTCCTCTTTTCACCTTCATGCATCTCCAACAGAAATGATTCAAGTAGAACTTGGGTGAATTGATCATGAGGAAAACCTCACTGAAACACCATGGAGCAGCAATATGGAGCAACATCCTGATGTTGAAGTTATTCATTGGTAGCAAGTTACCAGACCTGCATTGAGCCTAGTCTCCAAAGCCATCACTGAGGAGAGAAAGAAGTATAAAAGAGAGACCCATTTTCTTAATCACCACTATGTGCTGACCAGCTACAAAAGTACGAGAACTTGAGGCAACGTGTCCAGACTCCTAGCCCAATCTTCATAGTCATTTTCTGAAAGAAAGGCTTTTATGGAGAAGGAGCTAACCATACTGGCCAATTGTCAACCAACTGCCATTCAGAGGTCTGACTAGCCAGTTATGTTAAATCAAAAGTCAAACTATTACCAATACCACCAATGCCCTGATAGTAACAGCCTAGTACCCTAAACCAAGAAACAGCTGGAAGAGCACCTCCTTCAACCCAGTGCCTTCAGCCATCTTAGTGGGTTCTTGTCACCGTGATTTGTTGATATTGTCAAAAAATTCATTCAATACGTAAAACTGAAATGAATTTCTCAGTAGAATAATACTAAATAAGAGGGATTACTGTCATCATACCTTAAGCAACAAGAAACTTGATTTATCTGACTTGAACCTGGAAACTTCTACAAATTTTCTTCCCCATTAGAACATGTTTTCCTTTAGAGATATTTTTGTATTTATGCTGATCCAGTGTTCTGCATATAGCAAACAGCCAATCAAATCTCCATTTATTTTTATATGCCTAAAAGTTTGATGGAACTAAGATGTAGAATAAGATCAAAAACCTTTCTGAAACCTAAGTTTGTTCAGTGAGACTTGAGTGACATTCAAGAAGAAAAAGAAAAATAGAGAAATTATTATGACCAAAACTATTAGATAACTTAAAAATTAATGTCTAATTGTTTGATTCTAAGACAAGAGGGATACAGACTTTCAGGAATAGTAATAAGAAGCAGTGAACCTCCATCCGTTGCTCTTGAGAATAGGGTGATAGCAATTATCATTAGTGACTTCTGAGTAAAGATGTTGAATTCCTCTCATTCATTAGATCAAATAGTTCAATGGTCATTGGAAAGGTTTGTAAAAAGCACCTAAATGCCATCTTAAAGAGGTAATGATTATTACTCTAACAGCCTATTATTTTCATAATGGTTCTATGATTAAGAAATCAATGTCAGAAATTATCCTCCATGAACGATGCCTTTTAAAACCCAGTGTCAGTGGTCACAGAAGCATCAGAGACTTTGGACATTTTCCCTCCTTTTACATATTTCACAACACAAGCAACATTTTCTTTGTCATGCTGGTGTTTTAATTCGAAGATTATCAAGGGCAAGTCTGCACTGATCTGCTTTAATTGCTCCCCAAATGTGGTCAGATTGAGAGTCATAAGCCAGATGTCTGCATTAAGAAGAAAGTTTCCAGAATTAGCAAATAGATTCAACCTGCACTGAGGATTGTGGAGTCAGAGACTGACATATTTAAGGATCTTTAATATTATCTAATGTCCTCATTCCATAGATGAGCCAACTGAGTCTAAGATAGAGAAACCTATTTGCATGGTGGGTAAGGGTTTAAATTCTGACTTCAAATTCAGAACATTTTCCTTTATCTCTACCTTTCAAAAGGACGCAGTTGAAAGTATTAGGCATAGGCATTTAAAGACCAATGCTGCACATTACTATGTAGAAAATGCCATCCATATTTTATGTGAAAATAATAATGTTATTCTATAAATTGGAATAAAGTATTTTAAAATTACAGTAGAGGACATTACGGTTAAAGAAACAAATTCTCATTACTTTGAATAAGACTTTGAATTCTTAAAATTTGACCTAAATGACAAATATAATTGGATATTTACGATGAAAAATATGTAAAAAAAACCCCTACAAGCAATAAGTCAGTGATCATGCATTTGCTAAAAACATGTGCTTGGCATTTTTTTAATTCTCTAATTAAATCCTAATTAGGATGTGCAGTGGAGTGTTAATTTTTGCTAGTTATACCTCCAGGGCATTCCCTGCACCTTCATGAACATAAGCTCATTCAGATATGTACAGATAATTATCAATAAATAGGACCACCACACTGCTGGCTGACTTGATCCTTTATGTATAACTTGCTGCCTGTGCTCAGTAGTGCTCCCAACCACTGTGGAGAATAAAAATGGGAGTGTGAATAAAAATGAGAGTGAGAATGTTCTTTGTGTAAAATAACATAGACACTACAATGAAGCACATTAACCTGAACAGTACCTAGATAGAGGATCATAGAATACAAGAGATGGAGACATTTCAAATTATTTTGTAGTTGAGGAAACTGAGTAGCAGAGAATAGCAGCTAAACTTGGTAGTTGACTTGATATTAGAAATGTGGAAATACCACTGAATTTGGACTAACAAGATTTATGTTTAAATTCTTTCTGTCACTTAAGTTCTCTGTGACCTTGTCCAAGATTATTTGACTTGTCCAAGTCAAATAATCTTTCTAGACTTCAGTTTGCTCATTGGTAAAATGAGTAGGTTGGACTATTTGATCTCCAATTTATACTGATTTAAAGATCCCATCATCTCAGACTCTGATTCTTTTCACTCTTAGATTAGTGTTTTCTCTATTTTCTCTATATTTCACCTAACTCAAACAAAAATAGAATATTATAGGTATCTAGTAATGATTTTATTATAATCTCAGCCAGTATTGGTAGAATTTTAACTTCCATAAAAATTGAGATCATCTATTCAAACAGGATCTCAAGTCTATATGGATCACCACAGTTTAGAAAATAGACATTCATAAATAGAGCATGTGAAAATTAAAGGAAACAGGATGGTGAAATCTTGACACAGACAGTTAATTAAACTAACTAGATTGTTTAACTTGAGGAAGAAGCATACATGATCACTGTTTTCAAATATATTAAGGGAAGACAGATAGAGAGATAGTCCACTTAGGACATGGAAATGTAAATGGAAGTATTAGATTGGCGTATGCAAACACAACTTTCTCATAATTAAAGTTCATCTGAAACTAGAAGCATTTGACTCATAAAATATTGTAGAAAAAAATTCTTGAATTAGGAAAATGTCTGGACTAGGTGAATTTTAATATTATCTCCAACTCCATGATTAATAAATAACAGTATGATATGACTAATAATAGCTAGCATTCAAAAAGTGCCTACTTTGTTAGGCACTGTGCTAAACTGCTTTACAAATGTTGTCTCAATTGATCCTCAAAACAATTTTGTGAGGTAGGTAATGAGAGAAATAATTATTTCTTTCTTGTGCTAATAGCCAATTATTAAATTAAAATTATGATTTTCCTTTACTATCTCTTCATTCAAAAATCAGATTCCCTATGAGTTGTTCTGTCAGTCTCTGAAGGACATTGCTAATAGATGAGATTGGCCAAATAGTTTATGTTGGTTGGTCGGTTAGTTATTGTCCATCCTACTTGAAGAGGACCAAAATGAAATGTTAAACAATCTTTGGTGAAACTTCACCCAACTAGAAGAACTTACAGACAGAATTGAATCTTGTAAGATCTTGCCCTTAGGAAATAAGCCTCTGTCCTTGAAACAATAGATCAAACTTTAGGGTAAACCAGCCAGAGTAATGCAGATAGAGATGTATTCTTTTGTCCAGATAGCTGGAAGTGGTTAAATCCCATGATTGGATCACAAGGAGGAGCTAAAGACTTTTTTTTCCCACTTTCTTGTTAATATATCTACTCCCCTCCATTGCTAACTATTCAGAATTTATTTCTACTCTCAAGCACAGCCACTTTTCTAAATGCTTTTAAGGCAGTGTCTTCCAGGTGTGAAGTGGGAGAAGGTGTTGAGAGAAAAAGCCACTGATCTCAATTTATTAATTATTTAATAACCATAATTAATAATATGAATATTATTTGGCTAGAAATCATGTCTCTTGGATTTTTCAGTCATTACAGGGCTATTATTATCCACATTCTACATTTGAGGAAACTGAAGTAAGAATAGGTCACATAGATAGAAATTATCTGAGGCCAGATTTCAATTTGGGTTTTCCTCACTCCAGAGATATTGCTCTATCCATTGCATTACCTAGATGCCTAAATCTTGATAACTTGGAAACAACTGATCAGTATTTTCAACATTTATTTTAAAGACTTTAGCACATAAATTGGGCAATTCCTTGAACTTAAATGTTCCCAAAACCTTGAAATGCTCCATAATTGTGAGCTATAGTTAATAACAAAGAACAATATTTTGGACTAAGAATACACTTTCATCCTTAAATATACTTCAGATATTTTGTAGAATTGTCATTTTTTCTGTATTTTTAAACTTGATTTTGCCTTTTAATAGCCTCTTAGTTTCTCTTTTTCATCTTTCTAATATGCAGTTTTTCCCTCTCATCTTTCCAAATGAAAGTCTAGAAGGTGGAAGAATCAATGAATCAGTTATGAAATGTTCAGCTCTAGTACCATTAGAAACATTGATATTCTATGGGAAAGAATCACTTGGAAGAGAAAGTCCTTGCAAGAGAACTAGCAGGCATTACTGAATTGCGGATTTATAGACAGGAAAAAAAGAACAAGCCAGAAGGAACTTTTAAACAGAAAACATTAGAACTTAGATTGTAGAGCAGATATAGAATCTAACATTCTTTCTTTATATACTACTACTTCCTATTCTTTCTTACTGTATTGTTTGATGCGAAGGTTTGTGTATTTCAGAATTACAAAGTAAAGAAATCAGCACTAATTAGCTGTACCAGAAGCCTCATCAATATATCAAGACAATAGTTTGCCAAAATATTCAACCTTTCCAACATGATCTCACTTCAATCACGACACTGCATGATAAGTAGGGAGAATCATATCAACAGCTCACAAGGCACTGCTTAAGTTTCACTAGCAGGATAGATAAAAGATAAATCCTTTTTGATAAGGGTGCAAGTAGTAAAATACTTGGATTTTAGTCCTCAGATCTACCTTTGAATTCCAATTTTGTTATTACACAATTCACTTTCTGGTTTTAGAAAATAACAATGACAGTATTATTATTTTGTTAATTCTTGTGGTTCTTTTGTAATCTTCATTTTTAGATATTTGTTGTTTTTATTGTATGTCCTTCATTCTCTAAGAGGACCATGACATCAGGAAGATGATGCTATGACATACAAATGAATTGGATTTAAGTGATGTAGAGCTGTAAATTTACCTGCCTCCCTTTCTCTCCAGAATCCTCTGAGTCCATTCACAAAATATAAAGTGAGAAGACTGGAAATGGCCTGGAAGAAATAGGAGATCTTGGAAGAAGATATAACTTTAGTAAGTTATTAGAAGTTGCCCAACTAGCCAATATTTAAAGCTAGCTTAGAATTTAGACCTGACTCAAGATTAAACATACTGCCACATCCAGCTGCCTTACATGGATTATTTTACCTGTTTGAGAAATAACTTATTTAACTGTTATATGAGAGCATGTAAAAAAAAATCTCTTCTCATTTTAATATTCTATTATTTTCAAAAGATTTCCTTAACCCTGCTCAATTTCTGGAAAATCCAATTAAGGTTAATGTCAAAAATGATATGCCTAGATTATCTGTAAATCTAATAATATAGTAGAATGAAGGAACAGAAATTCTGAGTGGTAGATGGAAAAATAATGAGTATAGAATAAATTAAGCTTTAAGAAGTTAGGAAGAAGTAAAAAAAAACCTTAAACAGAAGCTAGTTGGTACAGTCAATAGAGTGATGAGCTTGGAATAAGGAAAACATGTTTAGACATTTACTAGCTGTGTGATCCTGAGCAAGTCACTTAACCCTGTTTTATTTTCTTATTGGGTTTTTTTTCTGGTCATACATCTATATGAACTTTTTAAAATACACATTTATTTATGAATAATGTTGGGGAAGAGATAAAAAGGGAAAACCAGGAAAAACAAACAAAAAGAAGTGAACATAATTAAGTATAAATTTATATTCACTCTCCATAGTTCTTTTTTCTGGATGCAAATGAAATTTTCTTATCCAAAGTTTATTGGGGTTGCCTTATCACTGAATTACTGAGAAGAACCAGGTCTTTCATAGTTGATCATCTCACAATCTTGCTGTTATTGTGTACAATATATTCCTGATTCTGCTTTTTTTTATTCAGCATCAATTCATGTACATCTTTCCATGCAAAGGCCTAAAATCAACATGTTCATCATTTTTATTGAACAATAATATCTCATCACTTAATCAGCTAGTCTCTAGTTGGTGTGAATATATTCATTTTCCAATTCTTTACTCCCACAAAAAGAGCTGTTAAAAACATTTTGCACATGAGGTTCCTTTTTTTTTCCTCCATGATTTGTACTTCATCCTGGAAAGAACATGATTTTTTTGGGATACTGACCCAGTAGTGGCACTATTGAGTCAAAGGATTTGCAAAGTTTTATAGTCCATTGGGCATAGTACCAAATTGCTTTGTAGAATGGTTGGATCATTTCACAACTCTATCAACGCATTAGAATCCCAGTTTTACCATATTTCTTCCAATATTTATCTGAGCCACTCTGAGAAGTATGAGGTGGTATCTTAAAGTTGTTTTAAGTTGTATTTTATGTCATATTCTTTGACCATTTATCAATTGGGGAATCACTTGTATTCTTATAAATTTGACACATATCTTTATATATTTTAGAAATGAGATTTTTATCAGAAACACTGGCTGTGATTTTTTTCCCTGCTTTGTATTTCCCTTTTAAAATTATTTGTGTTGGTTTTGTTTGTACACAAACATTTTTATAACTTTTAAGACAACCATTTTACTTAAACTTAAAAGAGTTATTTTATAGTTCCATTTTTTTTCACAAGAATAACGTGGAAAAAAATGCATTGCTTATAATTTAATAAATATTATTTCTATAAAAATTTTTCTGATTCACCTGTATATTTACATTGACAAAACAGATCATGAGGCAAAAACGTTTTAAATTTAATATAATCAAATATAAATTTAATATAATCATTTTGCCTTTCATAAGGTTCTCTAGTTGTTCTTTGGTTGTAAATTCCTCCCCTCTTCAAAGATCTGACAGATAAATTATCTCTTGCTTTCCTAATTTGTTTATGGTTTCACCCTTTGTGCCCAAATCATGTACCCATTTTGACCTTATTTTTATATAGCACATGGTCTATGGCAAGTTTCTGATATATTACTTTCCACTTTTCCCAACAATTTTTGTAAAATAGTGAGTTCTTATTCCAGAAACTGGAATTGGGGGTTATCAAATGCTAGATTACTTTAGTAATTGATTATTGTGAATACTTAATCCTGTTTATCTCAGTTTCTTCATCTGCAAAATGAACTATAAAAGAAAATGGCAAACCATGCCAGTTATCTTTTCCAAAAAAACCCAAATAGAGTCACAAAGAACTGGACAGAGTTGAAAAATAACTGAAAACAGAAAAAACATTTGATCTTATTAATATTGTTAGCAAAAAGACAGATATCATTTTTATGTATTGTTGTCTGTGCTTTAAATCTAAGATGCAAGAAATCTTCAATAAAATAAGACAGTCCTCAAAGATGAATTGTTATTCATTATTCCCTTTTTTCAGCATAAAAGGTTATCATGTTTCTTTGGGACAAAACCTATATTTAGTCAAATGTTTTTGAAATAATATTGACTAAACAAGTCATAATCCAATAAT
This sequence comes from Sarcophilus harrisii, assembly GCF_902635505.1. Classification (NCBI taxonomy): domain Eukaryota; kingdom Metazoa; phylum Chordata; class Mammalia; order Dasyuromorphia; family Dasyuridae; genus Sarcophilus; species Sarcophilus harrisii. The sequence continues at coordinate 67,867,233 of NC_045427.1, forward strand.
GCCCACAGTAATCCAATTACAATGTGAAGCCAAAAAGTTTATTTTTTAATTATTTTTTTATTTAAGCTTTTTATTTTCAAAACATATGCATGGATAATTTTTTAACGTTAACCCTTTTGAAAAACCTTATGTTTCAATTTTTCTTCCCTCTCCCCTAAATGACAAGAAATACAAAATATGTTAAACATGGTAAAAATATATTTTAAATCAAATTATCTGCATATATATTTATACAATTACTTTGCTGCACAAGAAAAGTCAAATCAAAAAGGGAAAAATGAGAAAGAAAATAAAATGCAAAGAAACAACAATGGCAAAAAAAACAGTAAAAATGCTATGTTGTAATTCACACTCAGTTCCCACAGTCATCTCTCTACGTGTAGATAGTTCTCTTTATGACAAGATTATTGTAATTTATCTGAATCACTTGATGTTGAAGAGCCAGGTCCATCAGAATTGATCATCATATGATATTGCTGTTGCCATGTACAATGATCTCCTAGTTTTGCTCATTTCACTTAGCATCAGTCCATGTAAGTCTTTTCAGGCCTCTCTGAAACCAACCTGCTGATCATTTCTTATACAACAATAATATTCCATAACATTCATATACCATAACTTATTCAGCCATTTTCCAGTTATTGGACATCCATTCAGTTTCCAGTTTCTTACCACTACATAAAGGGCTACCTACCACAAACATTTTTTATTGTTATTGATTTTTGCTTGTTTCTTTAGAAAATCCACAGAGAGTGCCTGATCCCAATATGGGAGGGCAATTAGAAGCAACATCTTTAAGTAAGCAGCACTATGAAGCAACCAACTTATGAATAAGACAGTTCTTATAACTTCATATTAACATTGGGTTTTGGTGCACCCTCTGTACTACCTGTCTATGGCTTAGTTTGTAGCACTGAGCAGCAATGGTGAAAAAAGAGGAGCAGGCATCCTACATTAAAACTTGGCTGTCTGTGGAAATCATGAGATGATATGTAATCAAATGCCTTTTGTATTTTTACTTGAGATTATGGTCTTTTTTTTTTCATTTGAGGAAGAAAAGCAGAGACTGTCTCTGTCTCTGTGGGTGTGTATGGCTTCGTGTTTATGTCTCTGTCTCTTTCTATCTCTCTGTCTCTGTCTCTCATGCACATACACACAAACACACACACACACACATGCCAAAGAAAAAAAATGCCAAAGTGATCATGATATGTGTGTGTGTGTGTTTGTATGTGTGTGTGTATGTGTGTTACATTTTGGGATCCCATATTGGGATTGGGCACTCTGGATTTTCTAAAAAAAAAACAAGCCAAAGTTATATATATATATATATATGTATATATATATATATATATATATATATATATATATATAGAATATATCATATCAGATATCATGATCACTTTGGCAGGATAATTTTCAAAGGTTACATTTCTCCTTACATTGCATTCTGTGGTAATAGAACAGATATTGTCAACAGATGTGAAAGTTTACAGATCATTAAATTCTCCTCTAAAATACCTTCTCAAAAAAGTGTCCTGACGTCAAAGGGTCTCTTCTTTCCCAATTGAAGGAATCGTTTTTAGTACAATTTTGCCCCAGCCTGCTAACTTTGTCACTTTTCTTCAATGTGCAATTAACCTGAGAGTTTCTGGAGAAAGGGACTGTCATGAGCCCCACTGCACCAGGCTTTATCCTCACATCTGTATGCAATCATCAGTTCACCTGTCATATTAACTTTCTTCACCGGAGTCCTTCATTTGTTTCCTAAAGACATTGAGTCTTAGTAACTTTGGTGCCAACTTTCTAGCACTGAGTTTACTTCTTATGGAATGAATAAATGAAATGTCACTACATCTTGTTCTTTTTTTTCTAATTTGTACCCCCCTATACTTTTGCAAATGGCTATGATTTTGGTTTACAGGGAAGTTCTAATTCTTTGTGCAAGTTTTACCCAGACTTCAAGATTTGTTAGGGAAATTTCAGGATGAGCAGCATATACGATCATTATGCTTAACAATGATTTAGTTCCAGTTGTCTATTTAACAATTTTATATTCATTTACTTCTTTGAATAATTCAAGGTTAATCAGTTTAAACTGCATAGCATATCTTTTTTTTATATGTTCCCTAATTTTAATCATAGTCCTGACAATTGATAAACTGATTATCCACAGAAAACTGATTCATAGATAGCTGCCACATTAAAAATAATTCTTACTTTCTGTTAAAATATAAACTTTCCCCCCTTATTTATGTTGGCATTTGGTTTTTATTATATCTAGCACCTACCAATCTCTTTTTTCCTAAAGAAAATTTTGATAGCATACAGGTATAAAGATTTTATTTTAATTGCTGTTCTCAAATCATCATTTCCCAAATATCTCTCCCCATCCTCACTTTTTCCCATATTTTCACCAGAGTCATCAAGTATCAGAGTACACATTGCTTTAATTATAAAGGGTCTTATAAGATTCTTCATAGCATTTCTCTATTAATTCATTGTCAATTGCTGATATTGGTACACAATCAATAACTATTTTCATGGAGGTTTTTTAAAAAATATTTAATTATTGCAGCAATGGATTACATCAAATATTCTATGAAATGATGTTTCTTATTATCTTTGACTATATGATATAGCCCACTGTGACAAGTCTCTTTTTTGACTTTTCACAGACTCCCTATGAAACATGCTGGCATTTACCTGGAATTACTTTCTTCCTTTGGTTTTCACTTATAACAAGAATGTTGAGATTGATATAATTGAACTATTCAGCAAAGTATCCACTCATTTCTTATTTGAAAAGGAAGTCAGAGTTGGAGTACCAATAATCAAATAGAAGTTTATTGGTGGTTTAAAAAGTGTGATCCTTAGCATTCAATACTTTTTTCTTCATTTTGCCTCCTTTACTACAAAAGAAAAAGAGTTTTCTACAAAACTGAGAACTAGATTTTTTCTTTATTTCAGTAGTCACCATAGTCAAAAATGAGTTCACCACAAAGTAATTACTCTATTAATGATAAACTCTTATTAATTAATTTAATTGGTCTTCAAAAAACAGATTCCATTTGTGGCCATTGCCATATTTAAAATCTTTCCATTATAGAATATGTATTAGAATAACTTTTGAGAAATTGATGTCAACCTTTCACTCTGATGAGATATCAAGGAAGATTTTGTCATTTCTTTTAACAAATGGAAAATTACAAGGGTATGTCATTGCAAATGCAATCATTTGCAATTGCCTTTCTGAGTTTGATTTAGCTGTTTTCTAGGATTTTTTTTTATTGTTGGCTTTTATTCAAGCTTTATCTATTGGGAAAACAAAATATATTTAATCATATGGCAACAAAACAATATTGCTGTTATTTCAAGAACCATTTAGTTTTATCCTTTTTATTAAAGGGGGAAATTACCATTGAAGCATTAAAGATGGTTTTGAAAATTGACACAATAATGTCCATTTACTTGATGGTCTAATATAACAAATCTATATCTAATATTACAAAATGCACCATTTATAGTATGGGATATACAAAAGGTTATGACAACATCTTTCATAAGGTTAACAAAATCTCAACTAAAACAATATTAAACAAAAACATCCATAGAATCATTTCACAAAGAGAAGAAAATAACTTATATATTTTTTAAAAATTAAGAAAGCAGCTGAAACCATGCCTACATGATTGAAACTGCAACAATTACTCAGAGTCTTTAGTGGTTTAGAAGACTAATACCAAGCCAATATAACAAACATTTGTTAAAGACTTCAAATATTTCAACTACTATATTTGGTTCTAGGGATAAAAAAAGAGAGATAAATGTTAGTTACTGAACTCAAAGCATTTAAATTCAATTGGAAAATGTAGTATATACATGGATAAGTAAATGGAAAGTATTTTGAAGAAATAGCTAGGATGATAAGTGAAAGTTTCTTTTATAAAGAGACATAATTGGGTTGATGGCTTTGTATTTACAATTGGACTAATATAGTGGTCAACATTATAGGTTAGCCTAATCTGCTAATTTCTAAGAATTACTGCTACAAATCAAGGACATCATTATGGTTTAATGAATTTCCCTATTAATCTTTCAGTAGATTTTCTATTTTCATGTGTACACAGCTACAGAGAAGTACAATTTTGTACTGAATATGTCCTTAGAAGAAAACTTTGAGAAATCTGTCATTATATTCATGCAATGTCCACAATGTTCTCACATAAATGTACTTCTTTATTGGTCAAGCAGTATTTACAGTGTTTTGTCATATGAAAAAATATAAAAGTAATTCCCTTCTCTGAATTCCCATTGGACTTTGGACATTTTCCCATTCATCTATGTATTAGAGTGGTTGGTGCACATTAACACTTGCTAGATTATAAACAGACAACAGTTAATGGGATTTCTCTAAGGCATGAACATTTAAAAAGAACAAAATTTAACTTTTCCATTCTTTAATCCATCCAGAAACCATTATAGCAACTAATTCTCCCTGGTGTTCAAATGAATTTATTTTAGATACTTCTGTAATTACAAAGTCATTTCATGGTTCATTCCATACTGATTGTTTAGGCACCAAAATTGATAATGATGACTCTAATGTATGATGGAAATATACTAGGTACTTGGCTAAGAAAACCTAAAAGCTATCCTTTCTTGAATTGAAATTTTCGCTTCTCTTGTTTTTAATAATGTCATAGTAGAGATCTAATCTTGAAACTAGCAACACCTGGTTTCAATTCCTGCCTCTAACAAAAACTTGTTGTGAAACTCTCAGTGAAAATCTTTCAGTGTTTATCAAGTTTCTAAAAAAATATAAGTTAGAGAAAAGAAGGTGTCATATTACATTGGAAGATTAATTTCTTTAACAATAATTTCTCTACTTTGGTGAAATCAAAATTTAGTGCTTGTTCCCCATCCTCAAGAAAGACAGTTTCAATATAGTTCAATTCCTTAACTCATAGAAGACTTCATTGGTTTCTTCAAAGGTCCACCATTGTAAGAACTAGCATTAAAATAAATATGTGAAAACAATACATTGTTTGAACTTATTGATTCTTATTTATTTTCTACCAGTTTACCACCCTCACCCCCCCCCACACACACACAGAGAGACAGAAAACAGAGAGAGAGAGAGAGAGAGAGTGTGTGTGTGTGTGCTGGCAACAGAAGCAGTTTTAGAAGCTTTCAAGCCAAGAAAAATCATCAGAAAGACATCTGATTCTGGAAAGAGGACCAGAAGCTGTTTGAGAAGTTTATTGTCTATGTATACTTTTTGGGTATAGTTCAAGGATAAGAAGAGCACTTTTGACAAAGAGGAAATGAGAACCCTGAGCAGTAGTATACATTTTGCCATGAGTGATTAGGGACCTTAAGGAATTGTATAATTGCCTGTCCTAAGTAAACAGAAAGTCTAAAGAAAAGAATTATTTCCAATCTCCAGTGATCATCTATAAAAAAGCATTGATTCTGGACCAATATCATTTATACCTGAAAAAACATAAAAAACAAAAATACAGAACAGGAGGGCAATGATAATACTCTTGCCACATCACCATATTGAAAACGATGGATATTTCCAAACCATCAGAACTAGGTTTGACAGCAGCAATGCAAAAAAATCTTGAAATTTGAAGTAGTAACCCCCCTCTACTACTATTGAGAACAGAGTTGAATTTAACATTAAACTCAAAGTCAACAAATTGAGTGAAAAAGCAAGCAAACCAATACCACTACCACCACCACCACAACAACAACAACAACAAAAACTGGACCATAATGTCTTCTACTATGGCATGGTTAAGACACAAACTCAAAAGAAAATAAAGAAGTCAAAATAGCTATGAGCAAAGCCTCAAAAGAATATAAAAAGGTGAATTGGAGACAAGAATTAGATAAATTTCTGGAACAGGTAAAATAAAAGAACTATTAGAAGAAAACCAAAACAAATTTCTAATCATTAAAAGTTATGGTTCATACTCAGAAGATGATAACAAAGTCAAACCAACTACTTCTAAAGCCTTCGAGAAAAAATAAGAATTGAGGTTTAATAAGGTTTATCTGTTTATATTCTTCTATGAGAGGATGATACTTATAACTCATTAGAATTTTCTCATTATTATTGCAATTAGGAGGATAAATGGATGGAGGGGAGGAGTGTGAGTTGAATATGAAGAGATAATATATTGTTTTTAAATAAAATGATGAAATTAAGAGGTGAGAAAAGAATATACTGGGACAAATAGAAAGGAAAAAATGGAATGGTGCAAATTATCTGCCATTAAAAAAAAAGAAGCAGGAAAAAATTTTACAGTGGAGGGGAAAAATGGGAAAAGGGTAAGTGAGTGAACCTTACTCCTTTCAGAAGTAGAAATAGATATTATCTATATCCTATTTGAAACACACATACACACACACACACACACACACACATATTCAAAAGGGGTATAGAAACCAATCTTATGCTGTAGGAAAATTGGAGGGGAATGGGAAGTAAGAAGGGGTAAGGGTAATAAAAGAGAAAGCATATTGGGGGAAGAAGTGGTCATAACAAACTCAAAGTAGTTTGAGGAGGAAGAGGGTAAAAGAAAAGAGAGAATAAATGGAGTGAAAGAATTAGCAACAGTAATTGTAAAAAAAAAAAAAATTAAGCAAGTTTCTCTGGTGGAATATTAGTGTTTTTTGCTAAATGATGTAGAGGATGTTCTCAGGGAAAAAAAAAAAACCTGGAAAGCCTTCCATGAACAAAGTATAATATATTTACACAAAGTAATAGTGATCTTCTGGGATGGCCAGCTGTAAATGACTTTGTTATTGTCAATAATACAATCATCCACAACTATACATCTACTCTGAAGAATTTATATTGAAAAATCCTATTCATACCTGGAGAAGGAACTGATTGAGTCTCAATATAGACTGAAACATTCTCTATTATTCTCTCTATCTCTCTCTTTATTTATACTTAATTTTTCTTGAGGATTTTTATTTTCATGAGGGTGGGAGATCTATATTTTCCTTCACCACTTTATTTTTATAGAAATATTTTGCATAACTTTCATGTAGTTTCTTAATTGTGGGTGGCGATCAAGAAGATAACCTAGGATTCAACAATCTTAAAAACAAATGTAAAAAAAAATGCTTTAAATGTAACTGGGGGAAATAATAGACAAATAAAAAGAAATAAAACAAAAATTAGTACTTGGCAAGAGGAAGCTAATGACTTCATGACATATTAAGAAACAATAGAATAAAGGAGGGAAATGAAAGAAAATGTGAACTATTTCATTGCGAGGGTGGAAATATCTCTTCTAGATAAAAGGAAGATGATCACATGAATCAATGACTGATATGAAATGTGAAGTGAACAGGACCAGAAGAACATTGTACATAGTAACAACAATATTAAATGATGAGAAACTGTGAAACATAAACATTCTGAGCAATAGATTGACTCAAGACAATTTCAAACATCTCATGATTAAAAATGTTATTTACAAGAGAAATAACTGGTCTGAATGACAAAAAAAGAGGGAGAAATCTAAATAGAAGAAAATAAAATAGAGTAAATATAGTTAATCAGGATAACTATGAATCTGAAAGGTTTAAATTTACCTTTAAAAGTGACATAGATAGCATAATGGATTAGAAACCAGGAGACAGCAATATGTTGTTTATAAGAAAAACATGAAAAAGAGATGCACCAAAGTTAAAACAAGGGATTGCAGCAGAATCAATTATTTCACCTGATATAAAAAAATAGAGTAGTTATCATAGTCTGAGAAAAAGAAGGTAAAAATCAATCTAATTAAATAGGATAAACAGGAAACTAAATATTGTAAAAAGGCATTGAAGTAATATCATTATTAAACATATATGCAACAGATGGCATAACATCTAAATTATTTTTTTCATATTTCCCTCAATAGTATTTTATCTTTCAAAATATAAGTAAAGATAGTTTTCAACATTCATTTTTTAAAAATTTTATGTTGCAAATTTCTTTTCTCTCCCTTCTTTATTTTTCCTCTTTCAAGGACAGCATACAATCAGATATAGGTTATACATGCACACAATTTTTAAACATATTTTTACATTTGTCATGTGTACAAGAAAAATCAGACCAAACTAAAGGAAAGAATGAGAAAGAAAAGGCTAACAAATAAACAAACAAATAAAAATAGGAAGTTTAAAATGCTATAATTCAATCCACATTCAGTCTCTCTTTGGATGAAAATAGAATTTTCCATCTTAAGTTTATTGGACTTGTCTTGAATCATTACATTGCTGAGAAGAGTTAACTCTATAATGACTGATCATCACATAATCTTATTTTTATTTCTACAATGTTCTCCTGATTCTTCTTTTTTCAGTATGCATCAGTTCATATAAATCTTTCCAGGATTTTTTTGAAATCAATCTGCTCATCATTTATAAATGTAAAAATAATATTCCATTACATACCTATACCATAACTTATTCAGCTATTACCCAATTAAAGGGCATCAACTCAATTTCCACTTCCTTGGCACTACAAAAAGAACTGCTACAAATATTCTATACATATTCACCCCTTTTGTGATTTCTTTGGAATACAGTAGAGACAGTACTAAATCAAAGGGTATGCACAGTTTCATAGTTTTTTTGTTTTGGTTTTTGGTTTTTTTTGGTATAATTTCATATGGTATAGTTCCAATTTGCTTTCCATGATGGTTGAATCAGTTCTCTACTTCACCAATAATAGCATCCAAATTCTTAAAGAAAAATTATAGGAAAAAATTAAAGCAGAAAATACTCAAAATCTCTATTAATATGATACCTTAACTTTTCCCCTTTTCCCTTCCAAAGTTAGATAAATTTGAACACAAAATAGTTATACTGAAATCAAAGAGATGAATAAAATATTTAAAAAGTCAGATATGATCCACCTTTAGAAAAAAGCTGAATGAGGATAAAAAGTAGGAATATGACTTTTTTTTTTCAACTCTATATAGCATCCTCATAAAAATGATCAAAGATTAGAGCATTAAAAACTTCACAAAGAAATGCAGAAAAATTAAATGTACCCTTTGCAAAATGAATACAATTTCATCATAATACAATTAGAGTGCATTTTAAAAGGGTTTAAAAGTATAGGTTAAAATTCAAGTCAATATTAGAAATCTAATATTAAGTAATGAAGTCAAAGAACAAATCATAGAGACAATAATTTAATTAAAGATAATGACACAAATTAAGCAACATACCAAAATTTGTGAGAGACAGCCAAAGCAATATTAAAGGAATATTTTTATATATACAAATATGTACATTGATAGAGAGACAGACAGAGAAAACAACACAGAGAAATGTCTAAGTAACTTGGGCATGTGATTAAAAAATAAGGAATTAAAAATTTCTGACTATACACTAAAATAGAAATCCTAAAGAATTCAAGTATATTTTAATAAAATTTAAAGTTAAAGAAAGACATGAAACTGATAAATAAAACTAGGAACTCATATAATTAAGAAAAATTAAAATAGATAAACCATTAATTAATTTCATATAAAAAAAGAAAGTAAATTCCCTTTATCAAAAAGGGAATGGCTTAATACGTGACAAATATAAATGAAATTAAAGCTATTATTGGGAGTTATTTTTCAAATTATGTGCCAGTAGAACTGACAATCTACATGAAATGGATTAACAGAAAGGGAATAAAATAATTAAATAAACCTAGGTATCCACTTTGTGATTATTGTTGAGCATAAAGAATTTGGTAATGCAAGTATTTTATTTTTAATTTTCTGAGACAGAATTGGTTTAATTTTTATTTTTTGAGGGTCTCTTTTTATTATTATTTCTTGGATATATCTCCCTGTGAATGTATCAGTTTGTATCTTCACAAGAATGTACCTGACTCCAACAGTCAATGATGATTACTGCTTGAAAAATCCAAAGACTCCAATTTCTGAGATAAGTATTCACTGTTTGACAAAAATTGCTGGAAAAACTGGAAAAATAGTATGGTAGAAACTAGTAAGCACATCTCACATCCTATACAAAGATTAGGTTGAAATGGGATCATGATACAGACATAAAGTATGATAGAATAAGCAAATAAAGAGGGCAAGCAAGTCTGCCTGTCAGATCTTTCAAGAAGGGAGAAATTAATGTCCAAAGAAGAATAGAGAACATTATGAAATGCAAAATGAAAAACTTTGATTACATTAAATTAAAAAGATTTGGCACAAACAAAATTGATGCAGCCAAGATTACAAGGAAGCAGAAAGCTGGGGGGGCAGAGGTAGCGTCGTTTATAACCAATGTTTCTGATAAAGGCCTCTTTTCTAAAACTTATAGATAACTGTCTTAAACTTATATGAATACAAGTAATTTTCCAATTGATAAATAGGCAAAGAGTATGAATAGACAATTTTCAGATGAAGAAACTGAAACCATTTTAGTCATCTGAAAAAGTGCTTTAAATCACTATTGATTAGAGAAATGCACCTACCACCTCTCAGACTGGAAAAAGATAACAGGGAAAGATAATGATAGAAGCTGGAAGGAATGTGGGAAAACTGAACACAAATACATTGTTGGTGTAGTTGTGAACAGATCCAGCCATTCTACAGAGCAGTTTGGAACTATATCCTAAGGGCTCTAAAATTGTGCATACTATTTATTCAGTAATGCCATTTCTGAATCTGATCAAAGAGAACATTAAAAGAGAGCAAAGGACCAACATGTGCAAAAATGTTTTTTACTGTCCTTTTTATAGCAAGAGACTGGAAAACGAGTCAGATGCCCATTAGTGAGGGAATGGCTGAATAAGTTATGGATTATGAATATAATGTAATATTGTTGTATAAGAAATGATGAGCAGGCTGAGTTGAGAAAAAACCTGAAAAGATTTACATGAACTGATGCTGAGTGAAGTAAGAATCAGAAGAACATTGAAAGTTACAATAAGATTGTGTGATAATCATATACTATAGATTTAACTCTTCTCAGCTTTGCAATGAGTCATATATGTGTGTGTATCTCTGTGTGTATAATATTAATATATGTGTGTATGAGTGTGTACATGCACATATAAACACACATACAGAAGATGAAGGGACTAGAAAAGATGTCCTAAAAATTGTCCTAACTTTGGTCTGTTTACTGCAATAGGTTAGAATCCCATCATGAAATCAGATCACACAAAAATATCGAAAAATTTTTTAAAAAGATGATTCCAGTCACTATCATAAATAGGATGTTCAAATGTTTATGGACAAAACAAAATCCAGTAGATCTGAAAGATAAATAGTTCTTGTTGTAAGAGAACTCAGTAAGTACCATATTGAAAAATAGTACCCCTAAATGAAAAAAAAAAAAAAAAAAAAAAACCCTGAGTAAAACAAGTGAAGCAAGATAAATGAAGGGTAGTTTAACAAAGTCAACTCTGGAAACATTTTTTTTCCTGGAGTGGATGCAGTGAAGGGGATTGCTGTAAAGATGAAGTAGACTTTGCAATACAAATTAATTTAGCCAGCAAGTTTGAATTCTACCAAAAGGAATGACTGACCCATGACAATGTAATTGCTAACCATGCCACCATCATGGTTGTCTCCACTTTCATATTTTGAACCTTGTTGAGATCAAAGAAAACCTTTATGAAGACCTGAAGATGTTCATCATTAATGTGCTGAAGGGGAAACATTTATAATTCTTGGTGACTTTAATTCAACAGGAAGAACAGCCTATTTAACAGGAAGAACATAGACATTCTGTTCAAGCTATATATTCTACAAAACAGCAATCAAAAGGCAAGAAGGCTTAATGTCACCAGATTAAAGCATTTCCATAAATGGTTTGTTGCTAACTTGAAGGAAAACAGAGCAAAGACACATTTGGCAACAGTAGAACAGAAAGAGAATGGGAAACTTTCAGAGATTTGGTGTATTGCCTTACAAATACTCATCTGGTTCAGGACCCTCACAAAGAAGATTGTTTTGATGAAAACGATACTTGTAGAGGGCTGAAAGTCTGTATGATTGATTTAAACAAGGTGCTAACTCAGTGGATTTGATATAGACAATGGTTATCTAGTTTAGCATGATGATTAATAATTCTCTTGTTCAGTACGTGTACTTAGTACTTAATATAGTTCTACAAGAGTCATACCTATTCAACAAGATTCACACCTACCATGTTGTAATTATAATAGAGTATATAAACTGGGACAAACTCAGCCACAGACATTCATGTCATCTCCCACTTTTGTGGTGGCTGGAGGCTGGAGCACAAGCTCACAGACTCAGGGAGACTTCAAGACAGAGACCATTGTGATGGTCCTCCTGCCTCCCCCACAGAAACCAAGACACATTCTGGAGGACCTCCAGAAAGCTGGCCCAGGCCCCAGGCAAGAAGACAGATTGTGAAGGACACAAAATAGACTTTTGGACTTTAACACCTGGCTACTTTCCTGGTGATTACTCTGCTGAAATGAAGGCTGGTCCAAGGACCTCCAGAAAACTAACCAGAACATTTCAGATACTGAATTTCAGAAGCTGCTTAAAAAACATCCATAGAATGTACTATTAAGATAGTAAATACATCTCTAAGAAAGCAGCATTTAACACTATCAAAAAAGGGCAAGCAAAGTTTAGTGTGATATTCATTGTTGGTCTGGTAGCAACAATCCAAAGAACTTTTATGATATTCTGAAGGCTATTTATGGGTCAAAGACTTATAATGCATTTTAACTACTCAGTGTTGATGGAATTATATTGGTTAACTATTATTAGTACATGATCCAAGAGAATTGGGCTGAACATTTCTATAGTGTTATATACAGAATTTTATCAATCAATGCTGAGACCATTGACCATATACCTCAGGTTGAAGTCAATCTCTCTCTAGAAAAATTTCCAAATGAAGAAGAGGTTTTTTTATGATTATAATAACTTTTTATTGACAGAACCCATGCCAGTGTAATTTTTTACAACATTATCTCTTGCACTCACTTCTGTTCCGATTTTTTCCCCTCTTTCCCTCCACCCCTTCCCCTAGATGGCAAGCAGTCCTATATATGTTGAGTATGTCGCAGTATATCCTAGATACAATATATGTGTGCAGAACCAAACAGTTCTCTTCTTGCACAGGGAAAATTGGATTCAGAAGGTAAAAATAACCCAGGAAGAAATACAAAAATGCAAACAGTTTACATTCATTTTCCAGTGTTCTTTCTTTGGGTGTAGCTGCTTCTGTCCATCATTGATCAATTGAAACTGAATTAGGTCTCTTTGTCAAAGAAATCCACTTCCATCAGAATATATCTTTATACAGTATTGTTGTTGAGGTATATAATGATCTCCTGGTTCTGCTCATTTCACTTAGCATCAGTTCATGTAAGTCTCTCCAAGCCTCTCTGTATTCATCCTGCTGGTCATTTCTTACAGAACAATAATATTCCATAAATTCATATACCACAATTTACCCAACCATTCTCCAATTGATGGGCATCCATTCATTTTCCAGTTTCTAGCCACTACAAACAGGGCTGCCACAAACATTTTGGCACATGAAGAAGAGGTTTTGAATGTCACTAGGCTCCTCTCATGTGGTAAAGTTCCTGGTGCTATTTATATTCCAACTTGAGCAGGGTTCCACTGCTCATTCAAAAGTTGATTGAGATTTTTCATGTTATATAGGAAATGGAGATTATTTCCTAGGAGTTTAAGGATGCCTCTACTGTCTATCTCCATAAAGATAAAGTAAATAGAGTATTCTGTGATAATCACAAGGGAATTTCTTTTTAAATCATCCCTGAAAAGATTCTTGCCAGTCTTTCTTAATAGACTAATTCTTTGCTTGGAAGACTGCCATCTATATGAGAGTCAATGTGACTTCAGAAAGAGTAAAGGAATATTCAGTCAGTATGGTATTTGCTGCCTGACATCTGCAGGAGAAAGTCCAAGAGTCTTGGACACAACAGAAGTCTTTACCCCAGATTTGTCAATCTGACCTAAGACTTTGATAATGTCAATTGTGAGGTTTTAGGGGAAATTATGCTAAAGTTGGATTACCCAGAGAAGTTCATCAGTATTGTTTGTTAATTTTATAGCGTTTTTGCGTGCTCCCTATAATGACTATGGCTCTTTCCCAATCACCAATGTAGTAAAGCAAGGCTGTATGCTTGATACCATGCTTTTTAGCAAAAATACCTTCAGAATCTTCAGACACCTTCAATGAGAATAAACATGATTTCTTAGTCAGCAACTATTATAATAGTAAATTATTTTACTTGTACACAAAGTTATGCACTCCATTCTTTGCTACTTGTACTTCTTTTGATGTAATAATTAGCAAAAGAACAGTTTCTCCACCACACAGCAGCATACCATCCATATGTGGAAACATCAACAGAGAGGTTTTGAATAATGTGGAAAAGTTTAATTATCTTAGCAGTAAACTTACCAGAGAGCAAACAGGCAATTATAGTTAAGTAGCTTGCCCAAGGTGACACAGGTAATAAGATTCTGAGGCTGCATTTGAATTCAAGTCTTTCTAAATTCAAGCCTAGTGCTCTATCCACTGTACCACCTTGCTAGATATGTATGTATGTATATACATATATGTGTACATACATATATAGATGTACATACATCTATATAAACATCTATATCCATTAAGATGTTTGTATAAATGTATATACATATGCTTATACAGGTATACACATAAACACGATAGAAGGAAATAAGCATTTATTTAGTTCCTTCTAAATACAAGACTATTTTAAATATTTTACAAATATTATCTCATTTGATTCTTATACCAACCCTACAAAATTTGTTTCTCCATTTTACAGTGGACAAAAGTGAGGCAGATAGCTATCAAGTCATAACTGTGGTTGTGTTAAAACTCAAATCTTCCTGATTCCAGGTCCAGTGCTCTTAATTGTGCCAACTAGCCAGAAAGAGAGAGAAAGAGAAAGAGGGGGAAAGAATGAGAGAAAAAAGAGAGAGAGAGAGAGACAGAAACAGAGAGAGAAAAAGAGAGAGAGACACAAAAATAGAGAGAAAGACACAGACAGAAAAATAGCAACAGAGAGAGTGACAGAAAGCCATGGAAATAGAGACAGAAAGATAGAAATAGAGAGACAGAGACAGAGACAGAAAGATATGGGAATATAGAGAGGCCTGAAAGAGAGACACACAGAGAAAGAAGGACAGAGAGACACAGAGTAAAGAAGCAAAGAAAAATAGAAAGACAGAGACAGAGACAGAGAGACAGAGAAACAGAGACAGAGATAGAAAAAGATGAAGACAAAGAGAAACAGACAGACAAAGAGACATAGAGACAGAGACAGAGAGAGAGAGAAGTGGATGTGGACATGGATGCAAATGATATAGATTCTACCTGAGATTCAGAGGAAGAACATAAATGTAAAAGCCAACTGTGCAATTTACTTGATCTTCAGCATATCACTTCTTTTCTTTAGACCAATTTCTTTATCTGCAAAATGCAGTTAATAATGGCCTGCTAATCTTACAAAATAGTTTAAAATGTAAGCAATATTTTATATAGAATTCTTGATAAATGTCAAATATTGTTATAATTTTTAAAATCTATTCTCAGTAAACAGATTTCCTTAAATACAGAGAAGATAATTTTGTCTTCTGGGAAATCATCTTCATCCCATTTACCAAATGCTTTAGGGTTTGAAAAGCACTATACATCTGTAATAACAGTTGATCTATACAACAATCATGTGATGTATGATTCCTATTTTATAGATAAGAAGAGCAAACCAGAGAGCATTTCCAGGGTCACACAAAAAATAAATGCCTCAGGTATAATTTCAACTCCAATCTTCCTAATTCCAAGTCTAATATTCTCCAGATAGCAACATCTAGCAGCCACCTAGTGAAAGCCTCTTGAACTGCAGAGTCAAGGGGTAGGATTTTTCAGCTGCCTATTGATCAGGAATGTTTGTTGGTTTACTGATGATTCATTTATTCATATCAACCCTTTCAATATACTCAGATTCAATAGCTCTCCTTCCTTTCTCTTGGTGAAGGAGTACTGCTTAACATTTAAAAAGTGATCATTTCCAAAAATATGGCCTCTTCCATGGTCACCCTGCATACACTGAATTGGAAATCAAATCTAAATTTGTACCAGCAGGTTCCTTTGCTTGCATGCATCAAGCTGTGTGACTTTTTTAAAAAAGCGAATTGACTGAGGTTTTATATTTTCAAAAGTGAAGCATTTGGAAATTTGGCCGAAGTACTCAGAAAAAAAACAGGTAAATATTTTAGACATTTCATGTTTTCAACAGTATATTCAATGTCACTAAAAATAAAAAAAAAATTTCATTAATTTTTTTCTTAAATAAATATTGGGCTATATCACCTTAAAAGCAATGACATATATTATGTAAGAGGAAACCCATAAAGTGAGGGAGGGAGAGGTATTGGATTTAGTGTCAGACCATTTGTTTTTAAATTCCTTCTCCTTCACTTGTAATATTTATATTCTGAAGGAAGTTCATTTATATTTCTGGATCATAATTTGTCATTTGGGAAAGGAGAGAACAAGATGAAGTCATGTGTAATTTGTACTCCAGCTCTAAGTCTTATGATACTATGATTTTATGACCTACATACTTGAGGACAAACTTAATATGATTTAGAATTTGGAAAAGCATTGAACCTAGATGACTTCATGTAGCTTTGTGCATTCATTGATTTCACAAATGTGTGTATATTCCAGAAATGTATGTATATGTGTGCATGTGTGAATATTCATTTGTTTGCACAAACTTATTTATTTATGCCAGTGTAGTGCTCAGCTCTGTTAACTCCCAGACAAAATGAGAAAGAAAAGAAAAAAAAAGAACAAGCAAAGAGAAAGGAACCAAGGAAGAAATGAAAATGAGATACAGAAAAATAAGAGAGGAAAGAAAGAAAGAAAGACAGACAGACAGACAGACAGACAGAAAGACAGAAAGAAACAAAGAAACAAAGAAAGAAAGAAAGGAAAAAAGAAAGAAAGAAGGAAGGAAGGAAAGAAAGAAAGAAAGAAAGAAAGAAAGAAAGAAAGAAAGAAAGAAAGAAAGAAAGAAGGAGGGAAGGAGGGAAGGAGGGAGGGACAGAGGAAGGAAGAAAGGAAGGAAGAAAGGAAGGAAGGAAGAAAAAAAAGAAAAAGAAAGGAAGAAAAAAAGGGAAGGGAAGGGAGGGGAAGGGGAGGGGAGGGGTTTCTGTGGGACCCAAGAATACAATACAAGGTCTAGGATCCCAAGTTTCACATGTGGCCCTAGTCTGGATGACTGTTTATCACTTTGTTTCACTTATATTTTGAGGACTTCCAGAGTAAAGTTTCCCAGTTCATTCCCAGTGCAAGGTATATGTGTAATTCATGCATATGAGGATCTCAAATAAGTAATTTAGTTTGCAGTTAGCATTCATATCAATGAATAGCAGATTGTTGAGAAAGTTGAAAGGATGAAGGTAATAGTATTTGAGAGCCATTTATTTTAGTGAGTGCATTAGAACAAATTGGGACTTTGAATTTCCACCCCAATTCTCTTTTATTCTATTAATGGACATCCAGAAAGCTAAATGAAAACTAAAAAAAGGATTTCCCTCATAAAGCAGTGCTGGTGAAGTGAAAAGTTGTCCTATCCTCGCCTCACTTAGCCATCAAGTTAGCTAAAGGAATGATTGGCATACCTCAGTGCTTTTCCTGGCATAGCCACATACTATTCCTAAATACCAGAAAAAGCCTTACAAAGTTACTTCATAAAAACGGGCTGATATCAGTCAGCATCAGTAGCCTCAATTCACAAGG
The DNA here is from genome assembly GCF_902635505.1 of Sarcophilus harrisii. NCBI lineage: Eukaryota > Metazoa > Chordata > Mammalia > Dasyuromorphia > Dasyuridae > Sarcophilus > Sarcophilus harrisii. The sequence goes on from NC_045427.1 coordinate 67,885,065, forward strand.
TCCACTTGACCAATTTCTCATGTACTTTAATTCAGCTACATTCATAAGATGCTGAAATGATTTCCTAAGATAAAATATTTAGCATAAATTATGTCAAATATTAGTTTAATTAAATGCTATTGTGATTGTAATGCATTTCGGGCATTGTTTTAAACCTTGGAGATATGAGGAAATGAAAGAGATAGAGAGAGGGTGTGGGGAGGGGGGGGACTGTTCTTGAACTTCTGAGAGACACAACAATATTGTAAATATGCAAAGTGTCCAAAAAGTTTCAATGAACACTTTTATTTTTTTAATAGCTTTTTATTTACAAGTTATATGTATGGGTAATTTTATAGCATTGACAATTGCCAAACCTTTTGTTTCATTTTTTTCCCCTCCTTTCCCCTACCCCTTCCCCTAGATGGCAGGATTCAATGAACACTTTTAGAACACCCTATGAATTACTGTACAAAATACCTGCATAGAATATGTAGAAGACCAGAAGATATACCATTTAAGCTGAGTTTTGAAGGAAGACAAATTTTTTTAAAGAATAAAAGATAAAGAAGAAATATATAGTTAGCATGCAAAACAATATACATATATGAAGACAGTACATGGGATACTGTGCATGAGAAAGAGTGCATATGCCAACATTAACCAAGTCAATGTATTTTGAAAGGAATACTATATAATAAGTTTATAAATATAGTACAGAGCAAGAGAAAATCTATAGATATCACAGGATGTTCATATTTAATTTTCAAGGAAATAGAAAATCACAGAAAATTATTGAATTCTATGATGGAATGATCATATTTAAGGAAAATGCCTTTGGTAGTATTTGGGAATGGGAAAGATAAGGCAGGTAGTCTAAATATGAAGTTACTGAAATAGTCCAGATTAGAGATGATGAGGATCTTAGTTAGGTTAGGTGCCTTTTTAAAGATGGGATGGAAGGGAGGGGAATGATATAGGTATAGAAATGATAAGATTTGACACCTTATGTTTTATACTATTGGTTTTATTTTGTTTGTTTTTTGTTTCTTTGTTTAACATTCAATGTGGATGAGTAATGTGAGTTATGCAATTGACATTAAACGCTAATTTTAAATAAAGAGTCCTAAATCAGAAAATAAGTGGCAATGTACTGCAAAGTGAATTGCATTTGTAATCAAAAGTATGGAAGTGGGAATATCTAGATCCAAACACTAAGTCTGCTAATATATTAAAGATTTACATACTTATTGGCTTACGGGTGCTGAATTGTTTCTCTTACTTCTATTTCCCAATAGTTATGCAAGTAGTTTTATGTGTCATATTTCATTCTAACCACTCCACAAGGTGATTGGCATAAAGAAGGTAAATAAAAAAATGTCTCAAATACAGATCAGTATTGCCACCAGTACCAACAAGAATTAATGGGAAATATTTTAGAGGTATGTGGGTATCCAAGATCTAGGAATCAAGGAAAGAAGAGAAAAAAATTCACCTTGAGTTAGCAAGACTTAGAATTAAAGAATTAAATTATTTTGGACAGAAGAACATTCACAAAATACTTGAAGAGAATTATTATTTGTACAATGTGGCCTAGAATAAATGATAAAGGCAGGCAGGGAAATTCAATACTCTAGTCTTTCTGGTCTTTAATAGGAAAGAACGATAAACAGTAGTAACATCTTGAGAATGTTGGAATTATTAACATTCCCTTAGTGTTTTGTTTTTGATCATCTAAGTATATAGTGAGAATCTCAATTGGCCAGTGAGATTTCTGATATATAATAAAAATAAAATTCATTGTATATACTCTTTACCTCATTATGATCCTAGATATCAATACATTGATAATCACCATTAAATATAATTATTTCATTCTTCATGTCGAGGAAGGCACAAGATGTTGCTTATCAATGGGCTGATCTTAAAAATGAGAGCAATTTAGAGTAAGCTTTAGAGGACTACTGACTGAAATATATGCAAACCATAGGAATGTGTTGAAACAATTGGATCATTAAAGTTATAGTTTAAAAGAATTTCATTACTATCAATACATTCTAATAATTCTTATACATTCTAATAATACACACCCCTAAATCCCCAAATCCCCAAATCCCAAAGTTGGAAGGGATCTGAAATATCAGTTAGTCCAACCTATAGGTTAAAAACACTGTGATTCCTTTGGTAACATTACAGACAAGGACTATTTTGACTTAACTTGAAAAAAAAAAAAACACTTGAGGGATAATTTTGATTATATTTAATTAAAAGGATTTTGTACAAGCAACACCAATGCAGATAAGATTAGAAGGGAAGCAGAAAACTGAGGGGGAAACATACATCCAAAGTTTCAGATAAAGGCCTTATTTCTAAAATATATAGACAATGGACTCAAATTTATAAGAATACCCATTTTTCAATTGAAAAATGGTCAAAGAATATGAAGAGACAATTTTAAATGAAGAAATTATAACCATTTTTAGTCATATGGGGGAAAAATGTTCTAAATCACTATTGATAAGAGAGATGCAAATTAAGACAACTCTGAGGTACCACTACACACCTCTCAGATTAGCTAAGATGATAGAAAAAGATGAGGATGAATGCTGTATGGGATGTGGGAAAACTAGAATACTAATAAATTGTTGGTGGAGTTGTGAATTGATTCAGCCATTCTAGGGAGCAATTTGGAACTATGCCCAATGAGTTATCAAATTGTGTGTACCCTTTGATATAGCAATGTCTCTGCTGGGCCTGTATGCCAAAGAGATCATAAAAAAGGGAAAAGGGCCCACATGTACAAAAATGCTTCTAGCAGTTCTTTTTGTAGTGACAAGAAACTGAAAAATGAGTGGATGCCCATCAGTTGGAGAATGGCAGAATTAGTTGTGGCATATGTACACTATGAAATATTATTTTTCTATAAGAAATGATTAGCAGGATGATTTCAGAAAGCCAGGGGAGACTTACATAAACTGATGCTAAGTGAATTGAGTAGAACCAAGAGAACTTTGTACGCAGCAAACAAGATTATAAAATGGTCAATTCTGATGGACATAGCTCTTTTCAACAGTAACATGATTCAGACCAATCCCAATGGACTTGTGATGCAGAGAGCCATCTACATTCAGAGAGAGAGAGAACTGAAGGAACTGAGTGTCGAATATTTTCATTTGTTTGGTTGTTGTTTGCTTGTTTTTTTTGTTTTCTTTCTCATTTTTTTCTTTTTGATCTGATTTTTCTTGTGCAGCATGATAAGTGTGGAAATATGTATAGAAGAATTGCCCATGTTTAACACATATTGGATTCCTTGTTATCTAAGGGAAAGGATAGGGGAAGGGAGGGAGAAAATATTTGGAACACAAGGTTTTTTAAGGGTGAATTTTGAAAACTCTATGCATGTGTTTTGAAAATAAAAAGCTAAAAAAAGAAAAAATGATAAAAAAATAAGTAAGCAAAATTAGTAGGTCAAATGTAATCTGACCCAAAAAGAGTGCAGAAGAATTATCATTTTATTGTGAACATGTTGCTTATTTTGATTCAATCTAAAATTATAATTTTGAAGTAGATAGCAGTGCTTGTTTCTTTTTTGTCTGATATTTTTTCCCTATTCATTCATTCTTCTATTTTTAATATTGTTTTAATGATTTCTGAAGGATAATGAGAATCTGTTGTATTGTTAAATTCCACTATATTAAGCTTTGCATCTCAGGTTTGTATCCTTGTTGCTCTAGTTTCATCATCTATTTACAGTATGGATCCTAATTCCTAATTATCTAGTACTAAGTTTTACATATAAATACACAAATTTGTACATACATAACTATCTATATAGATAGATATTAGATATTTTCCCATTATAACAACCAGAGACAAATTATTCAATTTTTTTTGCAAGGTTAGAAGGATGAAAGGAAAAAAAATGTGATAGCTTTTATTTTAGTGAGTGGACTGAGTTCAAATAAGACCAAGAAGAAAAGATTTAATAATATAGATACAGCATGTATAGAGTAGTGAGGACAGAAGAAGAGGGTAGAAGCATATTTTGGTGAAAACCAAAGAAAAGACTATGTTAAGATAGAGATTAAAGTTGGTAGAAGGCAAATATTTTACCCTGGCTTATTCAGAGTAAGGGCTAATGTGAATCAGAAGAGAGAAAATGAAATAAGGGAAAGTTGATTATAATCATTCATAAACACATAAAATATATAAATAATAATTTTGTCAGTTTTTTTTTTTTTTCCTGAAGCATTGGAAGACAAGTCTTAAGGCAAATTTAAATTAAAATAAAGCTAGAATTTTCTTCAAGGATTTTGTCATTCAAAGAGAACCACTATTTTAAATTTAATTTTGTCAACATTGGTTCTTTTAGGTTTAAATAAAACATCTGTACTAAATCAATGGTCAAAACAGAGTAGAATTTGATCATTAATGTTAAAATATTCCATTTTGTAACAGTGGCATTTGCCTTTGATATTATCTCTGGTCTTATTTTCACCTTCCTACATTTAAGCCATCAATGTGAAATAGGGTTATATGTGGACTAAGTCAACACTAGCAAAGTTATGCAAAAAAGTCATGAATCCCATTGAACCAAAATTTCTTCTAGTTTCTAGTTCAGTCCAATAAATGTTACTGCAAAAGGAAGCTACTTCCCTCTCAACTAACAAGAAAGTACCCTAAGGAGGGGAAAGAAAAAATACGTCACTATTCACTCTTTATTGTTAAGATGTTATTTCTATTATCATTGCTGTTTTGTGCTAATTTTTTTTTATAATTTTACTTAAATATATTTCATATTAATGTTGTAATAATATACCCTGATGCTTTAGTTTGAAAATATTTAAAAGACTATCGATTAATCAATAAGCATTTATTGAACATCTCATAAGTGGTAGGCAATGTACAACTTAGTAAGAATACACATACACACACACATATACACACAATTTCTATAATGAAAATTTTGCATTCTAAATGGAGGAGACAATGACTCTAAAACTAAATAATGATGAAAATAATTAATGGAAATAGTTAATACTAGACATTTTGAAAGGCATAGGATTCAATATCTGAAAAGATTCAATGCTGGAAATGGTTCTAGAACTGTCTTCTATGCAAAATTCTAAGCTGATCTTGACTCAAGCTAGTCCGTAAAGATTTTACATTCAAAATGCCTTGAAATAAGACACTGGTAGATCATTCAACAATTAAGAAAAGGAAATTACTTAGCCAAAGTAGGAGCAGAATATTCAGTGAAACTATACATAAAGGACAAAAGAAGTTAATTCAGCTAAATAAGGCTTTTTTAAACTCTGTTATTCAGAGGCTCTTCCATCCTAGGTAACATCAAAGCACACTTTAAACTTTTGGGAATTGTTCTGTATGGAGGCCACCAGGAAGCAATGTCAGTGGCACAATTCTTTACTGTGGCAATTAAACTTAAAAGAAGGTTTCAATAACTTAAGGAAATATTAGGATGTGGGAAAGAGAAATTAAAATAATATTCTCTGGAAGAGACGAATTCTTTGAGATGGAGGTAATAAAGCAAATTCCAAGGATAGGAGATGACCAGTGCAAAAGCAGAGAAAGGAGAAGAGTAACAAAATGGTCCATTTGTTGGAGGAAATGTGATTAGAGGGTAGAGGAGAGGAAGTAATGTCCAAGGAAACTGGAAAGTTGAGGTTTTAAAGAGCTTTAAAAGCTAAAGAGAGTTTTCTTTTCTTTCCTAGAAACAGTAAGGATCTACTTTAGTATATTTAGTAGTGGAGTAGTGTGATCAGATTCATGCTTAAATAAAAATCAATTTTGCAGCAGTCAGAAGCACTAAAATGGGTAGCTACAAGATTATACTGTCCATTGCTAAATTCTAAGTAATAAATGATGCAGGGCTAATTTAGTTATCTCTAAGTTACTTAGATCCTTAACAATCTATAATTCTACATGCAACTACAAGAATATTTTAGAGAAATATTATATTAAAGTCTCAATGTCCCAAAAATTTAGGCCAAAGTATATTTGAATTATCCAGATAATTTTCAAAGCAAAAATCATAACTCTCTCTCTGAAGCATGCCCTATCCTTTATCTGTCCATTCTTATTGATTTATTGATCTTAGCTACCACTGTAAATAATAATAATGTAGTATCATTGTGAGAAAGGGATCCTAGAGATCATTTAGTGCATTTGTCTGGTTTTGAAGATTTATAAACTGAATTGTATATAGGTGAAGAGGCTTGATTAATATCAAAGCTGAAGAACTTAAGTTACAATTGAAAGGGTAATACCATTACATTTTTTAAATCAAATTTTATCTCAAAAGAAAAAGAAAAATAAATCAGAAATCTGTCCATTTTATACGGACACATACACACACACACACACACACACACACACATACAGACATATTACTGGTCAAATTTTGATATTGTTGATGTTTTAATATATTTCAGTTATATCTTTTGTTTTATCACGTATGTTTCATTCTATATCCCTTCCTTTACCTCTCCAAAGAGATAATTCTTACATCAAAAGAATCTCAAAAACTGAAAGGAAAGGGGGCAGCTAGGGAGTACAGTGGATAGAGCACAAGCCCTGAAGTCAGGGGGACCTAAGTTCAAATCTGGTCTCAGAAACTTAACACTTTCTAGCTGTGTGACCTTGGGCAAGTCATTTAACCCCAATTGCCTCAGGGAGGAAAAAACAGAGGGGAAAATAGTGAAAGCCAAATAAATATTAAAATAATTTGACATTATATGTAAAGTTCCAAACTTCTGTTTAATCTCTACAAAGATACAGATTCAAGAATTTTTTCACATCTCTTATTGGGCAACACGTTTGCTCTTTAAAAGTATATAAAAGGGCAGGTAGGTGGCACAGTGGATAGAGCACCACCCCTGAAGTCAGGAGAACCTGAGTTCAAATTTGATCTCAGACACTTAACTCTTCCTAGCTATGTGATCCTGGGCAAGTCACTTAACTCCAATTGTCTCAGGGGAAAAAAAAAAAAAAAACTATATGAAACCATATGGTCATTTGTTTTGTTTTTTTGTGTTTTGTTTTGTTTTGTTTCCCCATTATTGTTAAGAATTAATGTTGCCCATCAGTGAAATGGACTGGCTTATGAAAAACAGGATGAATGAAGATCTGTTAAGAATCTTGTTACTGGATGTTTTCAATGAGTTATCAATGAGACAATTTTTTTTAAAAAAATTCCTTTCAACTTGATCTTTTATGCTTCTTTGAAATGAGAATACTAACTTCCATCTTTGCTGATTTATACACTAATTTGTTTTTCAACATGTCTGAAACTCTGCAGCTTCTCACTTCTATCTCTTTTCTATTCCCCTCTCAGTTTATCTGGAAAACTAAATAGCTAGGATCAATTGTTGCTAGCAGTCATATGCTGATTTATGTAGTAAGTGAGAAGTCATGTAATTTCTTTAAAGACTCTATTTTTTTTTTTTGTCAGGATGATGATTCAATGGAACAGTAAGCCAAGGACAAATCAAAAGGTAGGATTGATCTCCTCAAAACATAAACTGGGTGGGATAATTTGTTCTCTTGTTGCCATAAAAAACAAAGTCAATAATAAATCTTGTCTTCTAAGTCCTCCCCACACACATACTTTTAGGGATTTCTCCTAATCCAAAGCAAGACATAATAAGACAAATCTTCCTTACCTACCTACACACAGAAAAGAAAGGAATCTTGAATAAAATGTTAACATCAAACAACCCTCCTGAAAAGCAATAACATTACAACAAGATAAGGCAATTTACATGAGTATTTCATAAAGATTTTTCTCCTGAGATTCTTATATGATCACTTGTGCTCTCTCCTCAAGCTTTGCTTTTTTTAATTTAAAGGAAAGTGTTGTGATTAGTTACATTGCCTTTGAGAGCTAGATAAATATTTATGAAGGAAAAAGTCTATGTACATCTATATGGAGATACTTCATATAGATATCCTCAGATAATGAAAATGTGAATCCTTTTCTACAGAGGCTCTGCTATTATACTTCAGTTACTCTATTTCTTTTCATAATTTGTATGTGTGAACTACACATTATTTGACTTCTACCCATCATGTGCCTCAAGAAATTTGCTTAAAACTTTTTTTTTCCTTGCACAACTCGGAAATATCAACTGTAAGATTGAGTCATCCGCTTCAATTCCATTCCACAAACATTTGCTAAAGCACTTATTGTCTACAAACCCCTGTGATAGGCTACTAATACAGAAAATAAAAAGAAATTTGAATAAATAAAGGATAAAGTCCTTTCCCTCAAGGAGGCTGCAATCAAATGAGAAATATTGCACATAAACAATGTGATATGGAGAAATGAGACAATTAGTTGAGGTATTTACTATATTTTTGACATTATAATGAGATTTTAAAATGCCATTATGTACCACAAACACCCAAAAAGAGTTTTAATATTAATATAGTGCTTTCAATTTCAATTGAAATGAATCAAATTCAGAAATTGATTAATAAACATTGAAACTGAATAGAAATCAGAAATAACATTGATACAAGGTAAAATGTGAAATTTTAAGGATTGAGATCACTTTTCTCAAGGGGATTTAAAAAACAAACAAACAAACAACAACAACAAAACATGAACACCTTAGCACCTGACCCAGCCTAGAAAAAAGAGGATTTCAACAGATCATCAAGTTAGATGTATAAAGGAAATGAGTTTTAGCTATGGCAACCACCCTATTAAAAAGGGCATCATTTGCAAGAGAAGGAAAAATGGGATTGAAAAACAATAGTCTTATTTGACCAATAAACCTATTCCTTCTCATTTCTCTCCTATTGGGGAACTCAAACATGTAGAAGACAAAGGAGTATTTCCTGCAGGTCTCTGCATTTTCCATTTTCAGCCACCTATATTTATAGTTATGTTTAGGTTACAATGACTTGGATAACTTTGCTGTATTTTATGAAAGAAAGAAAGAAAGAGAGAAAGAGAAAGGAAGGAAGGAAGGAAGGAAGGAAGGAAGGAAGGAAGGAAGGAAGGAAGGAAGGAAGGAAGGAAGGAAGGAAAAAGAGAAAGAATGAAGGAAGGAAGGAAGAAAAAAGAGAAAGAAAGGAAGGAAGGAAGGAGGGAGGGAGAGAAGGAAGGAAGGAAGGAGACTCATATATGATATTGGTCTGAATAAAAGCTTCCTTAGAAATATAGATTAAACATCTAAAATAAAATCACTTTTGAAACCCACACACATGTTTTAAACATGTTGCTAGATACATACAGATATCATTCTCAAGATCTCTCTTAAGAACTTTAGATTTGATTGCATGGTGTGCCCCAATCAGAAAAGATGCTATGCTCTATGAGCTAAACCTAACTGTAGTAGCTCAGAAGAAACACAAGTTGTGCAGAATTAGAAAATTCACACCAAATATTCATATGGACTATTTGTGCCCAAACTGTTGCAGAGCCTTCCAAGCTCAGTCACCGTCAGACACTCTGTAACTTACAAGACTCTCACAGAGAGCTAATGTTGGCCCTCTTCAAGAATGAAGGGCAACAACTCTGTGTATATGTGTGTGTGTGTGTGTGTGTGTGTTGTTCAGAATATAATTGGACTCTAGATTTTCAATAAGATTTTTGAGAATTTCACTTTCCATCTTTTTTTCATTCTCATTCTTTCAATTCCCACCCAAGAATGATAGCCATGACAGAAAAACTAGATTTTTTTCTTCATGGTGCTTAATTTAGAAAGATGTCTAATTCCAAGTGTTTAACACCATGTTCACTGTGTCAGTAACATCGAAGGAAAGCAGCATCTCACAAGTTAGAAAATGTACTTTTGAAAGGAAGTTACTTGATGTCTGGCTGGATTGAATTCATTCCCCATACTATCCTATCCCTCCATCTCTCTTGTGGTAACCATCATAGTAATATCTTTGTATCATTGCACAAGGCATTTTGTATTGCTCCAAAGGATATTATTGTCCCTTCCTTTAATCCCCATGAAAACCTTTTCCCTAATTCTGGCTTTCAACAATGAAATGAATGAATGTAAAGATGGATGAATAAATAAATGTAACAGCATTAATCAAATCTCTGACTAGGTGTTGAGTATATAAATACACAAAAGACAGTTCCTAACTTCAAGCATCTTGTATTCTAAAAGTGGAAGACAATGTATATGAGGAATTTATAATCAGAGAAGGGAATTTCATTTTGAGAAAGCCTTGCTATTTGTAGCAGTATTATTGGGTTTTAATAACTGTTCCTATCATAAGATATAGGAAGCAGTAGGGAAAAGAGTAAGTTGGATACAAGGATTGTCATTTCAGATAGAGTTATCTAGATAGTCCTTTGTTTCCCAATGGTTGGCTAGATGAGATGTGAAAAATATTCTGAAGTTTACTGGATATAATAGGTTGTCCAGCAGATATATTCCTCCTTATTTGTCTCCTTTCATCTACCAATCAGGATGGCTTAGACTTGATACACATTTACAAGCTAAATAGATTTAATGTATTAAGGAAATGGGGTCATTGGATGGAGGCAGGATGGTCTCTGGAGGTAGCCAGTGATGGAGTAAATGGCATGACATCTAGATTGGCACTGGCTTCTTGGTGATATATTTGTATATACTCTGTATGTGCATGTGTACATAAAGGCACATAAACATTAATTATAATCAACTTTCCCCCATTTGCAAAGTTGAAAAAGGTATAAATAAGCATGCAAACCACTGACGTAAGCCTGACTACTTCTCTTTTACAAAATATTGTGTTCCATTACCCAAAGGAAGCTGAAGCCTAAAGGTAGTCAATCTCTCAATGGTTCAAACAGAAAGATTTGACACTTTTAAAATTATACCAAACCATCAGCAGTAGAGTACCTTGGAAGTAGTACCTCTTCTACTAAATGTGCATGTAACAGAGAAGTTGCTTAAGTATGAATTAAACCATTTCGTATTATAGAAGGTGGTTTTAATAAATCAGAATTTTCTTTATATTTTTAAGTTTAACTTTTAATTTAAGAAATGAAATAAGCATTTCCATAACATAAGATAATAAATAACATGATTGCACATGAACCTGGAAATTACTTGTATAGATTGCTGTTGTTTTTAAATATATAATAAAGATTATTTTTTTCTGATTGAAGTGAGTAAGTAAATCAAGAAACTAATAAATACAACTCCAATTAACTGGACAGAAATAATAATAACATAAAATGGAGGATTATGTAATTATAATGACCAAGTTTGGCCTTGGAGAAGATTTAGGAAAACATAGCCTATTATTTTTCTGGAAGATAGGCACTAACAGGAGTAGGAAATCATATACGCTGTTAAATATCAGATATAAGTCACTTGGTTATTCTGAATTTGTAAAAATAATCTCTTTGTTTTCTTATTCATTTATTTTGGAGGCAATTAGGATGAAGTGATTTGTACAGGGTCATACAGTTAGTAAATATCTGAGGCCAGATTTGAACTCAAGAACTCATGACTTTAGGGACAGTACATTATCCACTGTGCTAAATACATATTCATCACACCCCAACCTTACCCTTTTTAATCATTATATTTGACAAAAAATCCTTCATAAGACAAATATTTCAGAAAGGAATATGATATAAAAGCAAAATGAATAAATTATTTTTTTAAAATAATGAAAAAGAAAAACAAAGGTAAACCAGAGAGGGATTTTAAAAGGCTTTAAATTCAGAAGAGAGGAATTCATATTTTAGCCTACCTATACCTGAAAAAGAAAATGGATAGTGAGAAGTTTGTTTATACACACACACACACACACACACACACACACATGTTCTAGTATATATTCTATGTTGCATAATGTTTATTGGCTACTAAAGGGATAAAAATAAATGCAAAAAGATAATAGTAATTGCTAGCATTTATATAGCACTTAAAGGTTCAAAATGCTTTAAATATCTTGTCTCAAATTATTCCTCATAGGAACACTTTGAGATAAATGCTATTTTACATTTTACAGACCCATTTTCATAAAAGAAAACTGAGTATCAATGATTTGCACAGAGTCTCAAACTTAAGTTTCTGAGCTAGGATTTGAACTACAGTTCAAATGATGTGGGAAAGATTCCTTTCTAGATTCCCATCCCCTCCTAGTGAATGTAATTACCCTTTAACTCACCAATCCTTGTCTCTTTGTATTCCAATAGAAATTCTGGACCTGTCCCAGCCCCAGATGGATCTGAGCCAACTTTGGGGCTACACCCAAAAGCCCCCTAGCTAAATCACCTATTATAAAAGGGCCACACTGGGAAACCTCTCTTTTCAGAGATCCAAACATGCTAGCCATGTGAGGACCTATACACTCGACCCTCTGTCTACCTTCACCTATATCCTTACTTCCAAAACCACTAATAAACTTCTTTTATCAATCTAGCTCTCGGGCCAATAAATGTCTTTATTGGGGGCTCGACCCAGCTACTACACTTCATTTACTGCTGTATCGTTAAACCTTATACAAGAGGGTTGCAGGGGAGCTCTGTTTGACTCCATGTACCCCAAACCTGCCACTAGATCTCCACTAAACCCTAATTTGATTTAGGTACCCCAAATCTAGACCTCAACACAACTCAAAGTCCAACTTCCTAACTCAAGATATACAATATTTCATGACAAATATCTAAGAAAGAGCTAATGAAGGTCCATGGGAGAAGATGGATTAAAGCAAATATACCAAGGAGATAGAGGGATACACCAGTAGGATTTATATTTCATTTGTTAAGTGTATTTGTCATTCCTCAGATTTGTTTCTTGCTTAAAATGGGAAAAGAAAAATATGCCTGAAAGAGAACATTGTTTTTGGTTGTTTCTGTCTACTAGATGGACAGGGACTGCCTGATGATTGTCAATATGTTTTCAAATATTACAAAATAAAAATCTATCAAGAAGTCACCATGATAATGGAGAATGGCACATGCCTAGATTTTCTTTTGAAGGAAACAATAGGGCTAGTCATTTACTTCCTTATGTTTTAAAGATTTCATTTTCATAGCTCCTTTCTTATTTTACAGTTGGGCAATAATAGAATAAAAAGCACTTTTTCTCGAATTATGAATAGGAATCAATATTGTTTTGTATGTCAAATGGAGGTGGGGGAAGCAAGTGCACAAAGGTATTAAGTACAAGCAGACAGAATAGTTTTGTGAGAGGGATTTTATTTTAACAATTGAATTAAATTTGAATGACAAAGACTTGCAATTCTCTGGGCTGTCTTTCACTTGTAATTATATGATTTACACACAAATGCTCCATCCTGGTAAAATGGGCAACTATCTTTCTCTCAGTATACATTTATCACAAATTGAAGCCTATGGAGAAGAGGATGACCACAATAGAAGAAGACTAGAGAGGCAATGGCTGGTTGAAGGAGATGGAATTAATAGCCTGGGAAAGGAGAAAAAAAAAAAACTTACAGCAGAATCAAAAGAACATTTTTTTTAAATATTGGAAAAGTCATCACAGGTAAAGGATTACATTTGAGCTTCTTGGCTATGAAATACAGAACTAATAGAATAAAAAGGGGGACTGGACTTATTAGTGTTAGGAAAGAAAAAATTAAAAATTATCATAGTACCCTAAAGCCATGATTTAAAAAAAAGGTAGGTGAGAAACCAATCCATCACTTTCAAGAAATTTTCAAGGAAAAAATAACAACAAAATTCATTTGGAAAAACAAAAGGTCAAGAATTTCAAGGGAATTAATGAAAAAAATCAATGCGTGGCTTAGGTTACCACATCTAAAAATTATTTATGAGCAGCAGTTACCAAAACCATTTGGATTGCAATGAAAGGTTAGTTGATCAGTGGAATAAAGTGAGGTTCAAAAGGACAAAATAGTCAATAACTCGAACCAGTATTTGATAAACCAAAGACCCCAGCTTTGGGATAAGAACTTACTGTTTGACAAAATTGCTGGGAAAATGGAAACTAGTATGGGAAGAAACTAGGCATCAACCCACACTTAAAACTGTACACCAAAATAAGGTCAAAATGGATTCATGACCTAGGCATAAAGAATGAGAGTATAAATAAATTAGAGTAACACAGAATAGTTTACCTCTTAGACCTGTGGAAGAGGAAGGAATTTATGACTAAAGAAGAACTAGAGATCATTACTGGATCACAAAATAGAAAATTTTGATTATGCCAAACTGAAGAATTTTTGTACAAGTTGAGCAAAATAACTCCTTATTATTTCTCTAATTTCCTCTTCCTTGGTGGAAAGTTCTCCCTTTTCATTTTAAGACTACTAATTTCATTTCCTCCCTCCTTTTCTAATCAGTTTACCAAAGGCTTATCTATTTTATTGGCTTTTCATAGACAACTTTAGTTTTATTAATTAGTTCAATAGATTTTTTACTTTCAATATTTTAATTTCTCCTTTTAATTTTAAATTTCCAATTTAGTATTTGATTAGGGTTTTTAATTTGGTCTTTTTTTAGTTTTTTTTTTTAAGCCAATTCATTAATCTTTTTCTTTCTCTGTTTTTAATTCAAGTAAGCTCTGGAATAAAATTCCTCTTATTACCCTTTCTGCATCCACAAATTTTGGTATGATTCTCATCATTGTCATTATCTTGAGTGAAATTATTAATTGTATCTATAATTTGCTGCTTCACCAAATCATTCTTTAAATGAGATTGTTTATTTCCAATTACTTTTGGTCTATTTCCCCTAATTTTTGTTGAATGTAGTTTTTATTGCATCATGATCTGAAAAGAAAGCATTTACTATTTCTGCTTTCTTGCATTTAATTTAGGTCTTTATGTCCTAATATGGTCAATTTTTGAATAGGTTCCATGAACTGCTGAGAAGAAAAGTATATTCCTTCTATCTCCATTCAATTTTCTCCAAAGATCCAACATACCTAATTTTTCTAATATTCTGTTTACTTCTTTAATTTCTTTCTTATTTGTTTGTGGTTTGTTGTCTAATTCTGAGAGTGCAAGGTTGAGATCTCCTACTATTACAGTTTTGTTGTCTATTTCTTCTTGCAACTCTCTTAACTTCTCCTTTAGGAAGCTGAGTGCCATACCACTTGGTGCATATTGTTTAATATTGATATTGGCTTCGTTGTTTATGCTACCCTTTAGCAGGATGGTTTCTTCCTTCTCTCTTTAATTAGATCAATTTTACTTTTGCTTGATCTGAGATAAGGATGGCTTTACCCTGCTTTTTGACTTCACCTGAAGCATAATAGATTTTGCTCCAGCCTTTACCTTTACTCTATATGTATCCCCCTTCTTTAAATGTGTTTCTTGTAAACAACATATTGTAGGGTTCTGACTTTTGATCCAGTCTGCTATCTGCCTCCTCTTTATGGGGGAGTTCATCCCATTCACATTTACAGTTAAATTGCTAAATCTGTATTTCCTGCCATCCTAATAACCCAGATTGTGCTTACTTATTCTTCCTCCCCAACCCTCTTTCCCCTTTTAACTTATGTCCCTCTTGTATCACGATACTTATCCTCTTTATAATCCCTCCCTCCCCCTTTGAGTTTTTCCCCTTCCTTCCCTTATTACTCTTTTTCTTTTCCCTTTCCTCTCCCCGTTTTAATGGGGCGAGAGAACAAATGTCAATTATTTTCCTTTGAGGAACTCTGATGGGAGTAGATTCACACAATGTTCCTCCCCTCTCTAAATTCCCTCAGATATGATAAGTTTCCTTAGCCTCTTTGTGGGATGTGGTTTCCTCTTTTTTCCCTCCTTCCCACCTTATTCTGCCATCATCCCTTTTCCATATCTACTTTTTTTATGTTATATCAGTACTATCAAATTTTACATGTATTTTTTTATATCCACACAGAAATACAATTCTCAAAGTTATTTTACCTTTTTCTGCATCTCTTGAGTTCTATTCTTGGAGATCAAATTTTTGTTTAGTTCTGGTTTTCTTCAGAAACAAATGGAATTCTTTGCATTAAATTCCATCTTCTTCCCTGGAAGAAAATGCTCACTTAGCTGGGTAGTTTATTCTTGGCTGCATCCCAAGTTCTTGTGCCTTTCGGAATATCATATTCCAGGCCCTTCTTTCCTTTAAATGTAGGGCAGCAGATCTTGGGTGATCCTTTATGGCACCTCATTTTAAATGGTTTTTTGGCTGCTTGTAAATTTTTCCTTAATCTGATAGTTCTGAAATTTTGCCACAATATTCCTTGGGTTTTATTTTAGGGTTTCTTTCAGAAGGTGTTCGATGAATTCTTTCAATGCCTATTTTACCTTCTGATTCTATTACATCTGGGCAGTTCTCTTTGATGATTTCTTGTAAAATAGTATCTAGGCTCTTTTTTCATCATAGTTTTCGGAAAGTCCAATAATCCTCAGATTATCTCCTAGATCTATTTTCCAAGTCTGTCATTTTAGAAGTAGATAATTCATGGTTTTTTCAGTTTGTCATTTTTTTGGTTTTGTTGACTGACTTGCTGTCTCAATGCATCATTAGTTTCAATTTGTTCAGTTCTAATTTTTTAAAAATTATTTTCTTCATTAGCTTTTTTTACTTTTCTGTATATGTGCAATTGAGTTTTTGAATGTATTGTTTTGGTCTGTGGAATTTTTTCCATTTCTATTTTTTTTTTGAATTTTTTTTTTCCAATTCAATCCTACTTTCTAGTGATTCTTTATTTTTCCAATTCACTATTCTTACTTTCCTTGATTTTTATTTTTCCAATTCACCAATTTGTTCCTGGGTTTTTTTAACTTTTCAATTCTTTTCAGAATTGTTTGCTCTCTTCTTGAAGGCCTCTTTCCTTTCATTTATCTTTCTATCTCTTTAGACTTTTAATTCTCTTCTTGAAACATTATGAAGAACGTCTGATTTTTGCTGTTTAGTCTCTTCAGGTTTCTGACTTGCTCTTTCTGCATAGAAGCTGTCGATCATTCTTTTCATCTTTTATTCATGTTTTAAAGCCTTTAGGGTGGTCTCCTAGGCAAGGTTACAACTTCCTCTGCAGAGCAGGGAAAGATTTAAAGCGATTTCCATCCCGAGTATGGGAGTCTCCAGAGTGAGAGTTTTCCTTCCCCAACAGGAAGTGGATTCAGCACTGGCCAAGCTATCAAATGGCTTAAGTAGGGCTGAGTGGATTATCATTGCCCTCACTAGAGAACAAGTGGTGAAAGTGTCACTGCCCCAGGCCGGAGCCTCTTTGGGACTGTGAGTGTAGCAGCTGAGCCCAGACCGCAGACTGCCGAACCTGCCCAGCGTCTCTGCCCAGTCAAATCGGCCCTGGAAAAGCTCTATGGCCCAGCCGAGGCTCCCACTGTGCAGATTGGGAGGCTAACCGGGCTGAGTCCTCCGTGCAGGATCACACGCCCAAGGAAAGCCCTACTGCGGGTTGGGGCTGCGGCGCTGCTGAGATCTGTGCTTTCACCCTCGGTTTGAGACTCCTCGGAACCATTTCTCTCCCTGTCTGGCGATCTCCCGCCCCAGGAACCAACCTTTTGGCGGACTGCGAATTTTCTTGGCCGGTGAGTTGTTCTCTTCTTATCTTTTTGCTAGCAGTCCAAGACTTTTTGAGGCTCGATATAATATTGATAAAGAGGGTAAGAGAAGAGCTTAGAAAGTCGCCTGTGTCTTCTCCGCCATCTTGGCTCCGCCCCCTTTCTTAAATGTTTTTAACTATATTTCATTCTCCCCAATTGAATGTTAAAATAAATCTTAAAACATTTTGGAGGAAGTTTTGAATTTTAAATTTTATCCCTCCTTCCCTTCTCCTCTCTCTGACACAAATAAAGAATATATGGTAGAAAGGAATAAAGTTGAAAAAAAAAAAGAAAGGAAGGATGGAAGGGAGGGAAGAGAAGGAGGGAGGGAGTAAAAATAGTATGCTTTAGTTTATATTCAGACAATATGTCTTTACAAGTTAATTAGATAGTGAATTTCATATTGCTTGTCCCTGGCATATTTTACGGTATTTGTTCCAAACTTAGGAATTATTGGTTATGGCTCTGAGTGTCATATTTTGTTCTTGGCAATATATTTCAAAAGGGTGACAAAATGGGAAGTACCCATTTGTTATCGAAAAAGAATAAGCAGTGTCTTCAAACTGTGCCATAAATAGGATGTTTGTAGTTTATCTTAAAGAAGAAAAGCCTTAAACCTATTTGATAACCATTTTTAAATTTTGAGACTGTTTAATGAAAGAAGAACTAGATTTTTTTTTCCCTGACACAGGCAGAAATTGTTAAGAGTATCCATAACAGAGGGAGGCAAACATCATTTTGGAAGTTATTTTTTTTAATGACCTTTGAAAAAGTATAAATCTGCCTCTCTGAAATTCTTACCTATAGTTCCAAGTTCTACCTACTGGGAACATTTAAAAAGTGGCTAATCCTTGATCTACCTACTAGTCCCTTAAATACCGAAATATAACAATCATTTTTCCCATACTTCTACTTTGAAAATCCTTAGATACTTGAGTTAATTTATTAAGACTAAATACAAATGATTTTTTAAAAATTAATTGTCCAAATCTGGTGGCCTTTTCTCATTCTTCATTCTCTTTGACTTTTTTTTTTTCAGTCTTGGATATTATTGCTCACCTTCTTTTATGATGCTCTTTTTCTTCCTCTTTTTCATCATCATCATTATTTTCATTTTTTTTTCCTTTAGGATTTCAGGACACTGCTATCTCCTGATCCGCATTCCTTCTCAGTTTCTTTTGCTGAATCCTTAGCTAGATCATGTCCTTTAATTGTGGGTGTCCTACAAGATTATGGCCTACGATTTCTTTTCTTCTCCCTCTATAGTATTTCACTTGGTGATCATATTCTTCTATGAATTTAATTTCCATCTCTATGCTGATCATTCTCACATCTAACTATCCTACTCCAATCTGCCCATTGGTTTCTAATCTTTCATCTCCAACTCTCCTTCAGACATCTAAAATTGGAAGTCCAGAAGAGATCTTAAATGCAATACATCTAAAAAGAAATTCATTATTTTTACCCCATATCCTCCTACCCCTTTCCATCTTCCCTATCACTGTCAAAAACGTCATTCTCCTAGTCCCTTGCATCCTTGACTCCACAGTATCTCTCACTCTTCAAGTTCAAGTTATTTCCAAAAACTATCATTTTTTTTAGTTTTGCAGTAATCACTTGAATTCAGCTGCTTTTATTGGCTATCACTGCCACCATTGTGGAGCAGCTTCTTATTACCTCATACATATTTTTTTTTCAATAGCCTGTTAGTGATTAAAGCTGCCTTAGGGCTCTCAACACTCAAATTCATTCTCCATTTAGATATCAAAACAATTTTCCTAAAGTTCAGATCCAATCATTTGACTTCAGTACTCAACAAATTCTAGTGATATTCTATTGCCTCCAGGATCATATATAAAATAATCTGTTTGATATTCAAAGCATCTTATGACTTGCCCCTCTCCTTCCTTTCTAGTCTTTTCACACTCTACTTCCTGATACACACTCTTTCATTGAGTGACACTGGCCTTCTTTCTGTTCCAGTCACAAAACACTCCATCTCTTGGCTATTTGCATTTTCTTTGACATTTTCCTATATCTGAAATACTTGTCTTCTTCGTCTTCACCTATTAGCTTCCTTGGTTTCTTATGCCAAGGAAATGACCATTTTCTGTATAAAACTTTTCCCAACACCTCTTATTTATATATCTTTCACTCTCTTAATTATTCCTATTTGTCTTGTTTATAATTTCTTGGTAAAGCTCATTTGTTCATGAGTTTCTTAAAACCAGGATCTGTTTTTTGCCCTTTTTTGTATCTCCAATGCTTAGCACAGTGTTTCACATATAGTGGGAACTAAAAAAAAAAGTTTGTTGAATTAATGACTCTCTAGGACCAAAGTCTATTTTAGGAAAATAACAAATCAATCATAAATAATTTATTAAGAATTTATGATTTCCAAGCACAGTACTAAGAACTGAGAATGCCAAGGGAAAATAAATCAGCTCTTATTCTGAAAATTTGCATCGAATAATCTTGCAAAATTTCTCCTCCCAAATGTTCTATCCATAAATAACTCTTGCTGCTTAATCTGATGTTTTTTTAATTTCCAAAAAGTAAAAGTATAAAGCAAAAGGCCATGCATTTCTTTTTTCTTTTTTCTTTTTTTATTTAATAGCCTTTTATTTACAGGTTATATGCATGGGTAACTTTACAGCATTAACAATTGCCAAACCTCTTGTTCCAATTTTTCACCTCTTACCCCTCACCCCCTCCCTCAGATGGCAGGATGACCAGTAGATGTTAAATATATTAAAATATAAATTAGATACACAATAAGTATACATGACCAAACCGTTATTTTGCTGTACAAAAAGAATCAGACTCTGAAATATTGCACAATTAGCTTGTGAAGGAAATCAAAAATGCAGGTGGGCATAAATATAGGGATTGGGAGTTCAATGTAATGGTTTTTAGTCATCACCCAGAGTTCTTTCTCTGGGCATAGCTGGTTCAGTTCATTACTGCTCCATTGGAAATGATTTGGTTGATCTCGTTGCTGAGGATGGCCAGGTCCATCAGAACTGGTCATCATATAGTATTGTTGTTGAAGTATATAATGATCTCCTGGTCCTGCTCATTTCACTAAGCATCAGTTCGTGTAAGTCTCTCCAGGCCTTTCTGAAATTATTCTATTGGTCATTTCTTACAGAACAGTAATATTCCATAATATTCATATACCACAATTTATTCATCCATTCTCCAACTGATGGGCATCCATTCAGTTTCCAGTTTCTAAGGGCCATGCATTTCAAAATGAGGCATTATGTCCTCCTCTTCCATAATTTCTTATGTAAATGTTTATTTGAATAATTTCAGGATTTTCATTCATATGTTCAAATTTGAGCATTTCAGTCATTATTATGATACCTACATGTGTCCCTCTAGAGTCTGTTAAATTGTCCCTTCCTAGATGTCATGAAATGGTAATCCAATTCTGTTGTAAAGTCTTATGGGTCTTAAAACATTAGCTTAGTATCATTTAAAACGTCAAACAATAGACTTATCTAGTTCCCCTATTTTCATGATTCATTCATTTCATTATTCATTCATTCAACCATTCAACAAATGTCAGGAATGTCAATACAAATCCTTAAGATCTGCTATGGTCTAGCATTCTGTCTGATATGTTTGAAGATCCATTCCATTTGTAGATTAAAAAAAAAAAATCAGAACCTGTATGGCTAAACATTTACATTAGCTATATGACCCTCAGCAAATTACTATCTATTTAAGCCTCAGTTACTTCCAATGCAAACGGATGTCCAGTAGAGATTTTAAATTCAATACACCTAATAAATCTATGCAAAATGGGAATTTTGCACCTGGATAGTGAAATTTACGAGTTCAGTGAAGAACAAATGAAATATGGGATGAGGGAGGGAAAAAATTTTTGTAAATAGTAAACAACTACATGCATTGAGCCACTATTACTGCTACATTTGTTCATTATCTTTTTCCTCATCAATCATTATCATCATTATCATTATTTTTAAGTGCAGAGAATATAACTCCAACCATTATATGTTTCTCGTGGCAATCAGCACACAGTGGATGCATAATGCTTTTTTATTTGATCAGGCTTAAAGTACTTCTAGAAACATTATGTGGGACAGTAGTATTATCCACAAAAACAGAGACTCTTGGAGTAAGAAAAAGAAAAAAGGGAGGTTATTATGATCTTGCAAGAAAAGGCATCTCTCATATGACATGGTATTTGTCAGCAAAAGGAGTAACAAACAACTTCAAAACACAGGATTTAATAGACTAAATTCAGGAGCCCCCAACTCTCCAGGTTGGACTTTTGTCCCATCTAACTCAGAAACAAAAGAATAGAAGTCAATAATAATAAACTCTTAATTTAAGTTCCTCTAGAGAATAGATATAGAAACAGATGTAGAATTCAAAGAATTCACTTCTAAAAAAAGTACTTAAATGGTAATTAAGAAGTGGTAGGAAAACAGGAAGGGACAACACCTGCAACTTTTAGATATAGCTCTATTTGGTATTATAAAATCTCAAGTCACAATCAAAGTATAGTTTAAGGGATATTCCCAGGAGAGCATCTTCACTCAAGTTAATTCCATACAATCCCTCCTCTTTTTATTTATCTTTTGAAAACCTCAGAAACCATTTTTGATACATTTCATCAACTAGCTTATTCTCAGTCTCTAATCCCTCTAGGCCAGACTTGTCCTTCTTTTCCTTACTGGGGTCCATCTTTATCTAATTGGACCTCTCTCTCTAGGTTGCACAATTTTTACAAATTGGGGTTCTGTATGCCCAAATCCTATCTGGGGCCATCTATCACCCCAACCACTTGTGTATCCAGTAAGGAGAGTAAAAATATATATCACTTAAATCAGCAACAACAGAAATGCTAAAAGAAACTACAGATCACAAACTTTTTGCACATGTTCTCAAAGCTCATGTATCTATCCAGTGGGAGGTCACTGGGATGGTTTGAATTCAAAGTCCATTCAATGGAAGGTAACTGGACTCTTAGTCTGAGTGTGGTGAATCTAGCCTTTCTCCTTGGTCCTCACAGTTATGTCTGATTTAGCAAGACTTGGAAAGGGCTCCCAGAATGGAGGGAGTTTTTTTTTTTTTCTCTTTCCACATCTGTATCAGCACTCAATCTCCAGGCTGAAATCTGTCTACAGGAAACTCTAGTGGTGGAGTTTAAGTAATCAGCCCTTTATTCTACAACATAGTCAAATGTCTTACTAGAGAACACACATAATTTCTGAAGATGTTGTCTCTACTGTCAAGTATGTGGTCCAATATCTCTGGAGTTTGGTACTAATTATGAGGGCCAGATGGAAGCATTTTAACACTAATGTAGTGAGGTGCCTTGATCTCCTGGTTCATTCTTTCCATCTTAGATGAGAAAGGAGGATGCCAAGGAGTATGAAACTCACAGGTAATATCCAAGGCCTTTGCCAGGGACTGGAAAATCTTAGAGGTAAAATGAGTCCCATAGTTTGTGTCTATCCTCTCTCTCATCCCATAGCTGGGAACAATTTTTTTCCCATAAAATCTAACAGCCTAAGCATTAGTTTGGATCACTAGGAAGCCCATGGGCTATTCTGACAAGCAAATATCTGAGGTGACTCACCAAAGGTGCCCAGTAAAGTATACCAGCATGCTCTGAAAAGGTGTACTCCCTGGGGACTTCCTCCTGCTGGTGGCTGCCATAAGGCAGACTTATTTGTCCTTCAACAAATAAGACAACCATCCCTTAGGTGTAGTGCAAGGGTATATAGGCCAGGAGATCAGTGTTAAGATCCCATCAAACAATTTTTTGGTTCTCCCAGTGATTGCCTTATAGTAAATTCTGCCTTATACTTGCCTTATTCATTACTTCCCAGCTATTAGGGAGATACTAGCTATCATTATAGGTCTCCTGGGCTCCCAACTCTGACTAGTCATTTCTCCTCTTCTGAAAAAAGGTGGACCAGCAAAACTTGGGAAAAGAGAAGGGACCAAGACACTGGTGGTCAGCCCATTCAGGTTCCTTATTCCCTGCCCTTCTTGCTTCCTCATCTGCAAGAGGGTTCCCTCTAGTTTCAAAGAACTGACCATTCCCAAGATGCCCATTCACATGTAAAATGGTCATGATTTCGGGACAATAAAAGAGGTTTTTCAAGACTTGCAGTAATAATATAGTGTGGGCTAATTCCTTCTTCCCAAATTTTTCCAAACACATGTACCACCCCCCAGGCATACTTAGAATCAGTATAAATATTCCCTTCCCTTTTTTCCAATAATTTCAGGGCTTGATTGAGCACATAAAGTTTACTCTCTTCACTAATTAGACGCCTCAAGTATCTTCCCTTTCCACAAATTGTAGCTTTCCTTTTGACACTCTGAACCTCTACCTCCTTAGCAATTCAATGGAGGCCTCAGAGATCTCTTTTCATCAATATATTGCAAGATCTGGGTACCCAGGGGAGCTCTAAATTTCACAAAACAAATTTCTCTTTACTTGCCCAAACAGATTAGGGGATTCTGTATACCCCTGGGGTAGAAATCATTACCTATACTGCTGCTTTCTTCCAGAATCTGGGTCTTCCCATTCAAAAGCAAAGATGTCCCTGCTGTCAGGATCTGACAGACAAACACAGAGAACATCTTTTAAGTCTACAACACTAAACCACTTGCTAGTTTCAAAAATCTCTACTTTTACATCTGAAATTACAAGAGTTTCTTTGGGCCATCTACATGCCTGGGACAATTGAGATACAGAGGATCTAGTAGTTCAGGCATCTATCAAGAAAACCAATTCCTCTTTATCTAGTCCTACTCTTAAATTTATCAAGAGTTACTAGAAGAGTTCTTTCAATGAGACCCTGACACCTCTCCACCTTTTCTAAGAAGAAATAAATCATTTGCTCCCTCTTCCTCTGTGGGCAATCCTTCCTTATATGCCCTTCTAGTCCACAACTGAAACAAGTTAGTAGAGTCCCTGCTAGGTGGCCCATTTGCCTTCGGTTTTCTAAATCTCTTGTTTTCTTGGATTCAGGGCAAGAAACCTCCTTTCCCTGCCTCTTCCAGGTTGCCTTTGATTTTTCATTATAAACTTAGCAACTGTTTACACCATCTGAAACACAAATTTAGTCTTCTCTTCCTGTTGTCTAAAGAACCGTAACATAGTTTTTCTTTCTCCTCCTCAATTTCTCTGGCTACACAAACCTTCTGGACTGTTTCTAATAATTCATCCAAGGCTTGGTCTGCCACCACTCTTTCTTCTGGAACTTTTTTTTTTATATCTGGCCATGAATTGGTGACTAAATATAACTGAGGCAGTCTTTGCATGTGGCATCATTTTCGCCCAATCCTGAATACTTCGTCATATGTTCCTTGAATCTATTTGAAAAGGC
The DNA here is from genome assembly GCF_902635505.1 of Sarcophilus harrisii. Lineage (NCBI taxonomy): Eukaryota > Metazoa > Chordata > Mammalia > Dasyuromorphia > Dasyuridae > Sarcophilus > Sarcophilus harrisii. The sequence goes on from NC_045427.1 coordinate 67,909,937, forward strand.
TGAAGGAAGGTGTCACTTCCTTTTTTTTACTTAATTTCTGTTACTTTATTTATGTTTTGACTTCAAGGACCCACATTTCCAATATTCTGGACAATCTCTTAGGTTGTTAATACTTTCTCTATGAGCTGGATTGTTATGATCCCAATTGGGATCTTAAAGGGGGAATTTTTATTCACCTGTGGTGTCATCCTGTGTAGCCAGATGGGAATTATCCCAAGTCCTCATTGAAATTCTCCTAATTTGTCCCTGCTTCACCCAGTAAAGAGCATCCCTAAGATTGACATCAATTCCAGCCAGATGTAAATGTTAAGACTCAGGAATTAGTCAAAGTATTCCTCTCAGATGGATTTTCCAAAATGACTTTCATCTCTTTTTTAAGTTTCTCACCTCCATACTGCTCAGGGGAGCATTTACAAACTTGATTTCTCCCTGGAAGAGTAAAACTTCCCTAAGTGAGAATAAGCTAGTCTTTGTGAAGAGTGGAAAGTTCTCATAATCCTTTAATACTTGTTTAAACTCCCTCAAAAAAGGGCCAGGAGGAGAAAAAATAGATAATGGTTTTAAATCAGTTGAGCTCCTTTGTTCTGCTTCTTCATGGGGTAGAATCGAGAACTGGAGTTCTGGAGCTGAAGCCTTAGAATTGGTGGGCAACTGAGGGGTATAAGGAGGAAACAGTGCCAAAAGGGGTTCCCATGGGTAGACTTTCTTTGGCTCCTCTCCCTCCTTCTTCAAAACAGATTGTCCCACAGTTGGCAATCACAAGGCTGCATATTCACTTTCCTCAGAATTAATAGGCTTCTTTGAATTTACATACTGATTCAATTTTTGGCATGTCCAAATCGCAGAAGATTCATACCTTGGCCAGAAGACATTTCCTCTGAGTGGAATACTTGTCCAAACAAAAATAAAAGTATTTAATCAATTTTTTTTAATAGCCTTTTATTTACATGATATATACATGGGTAATTTTTACAACATTAACAATTGCCAAAGCTCTTGTTCCAATTTTTCACCTCTTACCCCCCCACCCCCTCCCCTAGATGGCAGGATGACCAGTAGATGTTAAATATATTAAAATATAAATTAGATACACAAAGTATACCCGACCAAAACGTTATTTTGCTGTAGAAAAAGAATCAGACTCTGAAATATTGTACAATTAGCTTGTGAAGGAAATCAAAAATGCAGGTGTGCATAAATATAGGGATTGGGAATTCAATGTAATGGTTTTTAGTCATTCCAAGGTTCTTTTTCTGGGCATATAGTTCAGTTCATTCTGCTCCATTAGAAATATTTGGTTGATCTCTTGGAGGATGGCCTGGTCCATCAGAACTGGTCATCATATATATTGTTGTTGAAGATATAATGCTCCTGGTCCTGCCATTTCACCCGTCATTCTGTAAGTCTCCAGGCCTTTCTGAAATCATCCTGTTGGTCATTTTTACAGAACATTTTCCATAATTTTTCATATACCACAATTTATTCAGCCATTCTCAACTGATGGAATCCTTCAGTTTCAGTTTTAGCCACTATGGGCGCCACAAACATTCAAAAATGGTCCCTTTCCTTCTTTATAATCTCTTTGGGATATAATCCCAGTAGTAACACTGATGGATCAGGAAAGAAGTTTGATAACTTTTTGACAAGTTCAAACTACTTCAAAATGGTTGGATTTTTCCCCTCCACCAACAATGAATCATCGTCCTAGTTTTCCCACATCCCCTCAACAACATCTTATTTTTCCTGTCATTTTAGCCAATCTGACAGGTGTGTAAATTATCTTAGAGTTTCTTTTTGCATTTCTCTGATTAATAATGACTTGGACATCTTTTATATATAGAAAAGTTTCAATTTCTTCATCTAGAATTGTCTTTCTATCCTTTGACCATTTTTCAATTGGAGAATGGCGATTTTTATAAATTAGAGTTAATTTCTTAATTTTTAAAATGAGGTTTATCAGAACCTTTGACTGTAAAAAATTTTCCGTTTATTCTTCCTTCTAATCTTTCTGCATTAGTTTTGTTTGTAAAAAACTTTTCAGTTTGGTATAATCAAATTTTCTATTTTGTGGTCAGTAATGATCTCTAGTTCTGCTTTGGCAAAGACCCCCTTCCACAGGTCTGAGAGGTAAACTATCCTTGTTCCCAATTTATTAATAATTTCATTCTTATCCAGGTCTGAACCCATTTTGACCTTTCTTGGTGTCGGATTAAGTATGGATCAATTAGTTTCTGCCATATTGTTTCCAATTTTCCCAAATTTTATCAAACAGTAGTTCTTATCCCAAAAGCTGATCTTTGGGTTTTCAAAGACAGTTGCTATTTTGTGACGTTTTATCCCTTGAACCTAATCTATTCCCTATCAACTAATCTATTTTAGTCCAAAAGTTTTGGAACTGCTGCTCTAAATATAATTTTAGATCTTTAAAGCAACCAAATCTTTGATTTTTTTTTTTTTTTTCCCTTGAAATTTTGACCTTTGTTTTCCATTGAACTTTTTTGTTATTTTTTCTAGGTCATTAAAATAGTTTTGGGAGTCTGATTGGTATTAAATAAATGATTAGTTTAGGTAACATTTCTCTTTTTATATTTCCTCGCCCTTCAAAGCATTTAATATTTTTTTCAATTGGTTGGGTCAAAGTTAAGTGTGAAAATGGTCTTAATTTTTGCTCATAAATTTTGATTTTCCCTTGGAATAGATTCCAAATTTTTATATTATCAGTAGTTAATTTAAATGGAATTTCTCTTTGTAACTCTGACTGTTGGATTTTGTTAGTGATATTAAAGAATGTGATGACTTATGTGGGTTTATTTATAACCAAACTTTGCTAAAGTTGGGATTATTTCAATAACTTTTAGAAATCTCTGGGGTTCTTAAGTATACCATCATGTCATCCAAAGGGATAATTTGGCCCCCATTTTCTATTCTTTTCCTTTAATCTTTTTCTCAGCTCTTTTCTATAAAGCTAGTGTTTCTAATACAATATTAAATAGTAACGGTGATAGTGGGCAACCTTGTTTCCCCAGATCTTATTGGGAATGGTTGCAGTTTGTCTCCATTACATATGATGTTATGATGGTTTTAAAAATGGGTTATTTTAAGGAAAATATTTATTCCATACCTCAAGTGTTTTTAAAGGAATGGATGTTGGTTTTTATCAAATGCTTTTTGCATTTTGGGATGATTATGGTTTTTTTAATTTGGTTATTAAAGGCCAATTTATTATAGTTTTCAATATTAACCACCCCTACCCGGTATAAATCCTACTTGATCATATGTATTATCTTGGGAGATGTTCTTAGTCTTTTTGTAATATTTATTTAAGATTTTAATCAATTTTCATTAGGAAATTGGTCTATAATTTTCTTTTCTTTTTCAGCCTACCTGGTTTGGTATCAGTCCATTCTGTGTCATAGAAGGAATTTGGTAATCCTTCATTCCTATTTTATCAAAAATTTAATTAGCATTTAAATAATTGTTCTTTAAATGTTTGGTAAAATTCAAAAAATCCATCTGGTCCTGGGGATTTTTTCTTGGGAGTTTTTAATTGCCTGTTCCTTTTCTTTTTCTGAAATGGGACTTTCAAACAATTTACTTTCCTCTGTTATCTGGGATCGTTTTTTTGGTAGTCATCCATTTATTAGGTTTCAAATTTATTGGCAAAAGTTGGCAAAATAATCCTTTTTTTTCTAACCTTTCAGGGGAAAGTTCTCCTTTTCATTTTTAAGACTACTAATTTCTTTTCCTCCTCCTTTTTTCTAATCAATTTCAAAACTTTATTTTATTGGCTTTTCATAGAACCAACTCTTAGTTTTTATTAATTAGGCAATAGTTTTTACTTTCAATTTTTTAATTTCTCCTTTTTAATTTTAGAATTTAATTTAGTATTTGATTGGGGTTTTTAATTTGGTCTTTTTTTTTTTAGTTGCAATCCCAATTATTAATCTTTTCTTTCTCTGTTTTATTGTGCCTCTAAGGATATAAAATTCCCTTTATTACCCTTTGGTGCATCCCACAAATTTTGGATGATGTCTTCATTGTCATTATCTTATGAAATTATTAATTGTATCTAATTTTGCCTTCAAATCATTCTTTAAGATGGATTGTTTACAATTACTTTTTGGCCCATTTTCCCCTAACTTTTGTTAATGTGTTTTTATTGCATCATGATCTGAAAAGAAAGCTTTACTATTTCTGCTTTCTTGCATTTTAATTTTGAGGTCTTTTGTCCTAATATATGGTCAATTTTTTGAATGGTTCCATAACTGCTGAAAAAAAAATATATTCCTTCTATCTCCATTCAATTTTCTCCAAAGATCCCAAATTACCTAATTTTTTTCTAATATTCATTTACTTTTTAATTTCTTTCTTATTTGTTTTGTGGTTTGTTTGTCAATTTGAAAGGCAATTTAGATCTCCACTATTACAGTTTTGTTGCCTATTTCTTCCAACTCTTTCTTTCCTTTGGAAGTTGGTGCCATCCATTGGGCATATATGTTTTAATATTGATATTGTTCATTGTTTATGTACCCTTTAGCGGGATGTAGTTTGCTTCCTTATCTCTTTTAATTAGATCAATTTTTACTTTTTCTTAATCTGAGATAAGGATGGCTACCCTTGCTTTTTTGACTTCACCTAAAGCATAATAGATTTTGCTCCAGCCTTTACCTTTACTCTATTGTATCCCCTGCTTTAAATGTTTTCTTGTAAACAAATATTGTAGGGTTCTGACTTTGATCCAGTCTGCTATCTGCCTCCCATGGGGGAGTTCATCCCATTCACATTTCGGTTAGAATTACTAAATATGTATTTCCGCCATCCTAATAACCCCCAGATTGTGCTTTACTTTTCTTGCCTCCCCCAAACCTTTTCCCCCTTTTAACTGTACCCTCTTGTATCACGATACTTATCCTTTTATAATCCCCCTCCCCCCACTTTGGTCTTTCCCCTTCCTTCCCTTATTTCTTTCTTTTCCCTTTTCCCTCCCCGTTTTAATGGGGAGAGAATTTTTCTAAAACAAATGTCAATTATTTTCTTTGAGCCAACTCTGATGAGGGTAAGTTCACAAATGTTCCTCCCCCTCTTAAATTCCCCAGATATGATAAGTTTTTTGCCTCTTTGGGGATGTGGTTTCCCTTTTTCCCTCCTTCCCCCTTATTCTGCCATCATCCTTTTCCATATCTCTTCCCTTTTTATTTATATCAGACAAAAATTTTACATTATTCTTTTGTATTAAACAGAAATACAACTCAATAGTTATTTTTACCTTTCTGCATCTCTTAGTTCTGTTCTTGGAGATCAAATTTTTTGTTCAGTTCTGTTTTTCTTCAGAAACAAATGGAATTCATTTTTTCATTAAATGTCCATCCTTTTCCCTGGAAGAAAATGTCACATGGGTAGTTTATTCTTGGCTGCATCTCAAGTTCTTGTGCCTTTCGGAAATCATATTCAGGCCCTTCTTTCCTTTAATGTGGGAAAGCCAGATCTTGGGTGATCCTTATTGTGGCACCTTGGTATTTAAATGTTTTTTTTTTGGCTGCTTGTAAAATTTTTTCCTTAATCTGATAGTTTTGAAATTTTGGCACAATATTCCTTGGGGTTTTTATTTTAGGGTTTCCTTCAGAAGGTGTTCAATGAATTCTTTCAGTGCCTATTTTACCTTCTGATTCTATTACATCTGGGCAGTTCTCTTTGATGATTTCTTGTAAAATAGTATCTAGGCTCTTTTTTTCATCATAGTTTTCAGAAAGTCCAATAATCCTCAGATTATCTCTCCTAGATCTATTTTCCAAGTCTGTCATTTTAGCAAGTAGATAATTCATGGTTTTCCATTTGTCATTTTTTTTGTTTTGCTTGACTGATTCTTGCTGTCCAATGAATCATTAGATTCTTTTGTTCAGTTCTAATTTTTAAAAATTATTTTCCATTAGCTTTTTACTTTTTCTGTATATGTCCAATTGAGTTTTTGAATATATTTTTTGGTCTGTGGAATTTTTCCATTTCATAATTTTTTTTTTTTTTTTTTTTTTTTTAGTGAATTATTTTCTTTCAATTCAAGATCCTACTTTCTTCGTTTCTTTGTCTTTTCAATTTTACGGATCCTACTTTTTGCGAGTTCTTTGTCTTTTCCAATTCACAAATCCTACTTTCTTCTGAATTTTTATTTTTCCAATTCACAATTCTTACTTTCCTGAGATTTTTCTATTTTTTCCAATTCCCTTTTGTTTCCCTGCCTTCCTGGGAATTTTTTAACTTTTCCAATTCGTATTTCAGGAAGTTGTTGCTCTCTTGTAAGGCTTCTCTTTCCTTTCCCCATTTATCTTCTAACTCTCTTTTGAGACTTTTAATGGTCTCTTCTATGAGAGCATCATGTAAAGGAGGACGGTCTGATGCATTTTTGCTGTTTGAGGTCTCTTCAGGTTTGCTGACCTGCTCTTTTTCTGCATAGAAGCTGTTGATTGTTCTTTTCATCTTTTTATTCATGTTTTAAAGCCTTTAGGGTAGGTCTCCTAGGCAAGGGTGTTACCAGCTTCCTCTGCAGAGCAGGGAAAAATGTAAACCGATTTCCAGCTCCGGCTCCGAGGCATGGGAGTGCTCTGAGTGAGAGTTTTCCCTTCCCCCAACAAGAAGTGGATTCAGCACTGGTGGAGCTATCAAACTGCTTAGTAGGGCTGAGTGGGTTAGGGATTGCCCTCCGCTAGAGACAAAGGGGTGAAAGTTTCACTGCCCCAGGACGGAGCCTCTTGTGGGACTGTGAGTATTAGCAGCTGACAGCAGACCACAGACCGCAGACCGCAGACCGCGCGGAACTCTGCCCCATTGTCTCTGCCCAATGCAAATCGGCCCTGGAAAAGCTCTATGGCCCCAAGCCGAGCTCCCACTGCGCAGATTGGAGGCTAACCCAGGCTGTGTCCTCCTGCCGTGCAGGATCACAACTGCCCCAAGGAAATGCCCCGTACTGCGGGTTGGGGCTGTGTGCTTGTGCTGAGATCTGTGCCTTCACCCTCGGTTTGAGGCTCTCCTCAGAACCTAATTTCTCTCCCCATCTGCTCCGGTCTCCCCCCTGGCCCTGGAACCAACCTTTTTTGGTGAGACTGCAGATTTTCTTCGGCCGGTGAGTTGTTCTACTTCTTATCTTTACCAATTGTAGCAGTCAAGACTATTTTTGAGGCTCGATATAATATTGATAGAGAGGGTAAGAGAAGAGCTTAGAAAGTGGCGTGTGTCTTCTCCGCCATCTTGGCTCCGCCCCCCATTTAATCAATTTTTTTTTATCTTCCTCTGTAAATTTTGTTATTTTTCTCCCAATTCTTAAAGTTATTATCCACAGGGCTACCTTCCAGTGTACTATATGGATTCATAGAGCCAGCTACTTATAGATTCTGCCTTTCCCATGAATAACAGATTTTGCCCTCTCTAATGGAGAACTCACCTGATCTTACCAAAATAAAATAAGAAAATCCTTATGGACTGAATCTCCTAAGATTTCCTCAATATGAAGTAGAAATGGGAGCCTTTTAACTGCATAAATTCTTCCAAATCCAATCCTGGGTAGCCAGAAACCTTACCAGTTTTTGGCAAAGTCTCTCCTCCCCTCACCAGTTTTTGGCTTCTGGGCCGTGTGACTGAATTCAAACTTTTCTCAGTTGGCATATCTCCTGGGCTGAATTAATCTTCTATCTTTGCTAACACAATTCCAATTTTGCTTTCTCTGACTGTCCCTCTTCCAGAGTTTAACAATAGAAGGGGGAATTCCCTATCTCAGTCTAAAGACTACCGGAAAACTCTTTGGAGGATGCCTGCCCAAGGATTCTTTACAGGAGACACCCTTCACAAACAAGAAATATCCCCGAATGAGCCCCCAAACTGTGTGGGACATATGGAAACACAATCAGAGACTCTCAGAGTAAAAAAATCAAAATCTTATGAAACCTTGTTAATCTCATCCAAAAGGGCATCTTCCATATGACAGAGTGTTTGTCAACAAAAAGAGTGAAAAACATAACTTTGAAACATAAGATTAAATAGCCTAAATGCATAAGCCCCCAAAGCCTCCATCCCTCCATGTTGGCCATTTCTCCCATTGTTTGGGGGAGTTCAGGCTTACATTCTAATGGTGAAAATCTAACCCAGAAACAAAAGAATACAAGTCAATATAATAAAAGGTTAATTAAAGCTTCCCTAGAAAAAAAGAGAGATATGCAAGGGAGAGTCAACATCTTGGGAAAGTAAGGCAAGTCCTTAAAAAATACAAGTGGCCAAATGAAAAAAAAATACACTGAAGAAAATAAAACCTTCAAAAGTAAAATTAACCAATTGGAAAAAGAAAAACAAAAACTAACTGAAAAAAAATGGCACATTAAAAACTAGAACTGGACAAATGGAAAGTACTAATTCTATGAGACAACAAGAATCAGTCAAACTAAAAAAGAATGAAAATATGGGGTAAACACCAAACTAGAAAAATAGCCAACTGGAAAATAGATCCAGGAGAGACAATTTAATAATTATGGATCTACCTGAAGACTGTGTCCAAAAAAAGGAGCCTGGATAACATTCTTCAAGAAATCATAAAAGAAAACTGCCTGAATATTCTAGAAACAGAGGAGAAAATACTCATTCAGGGAATCCATCCATTACCTTCAGAAAGAGAACCCACAAGGAAAATCCTAAGGAACATTGTTGTGAAACTCCAGAACTACAATCTGAAGGGGAAAAAATGCTGCAAGCTTCCAAACAAAATCAGATCAAATATCAAGGTCCAACAGGGAGGATTATCCAAGATCTGCCACCTAATACAATAAATAATCAGAAGACCTGGAATATCATATTTCAGAAGGCAAAGAACCTGGAGTTACAACTCAGCTAGAATGAACATTATCTTACTGGGACATACAAAGGGGAACACCACATGAATGAAAGGTGTAGTTCTGAATGGACTTTGATGTGACGATATCATAGAAAAATATATTAAGTGGTGGAAAAATGACAGTATTGGAAGAAGAATAATGGGGAATTGTAATGGGACAAATTAGGCACAAAAGACATCAAGGAAAGAAGGGAGAAGAATAAGCATTGTCTGAAATCTGATCTGATCAATTTTGGCTCAAAGATTAAATAACTTAGTTGAATTTAGAAATTTATTTAACCCTATAAAGAAGTTGGACAAGAAAAAGAAAAGAAAACAGAGGGGCAGGATAGAAGGGAGGGCAGAAAGACTAGGAAAAAAGGAGGGATAATGGGTGTTAGAAGATAAATGTATATGCTGGGTTTAAAAAAAATCATTATTAAGAGAAGCAGGGAGAAGTAATAGAAGATAAGGTTGTAGGTGGGGTGGGTCAAAATACAAACAAACCAAAACACTACTAAGGACAGGGTGGGAAAAGGCAACAAAATATATAGAGGGGAAAAAATAAGATGGAGGGAAATATAGAGCTGGTAATCATAAGTGTAAATAGGAATGGGATAAACTCTTACATAAAACAGTTGTGAATAGCAGAGTGGGTTTAAAATAGATTCTTACTATATGCTGTTGACAAGAAACATATTTGACACAGAGAGACAGAGAGTAAAGATAAAGGGCTGCTGCAGAATTAATTAAGATTTAGCTGAACTAAAAAAAAAAAAGCAGGGGTAGGAAATCTGTTCTCATATAAAGCAAAAGTAGATCTAATTAAAATAAAGAAAGAAAGTACGTCTTCTTAAAGAGAACCATAAACAATGAAATAGTAATATTACATCTATTCCCACCAAGTAGTATATCATATATACATCCACAGAAGATATTAAGGCAGTTACTGGAAGAAATAGACAGCAAAACTACAATAAGGGGAGATCTCAAACTTACTCTCTCAGAACTAGATAAATTGAACCACAAAATAAATCAGAAAGAAGTTAAAGAGGTAAATAGAATACTAGAAAAGCTAGAAATGATAGATCTTTGGAGAAAACTGAATGGAGACAGAAAGGATTACTTTCTTCTCAGCAGTTCATGGAACCTCTACAAAAATTGACCATGTCTTAGGACATAAAGATCTTGAAATCAAATCCAGAAAGTCAGAAATAGTAAATGCATTTTTTCCCAGAGAACAATGCAATAAAAATTACATTTAATAAAAGATCAGAGGAAAAGAGACCAAAAAGAAATTGGAAACTAAATAATGTCATCCTAAAGAATGATGGGTGAAACAGCAAATCATAGACAAAATCAATAATTTCGTCCAAGAGAATGACAATGAGACAACGTACCAAAATTTGTGGGATGCAGCCAAAGCAGTAATAAGAGGAAATTTTATATCTCTAGATGCTTACTTGCATAAAATAGAGAAAGAGAAGATCAATGAATTGGGCTTCCTAAAATTAAAAAAGCTAGAAAAAGAACAAATTAACTCTCACCCCAATCAAATATCAAAGTTGAAATTTTAAAAATAAAAGGAGAAATCAATAAAATTGAAACTAAAACAAAAAAACTATTGGATTAATAAATAAAACGAAGAGTTGGCTTTATAAAAAATAGATAAAACTTTAGTTAAATTGATTAGAAAAAGGAAAGAGGAAAAGCAAATTGTTATTCTCAAAACTGAAAAGGGAGAACTATCCACCAATGAAGAGGAAATTAGAAACATTATTAGGAGTTACTTTGTGCAATGTTATACCAATAAATTTGACAATCTAAGTGAAATGGAGGAATATCTACGAAAATATAGATTGCCCATATTAACAAAGGAGGAAACAAATTACTTAAATAGTTTCATTTTAGAAAAATAAATTGAACAAGCTATTAATCAATTCTCTAAGAAAAAATCTTCGGGGGCTGATGGATTTACATGTGAATTCTACCAAACTTTTAAAGAATAATTAATTCCAATATTATGCAAACACTTTGGAAAATTAGAGAAAGAAGAAATCCTACCAAATTATTTTTATGACACAGACATGGTGCTGATACCTCAATCAAGTGGGGTCAAAACAGAGAAAGAAAACTATGGACTAATTTTCCTAGTGAATATTGATGCAAAATTCTTAAATAAAGTATTAGCAAAGAGATTACAGAAAGTTATCTCCAAGATAATACACTATGACCAAGTAGGATTTATCACAAGAATGTAGAGCTGGTTCAATATTAGGAAAACCATTAGCATAATTGACTACATCAATAGCCAAATTAACAAAAATTATAGGATGATCTCAATAGATGCATAAAAAGCATTTGACAAAACTCAACACCCATACCTATTAAAAACAATAGAGAATGTAGGAATTAATGGAGTTTTCCTTGAAGTGATCAGTAGTCATCTATTTAAAGCCATCAACAAACATCAGATATAATGGGGATAAAGTAGTACCATTCCCAATAACATTAAGGGTGAAACAAAGTTTTCATTATCACCTTCACTGTTCAACATTGCATTAGAAATGTTAGCTTTGGCAATAAGAGGAAAAAAAGAGTTAAAGAAATTAGAATAAATAAGGAGGAAAACAAATTATCACTTTTTGCAGATGATATGATGGTATACTTAGAGTATCCAAGAGAATCAAATAAAAATGTACTAGAAACAAACAATTTACAACTTTAGCAAAGTTGCAGGATAAAAAAATAAGCCACATAAATCATCACTATTTTTATATATTATCACCAAAGTCCAGCTGCAAGAGATACAAAGAGAAATTCCTTTTAAAATAATTGTAGAGAATATAAAATATTTTGGAATCTACTTCCCAAGGCAAAGTCGAGAACTATTTGAAAACAATTACAAAGTATTTTCTACACAAATATAATCAGATCTAATATTTAGGAAAAATATCAAATGTTTATGGTTAGGCAGAGCTAATATAATAAAAATGACAATAATACCTAAATTATTCTGCTTCTTCAGTGCCGCATATTGACAGGGGTGAACCCTGAAACTATCCTCCTAAAAACTGTCCTCCTTGACTTTTGATGTGAGTCCTCAAACTCTCTTCTGGCAGCAACCTACCCTTGGGGCAGCTAAGTGTTTCATTAAGTTTAGCCCAGGACTATGCCCTACTTACCTGTAACTTAAGTGGTCTCATTTAGCTGGGGTTATGGACTTGATAATTCTAGTGAGTAGCTGCACCCTCTATTGAGCTGAAAATTAGTCCAGCATCACTCCTACTACCTGGAAGTTAAGTGGTATCATTCAATTGGAAATCTAGGCCTGGGGACAGTGACAACATTGAAGGAATCTCAGTCAATCAAAACCTCAGTTTCAGATTTCCTATAAAAAACACAATTTTAACTCATATTTTGCAGAATGTCTGAAACAGGATTATGCCTTGTCAAGGAACTTCTTTCCTTGGCATAGTTGCCTGCCCACTGTGAAGAGACCGTCTTCTCAATGAAAACCTTTTGTTATTTCTCTGCCAGAACCTTGTCACTCAGAAGTCTGTTTTCCTAGCAAAACTGGTTTCTGCAGTACCAACAATAAACTTCCCTTTTGCCAGTCAAACTTTCGGGTTTGTGAATTCTTTCATATTGAACCTGTGGCAACCAAAAGGGGATTCTCACACCTCAACTCTCTGTACTGCCATTAACCACATCAATACCAATCAAACTCCCAAGAAATTATTTCACAGACCTAAAAAAAAAAAATGATAAATTCATCTGGAAGAATAAAAGGTCATGAATTTCAAGGGGATTAATGAAACAAAATGCAAATGAAGGTGGCCTAGCTGTACCTAAAACTATATTAAAAAGCATTGGTCAACAAAGCCATTTAGTACTGGCTAAAAATAGAGTAGTCAATGATTGGAATAGGTTAGATTCATGGGACAAAAATAGTCAATGACTATAGTAATCTAGTGCTTGACAAACCCAAACTTCCCAGCTTTTGGGATAAGAATTCACTATTTGACAAAAACTGCTGGGGAAATTGGAAATTAGCATGGTGGAAACTAGACATTGACCCATACCTAACACCATTTATAAAGATACGATCAAAATGAGTTCATGATTTAGACATAAAGAGAGTGATATTATAAGCAAATCAGAAGAATAAAGGATATTTTATTTGTCAGATCTGTGGAGAAGGAAGGAATTTGTGGCCAAAGAAGAACAAGAGTACGTTATTGAATGCAAAATGCATAACTTTGATTATATTAAAATTTTTAAAATTATACAAATTAAAACTAATGCAGAAAAAAATAGAAGGGAAGCAATGAACTGGGAAAACATTTTTACATCCAAAAGATGATAAAGTCCTCATTTCTAAAATATATAGAAAATTGACTCAAATTTATAATAGTTCAAGCCAATATGAAGTTGATAAATGGTCAAAGGATATGAATAGACAATTTACAGATGAAGAATTGAAACTATTGTAGCTACATGAAAAGGTGCTCCAAATCACTATTGATCAGAAAAATGCAAATTAAGACAACTTTGAGATAATACTACACACCTGTCAGATTGGTTATGACAGGAAAAGATAATGGTGAATGTTGGAGGAGATGTGGGAAAACTGGGACACTGATATATTGTTGTTGGGACCTCTTGAGAGCAGTTTGGAACCATGCTCAAGAAGTTATCAAACTATGCATACCCTTTGATCCAGCAATTTCTACTGGACTTGTATCCCAAAGAGATCTTGAAGGAGGAAAATGAACCCAATGTGCTCTTTGTAGTGGCAAGAAACTGAAAACTGAATGGGTACCCATCAATTGAAGAATGAGTGAATAAATTATGGTATATGGATGCTACGGTATACTATTGTTCTGTAAGAAATGATAAGCAGGATTATTTCAGAGAGGCTTGGAGAAATCTACTTGAACTGATGCTAAGTGAAATGAGCAGAACCAAGAGATCATGATACATGGCAACAGCAAGACTATGCAATGATCAATTCTGATGGACATGGCTCTCTTCAACAATGAGATGATTCGAACCAGTTCCACTTATTTAGTGATGAAGAGAGCCATCTATACCCAGAGAGAGGACCATCTACACCAGAGAATGTGGAACACAAGATAGCATTCTCAATCTTTCTCTTGTTATTTGATTGCATTTTTTCTGCTTTTCTTTTTCTTCCTCCTTGATATGATTTTTCTTGTACAATAAGATAACTGTATAAATATGTATACACATATTGGATCTAACATGTATTTCGACATATTTAACATGTATTGGACTACCTACTAGATAAGGGAGGGATGGGGGGAGAAGGGAAAAATTTGCAAGGGTCAGTGTTGGAAAAAATTACCCATGCATATGATTTGTAAATAAAAAATTTTAATAAAAAAATTCAAACCATCTCTAGTATATAAAAAGGCGCTATAAATCATTATTGTTCAGAGAAATGCAAATTAAGACAACTCTGAGCTACCACTACACACCTCTCAAATTGGCTAAAATAACAGGAAAAGGCAATGATGAATGTTGGAGGGAATGTGGGAAAACTAGGATGGTAATACATTGTTGGTAGAGTTGTGAATTTATTCAACTATTCTAGAGAACAATTTGGAACTCTATCCAAAGGATTATTAAACTTTGCATACCCTTTGATCTGGCAGTGTTTCTACTGAGTTTATTTCCTAAAGAAATCTTAATGCAAGGAAAGGGACCCAAATGCAAAAATGTTTGTGATGTTCTTTTTTGTAGTGACAAGAAACTGGAAATTTCCATCAGTTGGAGAATGCTGAAGTTATGGTATATTGAATATTATGGAAGGACTACTTACTGAGCTAATAATAATCTGAATTATGAGCATCTACCCCTTCCCACTACTTTCAGTTACTAAGATTACCAAAATGGAAAGTGAATACAAAATATCTCTTCTAATATTTGAACTTATCAACCAAAAATCACTTCATGAAACATAGTTGAAAATAGATTTGTTACAAGAGAAATTAACACACATATTTAATCCCTATACAAACGCAAGCAATTCACGGTCCAACAGAAGATTATTTATCAAATTGCAACAGTTAGGAGAAGGGACAGCAGTCTCCTAAATGGGAGTGTCATGGGAGGAGGAAATCATCAGTAGAAATGAGGAAAGGATTAACCCACTACTAAAGAAGAGGAGAAAGGTGATGACAAAAATAACATTCTTTTCCTTTGGGAACTACTAGATTATAAAAACAGAATAATCTATATAAGATCCCAACTGTAGAAACCCAATTCTCAGATTCATGCAGACTGCCTGATTCTGTCTCCACTCCCAAGGACACACAGAGACTCCAGCTTGTTGTGCAAACAATGGATTTTGTCAGCTCAGTGG
Organism: Sarcophilus harrisii; assembly: GCF_902635505.1. Classification (NCBI taxonomy): domain Eukaryota; kingdom Metazoa; phylum Chordata; class Mammalia; order Dasyuromorphia; family Dasyuridae; genus Sarcophilus; species Sarcophilus harrisii. The sequence continues at coordinate 67,925,176 of NC_045427.1, forward strand.
AGAGGGGGATTCATCTCAATAAGTTAGGAGCCTCCTACTAACTCCAGGTCTAGTGTTTCTGGAAAATATGGCAAGAAGATAGGTTAAGTTAGATTCATGGAACCATACCTCTTAAAGAGAACTGAGGACAGAGAAGGCATATATCAGCATGTCATGCAAGTTCATTCATACACATGAGAACAAAAACTGCCTTTGATCTTATGTGAAGAACCAGAACGGTTTCCAGTAAGGTCTTGATTTCAGAATCTACTCACAGCACCTCTGCCATTCCAAATGCAAATCTTATTGTTTTTTGTCTTAACTGATGTCCTATTTATTCTCCTGACTTCAAACTTCTCCTCTTTCCAGTCAATTTTCCAAAAACCTGCCAAAGTAACAACCTATAAATACAAGTATGTACTATAAATGCCAATGACTCCTGATTTCTCCTAGAATCAAAAGCACACTTAATATTATAGGATCCTATATGAAGTTTTTAGATTTGGAGAATATATTAACAATTGCCTAGTCTAATCCACATTTTTAAGAGATGAGGAAACTGCCATCCAGAAAACTAAATAACTTTCAAAAGATCACACAGGTATAAATGGTAGAGATGGGTTTTGAATTCTGGTCATCTTACTCCAAAACCTGCATTGCTTTCCCTAATTGAACCTATGATATTTCATTTTTTACCTCATTCCACTTCATGTACTTTTCATTTCAATCAAAGCAGATTTTGACTCTTCCTCACAACTCTGTCAGCATACCTGTGCACAAATGGTTTTCTCTGATTCTTCTTCTTTGCCTTGGAGAATTCTTGCTTTCCTTCAAAGATCAGCTATAACTCTACCTGCAATAAAATGTATTTTCTGTTTGTTTCAAGCTACTGTTGGTATTGTCCAAGAAATGATCTTGATTCAAAATATGATATGATATAATACAGTATGATAAAACAAAATACGATGCATTCCAATATAACAGGATTATTATAACCATTATACAATGTAATGTGGTATGATAATGGTGTGATACAATACAAAATGATGCTACATTAAAAATATTTGTGGGGATCCAGAAGTCAAGCTTTTAGTAAAGCAAAAGCTCATTATTTTAGTAACAAATTTATATCAACATTTTTGAATGGTATTCAAAGATGGACTATACTAGGTTCTGAAGAATTATAAATGAATATCACATGGAGATCAAAAGATAATGAACTGGGAAAAAAGTAAAAAAGTTGTAAGTAAATGAATGAATGAATGAACAAATGAAGGAATGAACAAGGATTTATTTAGTACTTAGTAAATGCCAAAAATTATGTTGTTTTGGGGAGACAAGAACCAGTAAACCAGTCCTAGTCTGCAAGGAGTTAATGCTCTAAAGAGGAGAGAGAATATAGAAAAAAAAAAAAAAAACTAAAAATAAGTGGGGTATAATTGGAGTGTAACACTTTGGAAATGTAGGGGAAGGGTGTAGGACTTTGATTCTGACAAAATAAGATATTATTTCACCTTTGAGTGTTCAGTATCCCAGAAAGAAATATGCACATTCTGGGGGGAAATAGATAACGATGACATCTGATTAGTAGGTGATATTGTTTTGAAATGGCCAGTTAGAACTACAAAGAAGCTTGATGATGTAAAGGAGATAAGATGGGATGGGACAGTTGCTTTCCTCAAGGAATTTATACATTAATAGGAGAAGTTAAATATTTACAAACTAGTATCAGGAGGATGAAATCACTAATAAGTAATGAGACCAAAGGAAATTTTAATAAAAAGTTCATTTGAGTTCCAAAGGAAAAAAAGCTAAGGAATCTATAAAGAGGATTATAAAGACAGAATATCTTCTGTGTATGAAAGAACAGAAATAAGAAATAGAATGCCAGTTTAGGAAAAAACAACTATTTAGTTTGTCTGGAATATACATATGTTAAAGTCATAAAATGTAAAATTCTAGAAAAGCAGGTGCATGTGTGAGAAGTGATAGAATTTCTAAGGAAAATATTTTCATCTTTATTAACTTAACTATGTACAATAATACTTTTTCCTTTCAATATTGATTTCATTTAGTTTTGTTAAAGGGAGATTTATTATTGAAAGATTCAGTAATTCAGGCAACATTACAGTCATGTAACTACAGACATGTTAGTGATTATTTTTAATTTAGAAAATTACCTGCTTTGGACAAACTACTGAACTTTCCATTTTTTCCTGTTAGAATCAGAGCATTTTGAGAAAGCAGATACTTTCCCTGATATGAAAGTAGTAAGAGATGCCCTTCATAAAAAGGGCAAATAATTTCTATCAGCACTCTCTTTGGAAAAACTCAAATAATTTATACAAACATTAGTTTTCCCAGAGGTAAAAGGCCTCTTTCACTGCAGACCCTCTCCTGAGAACCATTCAGGAAAGAAATTAGAAAATTCCAAATGTAACAATTCTATTTGTGGAAATGAAAATAAAAATATACCATTCATCTTATCTGCCCTTGGATTCTTCTTAGCTTAGGTTCTCATATTCCACCCCCACCCCCACCTTGCCATACCCAGGTAATAGATTATCTAAATTCTTTTAAATGTCAGGTCTTTCAAATAATAAAACCCAGGGATTTCTAATAAAACATGAAATTGTGAGGTGGCAAAATGGAGCATAAGGAAGAACAGGGAGACCTTCCCTTTGCACAGTGCCGACCCAAAAAGTATGGCTAATATGTAAAGACTAGAATATTAAACTGAGTTTCCTCAGAATATGAGGCTGTCAAGTGTATTTCTCTTTTATTTTTTTTTCTTTACCAACCTCAGGAAAGTTGGAACAGCCCCACAAAACTAAATTTAAACACCTGCACTAAGAAAATTGTGTCAGATTACATGAGTAGCATACAGCCTAACTTAAAGAGATATGAAAAATTAAGTCTTTCTAAATGCTATTCAGTTGCCAAGAGTTTAACAGAAAAGTGACATGAACAAAACTCATTTTTTTTCAGTGCTATCTATAGCAGAATTACAGGATGAAAAATCGGAGCTCATGGAAAACACATTGCTTTTGAAGTCATGGGCATCAGATCAGATTTGACTCTGTGACTTTCTACTTATATAATCTTGAGGTAATCCCTCCATTTCTCAGGTTCTCACTCACTTATAAAATTATGGTAATGAACTGGATAATTACTAGTATCTCTTTTAACAATAAATTGATAAACATATATCTCTTTATGGACATAGGTGAAATGTGCAGAAAAGAAGACAAATGTATCTTTTAGTATAAGGCAGCAAAGAAGCTACAGGAGGTAAATAGGTGACTCAATGGATAGAACTTTGGGGCTATAGTCAGTAAGACCTGAATTCAAATATGGGCCTCAGACACTTATTATCTATGTGATCCTAGGAAAGTCCCTTCATGTTTATTTGTCTTAGAACTGTGAGGAAAAACTGAAAAATTAGAAAAACTATCCCAAACATTCACATGGACTATTTGTGTCTAAACTGTGACAGAGCACTCCAAGCTCATGCTGGTCTGGTCAGTCACAGTCTGACACACTGTAACTCTATCCTAGTGATGTCATTTTAGTCCTATTTAAGAAAGAAGGACAACAACCACCTGGAGAAAGAAATGACAAACTATTCTAGTATCTTTGATACTAAAACATTATGTACATTATAATCCAAAGGATTACAAAGAATTGTATATAGCTAAATGATTGAACCAGTCAGTCCTGCCCACATAGACCACAATTTAATACTCACATTCTGGCCTTTGGACACTTAAAGTCTTTCACTATCTAGTATTCACCATGATCTATCTGCTATCATTTTGAAACCCTTGTGTGATTTATTCATGTGCAATCTTCTACAGAAACATAGTCAAATTTTAAATGACAAAGTTCTAATCCATACTATACCAAGTATATTTTAGCTCACTCTTCCAGAGACAGACAAGTGGCATATATCCCTCAGGGTAACCTAAAGGGTGTATGTCTATCCTGAAGAATTTATCAGTTTGTTTCTACTTTCCTACCTTCATTTCAACCCCCCCAGTGACTATATTCTTTGGATTATTAAATGTTAGTAAGTAAAAATTCACTTCCATTTAATCACTTAAGGAAGATTTGTTTAATATAGGATATTTTGTTTAGAAGATATTGTAAGAAAAATAAAACTACAGAAATTTCTTCCAATTCCTCCATATTATCAGACACCTCAAGATAACTTCTAGATGTGATGTGACTAAGTCAAATTTTTATAATCAGCTTCCATTATGCTGGGTTCCTGAAGATCCCTCCCAATACAGAGTATTCTTTGCTCCTTTTTTATAGCCCTTGTAATTAATATCTTGTCAGCGGAATACCAGTATACTCTGGAATAATGATCTTTCCAGGTTAACAAGATCAAAAACTCCATTCCCTTCACCAAAAGTGGAAAAAAGAAACAGAGATCAAAGGTAAAGACTAAGATCTATTTCTCAGAGACCTATGTATCTTAATGTGGAAAAGAATCTCAAGGTTTCTGTTCTTGCATTATTCAATAAATGCCATAAGCTTAGGACTATAACTACTAAAAAGGCAGGTGAAAATACAAAGGCAATAGAAATGATGAAAAAGTAAAGTATTTTTAATGCTTCTTCAGTCAATCAAAAAAAACATTTAATTCCAATAATTTGGGACTATGTCCCAAAGACTATAAAACTGTGAATACCATTTGATCCAGCAATGCCACTTTTGAATCAGTATCTCAAAGAAACCAAAAAAGAGGAAAAGGACCCACATATGAAAAAATGTTTATAACAGCAAATTTTGGAAAAGAATTGGAAAATGAGGTGATGCCCATCAGTTGGGGAATGGCTGAATAAATTATGGCATGTGGAAATAATGTGATATTATTGTTATGTAAAAAGACTGATATTAGAAAAGCCTGGAAATATTTACATGAACTAATGTTGATTGAAACAATCAGAACCAGGAAAGCATTGTTCATAGCAATGATCAACAATGAAAGACTTGGTTCTTCTCAGCGATTCAGTGATCCAAGGCAATTCCAATAAGCTATAGATAAACTCCATCTGGATTCAGAGAAAACTATGAATACTAAATGTAAATCAACACATGCTATGACCCTCCCCCCTTTTGTTTTCCTTCTAATTTTTTTTCCTTATTATTTTTCCTTTTTGTTTTGAATTTTTTCTCCCAATGTGATTCATATGGAAATATATAAACAAATGAATGTACAATGTCCAGGCTAGCTATCTGGAGGGCCTCAGAATCAGTCAGAGTCAGGATCAGTCAAAATCCTTGGTCTTTAGGAGAAGTGAAGGAGGGAGGCAAGCTGCCACATGGCTTGCCAAAGATGAATCTTGGACACTGGAGTCTGGAACCTGAAGTCCTCTCTCCTCAGCATGATGTAGCAGAGAGGCTCTGACCCTTTCCCACAGCTCTCCAATCCTTGCTTCTGATTATCTCATCACAACACATTCAGCAAGCAACAATCATGAGGAGAGCCATCACATCACCATATGTTAATAGAACCATTATCACATCTTGAATAAATAATTAGTGTTAAGTGCTTTGATGGCTTAGATTCAAATATACCTTTTCAGAGTTGCAGCCCTCTGCATCTCCCGCTTTCTTTTGCTTTGGAACACAGGTGGTCATACCTTCCCTGACTTCTCAGGAAGGTGAGAACCTCAAAAAGGAGATGATCCCTCCCCAATTTCTCAGGAAAGGGGATGAAAATACCAAAAAGGAGGTGATCATGCCCTCCGTGACTTCTCAGGAAGGGAGGTAAAAAACACCAAAGGGAAGTGGGGAGTCAAACCAGATATTGTTAGCGGGTTTCTGGACTAAAGGGTCTTACTTGAAACAGGTATACATAAATTCATCATCATGAGAGGTATTACACAGGAACATAGCAATATAGCACAGGCTAGTAGTGATGACTCTCCACACAGCTGGTTCAGACTCAATGTGGTGTAACAAACATGAATTGTACATGCAAGTAGTGATATAACAAACAATATGAATCAACATAGTGTTGTATAAGATTTCCAGAAGTCCTAGAAGGACTTATATATCCCTAGAAGGAGGATATATAAATAGCAGTCACACATATGCCTCCTTCAGCAGCCAAGAACTAGTCCAAAACCAATCTATTGTCCAATAATTCCTGCAGATTTTGAAGTCTTGAAAAGTCTTATCATATCTCAGGGAATCCAATCATTCTTGAGGGGTTTGAAGTCCTTCATCAGTCTCATTAACAATTTTTGATGTCCATCAGTCAATTGCCATAACTGTCATGCTCTTTCAGTGGTGAGCACAGTCAGTGATAGAACCACCCCAATGTTCTTGGGTCTTCTCCTTCATTTCAAGCTCTTCTCTATCTCTCTTCGATGGACAAGGTGAATATAGCATCTGTAGAGATACAGTCAAACCCTCTCCCCCAAGTATTTTACCTATTTGGTCCCATCCATTTACTACTTTCTGCATCTCTCAACATCATCTGGCGATTATCTAAAGATAGAGGAGCTGCTTGCACTGGACACTGTCCTTCCAGTGAGTTCTAAAACTGGTCTGCCTGAGCCAGTGCATCTTTATCAAAAATGAAGAAGTTAATTGTATAAAGAGCTAAATTTAGAAGTTCTCTAAGGTTACTTGTGGCTCCCCCTTTCTTTTGATTTTGGAGGAGCGTCTTGGTATCTCCGTTTCTTCTCTCTGCTATCGCCTGTCATTGAGGAAGATATGCCAGTGATGTGTAAAATCTTATACTGTGCACAAAAGTGTACAAAATGTGTAGAAGTATACGCAGGTTCATTATTTGTTTTTATTTCTTGTGGCACAGCCATAGTGGCAAAAGCTTGTATAAGGAATTCAATGAACACTAAGGTAGCTTTTTTGCTGCTGGTATTGCAAAAGTAAATCCTGAAAAGGTGTCTACTACAACGTGGATAAAAAACAGAAGAACAAAAGATTTATAATGGATCACATCCATTTGCCAAATTTCATTGGGTCTCAAATCACAATGCTTTCTCCCTGGAGGGAGCATAGAAAGGATAGCAAGTTGTACAGGCTTTTACTATGCTCCTCGCTTCCTCGTTTGTTATCCCAAATTACAGACATAAAGCTCAAGCAGCCTGATGATATTTATAATGAGATTCTTAGGCTGCCTGAAATAAAGGAATATTGACTAACATGGTTAGAAGGTCATCTGCCTTTGAATTACCATCAAAAATAGGACCTGGACATCCATTATGAGAGTGGACATGCAAGATATAAATCCTACCTGAATGTTTTCTCACTTCCTCTTAAAGTTCCTTAAAGAGCTGATATATATTGGAAGCTGCAAATTTTATTGAAGGTGTGGCAATTCTTTGTACCACAACTACTGAATAGACAGAATCAGATATTATATTTATATATCCTGATAATAAGAGGTAGAATGATTGTATACAATTCATTCTGCTGAGTAGACTGAAAAGGAGTTCTGACTATTCTCTTTATAGTTAAGTTACGAGAGTATACAGCACAAATGTTATGTTTGGATGCATCTGGAAAGATAGTTGGTCCTTTAGGAGGAACTTTAGAAACCTTTTCTTCAAGAATTCATTGCCAATTATGTAATAATGTATGCCAGGTTATCTTTAACGGATGTGTGTAAAATTTGGCGCCATGGCCAATAAAATTTGCCATTCTGGGCTGGTTTCACAGCATACATTAATTTGTACATTGTATAAAAGGTAAATATCTTATTGGGTATTATCCCAGATAATTGTATTGCTTGCTTAATGACCTTTCATAATTATAAATAAATAAACAAATAAATGAATTAACAAACAAACAAATAAATAAATAGATAAATGAATGAATGAATAATTAAATAATAATTTAAAATTCTAGCCACAAGCACTGGATAAAGAATAAATTGTTCTGATTGTGCTGGGAGGTTAACCCAGTCTATCACACTGTCTTCTTGTTGAAGGACTGCTGTGGGTGCCTCTTTTATAGCAGAAACTTATATTTTCAACAGTTCTTGAGTGACTCAACCACATTGGATAAAGGCAGTTCATCTTCTCTTAAAGCCTCTTGAGCTTCTTTTGTAAGCTGGTGTTGTAAGTTTAAAGTACTGTCTCCCCTTAAAATGACATATAATTGTAATTGATAGGTAGTTAAGTGTTTAGCTTCTCTATTCTTAAGGAAATTTTTTGTACTGCAAGTATCTTAGGATAAACTTCATATCCTAAATATTGAAAAAGAGCATATCTTTGAATTTTTTCTGAAGCTATATGCAATTTGTAGGTCCTTAGGGTTTCTATGGTTTTTTGTAGACATGTTTCTGATATTTGCTCTTCAGGTGCACAACCCAAGATATTATCCATGTAATGTAACAACATAAATTTTGGAAAATGGAGTAAGAGCAGCAGCAACATACATTTGACACATAGTAGGGCTGTTTTTCATTCCCTGTGGCAAAACTGTTCATTCATGTCTTTTATAAGGCTCAACTAAGTTAACGCTGAGCACTGAAAGGGCAAATCTTTTTATATCCTCCTTATCTAGAGGGATAAAATTGAAATAATCCTTAATGTCTATAACTCAAAGAGGCCATTTTCTAGGCAAGTGAGTAGGAGATGGAAGTTTAGGATAAAGAGTTCCCATAGTTTCCATCTGTTCATTTACTTTTTCTTAAATCAGTCAACATCCTCCATTTTCCAGACTTCTTCCTTACAACAAAAACAGGTGAATTCCAAGGATTTAGATAAGGTTGTAAGTGTTCTTGGTGAAGTTACTCCTATATTATATCTAATAAGGCCTGAATTTTATCATTAGCTAAGGGCCACTGGTCTATCCACACTGGGTGTATCAGTTTTCCATTGAATAGGAACAGATGAGAGTGTTGGCAGGCCTTCAACAGCTGCCCTGCCTAAAAAGCTGAAGTACTCATTTGTAATTCTAACTGTTGTTAAGATGTCTCTTCCCCACAGATTGATGTGGATCGTTTCAACTACAAATGGAGTAAAAATTCCTGTTTCCCCTTCAAATGTCCATCTCAAAGGAGTAGTAATAATATCACTTGTTATTGATCCTCCTATGCTAAGCATATAGGTATCTCTCTTAATCTTTGGCCAATGTCTGGGCCAGCTGGCACTTCTAATGACTGCTTGATCTGCACCTGTGTCTACCAACCCTTCCAATGTTATGCCATTTACATAAATAGTGAGCATAGGAAGGTCAGCTGTAACAGCTGCAGTCAAGAATATTCCTAGATTCTGTTTTTGGGAGTTAAAATCTGGGCAAATATCACCAGATTGCCTATTAGGAGTCTCCTGGTTGATAAGTCACACATTGTCTACCTGTATTAGTGACTGGACTATTATCTAAACATTTCCCAGTTTCCCACATCAGTGTACGGATGGACATTGCTTTGTAAGCACTGTCAGGAGGTGAAATGGTCAAGCCTACTGGGAGTGGAGGTGAAGGATCTATAAGCAGACAGGGACAGATTTCACCTCTGCAGTGGATGTCTCAGTATTCCTGGCTGCATACAATTCTATTCTCCCCAATTGTAATCCCTTTCTCCCATCAGATTGATTCTTGGCTGAATGGTCATGTCTGATTATTGAACTCCTAAAGACTCTCTGGGTGTAGAATCAGCTGCCACCATGCCCCAATTTTTTTTTTTTTGCCTGAGACCCTAAGCTGGGCCCTGCATTCTGTTTCCCTGAATCAATCTACATTCTGATTACCAATGAAATCCTCGGTTGCATTTTGGACATGGGGTTCTAGGTCTTATTCTCTCACCCTGTTTTCTGACTCTATCTTTATGCCAACATTGAGCTTTCAGATGCTCTGCTTTACCTCACTGAAAGCACTGACAAGTCACTTTGGATGTTCCTTGCCAAAAGGGAAGCTCTCTTCTCATGTTTGGATTTTGGGAAGTCTGAATCATAGTATGGGTATAAAAGTTATTTGTGCCCACTATGACACAGCATCTTATGATCTCCTCTAAAGGAGCATCCTTGTGTAGCCCTGGTATAATTCTTCTACAAACCTCATTAACATTTTCTTTAGCAAATTGTCTTATCATAATTTCTGTTGCTGCATTTTCACCAATAGTTCATATGACAGCTGTCTGCAGATGTCCCACAAAATCAGCAAAGGGTTCAGTTGGACCTTGGGCTATTTTGGTAAAGGTTTCCCCCTCTAACTTGCCTTCCTGAAAAGGTGCCACATGCTTTGATAGCAGCAGCAGCAGCAATTTGCTCATATGCTGCTATAGGATAATTAATTTGTGCTAAAATGTCTGCATAAGGACCTACACTTGTCAATTGGTCACAGGTGATTGGTATATTAACTTCAGTTTGCCTATCTTGTTGAGCTTGTATCCTACAGAGTTTACAATACCCAGAAAGCCACAAGTTTTGTCCAGGTTTTTAACATGTCCCTGCTAGATTTCCATCACTAGGGGTTAAAATTGTATAAGCCAAATTCTCTAATAACATCTTAACATAAGATGATGTAGACCAGTGGTTCTCAAACTTTTGCTTTCAGTATCTTTATCCTATTAAAAATTATTGAGGATCTCTCCAAAGAGTTTTTGTTTATCTGGATTATATTTATAGACATTTACCACACTGGAAATAAAAACTATTTTTGAATTTGTAGACCCTCTAAAAAGGTTTCAGAGATCCCCAGGATTCTCTAGACCATACTTTGAGAATCACTGATGTAGGCCCATAAGGAATGCAAGCCTTTTCAGATCGTTGCTAATTTCTAGATTAAAAGGAGTATCTTCTTTTTTCTTGACCTAAAGAGTTAAGCTCTTCAATCACGGGGTATGCTTCTATTTTTAAATCAGATATATTCTGTCCTTCTTCTTGGGCTTTAAGTAGTGCCTTTTGTAATCAGGTCATGGGGGGAGGGTTGCTGGGGGGTGATATCACTACCCTTCCCACTCCTCCTCCTTCCTCCACCCAGGAAGGTAAAATTGATGGAGGAGGGTCAAGAGCCTGATGAGGTGTAGGCAGAGATGAAACTGAGCTGTGAAAGTGAGAATTACTGAATCCTTTATGTTCACTCAACTCTCAATTCTTTTCAGCTATTTTTTTTCAGTATCCTCCCCTTTCTCCTCTTCTTTCTCCTCACACTTCCTTGTCTGGCTGTTCTCCTTAAAACTTTTCTTCTCTCTTTTTTTTTTTTTTTTTGAACTTGTGGGATTCTTTAAGTCCAAGTGTATTATGTTGTGTATATAGAATGTTTCCTTAGAAATTGAATCAGGATCATTATCATTGTAATATTCAATTAATTGTTCTCCTACTAATTTCCACTTATCTGCCTCTAATTCATCTTCCTTGGAGAACCAAGGGGATGTGCATTCTAATGTTTCTAAGAGTCCACCAATCTGCTCTCAAGGTACAAACAAACCTTGACTCTTTATTAGCTTAAGTATGCTTTCTATAGACCTCCCTGGGGAGGTGGGAGTGGGAATGGAGTTGGGGGAGTTTCTTTTCTTAGTATCTGCCCCATTTCAGCTAGAAAATGAAAGTGACTAGTTTAGTACTTAACAAAGTTACCTGCTTCTCTATTTTAATACTCACCCTATTTCCAGCTCACAGGGACCTCTTTACTGAAATTACAGTGAACTGTGCACAGGTCTTTAGTTCATGTTGATGCTAATATATAATGTTTGGGCTAGTTCTCTGGAGGGTATCAGGATCAGTTAAAATTCTTGGTCTTTAAGAGGAGAAATGAAGGAGGCAGGCAAGATGCCATGAGGCTTGCCAAAGATGAATCCTGGACTCTGGAGTCTGGAGGCTCAAGTTCTCTCTCCTCAGCATGCTGTCACAGAGAGGCTCTGACACTTTCCTTAAACTTGCCTCTGATTACCTCATCCCAACACATTCAGCAAGTGCCAATTATGAGGAAAGCCATCACATCACCATATGTTTATAGAACCATTATCACATCTTGAGTAAGTAATTAGCTTTAAGTGCTCTGCTGGCTTAGCTTCAAATACTCCTTTTCAGAGCTCCAGCTCTCTACATGAATGTACCTTAAAAGAAAAAAAAAAGTTGCCTTACATATGACAGGGAAAATAAAAATAAAAAAATTAAATATCTCATTCATCAAGTGGTTGAGAAATCATGCATTCTTATTTTTATTTCTGGTTTTGATTCCTCATGAAATATTATGAATGAGTAGCTACCAAAATCAGTCTTTCATATAATTAAGAGACTTTTCTGTTTTTTGCAGGCTATGCAGGGATATTACAGGGATTATAATTGACTGAGTAGAAATTTTAGAGCTAGAATGTACTTTAGATTAAAATTTCATGAAAAACAGGGACACTGCTTAATTCCAGTGACTATACTTTAAAATTTTTTGCTATAGCATGGAAACCTATAATCTATCTAACAAAAAGGGTTTTGACTCTAAGGTGGGATTGAAAGTTGCTTGTTAAAATGCAGAAACTCTCATTAAAAAAAAAAGTTGATCAACAGATGATGATGATGATGTCACTACTTTTTATTATCATTATTTTCTTTCACCAAAACTCATAAAATTATCTTCTGAGGCTAAAACAACAACAAAAAAGGATCAAACAAAAAACAAAAATAAAACTTGTAAAATGTGACTTTGGAGGGAAAACTCCTATATACCAGATTTCATATCTTTGAGAAACCACCATTTTCTTCTCTCTCTCTCTCTCTCTCTCTCTCTCTCTCTCTCTCTCTCTCTCTCTCTCTCTCTCTCTCTCTCTCTCTCTCTCTCTCTCTCTCTCTCTCTCTCCTTTCTCCATACACACACACACACACACACACACCAAAGCAAATACAGGCGCTAAAAGGAGGCTGACATGTTAAATAATGAAGCTAATGTCAGAACAAACAATGTGACTAAAGTCTAAGGCTGCTTCCACTATACTTTCTCACAAAGGCTTGGGAGTCTGGACAAGGAGAGTTATGCCATAAATAAGTATCTAACTCTTACTCAAAATTTCCTGAGAGTAATAGTGAATGATTGAGATTAACTTTACAAAATACCTTTTTTGTGAGTGCTTTGAAAGCCAAAAAAGTATTAGAAACACTTGGATAGCAAAACATTATGGCCAAATGGGAAAAATGTGCCCACCAACTGAAAACACAAAAGGTCTCTTGCATAATAAATGATGCACTGCCAAATAAAAAGTGCAATCAAAGCTCACTCTTCCACTCCAGATTCCCTTTTATGCATAGCCTACTCTGCCTTTTCATTTTCCAAACGTGTCTTTTACTGCCTTGTTACTTTGGTATGAAAATGCAGACTTGAAAAAAATGGTTTATTTTCTCATTCATGAAGAAGCAAATAATTTCTCCAAGTCTGCATATATCACTCATGTTACAAGTTGAGGTTGTCTTTAATATTAATAGAGTATAATGATGTGCTAAAAATGATTTTAAAAATTAGTTAGAGTCTAAGAGGGGACAACTAGGAGCAATTGGTGAATGTGACATAAAACATAATTTTAGATCCACATAGAAGTGATAAGGGAAAATCTTTTCAAGGATGATCTCTCTCCTTAAATGGAATGGACAGCCAGGAATGGTGATGCATTCTCTATCCAACTGTAATGTTTCCTTACCCTTCCAGTTACATATCATCAAAAAAGTTGGATAATAATTTGCTGTTTGTACAGCAGGCATTCCTTTAGGTTTTCATTGAATTCCATGTTGTCTGTGAGCCTTCAAAAATTTTTTTTATGTTAAACATGGTAAAACTATCATAATTCAAATATAGGCATTCATATTTATAAAATTATCTTGCTGCACAAGGAAAATCAGATCAAAAAGGAAAAATGAGAAAGTAAATAAAATTCAAGCAAACAATCACAAAAGAAGTGAAAATACTATGTTGTGATCCATACTCAGTTCCCACAGTTCTCTGTCTGGGTATAGAAGATGACAAGATCATTGATACTGTCCTGAATCATTTTATTGCTGAGAAGAGCCACATCCATCAGAACTGATCATTGTATAATCTTGCTTTTGATGTATACAGTGATCTCCTGGTTCTGCTCATTTCACTTAGCATCAGTTCGTGTAAATCTCTCCAGGCCTCTCTGAAATCATCCTTTGGACATTTCTTATAGAACAATCCTATTCCATAATATTCATATGCCACACCTTATTCAGTCATTCTCCCACAGATTAGCATCCACCCAGTTTTCAGTTTCTTGCCACTACATAAAGGGCTACCAGTTCCTTCAAAGTTTAAGGCCTTACATGAAGCTATTGATATGGCCCAAATATCACCAGGAGTCAAAATCCATAAATTCTAGAGCTGTTTCTATTTATTCTAGCTATGTAACCACAAACAAATCACAAATCTGCTCCTAATTATTATAAAAGTTTGATAATTATTTTTGCTTTTCCAATCTCATCAAGTGTCATAAACATCAGATAATGTTTTTAATGAACTAAGAATCATATGAAAATTAACTATTATTGGTATGTTTAAAAATATACAAGTTAATAATACAAGGATGACTCTTATGAAAGAAATTAGTCAATATTTTGTAGTTTATAAATAAAATCCCCATGGATGGAGTTAAGGACTGCATTTGAATTCTAGCTTTACCATCTATTACCTGGACAGATCAACAGATTTGGATAGATCATTATGTCTATTTAAGTTTCTTTCCGTATCTGTGAAATGGACAAAATACTCTTTAAAGACTTTTCCTCCTCAAATTCCTTAGTATCGATTACTCAAATTTTCATAATTCACTTTTAATTAATTTATTTCATACACATTGTTTTAGGAATCATGTTGGTAGACAAAAATCAGGAAAAAAAAGGGGGAAACACCAACAGAGAGAAAAAAGAAACAAACAAATAATTTTTAAAAAAAGAAGTAAACTTAGCATGTGATGATTCACATTCAATAAACGGTTCTTTTTGTGGGTGTGGATAATATTTTTTTTTTCCAAAAGCTATTGGGATTGCCTTGGTTGATTGAACCACTGAGAAGAACCAAGTCTTTTATAGTTGATCATTTCACATTCTTATTGTTATGGTGCATAATATATTCCTGGTTCTGCTTGTTTCATTTAGAATAATATCAGTTCTGTAAAACTTTCCAGGCCTTACTAAAATCAGCTTGTTCATAATTTTTAATAGAACAATAATATTCCATTATCTTCATATATCACAACTTATTCAGCCATTCCCAAAGTGATGGGCATCTACTCATTTTACAATACTTTGCTATCACAAAAGGAATTGATAGAAGCATTTCTTCACATGTGGGTCCTTTTCCATCTTTTATCGTTTTCTTGGGATACAGACTCAGGAGTGGCACTTCTGGGTCAAAGTGTATGCACAATTTGCTACCTCTTTAGGCATTGTTCCACATTGCTCTCTAGAGTGGTTGGTTCTTTCCACCATTCTGCCAACAATGCATTAGAGTCTCAGTTTTCCCATATTCCCTAGAATAGATGTCATTATCTTTTTCTGTCATCTTATCCAGTCTAAGAGGTGTGGTTTGATATTGGCATTTCATAGTTAATTTAATTTGCATGTTTCCAATCAATAGTGATTTAGAGCATTTTTTCCATGTGACTATACATGACTTTAATATCATTATCTAAAAACTGCCTGCTTTTGGAGTGACAAAACACACAAATATTTGAAGTATAACAAATTTTCAGGAGTAGATATTTTTGAAGAACTTCAAATATGGTCTGGTTTAATTGAACATGGGGAGATGTCCAAGTGTAGGTATAGCAAGGAACCCAGGGCAGTCTAGCATCTGTATACAAGATGAATCTACAGAGAGTGTCTTAGACAAAATATAGCAGAATTGGCTTTTCTGTCCTGGTTCAGAAGCCAGTGGATCAGCAGACTCGCTATAAGACATTCAATTCAAATGCAAAAGGCAAATATTGAGCCCCTAATACCCAGAATAATGTGGGAGTAGGTCACACTCACTCAACACAGGAAGGAAATCATGAGCACCAGCCCCAGGGCAGGATGAAGCCACTGTTGCTCATAGAGGAAGCATAGGACAATCTTCCCTTTCTCTAAGAACAGATTTCAACCATTAAAAACGAACAAAAAAAAAAAAAAAGCAAAAAGAACTCTGACCATAGATAGCTTTATGGAAACAGAGAACAGACCTAAAACCTGGAGGGCACTAAAGGCAAATTATATCTAGATGATATGAATTGGGATATGAATTGGTTTCCAATTCACCAGGATTTCTTAGAAGAATTTAAAAAGGATCTAAAAAAAGAGTTAGAAGAAAAATGGGGAAAGGAAATGAGAACTTTGCAGGAGAGTTTGGAAAAGTAAACAGAAATTAAAATGCCTTTAAATATTGTAAAATAGATACAAAGAAATGGAAAAAGCATATAACTCCTTAAAAAATAAGTATGATGAAATGAAAAAAAAAAGAAACAGACTAATTGAAAAAAGGGAATTTGTGAAATGGGCAAAAAATAATGAACAAAGCAACTCATTTAAAAGTTCAACTAGTCAAATGAAAAGGTAGCTAAAAAACCTAACTAAAAAAAAATTCACTAAAAATAAGACTTGATGAAATGAAAATGCATGATTTAGTAAGACATCAAGGATCAGTCAAACAAAACCAAAACTATTTTAAAAATAGAATAAAATATAAAATAACTCATGACAAAAACAACTAATCTGGAAAATAAATCTAAGAGAGAAAATGTATTTTTTATTGGACTTCCTGAAAACCAAAATGAAAAAAGGAAGGCAGACAACATCTTTCAGGAAATCATCAAGAAAAGCTGTCCTGATGTCTTAGAACTTAGAAGGTACAATAGCCATTGAAATAATTCACTGATCATCTCCTGAAAGAGACTCCAAATTGAAAATTCCAAAAATATCATAGCTGAAATTTCAGAATTATGAGAAGAAGAGAAAAAAAGGTAAGCAGCTAGAAACAATTAAAATATTTAAGGAGCCACAATCAGGATTACCCAGGAGCTAGCAGCTTCCAATTTAAAGGATCAAAGGTCCTGGAATATGATATTCTGAAGGGAAAAGGAACTTGGATTGCAGCCAGGAATCAAGTATCCAGAAAAATTAAGCATTTTCTTTCAGAGAAAAAGGTGTATATTCAATGAAGCAAGTGAATTTCATTTGTTTCTGATGAAACGACCAGCGCTGAACATAAAATTGCATCTTCAAATACAGAACTCAAGAGAAGCATAAAAATGTAAAAGAGAAAGATAAAAATAACTTCTTAAAAAATAAAAACTTCACATCCCTATATGGGAAGTTGATATGCTTAATTATTTTTTTAAATAATTTATTAGGTTATTTGGAAGAAGAGAGGGAAGCAGAAAGGAAGTGTGGTTCATCTCTCCACATTGTGAAAATTTTGAAAAAAAGTTGTACATATATCACACATACTTCAACTAAGCAATTTCATAGGAGGGGAAACTTGAAAACAAGATTGATTAAGATGGATATGAGTAAATGTAAATGTTCAAAAAAATTTGGGTGAGGTTTAAAAAAATAGAAGCTCAGGTGAATTGAAAACAAAAATGATTTCACTGGATGTAGGACTTGGGGTAATTCTAAATATTTTCTAGGCACTGTAAATATTCCTAAAGAATTACTGGAGTCAGGTGACATTCTGGATGTAGAGCACAAAAGTTAGGTTTAAACAATATTACATTTTTTCTAAACAATATAAATCATTTTCCCCAGAAAGGTCACAGAGTGCTGGATTTGCATCCTCTGATTCCCACTCCATTGGTTATTCTGAACCACCTAAGAACTTTATTTTTCCATCTCTTTTAACAGGTATACTGCCACCTTACACTTAACCCTGAGATTTTTCAGTAAAAAGGAGATGGAAATCTACTACTTGAAAGACCTAGGGCAAAATGACCTAAATCATTAACTGCCCACCTTCTTCCCTGAAAATTATTGCTTAAGTTATTTGGATAGTTGATTCCTAACTGCAATCCAAGTTCCTTTCCCTTTCAGAATATCAGATTCCAGTCTCTGCAATCCTTTAAGGTGGAAGTTGCCAGCTCCTGGGTAATTCTGATTGTGACTCCTCAATATTTCAATTGTTTCTTTCTGGCTGCTTTCAGTATTTTTCCTTGGTCTGGTAATTCTGAAATTTAGCCACAATATTCCTTGGAGTTTTCATTCTGGGGTATCTTTCAAGAGGTGATCGGTGAATTCTTTCAATAGCTATTTTACCTTCTGGTTCTAGAACATCAGGGTTATTTTCCTTGATGATTTCCTGAAAGATAATGTCTAGGCTGTTTTCTTCATTTTCAGGAAGTACAATAATCCTTAGTTTGTCTTTCCTAGATCTAATTTCTACGTCAGTTGTTTTTCCAATGAGGCATTTTAATTTTTTTGTTTTTGTTTAACTGATTCTTGATGTATCATTGAGTCATTCATTTCCATTTGTTCAATTCTAATTTTTAGTGAATTATTTTCTTGAATTACCTTTTTAAAACTCCTTTTGTATTTGACCAATTAAATTTTTAAATGAATTGTTTTGTTCTATGGATTTTTTTTCCATTTCACAAATTCTGTTTTTCAAGGAGTTGTTTTTCTTTCCCATTTCACAAATTTTATTTTTCAAGGAATTTTTTTCCCATTTGGTCAAATTTATTTTGTAAAGAGTTATATGTTTTTTTTTTTTTCAATTTCACTAAATCTATTTTGTAAGGAGTTTTCTTCAGACACTTTCTATGTTTCCTTTTCCAAACCTTTTTGAAAAATTTTCATTTCATTTGTGCATTTTTCTTCTAACTCTCTTTTAAGTTCCCTTCTGAATTCTTCCAAGAGAGCCTTATGAGATGGAGACTAGTTCATATCATCGTTTGGGGCTTCATTTAGAGATGGTCTGCTTTTAATGTCCTCAGCATTTGAAATCCGTTTTTCTCTTTCCTTATAAAAACTTTCTATGGTCAGAATTCTGTTTGCTTTTTTGCTCATTTTTTAAAAAAGGCTGAGGCCTGCTTTTAGGGCAAAAGGGAGATTGTCCAAGCTTCCTCTACAGGTAGCAGTGGCTGCACTGGGTCAGTACTGACTAACTTCTTGTGCTGGGTGGGTGTGGTCAGGTCTCACTTTTTTCTTGGATTTAGGAGCTCACTATTTGCCTTTTGTATTTGTGTTGGATATCTTACAGCTACTCTGCAGATCTTCTGGCTTGTAACCAGGACAGAGTAACTAATACGGCTGTAGATTCCTCCCAATAGATTCCCCAGTGCATGGAGCCCCCAACACTATGGTCACTACTACTGCCTGCACTCTCATGCCTGTGCTCTGCCTGCCTCCTTCCATACTCATATGAAACAGATCTTTACTGAAGATTTTTCAAATTATCTTCTGCTAGAAATTTTTTATTATCTAAATGTTTATGGGTTCTGTCTCTTCAAAACCAGTTCAGAGGCTTGATTTTCTATTAATTTGAGGTATATAGGGAGAGCTCAGAAAAATGTGTCTCCTCTCTGCCATCTTGGCTCCTCTGCCAGCTATGTTTAATTCTTGAGAATTATATCTCTGATATGGGTATAGTTAGAGGGTATAGGTTTAATTTGATTTTACTGTGATGATATAAAAAAGAAAGTACAAATGGGAAAGGGATTGTACTGAAAGAAGAGAAAAGGGGATATAAAATTATATAACAGGAAGAAACAATAAAAGACCTATTACATGAGGGAAAGAAAGGATCAGGATGAATATTGTGTGGACATTCCTCTCATCAAATTTGAGTCAAATAGAGATAATCATATTTGTTTATATCTCAGACTAAACTTGTTTCACTCTCTAGGGAAATAGGAGATAAAAGGGGAAAGCAAAGGGGGAGGTTAACAGAAGGGAAACAGAAGCAGAAAGGGAAAGGTATAAAAGAGGGAGAGGGACTGTAAAAGAGAAGGGCTATTTGAGAGAGGTATTGGTCAGAAGCAAAACACTGTGGAGAAAGAAAAAGAAAAAAGAAAAAGAAAGAAAAACAGTATAACGTGGGGAAAATAAGATAATGGGAAATGCAATATGTATTTTTAACTGTGAATGTGAATGGGATAAATGTTTCAATAAAACAGAAGCAGATAGATTGAATTAAAAGCCAGAGTATGTTGTTTACAAGAACCACATTTAAAGAAGAGTGATACACATAAAGTAAAATTAGCAAAATCTATTATGCTTCAGCTGAAGTGAAAAAAAAAAAGTAGAGGTATTGAACCTGATTTCAGATTAAGCAAAAGTAAAAATAGATTTAATTAAAAGAGATAAGGAAGGAAACTACATTTTGCAAAAGGTAGCATAGATAATGAAGTAATATCAATACTAAACATCAATATAAACATATATGTTTATATACCACTTATACCAAGGTATAGCATCCAAATTCCTAGAGGAGAAATTATGAGAGCTATAAGAAGAATTAGACAGCAAAACTATACTAGTGGGGGATCGCAACCTTACTGTATCAAAATTGGATAAACCAAACCACAAAATAAACCAAAAGAAGTTAAAAGATAAATAGACTTCTAAAAAAGCTGGATATGATAGAAATTTAGAGAAAATTTAATAGAGCCTGAAAGGAATATCCTTTTTTCTCGGCAGTATATGGAAACTTCACAAAAACTGACAATGCATTAGGGCATAAAAACCTAAAAATCAAATGCAGAAAGGCAGAAATATGAACTGATCATATGACTAAAAAAGCTAGGGGAAAAAACAAGTTAAAAAAAATAATTAAATAGAAAATTTGAAATTCTGAAAATAAAAAGGGAGATTAACAATATTGAAAGAAAGGAAATTATTGAACTAATAAACAAAACTAAGAGTTGGTATTATAAAAAAAAAATAAATAGATAAACATTTAGTTAATGTGATTAGAAAAAGTAAAGAAGAAAGTCAAATTGTTACTATCAATAATGAAAAGGGTAAGTTTTTCTACCAATGAAGAGAAAATTAGAGCAATAATTACCAGTTATTTTGCCCAACTATATGTCAACAAATCTGATAATCTAAGTGAAGTTGATGAATATTTACAAAAATATAGATTGCTCAGGTTAACAGAAGAGTAAATAACTTACTTATGTAGTCCCATTTCAGACGAAGAAATTGAACAAGCTATTAATCAACTACTTAAGGAAAAAAAAAAAAAACTTTTAGGGCTAAATGGATTTACATGATAATTCTTCTAAATATTTAAAGAACAATTAATTCCAATATTATGAAAAGTATTTGGAAAAAATAGGGAGAGAAGGACTCTTGTCAAATTCTTTTTATGAATTAGGTATGATGCTGATACCTACACCAGGTATGGTGAAAACCAGATAAAAAAAAAAATTATAGACAAATTTCCCTAATGAATATTGATGCAAAAATCTTGAGTAAAATGTTAGCAAAGATATTACAATAAATTATCCCCAGGATAATATAGCATGACAAAGTAGGATTTATATCAGCAATGCAGGGTTGGTACAATTTTAGGAAAACTATTAGCATAATTGATTATATCAAAAATCAAATTAGTAAAAAAAATATGATTATCTCAATAGATGCAAAAAAAAAAGATTTGATAAATCCAACATCCATTCCTATTAAAAACCCTAGAGAATATAGAAATAAAAAGACTTTTCCTTAAAATGATCAGTGACATCTATTTAAGATCTTCAGCAAGCATCATATCTAATGGGGATAAATTAGAATCATTCCCAATAAGATCAGGGGTGAAACAAAGTTGCCCACCATCATCATTACTATTCAATACCATACTAGAAATGTTATTTTTACCAATAAAAGAAGAAAAATAAATTTTAAAAATTAGAGTAAGTAATGAGGAAACCAAATTATCAATTTTTGCAGATGATATGATGGCATGCTTAGAGAATCAACTAAAAACTACTAAAAACAATTCACAACTTTAGCAAAATTGCAGGATACAAAATAAATCCACATAAATCATCAGCATTTTTATATGTTACCAACAAAGTCTACCAGCAAGTGGTACAAAGAGAAATTCCATTTAAAATAATTATAGTCAGTATAAAATATTTGGGCGTCTACCTGCCAAGGCAAAGTTATGAACTATATGAAAACAGTTACAAAACACTTCCCACACAAATACACTCAGATTTAATCAATTGGAAAAAATTAAGTGCTCAATGGTAGGCCAAGCTAATGCAATAAAAATTATAACTACCTAAATTAATCTGCTTATTCAGTGCCATACCAATCTAACTCCCCAGAAATTATTTTGTGGAACTAGAAGAAATAATAACAAAATTCATCTGGAAGAACAAAAGGTCAAGTATTTCAAGGAAATGAATGAAAAATGCAAATAAAGGGGGCCTACCTGTACTAGACTTAAAACCATATTATAAAACTGTATCACAACCACTTGTTATTGGCTAAGAAATACAATAGTCAATCAGTGGAATATTTTGAGTTTACTAGACACAATAGTCAAAAACTTTAGTACTCTAATGTTTGATAAACTGAAAAACCCCATCTTTTGGAATAAAACCTGATTTTTTGAAAAGAAATTGTTGTTAAACTTGCAAATTATTAAGAAACTAAGCATTGACCCAACCTAACATTCTATTCCAAGATTAGTTTGAAATTTTCGTGATTTAGATAAAAGAATGACATTATAGGAGGCGGAGCCAAGATGGCGGAGAAGACACACGCGTCTTTCTAAGCTCTTCTCTTACCCTCTTTATCAATATTATATCGAGCCTCAAAAATAGTCTTGACTGCTACAATTCGTAAAGATAAGAAGTAGAACAACTCACCGGCCGAAGAAAATCTGCAGTCTGCCAAAAAGGTTGGTTCCGGGGCCAGGGGGGAGATCGGCGCAGACTGGGAGAGAAATTAGGTTCCGAGGAGAGTCTCAAACCCAGGGTGAAGGCACAGATCTCAGCACAAGCGCTCAGCCCCAACCCACAGTACGGGGCTTTTCCTTGGGGCAGTTGTGATCCTGCACGGCAGGAGGACGCAGCCCGGGTTAGCCTCCAATCTGCGCAGTGGGGAGCTCGGCTTGGGGCCATAGAGCTTTTCCAGGGCCGATTTGCATCAGGCAGAGACACTGGGCAGAGTTTGTGGCTGTCTGCGTTCTGCAGTCTGTGCTCAGCTGCTAATACTCACAGTCCCACAAGAGGCTCCGGCCCGGGCGGTGACACTTCACCACTTAGTCTCTAGCCGAGGGCAATCGATAATCCACTCAGCCCTACTAAGCAATCGATAATCCACTCAGCCCTACTAAGCAGTTTGATAGCTCGGCCAGTGCTGAATCCACTTCCTGTTGGGGGAAGGGAAAACTCTCACCCAGAGCACCCCATACCTCGGAGCCGGAAATCGGTTTACATCTTTCCCTGCTCTGCAGAGGAAGCTGGTAACCCCTTGCCTAGGAGACCACCCTAAAGGCTTTAAAACATGAATAAAAAGATGAAAAGAACAATCGACAGCTTCTATGCAGAAAAAGAGCAGGTCAGCAAACCTGAAGAGACCTCAAACAGCAAAAATGCATCAGACTGTCCTCCTTACATAATGCTCTCACAGAAGAGACCATTAAAAGTCTCAAAAGAGAGTTAGAAGATAAATGGGGAAAGGAAAGAGAAGCCTTACAAGAGAGCAACAACTTCCTGAAATACGAATTGAAAAGTTAAAAATTCCCAGGAAGTGCAGGGAAACAAAATTGGTGAATTGGAAAAATAAAAAATCTCAGGAAAGTAAGAATTGTGAATTGAAAAATAAAGAATTCACTAGAAAGTAGGATTTGTGAATTGAAAAGACAAAGAATTCGCAAGAAAGTAGGATCCGTGAATTGGAAAAGACAAAGAACACGCAAGAAAGTAGGATCTGTGAATTGAAAAGAAAATAATTCACTAAAAAAAAATTAGTGAAATGGAAAAATTCCACAGACCAAAACAATACATTCAAAACTCAATTGACATATACAGAAAGAAGTAAAAAGCTAATGAAGAAAATAATTCTTTAAAAATTAGAACTGAACAAATTGAATCTAATGATGCATTGAGACAGCAAGAATCAGTCAAGCAAAACCAAAAAATGACAAACTGAAAAACCATGAATTATCTACTTGCTAAAATGACAGACTTGGAAAATAGATCTAGGAGAGATAATCTGAGGATTATTGACTCTTCCGAAAACTATGATGAAAAAAGAGCCTAGATACTATTTTACAAGAAATCATCAAAGAGAACTGCCCAGATGTAATAGAATCAGAAGGTAAAATAGGCATTGAAAGAATTCATCGAACACCTTCTGAAAGAAACCCTAAAATAAAACCCCAAGGAATATTGTGGCAAAATTTCAGAACTATCAGATTAAGGAAAAATTTTACAAGCAGCCAAAACCATTTAAATACCGAGGTGCCACAATATAGGATCACCCAAGATCTGGCTGCCTCTACATTAAAGGAAAGAAGGGCCTGAATATGATATTCGAAAGGCACAAGAACTTGGGATGCAGCCAAGAATAAACTACCCAGCTAAGCTGAGCATTTTCTTCCAGGGAAGAAGATGGACGTTTAATGAAACAAATGAATTCCATTTGTTTCTGAAGAAAACCAGAACTAAACAAAAATTTGATCTCCAAGAATAGAACTCAAGAGATGCAGAAAAAGGTAAAATAACTCTTGAGAATTGTATTTCTGTTGTGGATATACAAAAAATACATGTAAAATTTGATAGTACTGATATAACATAAAAAGGGAAGTAGATATGGAAAAGGGATGATGGCAGAATAAGGTGGGAAGGAGGGATAAAAAGAGGGAAACCACATCCCACAAAGAGGCTAAGGAAACTTATCATATCTGAGGGAATTTAGAGAGGGGAGGAACATTGTGTGAATCTTACTCCATCAGAGTTGGCTCAAAGGAAAAATAATTGACATTTGTTTTAGAGAAAATTCTCTCGCCTCATTAAAACGGGGAGAGGAAAAGGAAAAGAAAAAGAGTAATAAGGGAAGGAAGGGGAAAGACTCAAAGGGGGAGGGAGGATTATAAAGAGGATAAGTATCGTGATACAAGAGGGATACATAAGTTTAAAAGGGGAAAGAGGGTTGGGGAGGCAAGAATAAGTAAAGCACAATCTGGGGTTATTAGGATGGCAGGAAATACATATTTAGTAATTCTAACTGTAAATGTGAATGGGATGAACTCCCCATAAAGAGGAGGCAGATAGCAGACTGGATCAAAGTCAGAACCCTACAATATGTTGTTTACAAGAAACACATTTAAAGCAGGGGATACATATAGAGTAAAGGTAAAAGGCTGGAGCAAAATCTATTATGCTTCAGGTGAAGTCAAAAAGAGGGTAGCCATCCTTATCTCAGATCAAGCAAAAGTAAAATTGATCTAATTAAAAGAGATAAGGAAGGAAACTACATCCTGCTAAAGGGTAGCATAAACAACGAAGCAATATCAATATTAAACATATATGCACCAAGTGGTATGGCACTCAGCTTCCTAAAGGAGAAGTTAAGAGAGTTGCAAGAAGAAATAGACAACAAACTGTAATAGTAGGAGATCTCAACCTTGCACCTCAGAATTAGAAAACCAAACCACAAAACAAATAAGAAAGAAATTAAAGAAGTAAATATAATATTAGAAAAATTAGGTATGTTGGATCTTGGAGAAAATTGAATGGAGATAGAAGAGAATATACTTTCTTCAGCAGTTCATGGAACCTATTCAAAATTGACCATATATTAGGACATAAAGACCTCAAAATTAAATGCAAGAAAGCAGAAATAGTAAATGCTTTCTTTCAGATCATGATGCAATAAAAACTACATTCAACAAAAAGTTAGGGGAAATAGACCAAAAGTAATTGGAAACTAAACAATCTCATCTTAAAGAATGATTGGGTGAAGCAGCAAATTATAGATACAATTAATAATTTCACTCAAGATAATGACAATGATGAGACATCATACCAAAATTTGTGGGATGCAGCCAAAGCGGTAATAAGAGGGAATTTTATATCCTTAGAGGCTTACTTGAATAAAACAGAGAAAGAAAAGATTAATGAATTGGGCTTGCAACTAAAAAACTAAAAAAGACCAAATTAAAACCCCAATCAAATACTAAATTGGAAATTCTAAAATTAAAAGGAGAAATTAAAAATATTGAAAGTAAAAAAACTATTGAACTAATTAATAAAACTAAGAGTTGGTTCTATGAAAAAGCCAATAAAATAGATAAGTCTTTAGTAAATCTGATTAGAAAAGGAGGGAGGAAATGAAATTAGTAGTCTTAAAATGAAAAGGAGAGAACTTTCCACCAATGAAGAGGAAATTAGAGAAATAATAAGGAGTTATTTTGCTCAACTTTATGCCAATAAATTTGATAACCTAAGTGAAATGGATGACTACCTCCAAAAATACAGACTTCCCAGACTAACAGAGGAAGAAGTAATTGTTGAATAGTCCCATTTCAGAAAAAGAAATAGAACAGGCAATCTAAACAACTCCCTAAGAAAAATCCCCAGGACCAGATGGATTTACATGTGAATTTTACCAAACATTTAAAGAACAATTGGCCCAATGCTATATAAATTATTTGATAAAATAGGGAATGAAGGAGTCCTACCAAATTCCTTCTATGACACAGACATGGTACTGATACCTAAACCAGGTAGGCTGAAACAGAGAAAGAAAATTATAGACCAATCTCCCTAATGAATATTGATGCTAAAATCTTAAATAAGATATTAGCAAAAAGACTACAGAAAATCATCTCCAAGATAATACACTATGATCAAGTAGGATTTATACCAGGAATGCAGGGCTGGTTCAATATTAGGAAAACTATCAATATAATTGGCCATGTCAATAACCAAATTAACAAAACCATATGATCATCTCAATAGATGCAGAAAAGCATTTGATAAAATCCAACATCCATTCCTATTAAAAACACTTGAGAGTATAGGAATAAATGGACTTTTCCTTAAAATAATCAGCAGCATCTATTTAAAACCATCAGTAAGCATCATATGTAATGGAGACAAACTGCAACCATTCCCAATAAGATCTGGAGGAAACAAGGTGCCCACTATCACCGTTACTATTTAATATTGTATTAGAAACGCTAGCTATAGCAATAAGAGCTGAGAAAGAGATTAAAGGAATAAGAATAGACAATGAGGAAGCCAATTATCACTCTTGCCGATGACATGATGGTATACTTAGAGAACCCCAGAGATTCTGCTAAAACTTATTAGAAATAATCCACAACTTTAGCAAAGTTGCTGGTTATAAAATAAACCCACATAAGTCATCAGCATTCTTATATATCACTAACAAAATCCAACAGTCAGAGTTACAAAGAGAAATTCCATTTAAAGTAACTACTGATAATATAAAATATTTAGAATATATCTACCAAGGAAAATCAGAAACTTTATGAGCAAAATTACAGACCACTTTTCACACAAATTAAGTCTGATCTAACCAATTGAAAATATTAAATGCTCTTGGGTAGGGCGAGCAAATATAATAAAGATGACAATATTACCTAAACTAATCTATTTATTTAGCGCTATACCAATCAGACTCCAAAAACTATTTTAATGACCTAGAAAAATAACAACAAAGTTCATATGGAAAACAAAAGGTCAAGAATTTCAAGGGAATTAATAAAAAAAAATCAAATGATGGTGGCTTAGCTGTACCAGATCTAAAACTATACTATAGAGCAGCAGTTACCAAAACTATTTGGTATTGGCTAAGGAATAGATTAGTTGATCAGTGGAATAGATTAGGTTCAAGGATAAAACAGTCAACAAATATAGCAACCTAGTCTTTGACAAACCCAAAGATCCCAGCTTTTGGGATAAGAACTTACTGTTTGATAAAAATTGCTGGGAAAATTGGAAACTAATATGGCAGAAACTAGGCATTGATCCATACTTAACGCCGTACACCAAGATAACGTCAAAATGGGTTCATGACCTAGGCATAAAGAATGAAATTATTAATAAATTAGAGGAACATAGGATAGTTTACCTCTCAGACCTGTGGAAGGGGAAGGTTTTTATGACCAAAGCAGAACTAGAGATCATTACTGATCACAAATAGAAAATTTCGATTATACCAAACTGAAAAGTTTTTGTACAAACAAAACTAATGCAGACAAGATTAGAAGGGAAGCAATAAACTGGGAAAATATTTTACAGTCAAAGGTTCTGATAAAGGCCTCATTTCCAAAATATATAGAGAATTAACTCTAATTTATAAAAATCAAGCCATTCTCCAATTGAAAATGGTCAAAGGATATGAACAGACAATTCTCAGATGAAGAAATTGAAACTATTTCTAGTCATATGAAAAGATGCTCCAAGTCATTATTAATCAGAGAAATGCAAATTAAGACAACTCTAAGATACTACTACACACCTGTCAGATTGGCTAAGATGACAGGAAAAAATAATGATGATTGTTGAGGGATGTGGGAAAACTGGGACACTGATTCATTGTTGGTGGAGTTGTGAACGAATCCAACCATTTTGGAGAGTAGTTTGAACTATGCTCAAAAGTTATCAAACTGTGCATACCCTTTGATCCAGCAGTGTTACTACTGGGATTATATCCCAAAGAGATTATAAAGAAGGGAAAGGGACCTGTATGTGCACGAATGTTTGTGGCAGCCCTTTTGTAGTGGCTAGAAACTGGAAACTGAATGGATGTCCATCAGTTGGAGAATGGCTGAATAAATTGTGGTATATGAAAATTATGGAATATTACTGTTCTGTAAGAAATGACCAACAGGATGATTTCAGAAAGGCCTGGAAAGACTTATCACGAACTGATGCTAAGTGAAATGAGCAGGACCAGGAGATCATTATATACTTCAACAACAATACTAGATGATGACCAGTCCTGATGGATCAGGCCATCCTCAGCAACGAGATCAACCAAATCATTTCTAATGGAGCAGTAATGAACTGAACTAGCTATACCTAGAAAAGAACTCTGGGAGATGACTAAAACCATTACATTGAATTCCAGTCCCTATATTTATGCACACCTGCATCTTTGATTTCCTTCACAAGCTAATTGTACAATAATTCAGAGTCTGATTCTTTTGTACAGCAAAATAATGTTTTGGTCATGTATACTTATTGTGTATCTAAGTTATATTTTAATATATTTAACATCTACTGGTCATCCTGCCATTTAGGGAGGGGTGGGGGTAAGAGGTGAAAAATTGGAACAAGAGGTTTGGCAATTGTTAATGCTGTAAAGTTACCCATGTATATATATCCTGTAAATTAAAGGCTATTAAATAAAAAAAAAAAAAAAAAAAAAAGAATGACATTATAGCACGTCAGATTTACTCTATCTCTCATAGGTTAGTCTACCTCTCTGATCTGTGCAGAAGTAAGGAATATGTGGCCAAAGAACAAGTAGAATACGTCATGGAATGCAAAATGGATAATTTTGATTATATAAAGCTTAAAAGTTTTTATACAAACAAAACCAATTCAGACATGATTAGAAGGGAAGCAATAAATTGGAGAAAAATTTTACATCCAAGGGTTTTGATAAATGCCTCATTTGTAAAATATATATTCTCCAATTAATAAATGGTGAAAGGATATTTACAAACAATTTTCAGATGAAGAAATTAAAACCATTTATAGTCATGAAAAAAGCTCTAAATCAATATTGATCAGAGAAATGCAAATTAAGGCACTTCTGAGGTACCACAACACACCTCTTGGTTTGAGTAAAATTACAGAAAAAGATAATGATGAATGTTGGAGGGGATGTAGGAAAACTAGAAAGCCAATATAATTTTGGTGAAGTTGTGAGCTGACACAATCATTTTAGAGA
The DNA here is from genome assembly GCF_902635505.1 of Sarcophilus harrisii. NCBI lineage: Eukaryota > Metazoa > Chordata > Mammalia > Dasyuromorphia > Dasyuridae > Sarcophilus > Sarcophilus harrisii. The sequence goes on from NC_045427.1 coordinate 67,954,998, forward strand.
GTAATGTGGATCTCCAAAGAGGTATCAAAGTGTGCATACCCATCTTTGATCCAGCAGTGTCTCTCCTGGACCTATATCCCAGAGATCATAAAAAAGGGAAAAGGACCCACATGTGCAAAAATGTTTGTAGCAGCCCTTTTTATAGTGTCAAGAAACTGGAACCTGAATGGCTTCCTATCTGTTGGAGAATATCTAAGTTATGATATATGAATGTTATGGAGTATTGCTGCATAAGAAATGATCAGCAGGATGATTTCTGAGAGGCCTGAAGAGACTTATATGAACTGATACTAAGTGAAGTGAGTAAAAGCAGGAGAACACTGCACAACACAATGGCAAGATTGTACAATGAGCAACAGTAATGGATGTACCTCTTTGCAATATCAAGTTGATTCAGGTTGCTTCCAATAGTCTTGTGATGAAGGGAGCCATATGCACCCAGAGAAATATCTGTGGGGACTGAGTATGTATCACAACATAATCTTTTTACCTTTTTATTTTTGTTTCCTTGGATTTTGTTATCTTTCTAGGTTTTTTTTTCCTTTTTGATCTGATTTTTCTTGTGTACTATGATAATTGTGAAAATCTGGATAGAATAGCTACACATTTAACATGTATTATTTGCCATATAGAGGAAAATTTAGGGGGGTGGGATGGAAAAAATAATTTGAAATGCAATATTTTGTAAAATTGAATGGTAAAAATTAACTAGGTATATGTTTTGAAAATAAACAGCTTTAATTTTAAGAAATGAACTGCTTGGATTGGCCCCATAGGTTTTAGTATGTTTTCTCATTTTGTCATTCTCTTGGATGAAATTATGGAATGTTTCTGTGATTTGTTGTTTGACCCACTCATTTTTAGAATTAGATTATTTAATTTCCAATTAGTTTTTAGTCTATCTAAAATACCATTTCCTGGCCTTTTATTAAATATAATTTGTATTGCCTTGTAGTTTGAAAAGGAAGTATTTACTAATTGTATGTTTAATTGTGAGATTTTTATGCCCTGATACATGGTCAAATATAGTGTAGGTATCAGGAATTACTAAGATAAAGATGTGTTCCTTTCTGTCCCTATTCAATTTTCTCCAGAGGTCTATCATATTTGGTTTTCTAAGACCTATTAACCTCCCCACTTTCTTTCTTGTTTATTTGTGCTTAGATTTGTATGATTTTACGAGGGGAAATTGAGATTCCTCCACTAATATAGTTTTGTTGTCTATTTCTTCCTGTAACTTGCTTAATATATTCTCTAGGAATGTGTATTCTCTACCACTTGGTGCATATACATTTATTATTGTTACTACTTCATTGTTTAAGGGACTTTTTATCAAGATATACTTTCCTTCTGTATCTCTTTTAATTACATCTATTTTTACTTTTGCTTTATCTGATATCAGAATTGTTATCCCTTTTTATTTTACTTCAGATGAAGTTTAATAAATTATGTTCCAGCCTTTTCTTCTGTATGTCTTCCTCTGTGTCAAATGTATTTCTTTTAAATAACATATTTTAGGATTTTGTTTTTAATCCACTCTGCTATTTGCTTGTTTTATGGGAGAGTTCATGCCATTCATACTTTTGTTCTATCTTTCCACCCTGTCATTAGTGGTATTTTTTATTTACCAATCCCACCCTCTAGTTTATCTTTTTGCAGCTATCCCCCTGCTCTTAGTAGTATTTTTTAACTCACCAAGCCTACCACCTTATTTTCTTTCTCCCCCAATTCTTACCATTTTTTCTAGTGTTTCTGCTCTCCCTTCTATCCAGAACTTCTCTTTTCTTTCCTCTTTCTCCTCTTACTTCTTTATAAGATTAGATAAAATTTTATATCCAACTGAGTGATTAAATTATTCCCATTTAGAGATCAGGCTACAGACAATATTTATCTCGCTTCCTTCTTCCTTTCATTGTAATAGGTCTTTTGTGCCTCTTCCTATGATCTAAATTGTCTAGTATACATCCCCTTTCCTCTTCTTCCAGTAATGACATTTTTTCCAATCTTTAATGTATTTTCTTTGATAGGATCACATCCACACCCTCTGCCCATGTAGTGCCCCCCTTCCCTTTGTATGGCCCAATAACAGATGGAGTACTCAAGAGTTAGAAATATAATTTTCCCGTCTAGGGGTATAAACAGTTTGTTCTAAATAATACATATTTTCTGTTTAGTTCTGTTTTTTTTTTCAATAAGAATGATTGAAAGTTTCTTACTTCACTGAAGATTCATTTTCTCCCTTGATAAATGATGCTCATTCTCACTTGCTTTAACCCAGGTTCCTTTGTCTGCTGGAATATGGTATTATAGACCTTCTTATCTTTTATTGTAGAAGCTGGTATATCCTAGGTGATCTTGATTGTTGCTCCTTATTATTTGAATTGTTTTTTATCTGGCAGTTTGCAATATTTTTCCCTTGAGATTGTAGTTCTGGAGTTTCACAATAATGTTTCTTGGGGTTTTCCTTGTGGTCTCTCTTTCTAAAGGTGATCTAAGGATTTTTTTTTTCAATGAGCATTTCCCCCTATGTATCTAGGGTAGTTTTCTTTGATGATTTCTTGAAGAATGCTATCCAGGCTCCTTTTTTGGTCATGGCCTTCAGGTAAGACAATAATTTTTAAATTAACTCTCCTGGATCTATTTTATAGTCGGTGTTTTTCTAATTTGATGTTTCACTTTTTTCCCCATTTTTAATTATTTTTAATTTGATTGATGGCTTCTTGCTGTCTCATAGAGTGATTATCTTCCATTTATCCCAGTCTAATTTTTCATGTGTCATTTTCTTCAGTTAGTTTTTGTCTCTGTTTTACCAGTTGGTTAATTCTACTTTGAAATTGTTTTTTTCCTCCAGTGGATTTTTTGGAGGGTTGGCCATTTGTATTTTTTTCAAGCCTTCTTTTTCCAAGCTGTTGATTCTCTCTTGCATATCTCTCACTTCTTTTTTCACTTTTTCTTCTACCTCTCTTATTTGTCTTTTACAGTCTTTCATGAGCATTTTGAAGAAGCCTTTTGGGTCCTGAGACCAATTTATAACATTCTGAGATTTCTTCTGTGGACATTTTGTCCTCATCTGCGTTGATGTTTTGTTCTTTCCTGTCACCATTATAGCTTTCTATTGTCAAGATTCTTTTCTTACTCATTTTCTTTCTTTGGTATTTCCTCTTTTACAATTTTTATAATTGAGTTCTGCTACTGGGGTAACTATGCACTATTCCAAGCTTCCTGTGTGGTTCTAAGCCTTGGCGTTGAGCAGGGGCTGCTAGTGTTTGTAGAGGTTAGCTTGCCTACTCTTTTCAAAAAAACAGCCAGATTTCCCAGAGTTTGCCTTTTGAGCTGGGATTGGAGGGTGGTCATTGATCTGCTCCTGTACTGAGTCATGACCAAGGATCTCAGTTGCTTATTTGCTATGATTAAGATCCTTTCAGGCTTTTCCAGAGTCTCTCTCAGCTGGGTGTTTCACTCGGGAAGACAGCCTTTTCTTGAAGTTTTTCCAGTCTATATTGAGCTGCAGAGACATTTCATTCTGTCAGACTCTCTTCAGAGGCTGGGTTTCATGTGATTTTCTAGGGAAACTGAGCAAGCTCAAGCAGCTTTCTAGCTTCACTCTGTAATCATGACTCTATATCCCCAAACTTTCATTGTTATAATTCTATCCACAATAAGCATACAAGAATTCAACTACATGTATTTGTTTATTGTTATTCTGGAAGGTAGGGATAAGACTAAGTGATATGTAAATATAATTTAGAATGTGTGTACTTGCAATTTTTTTTACTTATATGATTCATTAAAGTAGAACATATCCTTTTAAATTCATCTTTTATTCTAATATAAATATTAAGACCCTTTCCTCAAAATGTCATACTAACATATTAAATATAATGTAAAAGAAGGTGACACTGATTTTTAGGGGTGTGTGTGTGTGTGTGTGTGAGAGAGAGAGAGAGAGAGAGAGAGAGAGAGAGAAAATAATTCTGAAGTGGGTGGGGAGAATAGATTCATTTCTCTGACTTAGGGGGGAGGAAACAGAGTAAAAGGTTGACTTCTTCTTAATTACATATACTTTATTTGGAATCCTGAAAAAATAACTCTACTGGGAGTTTGATTCTTGTAGATGGGTACAGCTGGCACTAGAAACAGCTGTGGCTGGCAAACTGACACTGTAGGAAGCTAAAGTAGCAAATGTAGGGGCAGAAAATCAATTTGGAAGGACAAAACAAAAACAAAAACAAACAGGAGTTGATGAGAAATCCACCTTCTGTTTTTCATTCTATTTTGTTATGGTCTTAAAAAGCTATTGCTGACTATAATTTCTCCTCTCTTCTTCTCAAATACCTTGCTGCCTCTTCTTGAACACTTTCTCTAAAGGCTTTCTGTCTTTTCTTTCTAATTTTCATTATACTCATGTAGTTGTAACACCTGGTAAACATATTTGGACATTCTAACTTAGAATGTTGTATATTAGTCATTGTCTTTATTTTCCCTGTAATAAAATGACTAAATTTGGGGGAAGCTAGATGGATAGTGTACCCAAAGTCAAATCTGGCCTCAGATACTTAACAATTCTTGGCTGTGTGATCCCAGGCAAGTCACTTAATCACAATTGCCTTACAAAACAAACAGACAAAAAAAATCCCTTAAAGTATTTGACAAAGTAAAGCAAAATTTAATCATATGACCACTCCTTTGCTCAAAAAACTTCATCTTTTTCTCAATTGCCTTTAGGGAAGAAAAATGCCTTTTTTATGTTTTCAGACTTTCTTTACTTAGTTCTAATTGATTTAAAATTTTATTTAATTTTTAAAAAATAGAAAGAAGCAAAACAGAAAAAGAGAAGAAAACAGAAGAGAACATTGTGCAGTGCCCAGCAGATTCAGATAGAATTCAAAATTCATAGCAATAAATTATCAGTTCAAGAAAGAATATAGAATAATAGAGTATATATGTGAATATATCTATATCTATCTATGTAGCTATATCTTTATATTCATAAATTTTCATCTTTCTTTAGCTTCCTTATAGGTTATACTTTTTCCCTCTGCTGTACACTTTTTGAACTTTATTTTTCCGCATTCATTTCCCCACATCTCCATCCAGCAGGCTATGATTAAGAACAGATATGTTATATACATATATAGATATACATATATCCATCCATCCCCATTCCCACATATTCACACACAATGTGTGTATTCACATTCTGCTCTAACCTATTTTTACAGATTTACTTCACATATTCTCCTCACATAATTTATATTCTAATCAAACTAACTTACTATATTTTATTCAAACTCAGAATTGGATCACTTGCTCCTATGCTTTGCCACAGCCTGCCTTCTCATGTCAATGATGCTCTTTCTTTATCACTTCAGTGACTTGGAATCCTTAGCTACATTCAAAGCTTGAGTTGCTACCTTCTGTATTTAAGATGTCTTGTTCTCTCCAATTATTTTTTCTCCTTAATCACTGAGTACCCTCCCAAAGAATTTTCTCCTTAATCACTGAGTACCCTTCCAAAAAACAAAGTTTATGTATATTTCATATTCAACTTATCAGTTTGTGTGTATACATAGATATATATTTATATATAATATATGTATATCTATGTATACACACACACATATATATGCATTCATATATATGTGTATTATGCACATGTATGTGTGCATGTGTATGTGTGTATGAAATTGTTTTTCTCCTAGAAAAATCTAGGCTTATTGATGGAACAAGACCGTTTTTATCATTATGCTTTTTTAAAAAAGACAGTTCTCTAGATCATCTTCTTGGTAAATTCTTGTTGATTGATTGAATACTATAAAATTGAGAACATGAGGATTTGGAATGATGGTTTTATGTTATCACAACAAAAATAGAGAAGGTAAAGTTTTATACATCAGTTTTATACATGTTGAATCAAAGATACCTATGGAACTATCAGGTAGAGATATACAGCAGAAATAATGAATGGGAAATAACTAAATGGCATAGTAGATAGAGTATCAGCCCTGAAATCAGGAGGATATGATTTCAAATTTTGCCTCAGATACCCCAATTACTAAAATAATGATTAATAATAATTTTTAAAAGAAAAACACTGGAATTTAAAAAGAGTTCAATTTTGACTTTATGTCAAGAAATATTTTTCTAACAATGGCAGTTATCAAAAGTGGTTACACATTACTACTCATTGACTAGATAAAGTGTCCATTCATTTGTTTTTATCCTTCACTCAACTATTGCATTTGTCACTGTTTATCAATATATTTCTCTAGATACTCTTTAATTTCTGGCTTTTCAGAACACTGCCTTGTCCTGATTTTCTTAGTGTGAATTGCATATCTCTCAAAAGTTGTTTGCTTTAATGTTAATCCATTTTTTTAAATTTTACTTTCACCCAAATTTAACAATTTGTCAAAATGCAGTATTTCTGCCTTTATAATATCTCTCACATCTAATCCTTTTCTTTTATTCATACAGATATACTGTATTCATTTTCGTCTCTTATCTCAAGTATTTCATTGATGGTCTTTCCTGAAGCCTCTCATTATTCCAGTTTATTCTACAAGCTATTACTAAAAAAAAAATTCCATTAAGAATGAATTTTATCATATAACTGTCCTACTTAATCCATTTGAGTGGTTTCTTATTGATTTTAGGTTAAAATATGAACATCTCTTGGAACTTCTAAAGTTCTACATCAGGCATAGGAAATAGTTGACTAGGATGACCACAGATGATGAGCTGAAAGCTAGGCACAAAACCTTCCACCACTTGAGTTCCAGAAATTGATAATTTTGTATGAAAACATTTAAGAATATTATAACTGCAATAAAAAAAGATAAATTGAAAGAATCTACCAATCTTCTCCTGAAAGAGATTCCAAAATGGAAACATCCAGGAATATTACAACTGTAAAATTACAATTCCTACAACAGTAAAGAAGCAGATATATTTGATTTGAGCATATGGGATGGGTAGGAGGTCTCTGCTGTTGCTTATGTTGATTAATGCTAATCTACAAAGACAAATACACAGGACTTGATTCAGATGATTGACTTTGCTTGAGTTGCTGCAGATTTCAGTGATCTTTGACTGCCAGATAATGGCATAAAAATGCAAGCATTTTTTTATTGGTGAATGTGTGTAACTTTATCTCTTTGTGGATATAGGCCACGCTGCCAAGACACACTTGTGAATGTGAATGTGTTTGTGTGTGTGTGTGTGTGTGTGTGTGTGTAAGATTAGGGTAAGAAGGAAGCCAATGTGTGCTAAAATGGACAACAGAGACCTATTAGAATCTTTTTTTCTATAACAATTAACTTGATATGGCTAGTGAACCATATTAACTGTTTCCTATAGTACCTATCTTTCAAAAAGATCAATTATATCTTTGGCAGACAGGATCAGACAATAAACCTCTAGTCATTTTCTCTTGCCTCAGTGAACAGTCAGTGAATATTTTTTAAAGTACAATTTAGTCAAGTTTCAAACATCTCCTCCCTCATGGATTACTTGAGCTTTTAACCTTCACTAATACATCTGAAACTCAAACTTATTACAAAATATTTTAGGGCCAAAAAGAATACATTTGTCTCACTGGAATTCCACTTATATTTACATGTCAAAAGGAAAAAAAGTCATGTTGGGAAATATTCTTTTTCACTGGACATGTTACATCTAATTTACTAAATTATTGTCTTCTTCATATACCCCTTTTCCTAGTCAGAGTTTAAAAAAGGTATTCCTCTTTTCATAAATCTATTTCTATTTTTTTCCTTAATAGGGGCAAAATTAAGAACTCACTGTGCTTGAATCTCTAAAATCTTTAATATGTTGCCTAATTTTTTTCCAGGGGCATAAGGGAAATTCTTCAAGGATGTTTTAGCACTCAAACAGAGTGTGTGAATGAAATCAGAGTGATAGTCCAAGTGAGAAGAAATCAATAGCCTGTCATCAGTATGTTGTTGTTGAAGATGATGATGATGATGATGGCTGGACTATTTCTATAATCTTTTAATTAAATTCTCAGTTTCAAGTCTCCTCCTCTTCAGTCCATCCTCCAGAGATTTGCCAACAGAATAGTCTTAAAGCTTAAGTCTGATGTTATCACTCCCTTACTTCTAAAATTCAAGTGCCCTCTCCTTTCCTCTTGCAAAAAACAAATAAATAAATAAAAACTCTTTTCAAAATCTTTCACAACCTGACTACATCCTATCTTCCTTGGCTTATTCCATATGATTCACTTTAAATAGGGGTATAGTAGTAAATGTTTAACAACTAGTTTTACAGAAAATTATAAAGACATCACTTTTAAACTTAAGGTACATCATAACTATTCCCCCAGTGCTTTCTTCAGTCTAGACAATCAAAGAAGGTACTACAACAGGTACATATTCATATATTTATTTAACTATTAAATCTATGTGTAGGTACATGTATGTGTTATTTCCACAACTGGATTTTATTGTTTACTTATTATACTGTGCTTAATCCAGTACCTGGCAATTAATAGACACAAATACTTGTTGATTGAGTGATTGACATGAAGTAGGCCCACATTATAAATCCAATTCACTTTACCTGGTGCCATATTGTGCCTCATGGAGCTAGTACCAGCAAGAGACAGGCTTGAGAATATAACACTTCCTTGTGATGCTATATTGGCTTTTACATTTTATTGGACTTCTTTTTTTAAGCAGTCTCATTTCTTCCTGTTGAGGAGCTAAATTAAGTATGCTTGTGCATTTAAATGGGTTGCATTACATGGTAGACACATCCTTTAGTTTCTAGATTGTGCTTTTATTTTCAAAACCCCTGAAACTTCCAGGTAGATCACCAAATCCTGGCAGCTTTTAGGGATCTGGATTAAGGTAACTATGCAGCTACAATCAAGCAAGGTCCCACATTTTCTAAGGTTCTAACATTGGTGGGAGGTAAGAGGAGGTATCAAATTGGATTTAGTGAAAATAGGATTGTTGACAAGCATGGTAAGAATCTTAAAAAGTTATTGGCTCAGATGCCACAAGCTAATAAGGTTATATTAAAGCAGATGCAATCATTAATCAGCCACCTCCACTTTGCATGTTCAGGCCTTCTGGCAGACAGATTTTTTTTTTTTTTCTCCTGCCTTCTGACTACTTCAGTGACTGAAAAGATTAGAAAGTTACATAATTGCATTAGGATAACAAGGCAGTTCAGGGAGACACTGATACCCTGATGGTATTTTTAGAACAATTTGGTGCAGCTGCCATTACTGTCTCATTGAGAGGCATCTTCATTTGTCAGAGCAGAAGGAGAAAAGAGAGTCTATCACCTATTCTGTAGATTAGAGGGTACTTGAAAGATGGCTAGACAGGAGCAACAGGGAAGAGTAGTGTTTTGAGGAAAATAAAGACATTGCTGGCACTTTCTATCAGGAGATATTATCACATTTACATGTTAACAGTTGAAAATAAAGCATCTGTTCTTAATCTTAGCTTGTATCTTTGTTGTCGTTTGGTCATTTTTTTCAGTTGTGTCCAACTCTTTGTGATCCCATTTGGGGTTTTCTTGACAAAGATAGTAGAATGGTTTGACATTTCCTTATACAGCACATTTTTCAGATGAAGAAACTGAGTCAAACAGGCTTAGGAGCCTTGCCCAGGTCACACAGATAATAAATATCTGAAATCAGATTTCAAGGTTAATGTTTTTTGACTCCAGGCCATTTAACATCCCTGAGATTCATTTTCATCATGGGTAATAGGAGAGGGTTTGGACTGGATAGCCTCAAGGGTTCCTTGAGGTTCTACATTTATAATCTTATGAATGTCCTGGTATGTTACATCCATTCACTTTTCTTCCTGTCCAAAATACAATTTTGTATTGATGATATAAATACTTATTTATTCTACATATCTACTGCACTTTCTTTGTCTCTGTCTCTCTGTCTCTCCCCCTCTCTTTTTTTCTCTGTCTCTGTCTCTCTTTCTCTCTCTCTTTAAATGCCCCCATGAATTTGTCTTTCTGAGTTGCCATATTTTTCAAAAACACTGTTTTTGGTTAACTCTCTCTCCCTCTCCCTATTCCTTTTCCTCTTTTTCTCCTTCTCCCTCTTCTTCCCTCCTCCCCCCCCCCCCCCCCCCCCCTTCCCCCCCCCCCCATCTACCTACTTACATATTTACTTTCCTTTGCATATTGGACAATCCTGGGTCATAGCACTTGTATCTATTTCTGTATTAACATTTAAAAAGTCAGTCTAGTGGAAAGAACATTAGATTTGGAGTCAAAAGTCATTGGAATTCCAGTCCTTTCTTTCCTACTTACTAACTCTAAGATTATGAGAAAATTACAGCCTCTCCTAATTTCATTTTCCACATTTGTAAAATGGGAATAACTACTTTCTTCTCAGGAATGTTGTGAAAACCAATGAGATGATGTAAATAAAGCAAACTATAAAATGCTGAATGAATATCACCTATTATTTATTATTGTTTTTGTTTATTCTAATTATTGACGCCTCCTTGTCACCAATACAGAGATTGACACACACTTGCTTAGTAAATGTTGATTGATTCATTAAGAGAGGAAGATCACTGTTAGATATTTGTTGCATAGATCATCATACATTAATCAATCTATTAATCACTAACTGTTTATTTAGCACCTAATATGTGCCAGTAACTATACTAACACTATGGATACAAAAGGAGGTAAAAGACAATCATGATCTCAGTGAGCTTATCATCTAAGAGGGGAGATGACTTGCAAACAAATATATGCAAAGTAAACAATTCACAGAACAAAATAAACTATATACAGGATTTTAAAAAAAAATAACAGAATTAAATAGATTTGAGGAAGACTTTGTGTAGAAGAAAGAATTTTATTTGTCACTTAAAATAAGCAAGAGAGGTCAATAGTTAGAGCAGAGGAGGGAAAGTATTGAAGAAATTGGGATAAGCCAGCAAAAATGCCCAGAAACAAGAGAAGTGTCTTGATAATGGAACAGCCAAGAAGCCAGTGTCCCTGAATTGAAAAGGATATTGGAAAATTAGGTATAAGAAAACAAGAAAGGTATGTCAGGACTATGCTACAGATGCCTTTGAATGACAAGAAGGACATTTTGTATTTTCTTCAGGGAACAAAAGGCAGGTTCGGAAGTTTATTGAGGAGAGGGTGTCACATCATCAGGATCCTGTTTTGTTTTAATCACTTTAGTGGCTGAATGGAGAATGGATTGAAATAAATAGACACTAGAGGCAGGCAAATACACCAGCCAGTTATTTAATAGTCCAAGTTTTAGTAATTAGCTTCTCTACCAAAGGGAAAACAGTGTGAGACGATGAAAGGGGACTTAAGTGAGAAATGATATAACAGTAAAATTTGAAAGGCATTAGCTATAACTTAAAAATGAAGTATGACAAGCAGGACCAAGAGATCATTATATACTTCAACAACAGTACTATATGATGACCAGTTCTGATGGACCTGGCCATCCTCAGCAATGAGATCAACCAAATCATTTCCAATGGAGCAGTAATGAACTGAACCAGCTATGCCCAGCAAAAGAACTCTGGGAGATGACTAAAAACTATTACACTGAATTCCCAATCCCTATATTTTTCCCACCTCCATTTTTGATTTGCTTCACAGGCTAATTGTCCAATATTTCAGAGTCTGATTCTTTTTGTACAGCAAAATAACAGTTTGGTCAGGTATACTTACTGTGTATCTAATTTATATTTTAATATATTTAAACATCTACTGATCATCCTGCCATCTGGGGGAGGGGATGGGGGGAAAGAGGGGAAAAATTGGAACAAGAGGTTTGGCAATTGTCAATGGTGTAAAGTTACCCATACATATAACCTGTAAATAAAAGGCTATTAAATTTTTTAAAAAATGAAGTATGAGAAAGAAACCCTGGATGAGTTCTAAGTTGTGAGCTTGAGGGACAGAGATGATGAGGCCACTCTCTATTATAATAGGGAAAATAGTAGTGGGAGAAAAGATCATGAGTTCTACTTTGGACATATTGAGCTTAAGATGTCAATTGAATATCTTATTTGAGACGTCTGAAAGACAGTTAGAGATACAAGATTGGAGGTCCACAAAGGATTCCAGCAGAAAAGATAGATTTGAGAATAATCAGTATACAGATAACTATTGAATCTATGGGAACTGGTAATATCACTGAGTGAGGTGGCAAAAAAAAAGTAAAGTGATCTCAAGATAGAACTCAAAGAGTCACTTACAGTTAGACATTGTGATCTGGAGGAGGACAGAGTAAAGGAAACAGAGAAGCGTTAGGCAGACAGGAGGAAAACGAGGAGAAAGTATCCTGAAAATCCAGAGTGAAGAGCGTATAAAGGAGGAGTGATCAATGATATCAAAATTTTCAGAGACATATGGTATAATAATCATAGAAAAAAAGTTCACAAGATTTGATATGTATAAAATCGTTAGTTACTTTGGAGAGAACAATTTCATTGGAAATCTGTCAGAAGACAAATTGCAAGAAGTTAATAAGAGAGTAGAAGAGAAAAAATAGAATCACATCTTGTAAATGGCATTTTCAAGGACTTTAGCTACAAAGAGGAGAAGAGTTAGGGAATATCAATGGGGATAAATGAATAAAGTGAGGGTTTCTTCAGGATAGGGAAGATTTGGAATGGTTTTATGTAATATTCTTCTCTAAAATATAATATTCTTTGGGAACAGGTTTCTTAGGGGCTTCTGGAGACAAGCCTTAGTTTCAGTTCAGTTCAATAATCACCTCACATGAAGCCAGGAGTTAAAGCCCAAATCCTTTATTGTCTCCTTTGAAGTCTTTTTTCTTTTCCTGGAGCCCAGTTAGCTTTCTTAGAGGCCTATCTCTCTCCTTGGTTCGGAGAGCTTAAGCTGCCTTCTCTGGCTTGTGAATCTGCTCGACTGAATCCTGGCTTCTGAATCTCCCATAGTCCAAACATTTCTACTTCAGTCTCCAGTCAGCACAAAGGTGAAGATGGAATGAATCTGTCTCCTCCTCTGAGAGTGGGCTTGTTCTTTGGCCCTGAGAGCTCTTCCTTATATATGCTCTCTTAAAGGTGTGAATCTTGTGGAATTATAGTAAGTACTAAGTATATGTAAATTAGAGAATCATTATCTCATCAATTCCACTTACTTAGGACCTTGTAAGAATCCTAACAGTTTTAGGTAGTGAGAATAAGAATTAATAGAGAAGAAAAGACTGACAGTGAAATAGGGGGATGGCAGAGAAGACAATTGATCAGAAGAAAACATGAATAAAATGGAAATGCTTCAACTATGAAATGCTTGATTAGAAAGGAAGTCACTTTATTTTGTGAAACAGTGATAGAAAAGGATTAAGTAATAGAAGGCATTTAACTTATATGGGATAAGAAGAAGGGAAAAAGAAGGAATTCCCAGTGAATGATTTAAACTTTGTAAGTAAAATGTGAAGAAAGTTCCTTAGCTGAGAGAATATTATGAGGGGAGAGACATGAGAAGTTTTTGGAGGGATGAAAAGGTTTGAAAAAGCTGTGCTGGAAAGTGAGATAGTGAGTTAATAAGAGAGCTATTTGGAGGACAGCTAAACAGCAGTGAAGGCCTAGTTAAGTTATGTAACAAGAATTTGTAGTGGACGCAGAATGGCTGCATGATTTTCTCCATTTTATTTAACAGCACATGTATAGGACCAAAAGCTGACAAATTGTGGTAATCATCCAGGGCTGTGGCCTGGCGGGTCAAAATTTATGTTATGATAATTGAGATAAGCATTCAAGAGAAGAAGTAAAAGATATAGAGCTAAATTGGTTACCAAGGAGTTGAGATGATAAGAGGAGAGAGAAGCTAGTACAAGGGAGATGGCTAGGAAGAGAATTGAAGGATCAAGAGTTTAAATATCACAGTGTCAAATGAAGAGTAGGATTATATAAAGGAATGTGGAAGAAAAGGTGAAAAAGTTAGTGGATTATAGTCAGATAAGGGCATTTCAGAATTTTTGTATATAGAGATGGTACATTTGCAGGTAATGACAAAATCAAAGGTGGGACCATATTTGTGTGTGATTGAAGTTGCATGTCTCAGGAATGTTCTGGCTTCCAGTTACTTTCCAAGTTTATTTCATATTAAATCTCTTAATGAACTCTCCAAATCAGCAAAAAAAAAAAAAAAAAAAATGGCCTGAAAGCTATACTTTGTGCACAATATTTTATTTTTCTCCTCTTTGCCTTTGCAGAAATGGTCTAGCCTATGCTTGAAAAACATTCCCTTAATCTTTCATATCCCCTATCATCCTTCATAGCAATACCTCAGGGGCCATATCTTGATCTTGAACAATCTTGCCAATATCATTTTTGACTCTCCTTAAGAATTATATGGTTGCACTTTCCATTTATTTACTTTTCTGTGTATTGTTTTTGTCTCTATTGAAAACAAACTCCTTAAAGGCAGGATCAGTTTGAATATTATCATTATATCACCATCAATTTTGCATGTACTAAATGCTTAATGAATATTTACTGATTTTTATCTAATCATATCATGTGGTTATCTTGGTTCAGAGACAAATGCTCACCAAAATATCAACAATAGAATAAGGTGATGCTGTCCATTAACTAGTTACTAATTCTAAAGTTGCTGTGCCAGGCACCTCTGACCCCTAAGGAACATATTTGGCCACTCTGTTGAAGCAACTGTGCAGAGACAACACAGGTTGTTTTTTATCTACTTGGACTTTTTTTTTCCTTTTGAGTGAAAACTAAAATATGCACTATAATGAACGTGAAAAAATGAATAGAGCCCATCAAAAGTTTAATGCCAATTTTGCTAAGACTAGAGCAACTATCCAGTTAATTCCATATTTGTTCTAAAGATTGACTTTTAAATTAGACAGCTGTTCAAACCCAACCACCCCATTGATTTCTAGTTACTATGTTCCCAATTCTTCATTTGCCTGGGTCACATCCCTGCAGTGAGGTTCATTTTGGGAATGGGGTAGTAGAGCCAGATTACAAGTAAAATCAGTTTGCTTGCCAAATTTCCAGCAAAGCACATATATTTCTTCCTAAGCATCTGATTTTAAGCACAACTGGCTAATTTCTCTCCTGACTTCCAAATGAGACTTCAGTAGTGGTGCAAGAGTTTCATAGGAGTTAGAGATTTACAAACCGCTGATTGACTTAGTTAAGGAAATTCTGGTCTGCCAAGTATGAATTCTACTGCTAGATAGTTCCTCAATGCTCTCACCTAAACAAAAACAAAAACAAAGTAGGGTAGATAAAATATCAATCTTTTTTGTTACATTTTCTACTGAATTATTTCTCTGATAGTTCCTAGTTTTGTAAATGTGATGCTCATTTTTTAAAGGTAGTGTCAGCAGAGCACAAATTCTAAAGTTTACTACTATTTGGAAAAACATATACACCAATTAATATGCACTGTGTTATATTTCCCAAGAACTCTTATTAAAAAGACCTTGGGAACTCAGCAGGGTTGGGGAGTAAGCACAGGGTGAGATGCCACTGTCCAATGCTTCCTTAATTTCAAAGTATTATAGAAGTAGTGTTACAACCAATGTTTTTTTAGAGTGAGAGAATTCTTTATTCAGAAATTCTCATGAGAAGCATGGTAAAACACCAGAATGCAGAAGTAAAAGCAAGTTTTATTGTTAGTTCAGTCCTTTACCCCTCCCTTCAAGGATTGAATTGGTCTGGATCAAATTTCCAATCTGAGTTATAATTGGTTGGATTTACAATCTTTTTTATTCAATCATTTCATGTATCCTGTCATTGAGCCTAATCAGTTTGGACTAGTTTAGCCCTGGATTCTTTTATTAGGAACTTTGTTGTTTAGCTAGTTCCTTGACTCACACAGTGGTTAGTTGGAGATATCTTAAGATATTTCATCACAACCTTCATTCTGTTTTGACAATATCTGTGAAAATCTAATTTCTCATACTCCTCACACAGTCTAAGTTAAAATAGGCTTAGTGACATAATAGCCTAGACTAGATAATGATTTTATTTATTTTTCTGTTTATTTGAGTGTAAGAATTTATTAAAATTATCTATGAAGAAACTAAGTTTGTTGTTCCTCTTGATGAAATAAGCGCATGAACCTCTAGAAAAAACACTGACTCTTAATAATTTAAAACTTTTTTTTTTTAATTCCATATTGCAATCTTACAGCCTGGTTAACTTTGGATATGTCATCAATTTTCTTGATCTCAGCTTACTCTGGAAAAATGCCGATACTGGACCAGATGATCTCTCAGGTCACTTTTCCCCTTCAAAATGTCAAAGCATTCTACTGAGAACTTAGGGATTAGAAGGTAGACTCAAAGGAGATGACAAATATTCAAGTTCTTTGGAATAAAATACTTTAATCAGAATTCTACTGGAAAAATTAGGGTTTTGTTTGTTTATTTGTTTGTTTTCAATGGAATTCTTTCACTGACAGATAATTTCTGCGTTATGACAGAAGTGAGTGATCATCAGTCAAGAGTAGTGAGTCAATAAGCATTTATTAAGGGCCTACTGTATGGCATACATTGTCATAAGTGCTAAGAGGATATTAAAATATAAAGACCCTTTTCTTAAGGAATTTTCAATCTAATGGGAAGACAATAAGTAAACAAATATGCGAAAACAACCAAGAAGCTATATACAGGGCAAAGAGAAAGGAAAGGGAAGGCACTAGAATTAAGAGAGAATGGGGAAAGCTTACTATAAAAGAAGGGATTTTTGTTTGGCAATAAAGGAAGCTAGAAAAGTCAGTAGGTTGAAATGAGGAGCAAGACCATTACTGACATGGTGGGAAAACCAAACAGACTGTATAGGTATAAGAGATGGAGCGTTTTACTAATCAATGTCGAATTAACCTTCATTTTTACATAATATGCCCCCAGGATGTCATCCAGCTTGTGTTTGAAAGCCTTTGATGAATGGAGACCCCTTGAATGCCAGTAAAGATCATACAACATATACATTGGCTAGATTTAAAGTTTAGTGAGTATCTCTGTAAAAGTTAAATTTTCCTCTTTGAAACTTCTAACCATCTTTTCTGCTTTATTCCCTTGGACAAACATTCTCAAAGAACACTGTGAATGCCTGAAAACAGCCTTTCTGCCAAATCTAATAATTATTTTGTCTAAGCTAAGTATGCTATTTCTTTTTATCAATCTTCTCACAATTATGGATGTTTCCCAGCTTATCATGTTTTGTTAGTTTGATTTTAGATTGTACTACTTAGAACTGAACACAACACTCCATAAATTTTCTGATATGGATAAAATGTAGCTAGATTTGCACCTACATGTTTCTAAAATCTATGCCTTTTTAATGTTATTCATGATAAATCACTCATTTTCTTCCTGTCATATCATGTTCTTGGATCACACTGATTTCATAATCCAAAAAAAAACCTAGATATTTTTTAGATCAACTACTAACTAAACATACCATTTGGGACAGCTAGATGGCATATATATGGAAGTTCATCCTCTTGAGTTCAAACCTGACTTCAGATTCTTCATAGTTGTTTTTCTCTGGGCAAACTACTTAACACTGTTTCCCTCACATTCCTCATTTGTAAAATGAGCTAAAGAAGAAAATGCTAAACTACTCCACGATTTTTGCCAAAAACATACAAACAAATACAAATGGAGTCCTGAAGAGTTAAACACTACTGAGAATATTACTGAATACTACAACAAACATATCTTTCCTATTTGTACTTGTGTAGTCATTTTTTGAAACCAAATAAATGATTTTACATGTAAGACTAATAACTTCTTATTAGATTGTGTCCAGCATTTCAGTATGTTAAGAGGTATTTGAATCTTAACTGTGTTATCCATTCTATTGACTATTTTATTCCTTCAAAGTTTTGAGGAAAGAATAGAGTTGAATAGTCAATCACTGTATATAAAATTTGGACACATAAAGACATATTTTCTACAATTTCTTTTCACAAACCCTATGTTGCACCCAATATGGAAAATGTTGAGTCCCGATCCTCATTCTTCTCTCTACATGGCTTGTCTAATTCTGGAACTCTTGCCTTGAAAGGACTTCCTCACCTCATTCTTAAACTTTAACCTAAAATATCTAGTTTTTATTATCTTTTCCTTATCTCACGTCTTTTAACTCAATTTTTATCTTAATCAAGCCTTGTCTAACACATAGACACACACACACACACACAAACATACACTTTCTCCAGAAGAAAAAAGGCTTCTGTTTTCTTATGTTTCTTTATATAATACTCTGTTTAGACCTCATAACTGTTTTTCTCTCATTCAACCCTGTGTCATCAATATACTTTTTATGCCTCCAGGGCTAAGTAGGATGCCTTGAACTTAATGAAATCAAGCAGGTACTTAAGAACTGTTAATGGCTGACTGATGAGAAATATGATGAAGCTCATGAACCTTAGAGCATCCTTACTTACAAAGGAAGACCTATGTAGAGCCAGGTCTCTTTCTAGTACATGAAATTACCTACCTCCTTAGGCATTTTCTTTCTTCTTGGCACTTCATAATGATTTCTCAGAACTTTTGACTCTTGTATTTGCCTTTGTCCTCAGTGACTATCATTATGTTTTCAAAAAATGGTGGATTCCACTATTTTGTGTTATGACACACCTCTCAAAGTAAATAACCCTTTATTGATATAAAGAGAAGTCAAATTTTTTTAGTGTATAAATATCACATATACCTAGTATATTCTCCAAAATGCTTTTCCCAAGCAGCCATAATTTTAATACCTAGATTTGAAGCTCAAAATGATACAGCAAATCTACATAGGATTCATGTATAAATGACAAGGTTTTGATTCTAATGCTGAAGTATGGTCATTATGCAAAAATGACCTTTATGCTAGTAAATGTGGTAATTCTATATAAATGACATTCTTGCCCAGACTTAGTTAATAAGTAAACATTTTCTAACTGCTTGTGATGTAAACTCAAGCCTCAATTTAAACCAGTATTTTTTTCAACTTTATTTCTTGCTTTGTTTCTCAGCTATTGCACAAAGTATGTTAAAAGCTGACAAAAATTTATCAGAATAATTCAGCTCATTAAAACATCATAACCTTTTTTCCCCCAGACTGAGGCAAAAGTGATCAAAGGATGATGCATTCAAGCCTTTCCCAAGTAATGACAACATCTTTCATATCCAACTCCACCCTTATTGCTACTATCCTTGTTTTGTCGTTTCCCCCCCCCCGCCACATGCTGTGGGTTGCTATAGGGGTGAGTATGTGTATATCTGTCTGTCTCTGTCTCTTTTTGTCTTTCCATCTTTGTCAATCTGTCTCTATCTCTGTATCACTTCTATGTGTCATTCTTTGTCCCTCAGTCACTTTCTGTCTAAGTCTCATTTTCTCTCTCTCTTTCTCAGCATTTCCATAGATATAAATAGTCTCATTGCTTCCAGTCTTTTTCCTTTCTACTCTATCCATCCATTCAGAACACAACTGCCAGATCGGATCTTATTACTTGAATACTTGGGAGGTTTGGGTGGCTTTTTACTCTATCTGGGTCAAAAATTCAAATTCCTTAGCTTGGCCTTTAAAAGCTCTAGCCTTTGCAATTCTTTTAACTCATTCTATCTTTTACAATCCAATCGGTATTCTTCCTTGACATGACAATGTCTCTTCTGCTTAACTACCTTAGTAGAGGCTACCCTTAATGCTTAGCACACATTCTTTTCTCACCATTGCCTTTTTAGTTTCTTTTATGTGCCATTTCAGGTACCATATCCTGGGAAAAAAACCTTTCTTGATCTCTCTTGTGGGTGGTACTTTTTCTCTCTTTAAATTATTAGTGATTGTATTAATATAAATATATATGTTATATTTCTCATTAAAGAAGTGGCTGATACTTTGGTGTTTTGTGTCATTGTGTGTGTGTGTGTGTGTGTGTGTGTGTATTTTGTGATGGAGAATTATTAGTACTTAATGCAATGCCTTGCCTATAATAGATGCTAATGCTAATTACCTTAAAATAATAATAATAATAATTACTATTTATATATTAAGTTTAGCAAAATGATTTACAAAAATTAATTTGGTGGATCTTTACCATTATCCTGAGAGGTAAATGCTATTATTATCTCCATTTTATAGATAAGAATGCTGAAGCATAAAATAAGTGACATGCTAAAGTTCACAAAACCAGTAAGTTTCTGATATCAAATGCTTTACTCTCAGATTTTTGATTCTAGGTCATGCCTTAGATATAAGGAAATTAGAGCTCTGAGAAATTTATTTGTCTATAAGAAAAAAAAATAGGATAAAACAGTCAACAAATATAGCAACCTAGTCTTTGACAAACCCAAAGATCCCAGCTTTTGGGATAAGAACTTAACTGTTTGATAAAAATTGCTGGGAAAATTGGAAACTAATATGGCAGAAACTAGGCATTGATCCATACTTAACGCCATGCACCAAGATAAGGTCAAAATGGGTTCATGACCTAGGCATAAAGAATGAAATTATTAATAAATTAGAGGAACACAGGATAGTTTACCTCTCAGACCTGTGGAAGGGGAAGGTCTTTATGACCAAAGCAGAACTAGAGATCATTACTGATCACAAAATAGAAAATTTCGATTATACCAAACTGAAAAGTTTTTGTACAAACAAAACTAATGCAGACAAGATTAGAAGGGAAGCAATAAACTGGGAAACTATTTTTACAGTCAAAGGTTCTGATAAAGGCCTCATTTCCAAAATATATAGAGAATTAACTCTAATTTATAAAAAATCAAGCCATTCTCCAATTGAAAATGGTCAAAGGATATGAACAGACAATTCTCAGATGAAGAAATGGAAACTATTTCTAGTCATATGAAAAGATGCTCCAAGTCATTATTAATCAGAGAAATGCAAATTAAGACAACTCTAAGATACCACTACACACCTGTCAGATTGGCTAAGATGACAGGAAAAATAATGATGATTGTTGGAGGGATGTGGGAAAACTGGGACACTGATGCATTGTTGGTGGAGTTGTGAACGAATCCAACCATTTTGGAGAGTAGTTTGGAACTATGCTCAAAAAGTTATCAAACTGTGCATACCCTTTGATCCAGCAGTGTTACTACTGGGATTATATCCCAAAGAGATTATAAAGAAGGGAAAGGGACCTGTATGTGCACGAATGTTTGTGGCAGCCCTTTTGTAGTGGCTAAAACTGGAAACTGAATGGATGTCCATCAGTTGGAGAATGGCTGAATAAATTGTGGTATATGAATATTATGGAATATTACTGTTCTGTAAGAAATGACCAACAGGATGATTTCAGAAAGGCCTGGAGAGACTTACACAAACTGATGCTGAGTGAAATGAGCAGGACCAGGAGATCATTATATACTTCAACAACAATACTATATGATGACCAGTTCTGATGGACTTGGCCATCCTCAGCAATGAGATCAACCAAATCATTTCCAATGGAGCAGTAATGAACTGAACCAGCCATGCCCAGAAAAAGAACTCTGGGAGATGACTAAAAACCATTACATTGAATTCCCAATCCCTATATTTATGCACACCTGCATTTTTGATTTCCTTCACAAGCTAATTGTACAATATTTCAGAGTCTGATTCTTTTTGTACAGCAAAATAACATTTTGGTCATGTATACTTATTGTGTATCTAATTTATATTTTAATATATTTAACATCTACTGGTCATCCTGCCATCTAGAGGAGGGGGGGGGGTAAGAGGTGAAAAATTGGAACAAGAGGTTTGGCAATTGTTAATGCTGTAAAGTTACCCATGCATATATCCTGTAAATAAAAGGCTATTAAATAAAAAAAAGGAAAAAAAAAGAAAAAAAAATAGAACTAGTATTCATATTGAGGTCTTCTGGTTCTATTCTCCTTATATAGAGAAATTATTAGCCTTTTCTTGTATCATGGATATCACTGGTAATCTGCTAAAGCCTTAAGGTTTCTTATCAGAATACTTTTTTGAAGTAGATAAAATACATTGGATTACAAAAGAAATGAATTGTAGTAAATTAAAGTGAATAGATTTTTTTAAAGTTTACAGAGGCCAGGTCAGTACTGTTGCAATACTTACTATTTCAATCAAAGCATCTTTAAAAACCTGAAGTTCCTTGTCTATTGTCAATATCAAACTGTTCACTGTCTTCTCTCAAGTTTTCTTTGTGTTTCATATAATTTCAGAAATCTTTTCATTCTTTGTACTTATATCTCCAATGACTAGCACATTGAATGACACAAAACAAATATATAATATTTGGATTAATATACATTTTTTTATCCTCACTGTCAGAAATTTGATTCAGACAGGGGTGTTTTATGCATGGTTTTTTGTAGTATATTCCTAAGGTATCATTGCCTAAGTTATTTCCTGTATCCAATTCATTCTCTAGAGCACTGACTGATTAATCTCTTGAGATTGTCACATCAGTGGCTTTCTAAATCACTATATGATTGTTATTTTTGAGCTCAAACATCTTCAGTATTTTCATGTTGCCTAAGTTATAAAATCCCTAGTCTAGCAATCAAGTCTCTTTTACATCTTGCTTTCAAACTATCTATCCAGACTCATTTTAAATTTTCTTCTCTTCTACTTCCCCCAAGTACCTCACATTTCCACTTTGTCCTATTTATATTGCCATACTCTACTGATGTTTCCCTGCTCTTGTTTGATCTATTATAATAGGTTCCAAATCATTCATCCCTTCTTCCCTGTACTGCCTATTTTTCAATAGTTTCTAAGCTGAAGTTACTAAAGCATATGCATGACCATGAGAGTTTCCTCCTCCAAAAAACTCCAGCCCCTCCCTATTATCTTTACAATCAAATCTTGAACAGGGATATGGATATTAAACCATTAATTTTGTTCCAACCTAAAATCCCTTTTATTCCATTCACATTTGTGAGTTTTTGAATAGCTTGATCACAGGAGCCACTTAATTCTTGGAGCTTTCTCTGATCACATTAACTTCCATTGCTCTTTCCTATTTCAAACACTTGAAGAATTTTTGACCTAGTGTCTTTGTTATATTGTTAAGTACACCTCTTTCATACCTCTTCCTCTTTCTCTACAACCAGTATAATTCAGGCTCTTCAATGGCAAGATAAGTGCTGTTCTGCGTTTTCACCTTATCAGCATAGTGTTTTTTGCTTTATTGGTTACATGTTAAAAGTCTGATGAAAGTGAAATATCAAAGTAGTTAGAGAGAAAAGCCATATTTTAACTTTATTCCATTTTTTCACATTATGCAGAATTTCAAAGTTAATGATGTGTTATTGACAAATATTCTCCCATTTTACAGATACTTGAGGGAACTGAGTTTTAGCAATTAATTAACTTTTGTAGAGTTATATTGATATATATTTTGTTATATATAACTATTAACATATAAATTGTAGGACACATGTGCACATATATACATACATATATATACATATCAACATGTGTATACACACACACACACATACACACATACAACTATGTGAAAGAAAGAGAAGGAGAGAGGTATAAGAGAGGGAGAGAGAAAAAGAGAGACACAGAGAGAGAGAGAGATAGAGAGAGTTCCCTGGTCCCTTTTTTAATTTTTTTGAAAAATAATTGTCATTTTTGGTTCCATTCTTCAATCCCAGGCACAAACATACAAGGTAATCACAATCAACCGACTTCCTATCCCCATCCCTGTGACAACAACAACAACAATAACAACAAAACAAAACAAAACAAACAAAAAGAAACAAATGTTCAAAAGCAACCAGTATAGTGGGCATATTTAACAATGTACCTATCCAATGTTCTACTTTTCTGAAAGAAGATATATTTTATTATCTGTTTTCTAGGACCAGCATAATTTTTTTTAATCACTCACTTCAAGGCACCTAAGTGACACAGTGGATAGAATACCAGCCCTGAAGTAAGGATGAGCTGAGTTCAAATCTGTCCTCACATACTTAACACTTCCTAGCTATGTGACCCTGGGCACAATTGCCCCAATTTCCTCAGAAAATAAATAAATAAATAAAGTGACAAGGGAAAAAAAAGTTACTCTGTTTTTCTTTCAATGTGTCTTTCATATATATTGTCATAATAATATTATAAATGGTTCTCCTGGTTCTGTTAATTTTATCTTTCATCAGTTCATTCATATTTTTCCATCCTTTTCTCAATTTTTGTTAGATTTTGTAGGGATTATAATCATTTTTGATAGGTAGTACTTCTCCTTGTTACTAATAATAGAATTTTCTTGATTTTATGTTTTCAAGAAGTTAACAAAAGATACAATTTTTTAAAAGATTTTGTTTTTTTATTCATTTTAAGAATACATCCCACTGAATATTTGTACTGATTATAATGTTTCATTTTCCTTTCTATTGTCTCCCAAAACTATACATTTTTATGAACTAAAGGTAACAATAAATGATGCAACTCTATTTCAAATACAGAGGCTTTCTCACACTAAAAATTAAACATTTCCCCAAAATGTCATCCAAAGTTTGGGGAGGGTCAATTTATTTTAGGGCTGTATACTTGTGAGAAGTCTGACATTTTCTTTTAGTCTTGTTTTTTTTTTTTAATTATAAAGTATTGCAATAAAATAGAAGTTAGTTTTAAGAGATTTCTGAAGTAATACTTTTACAGAAGCATATATGTCAATTTTGGCCTTTAATGTAGAATGCAATCTCCAGAGTAAGGTTCTATGTCATTTATTAAATGCTAATTTAAATTCACAATGACCTCTTTGCACTAACCACGAAAAGAAGAAAAAAAATGTAATAATGTAAGCAATTATTTTGATTTTTTTTAAAAGGGAGAATTAATGTGAGATACTTTGCCACAATGATCTACAATTGTCAAACTTCATTCTGGGTGAAGAGTTCTTTGGTACATAAAATGAGTGGCCACTGGGTTCTGGTCAAACATTTTATGATTTAGTCAAAAAAAAAAAAAAATTAAGGAGTGTTAATAAAGGATTTAATATGGGCTAGAGATTGTGTTGATTAATCAAGATACAAAGCAAAGCAAAACAAAACAAAACAAAAAAACTGATATTCTAATGAGGAAGGCAATATATAAACAACAGCACACATACAGGATAGACAGATAGATAGATATCAAATAGATAGATATTTAACTTCAAGTAGGAAGGCTGACATACTAGAATTTAAATTAAACATTAAGTGTAAATTGGAGAGTATGTATACCAGAGGGAAGTCAATAGCAATAGGAGGTAATGAGCAGGAAGAAAAGGCATGGAACCTTTCTAGAAGCAGAGGATTTTAGTTGAGTCATGAAAGAACTTAGGAAAGTCAAGATAGTCAAGAATAAGCAGTGAGGGGGAAAATATTGCAAAGATGAGGCAGCCAATGACCAAGCATGAATTTAGGAGACAATGTGTTGTGTAGGAAGATGAGGAAAAAGGCTAGTATTATTGGACCAATGAATACAGAATTAAGACATAAAAAGACTAGAAAAGTAAGGAAGGAACAACTTATGAAGTACTTTAAAGGATCAGTTGAGGATTATTTTCTTTGATTCTGAGGGTAATAGAATTTACTAACTGGGTGATAGGTTCAAACCTAATCTTTAGAAAGATCATTTCAGTAGTTAAGTGGAGCATTGTCCAAAGTACTGCAACAGTAAAAACAAGGAGACCAATCAGTAGACCACTGCAATAGGCCAGACACAAAGTTATGAGAGCACGCACTGATATAATGCCTATATAGGCAGAATGAATGGGATATAAGTATACACATACATACAAACACACACACATACACACACACATACACATGATGCTATGAAGATGAAATCCAAAAGTTTTGACTACAAAATGAATAGATGGAATATATGTAAGAAAACAATCAAAGAAGATACCAAAGAAAGTTTGCAAGCTTGGATAAATGAGGAAGACAATAAAGGGGATTTTCAAAAGAAAGAAAGGATTAAAAAGAAAGATGAATTGTATTTGAGGCATACTGAGTTTGAGATACTTGTAAGACATTCAATTCCATTTGTCTAAAATGCAACTGGTATCTTAATTCTCCATTTCAATAGGGAAACCTGAGAATCATCTGTGTAAGTAAATCCATGAGAGTTGATGAGATTAGTAATCTTCTTGGGAGATACTTAAGTACTTGTGTGCATAACCTGAGTAAATTACTAACAAAAGAAACTAAAGAGTGGTCAGACTTGTAGGATAAGAAGCATGAAGGGAGTAGTGTAATGAAAAAATATAGGAAAGAATAAATAGTGAGTGGTGTATAGCTTCAAAAACTGTAAAAAAAAGGTCAAGAAAGATTAAGATTGAGAAAAGCCTTTATCACTGGTTATTTTGGAGAGAATATTTGCATCCCAATGATGAGATCACAAGAAAAAATTAAGTAAATTCAAGGGATACATTGGCAATATGCTATAATAGACCACTATTGTTTCCCATCTTAATTCGTTTCTCAATCTCCTTTTGGAGACAAAATTTATTATTTTGGTTACTCTTTTTTTGGTTTATTTTAGCCTTTTTTCACTTGTATATTGTCATTTCCTATAAAAACATTAACATTAACATCTCATTGTTGACATCAATAAAAAATGTTCATTCAATCCATTTACATTCCTAAACTCATATTTGTTCAAGAACATTACTAGCCTTTATATAGATTTTAAAAGTTTAACTAAGAAATGGAAATTTAGAATATCAAGAATCTTTTTGTATAATAAAGATAGTAATTAATGTTTTAATTTAATGCTTTTTCCCCCAAAAAATCTCAAAAGATAGAGTTGATGAAAGTTTATGACCATTTCATAGAAAGAAAACAGAAGTAAAGAGGAAAAGTGGACTTGCTTGTGGTCACAGGCTTGTCCTATGTAAGGGTATGAACAACAACCAATTCAACACTTTCGTCTAACAATTCAGCAACCTGATGTCCAGAGAAGTGATGTGCCTTAAATAAGATTATGGAGTTGAAAAAAAAGTAAAATTGGCATGCATATTCAAGTTTTTGCAGTCTTTTGAGTACACATAAAATATTTTGTTTCTTCCATATCACTCTGCTTTAACTGAGAAAAGTTCATTATTAGCAAGGTCTATTTTGATATTGAAACTGAGTACCTTTATTTAGCAACTTCCTCTGCATGAATCTAGTAAATCTAGTTTTATCTGTCTGTGTTCATTGCATCACTTATCATTATTTTGTTTTGTTCTGTTTTGCTTTTTCCTTGAATGGCATATACTGCCAGTGTCATATCTAACAAAGCGAAAATGAACTTTGCTAATAAGTATCTCTGATTGAGTCTCTTTTGGGATTTCAGAAACAGCTTTGACAACTTATTTGCAAACTATTATTTTCAATAAATAAGGTGGGTGTTTAAAAGCCTGTTTCCTTCCTTTTATTTTATGTCTTCTTTATTATATTGTGAAGTATGGTTTAGAGATCATATTTTAAAAGAATCCACCATATTCAAAACAGAAAATTAAATTTCAATGTTTAACAGAGTTTGTACTTTTCACAGTTGGTTTATAAAGAAAAGTGAGTCTGAGAATAGAATTTTAAAGGGGGTTAATTACAATGAAAACACTCCTCACACATGCACATAACACAGAGTATTTATTTTAGAAAAAAATAATCATTAAATAATGTTGCTTCCAGTATTCATTTTTTATAAAAGCCAATTCAGTTCTATATTCTTAAATGTTATATAAATTTTGGAAAACATAGAAGGGTGTATGTAGCAATAAAATGTGTAGATGCTCTCAAAAGTCAGAACTAGGTACAAGACATAGAATTTATAAGATCAATTTCAACTAAATGTAATGAAGTGCTTCCTTACAATGAGAGCTATTGAAATGTGAACACCAAGTTCTACATCACATTTTTCTTACTTATTCTTTGGCATTGATATACATTTTAAGTTCAAACAACCCAATAGATAGAATTCCAATAATAACTAATGCTACTTTTTTGTATCATGAGATTCCCATCAGTAGATAGTTTCAAAAAGTAGCTGAATGTCTACATCACAGAGAAGACTCTTCTTTAGAAATGTGTTGGACTTGATCTCTGAATTGCTTTCTAACTCCATTCTATAAAGTTCAAAGATAAGGAGAAATGTAGTTATTCTCATGATAAAACTTGTAGTGTACATAGCAGTAAATCTATTTACAAATATCATTTTATCCTCAGAACCTTGAGAAGTAGATGCTATTATTATCCCATGTTACATGTTATCAGATGAAGGATCTGAAATGAGCAGCTATTATGTGACTTGTTTAGCCAGCAATTCAGTGTCAAATAGCTACTAAGTGTCAGAAGCTAGATGTGAACTCACATTTATCCAACTCTAAGTACTGCATTCTTTCTACTTTGCTTTGATGGCTTATTCTCCACCATTGTTGTTTTTGCCTATTGTCTTTGCATCAGAAAAGTACTTTGTAAACTTGAGAAATCTCTGGACTTTTTTCCTCAGTCTGAATTCTTATCTGGGTGATGATACAAGTCTAGTTTTCTATATATTTTTTTAACTTCCTCTTGGGAGACATTGGCTTTTACCTCCAATATATCATAAGGCATTTCCCTAAACATTTTTATAGCTGGGGAACTGTATTTGAGATAATCCAGGTGATAAAATACCCAGATCTAGGATGGAGTAAAAGGGGACTACTCAGAGCTAGGTAGGATGTTGGGGATTGAGCTAAAAAAAGAGAAATTGAGGAAAGGGAATGTGAGACCTTGTGCATGGATATGGACAACAGTAAATGTTGCATTCTACTTCTTGCTGAGTTTTCTAAAAATTACCACTTTGAGGTTTAAACCCAACTGCATCTGCAAAAAATTGAGAGGTGGAAAAAGATCAATAAGCAAATGTAAAGGAAAGAAATTTCCAAAGTACCTATAGGGAAGAAAATAAGCTAAGAAGTCAAAACACAAGCAAATAAATTTAAAAAAAAAGAAAAATATTGAAATGGAAGGGAAGATAATCACAGAGATATCTAAATAAATTCTAAAAAAAAAAAATTAAGTACTTCAAGACAAAGGAAAGTGAACCAACATTTATTTAGTATCATGTATTCCCAAGAGAACATGGAAATATAACAATGTCCCAATATGATTCAAAAGAAAAGTAGGAATCTTGATAGAAAAAAAACGACATATAAAAGT
Source organism: Sarcophilus harrisii (assembly GCF_902635505.1). Taxonomy (NCBI): domain Eukaryota; kingdom Metazoa; phylum Chordata; class Mammalia; order Dasyuromorphia; family Dasyuridae; genus Sarcophilus; species Sarcophilus harrisii. Next base: position 67,984,147 of record NC_045427.1, read on the forward strand.
AACTGAAAGAACAGAACTTGAAACTGCTCTGGAAGATAGAGGTACAATTCTTGAGCAAACATGATAAAGAAGTTCATGGTGGGGGAGGGAATAGACAATTGTAATACTTAAGATTTAAGTTTCTGCACAAGAAAAACTAATCCAATAAAATTAGAAGAGAAATAGGGAATGGTCTGTAGGAATCTTTGCAATTCTCTGATTAAAGATGTAATTTCTCGGATTTGCCGGAAACAATCAAATTTATATATTAAAATAAAGAACTATTCCCCAACTGATAAATGTTCCAAGGAAATGAATAGATAGAAGTATGAAGTGGTCCAAACATTCTGGGAAACAATTTGGAATATGCACAGTCTTTTTAAATTTTATGTATCCTTTGACATAATGATACCATTTCTGGGTTTACACCCAAAATGATCAAAGAAAAAAGGAAAGGACTTATTTATAATGGTTCTTTTTGTGGTGGCAAATAATTAAAGAGGGGCTACCTATCAACTGAGAAATGTCTGAACAAGTTATGGTCAATAAATGTAATTGGATAAAATTGTGCTGTAAGAATTTATGAAAAAGTCTAGAAACTTGAGAAGAATCACATGGTCTGATGAAAATAATGTGAGGCAAAATATGAGAACAATGTATATAATAACAAATTGTAAGCATAATCAACTTTGATAGGCTTAGAAACTTTGGTTAACACAATAACCCATCACAATTACAGAAAACTTGTGATAAAACATAATATCTCCCAGATGGAAAAGTGATGGATTCAAGAGTGTAATTTGATATTCATGTGTATCTTTATTTTTCTTTTTTGGAGAAGACCAATGCAAAAATTTGTTTTGCTTGATTGTTTGATTCAGTTTTTGTTTGTTTTTTTCTTCAAAGGGAATAGCTGTAGAAAGATGAGGATAGAATTCTATGCTAAAAATAAAATAAAACTTAACTTTACAAATAAAATAAATTATTTAAAAATATGTGATAAAATTATAATCCTGACACTTTATGCTTTTAAGAAAATGCCTCCAATAATCACTCATATGCTTTAGAATAAATGGGGGAAAGTCCTTGATTAGCTAGCAAATTATTGCAAAAAAAGAGCACTTCAACTTATTAAGGAAACTTATGAAAACCCTGTAGTCTATTTATAAAACAAGAGAATACCTTCAGAATTGAAAAGACTAGAGAACAAATGGAGAATAATAATTTTTTTTTGCCTCAATCTTTTGACAGGAAAGTCTTGATTTTTTGTTTATCCTTAGTATTTTGCACAAAGTAACATATTAATACATTCTTTATCATTGAATTTCATTAATTCAGAGTGAAATAAGAAAACAATATATGATGTAATAATGTACATGAAAAGAACAGAAACAAATATGAAACAGAACAGTATGTATTAATAATGATCAAGTTTAGCCTTGGAGAAGAGTTGAGGAAAAAGTTCTTTCCTCCCTCATCTGAAAAGATGGGGGACTACAATTATGGGACTTTGAATATACTGTCAAACATAGCAAAAAAGTGAATTAGTTGTTTAATTGGTGTTTATTGGTGTTTGTCTAGCTGAAGAATTTTATCTCTTTTTATATTTCTACTACAAGAAATGACTCAATGGTATAGGTTGGAGAGGAGAGAATATATTCAGAAATGATAAAATGTAAAAACAAACAAACAAAAATCCATTAAAAATAAATATGCCAGGGCAGCTAGGTGGAGAAGTGATAGAGTACAAGCCCTGAAGTCAGGAGGTCCCGAGTTCAAATGTGATCTCAGACACTTAACACTTCTTAGCTGTATAACCCTGGACAAGTCACTTAGCCCCAGTTGCCTCAGCAGAAAAGGAAAGAAAAGAAAAATAAATATGCCTTAACCTTGTAAGAATATGCCTCGGCCTATCATAGGCTTTAGACTAAGAACTGATTTTTAAATAAAATTGATATAGAGTTATGTTTCTTTTAATAAATACATAATTATAATAACAATTGCTTTGAGGTATTGTTTTGTTTAGTTTTAGTTCTTGTTTTTGTTATGTGATCTATTTTTACTTTTTTTACTTTTTACCTATTTGATATTTTATATTGGTTGTTAGAAATTAAAACCATTTTAAAAAATAAAAAAATTAGGAAAACATTTGTGAAAAGTGGCATAGTGAGTTATTAAGGTTCCCCTAATGTCAGTGTGAACTCAATTGAAGTTATAGAATATAAATTTGTAGTGGACTCCAAAATAGTAATTGTGAGATTTTTTTTTCCAGCTTTGGTCAGTAGTACATCATGAAAGATTGAAGATGTAATATTTTGTAAGTAACTGTGCTCTAAGTCTGATAGTTTGGCAGAGTTCAATGATAAAGGAGCTAGGAATTCAAGAAATGTTTAATGCTAAGTTGAAATGGGTTTAACAAAAAAAAGTCAAGATTTGGAGTGGGAGAGAAAAAAGAATAGCTAGTGCAAAGTGATAATCATATAGACAACTGAGGAGTTAAGAGTTTGAAGATCATGTTATACATTGGAACATGGTTTGATTAGAGAAGGCAGAAAATGAAATGATATAGATGGTAGATTTATGGGTGAGGACACCCTTATCTTTTGACAGAGGTGACATGAAGGCCAGGTTGAGAAACTGAGTTATTAGGATACTTGAAGGGTAACATACATGTGTATATATGTAATTATGTGCATGTGAAAAAAACATGAATGGGAAAGGCAACTACAATGCCTCTGTATCTTGTTTTTTCTTATTGATTCCATACAAAGATCTACTCTAGGAATAATATCTTTGGTGAGCAGGTTCTTCAGCTAGCCTTCCAGAATTGGTTTTGTTATGCAACTAAACTCTTCATGACCAGGACTTGTTCTCTTTTGAATCTGTATTCAATTCTCTTTTCTCCTTCCAAATGTCATGCTCCTTAAAGTAACTTCCATCCTTAATTCTTTTTTCTCTCATTTTCTGTCTATAAGAGTATGAGTCTATGCTACTTGAATAATAGGTTCCAAGCATTTATCTCTAAACTTAAATGAATACCCTATTTTGTTCAGTTCTGGTATAAATTCAGGCATTGATTTCCACAGAACTGCTCCTAACCTTTACCAGTTTCTGGAAGGTAAATTCTGCACCTATGCTCTAGTTGCATGGCAACAGAATTTTGACATAGTATGGCAGGTAGAATCTGAAATGACTGAGGAAACAGTGGTTTGAGCTTCTGAGCATATTGATTGATGAAGCAATATATTTCAATTGCTTAACAAATAAGGACCATTTCTTCCTCAGCTTGGTATACCACAAATATGGGATGAGGGGAGCAGATTTTTTATCATTCAAAATAACTATTTAAATCAGATGAATTAATTAAAAGAAAACAAAATGTAAAATTAGGAAGTGTACTTAATAGGAGGAAAGACTAGAGTTTTCTGATTGGAGAGGTGGACAGCAAACAGGTATAAACAACCTGAAATCAGAAGAGAGGTCCCATTCCTCCCAAATATCTGTATTTAATCAAATCAACATAGACAAATAACTGATCAATCAGTAGAGAGTCAATTTTCAAATTAGACATATCAATTACTTTCCCTAATCTTCAAAGCTAAGTTTCTGGTCAGCATAACCTAGTCTCTTAGCTAAGGATCTCTAAACAATAGGTTGAGGTGATCCAGTTTTCCAAACATGCAGGATTAGGTTAAAAAAATGCAATCATTTTTTCTCACAATCTATATAACTGAATAAAGTTTCTCACAAGACAGAAACTGGACTACATTCATAATTGAGTAAAATAGAAACAACCAGATCTAGATTTGAGTCAGAAGATGAATTCGGCTTGGGTCACTCAGATATCACAACTCTTTCAATATATACACATACACATTATGTATGCAAAAGGTCTGTTGCCATGCAATATACAGAAATATTTACACCTATCTATGTATGTTATATTCAATCCAATAACAATTTATTAAGCACCTACTATGTTCCAGGCACTTTTCTAAGTACTGGGGATAATAAAAAGAAAAATTATCTTTGCTCTCAAGAAGCTTACAATTCAGTAGGAGAGATAATAGACAAAACAATGTTGGAAACCAGAGTTGGTGGAAAGGGAACCCCAGTAAATAATTGTTGATGGGGAATATTATACTGTAGAACTGAATCCAATTAGGGCAGTAGATGTAAAGTGGCAGGAAATTACACATACATGCATACATATGCACATATACATGTATGTGTTTAGATAATATATGACTAGAGTATTATGCACATATATATGGTATATATGTACACAGATGTTCTGCAACTTTGTGTGTGTATATGTATATAATGTGTGGAAGGAGAAAGACAGAGACAGAGACTGAGACTGAGACTCAATCTGTGATTTCAGTAAGATAGGGAACTCCCAATGAAGAAACACATATCAATGGAGATAAGCAAATATGAAGCAATTTATAATTTTAGAATGTTACCTAAGGCCATCTTTTTAATACTCACTTTCTCTATTGAGTTAAGAATATAAATAAAAAATTGCCCTAGATTAAATAAGGGATGAATTTTTTGTTTAAGTACAAATTGCATTATATGATCTCTGAGGTCCCTTTGCTATTAAGTTTCTGTATTTTTTTATGTAAGTATAAATCTACTCATCTTTTTTCTAAGTATTACTCTCTCCATGGATATGATATGAGGTCTGAAGATCTATATAACTATTAAAGATACACACAAAACTTAGACTGCTTTTCATGGGGCCATCACTATTTCCTTACACTTGCCTCTCAGTTATTTTTCATTTTTATTTCACATCACAATATAAAATTCCTCTATTGAATCTCTCTAAATTTCCTGTATACCACAGCTTTTATGGCTGTTTATAGTTCCTAAGTACTTGGCCTCTGTTTTCTTTTGCTAGAGTGTTGGAGTGGTGCCATTTTATTGATTTCTGCCCTTAGGAGAGCCCAAGATTTCAGGGGGCCTTTCATCTCTTATTCATATTCTCCAAACATTCTTTGCCATTTATTCTCAAATTGGCTTTAAGCCTACTTCAAAATCAATAAACTAAATATGGAGATGACAATCTGATGGACAGATTACAAAGACAAGTAGTAATACATTTTTAGTTCCTGTAGATATTTGATGCAAAAGTCATGGAGCTTTCGTTACTAAAGACAAAGAAAGATTTATGAAACTGCATTACATCTGAATGTATAGACTTAGCTTTGGCAATTGCAAATTTATGCAATAAAAGACGAAGATACATTTTCTTTTGGCTCATAGGATGACTTTTCAAATGGTAATAAGCTAGAATTATAATTTAAAAGGATCTCTTATTTTCCTGTAAAATTATAGCAACCACTTTTTTTTCATATCTCTAATCTCCCAGGGGAAAATGGTCTATCATTAAGGCTATTTAGAATTTCCCATTTAAACCTAATGAAGATAACATTTTTTTTCAGCTTTTTTAAAAATAGTGAACTGATTATTTAAACACCTAGCCACAAGTAGCTGTGGATTTTTTCCCCCTCTGTATCAAAGGGTCTTATATACATGTATAATTTCAAAGAACGTAAATACCTAATGTCTTTCCAGTTAAATACATTAAGTTCCAGCATCAAGATTTGATAGAAACCATACAAGATTTCATTTGGAGTTAGAAGGGCTATTATGAAAATTAAATTTAAGAATTCAGTCAATTCCTTATTTAATTAGCTTCCTATTCAATTAGAGTTCCACATCATATGACCAAATGATCTCCCATCATGAAGTTAATTTAGATTTATTTTGGGTGTATTGAGTATTAATACATCTTGGTTGTTACTTGAGTTTTCTAACTTTATGCACATGAGTCCATAATTTGGTGTATAATATTTTTGGTTCATTCACAAGGCATTTTTCTCACTTTTTCTTATTCATAAATTTGTCATCATACATTACTATTTCTGGCAACTTCATTTGCCTTGGTTGAGGCTGGTTCCTCTGCCCACAACTCTGTTATCACTCTGACCTCTCCTGAATATAGTTATCTTGAAATATGGCTCAATGAAAAATCTGCAAAAAGTTTTTGACATATATAAATCACAGAATAAAGCATAACAGATGTCAATATAAAGTCTTACTTTTCCTTTTGAAAAACCCACTGAAATAGGATACACTTGGAGAGAGATGGCTAGACAATAATTAATTAGAAAAGGACTTGGGGATTTAGAGACTATAAATCCAATATGAGTTGAGTATGACACTACTTAATAAAGCAAATGAAATCTTAAGCAGATTTAGGAAGAAACAAAGGAGCTAATTCCACTCAAACTAACTCAGTAAAATGTGTTCTAAATTCAACAAGCATTTATTAGGAATGTTCTACCTGTGTGGTGCTATGCTACTCATTACATTTTTTTAAAATTTTTGTTTATTTAGGAAAATATTTCTTTACAACATTATCCCTTGCACTCACTTCTATTCTGACTTTTTCCCTCCCTCCCTCCACCCCTTCCCCCAGATTTCAAGCAGTCCTATACATGTTAAATATGTCACATTATGTCCTAGATACACTCATTTACAATTTAAGAAAAAAAAAAAATGAGGAATGGTCTCTCCCCCCTGGAAACATATATTCTACTTACCTGTGGTCAGTGATAGTCCTACTGTACATGGAATTGTTTGAATAATCACTTTGTGAATATCATCTTTTAAATGTAAGGATTTTATTATGTGACCTTAATGGACCTTTCCAGATCTAAATCTCTGTTTTTATCTTATTTTTTTTCTAGCATTTAATAACAGTAGTAATAGTAGTAGTGACTGGTGCCTTTTATACAACACTTTAAACTTTGAAAAACACTATAATTATCAGCTCATTAGATTTTTGCAATGACCACCAAAGGTCTGCTGTTATTATTATTAATGTTTTACAAATGAGAAAACTCAGTGTGAAACATTTAAAACAAGTTATTATTTAAGTACCTTGCTACACAGAGCCTTTTCTCCCCATTCAATTTATAATTGCAGATAATGCAAATATATAAAAGTTTTAGGGAATTAAGATTTACTTTTCTTGCCACCAGACAGAAATAAAAATAGGTAGGTATGGCAAAATGGCAAATTGGATTTTGATTATATATTTTAAAAGGGTGTCCTAATACTTTCAGTTATCCTCAAATATTAATAGGATTTAGTAGATCTAATGGAATTGTTTGAGCAAAGGTTAGATAACTACTTCTCCAATATTTTATTAAGCAGATCCATGTTAAGTTCTGGTATGAACAAGACTTTCTCTTATTAACATGTGTGTGTTTAATGCTGTTGCTTTGCCAGAAAGAAGAAACTCAAAGTTGTTGGGGAAAGCTGAAGTCCATTACTGTTAGTCTATCTTCTCTTATTAAAAATGATTTATTCTGCTCCTTAACTCAATTATATCCATACATTTCTTAAATAAGAAATAAAAGCACCCAAAAATGCAGTATAGAATATTTTTCAGATTTGAAGATTCCTGATGTACAATTCCTTATGAGAGTCAAGTCAATTTCAACAATGTCAATAACCAAAACCACAGTTTTTGCTTAATAAATGCTCATTGAATGATGCTGGAAATGTTGCAGGTAGCATTTGTGTTTTGTAAAAAGACTAGATCAAAGAACCTCCGAGTTCTTATTCAACTATGAGATTTAATTTTTCCATGGCACAGATCTCTCCTTAAACTCTCCCTCTCTTCTCTTGTCTTCTCTTCTTTGTCTTCTCTCTTCTTTTTTCTTCTCTTTTTTTCTCTTCTCTTCAATTCCTCTCTCATCCTCCCTCCCTTTCACTCTCTTCCTCCTTCCCTTTCAATCTCTCTCTGTTTCTGTCTCTGTCTCTCTGTCTCTGTCTCTGTCTCTCTCTCTGTCTCTCTCTCTCCCTCCCCCTTCCTTCTCTTTTTCCTTTTTACTTTTGAATTGTTTTTTTTAACTATTTGGTTAATTAAGTGAAAGTAAGATGTAAAATTTGATTTTTATTTATTTTCTTTATGCTGAGATGTGAGAAGTGATTTTTTTTCTTATTTATGAGCCTCCCTCATTATTAACATTTTGATGGAAACAATTGCTTGGTTTTGTCCATAAAATACAATTTGATTTATGTTAGGATAAATTTCTGAATTTATCTTTAATTACTTCACTGATTATGGCTTTAGTTTGTTAAATTACTAAATGATCTGTGCTATTTGAAGATTGGATTCTCATTCTTCACAACTATATAGGATTCTGGGCCTTGAAATCAAAGTGATACGTACCTCAGTCTATATATGAATCAATCAATCATTTAATTGGTGAATGTTGTATTAATCTTCCCACTATATGTTAGTTCCTATGCTAAGCAAAATCAATTAAATTATGCATTTAAATATGATTCAAGTGTTTTAGTTATAAATGAAATTAGAAGACAAAAAGGAACTTATTTCTTAATTTGAAAGGATGGATTACATGTTCCCCTTCAAGAGGTAATAAAGAATTTAAGTTAGTTTTGTCAGACATTCAAAAGACGGTAAGATACATGATTTTATTAGGCAATTTGTCACATTCTATTTCAGTGCTCATGAAACTAGTTTGAGGGGAAAACTTATAGAAATAACTATACAGAATATAATATAGAAATATAGAATAACTTCTGTGCAATATCTAGTAAAAGAATGATATTAAAGAAATTCTACAAAGAACTTCATAAGAGCCAAGAAATTAAATCTACATGCATATAAGTATCTGATTACATGAACAAAAATGTGGACACAAGGAAGAACTGGAAAATATATTAAAAACCTATTGAAAGTAAAAAATGTGGGCTGATGTCAGGAAACACAAGGTAAAAATGCGCCAGTTCTGGCTGAGATACAGACTGGCTCAGACCCAACATATCAACATATCATGGTAGCATCATCTCCTGATCTGATGATGGCTTCCAAGGAAACTCTGGATATTCATGACACTCTATGGAAAATATGGGTGACTCAAACCCTAAACCATGGTTGGAATCCATAAACTCCATTTCTGAGCAGTACATTAAATTAAGACCCTAGAAAAAGATAAAGAAGAGTTTTTTAAGATGGGAACCAAGCAGTTCTGATTTACATGTGAAAATGGACTTGGGAATGGAAAAAGTGAGAGACAGGGGACAAGGAGAAGGGGATTGTTCACTTTTTCAAGAGAAGGGACAAAACTCTGACAATCTGTGCAAATCACTAAATTATGCCATTCACAGAGTTGAAGTCCAATACAAGCAGTGACAGGACTTGGGTCTGGAACACACTTGGTGACGTTGTTGATGAAAGTCTCAAGTCTGAATTTAATTCCTAAATGCAGAAAATACCCAGAATTTTAGCACAACATTCAAAGAATGCAAGAAAAGAGACAGAGAAGAAAAGAAAATAGGAGAAGGCAAAGAGAGCAGTGAAAAAGTTGTGGAGAAATTCTCAGAAATGTGAGCGAATGAGGAGAAAGAAGGGCAAAGGCTCAAGCATTTGAGAGCCCCAAGCCTCTCACTGGCTTTATACCCAAATATAATTATAATATGTATAATAATAATACTATATATATATATATATATATATATATGTAATATATGCTATATATATATCATATATATATATATATATATATATACACTTTTTTTTGTTTTTGTTTGTGTTTTCTTATGTGCCATAACTTGAAACAAGGTGCTAAGTCAGTGGAATTGATAGAGGCAATGGTTATTTAGCATGGGGCTTAACAGTTCTCTACTTCAGTGCATGTACTTATTACTTACTATAGTTCTACAAGATTCACATCTTTGATAAAAGACCATATGAGCTCAGACAAACTCAGCCAGAATAAGGACTAGGGAAGACAGAGAAGGGGTGGCAGGCTCTCCTCCTTTACTTCTCCACTGAAACCAAGATCTGGAAGGCCTCCAGAAAAACTAGCTCAGTATCAAGTGAAGGAGACAAAACTTTCAAGGAGACATTAAAAGATATGGACTTTTGGCCGGGAAGGCACACGTAACATTCTAAGTTCCTCACATACCCTCACTAATAATTACCAAATTCAGCCTCAAAAATACTGCTTGACTGGTAAAATTTATGATTAGTTGAAGTACAACAACTTATCAGCTGAAGATAATCTGAAAGACTGCTAGAAAGGGTTTGTCCTGAGCTGCTGGAGCAGGCCAGCACAAGCAGAGATATAAAAGGAGAGACTAGCATATTGAGCGGACTGGGATGAGGGCAGTCTCCAAGGCTGGACTCTGCCACAGGTTAAGCATTTAATTTGGTTGCAAAGCAGTAGATCATCAGAGAAATTAAAGTCAAATGTAGAGTATACTCCAAAAAATGCCGGACTCTAACAGTATCTGGCTACACCCACCCAAAACCAGGAGTGACTGAGCACAGAAGACAGCATAGCTGTGCAGCTGCATTCTGCAGCACAGGGATTTTTCCCAGGGGAAGTCACAAATCTGCACAACACGGAGGTTCAGACCAAGGCAACCTCTAATCTGCACAGTGGGGATCTTGGCCTGGGGCAATAGAACTTCCACAGTGCAGGACTGCACTCCCCAGGGCAGAGACACTTCTGGTGCAATATGGGGCTCTTTGGGAGGCAACTGCTAATCCCCACAGTGGGCTTCTGCCTGGGGTATTGACACTTTCACTGCTCAGTCTCTATCCCATGGGCAGTTGCTAATCCCTACAGCAAGGCTTTTAGCAAGGCACTTCCCCAGATCACTGTGCTATCCAGGACAGAGACACTTCCAGTTTGGAGCTTTTCCCAGAGCACTTCTGCAGCTTGACCACTCTTTGCAGCCGTTTGCAGGACACCTACTATTCATATACTTATCCCTGCTCTGCAGAGGAAGCTGGTAACCTCCTTGCCCTGAAGGCAGACCCTAAGGGCTTTAAAAAATAAGTAAAAATTCCAAACAGACCATCAATATCTTCTATACAGAAAGAGAACAGATTTTTAACCAAACCTGAGGAGACTAATAGCAGATAGGCTCCAGACAAATCCCCAAATGGGGATATAACTGGTACCCAACACACAAGGCTCTCCTAGACGAAATTATAAATAATCTTAAAAGAGAGCTAGAACAAAAATGGGTAAAGGAAAAAGAAGCTATGCAAGAGAGTACAGAAAAGGTTTATAACTCACCTAAAGAAAACTTTGATAAAGTGGAAAAAGGAGAGGCTAGCATACTGAACTTCCTGAAAGATAAATTGAAAAAGGTAAAGTACCCCCAGGGAAACAGAATTTGTGAACTGGAAAAGACAAAACACCCTGGAAAGTGAGATTTATGAATTGGAAAAAGAAAATAACTCATTAAAAAAATAGTGAAATGGAAAAAATGCCAGAGAGCAAAATAACTCATTTAAAAACTCAGTTGGACATATACAAAAAGAAGTTAAAAAAAAGTTAATGAAGAAAATAATTCATTAAAAATCAAAACTGAACAAATAGAAATGAATGATTCATTGAGACATCAAGAATCAGTCAAGCAAAACCAAAAAAATGTAAAATTAGGAAAAAATGTTAAATATCTACTGAGAAAAAGAATGGACCTGGAAAACATATCTAAGAGAGATAATCTGAAGAATACTGGAATTCCTGAAAATTATGATGAAAAAAAAAGACCTTAGATATTATTTTACAGGAAATCATCAAAGAGAACTGCCCAGATGTAATACAATCAGAAGGTAAAATAGGCATTGAACAAATTCATTGAACACCTTCTGAAAAATACCCTAAAATAATAACTCCAAGGAATATTGTGGCTAAATTTTGGAACTATCAGTCAGGAAAAAATATTACAAGCAGTCAGAATAAAACAATTCAAATAGCAAGGAGCCACAGTAAAGATCATTCAAAGTCTAATTACTTCCACATTAAAAGATTGAAGGGCCTGGAATTTGATATTTCAAAAGGCAAAATAACTTGAAATGCATCCAAGAATAAACTACCCAGCTAAGCTGAGCATTTTCTTCCAGGAAAGAAAATGGACATTCAATGAAACAGATGAATTCCATGTGTTTCTAAGGAAAAAACCAGAACTAAAGAAAAAGTTAGTCTTCCAACTATTGTACTCAAGAGAAGCAGAAAAAGATAAAAAGAACTCTTCAGAACTATATTTCTGTTATGGATATATATAAAGAGTACATGTATAATTTTATTTTACTGATATAACATAAAAAGGGAAGTAGAAATGGAAAGGAGATAGTATCAGAAAAAAGGAAAAGGGGAGATAAAAAGAGGGAAACTGCATCCCATGAAGAGGCAAAGGAAACCTGTCATATCTGAAGGAATTTAGAGAGGGGGAGGAACATTGTGGGAATCTTACTCTCATCAGAGTTGGCTCAAGGAGAAAATAATTAACATATTTGTTTTACAGAGAAACTTCTCTCATCTCATTAAAAGGTGGGAGAGGAAAAGGGAAAAGGAAAAGAGTAATAAGGGAAAGGTACAAGAAAGAGGAAGAGATTCAAAGGAAGTGGGAAGAATTCTAAAGAGGGAGAGCTGTGAGGTCCTATGTGTGTCCATAAGTTTAATACTGGGAAAGGGGGCAAGGCAGGGCAAGAAAAAGAAAAGCATAATCTGGGGATAAGGGATAATAAGATAGCAGGAAACATAGAATTAGTAATTTTAACCAAAAATGTGAATGGGATGAACTTTCCCATAAAGTGGAGGTAGAGAGCAGACTGGATCAAAAGCCAGAACCTTACAATATGTTGTTTACAGGAAACACATTTAAAGCAGGCTGATACATACCGAGTTAAGGTAAAAGGCTGGACCAGAATCTATTATGCTTCAAGTGAAGTCAAAAAAGCAGGGGTAGCCATCCTTATCTCAGATCAGGCAAAATAAAAAATTGATGTAATTAAAAGAGATAAGGAAAGAAACTATATCTTGTTAAAGGATAGCATAGACAATGAAGCAATATCAATACTAAACATATACACACCAAGTGGTATAGCATCTAACTTACTAAAGGAGAAGTTAAGAGAGTTGCAAGAAGAAATAGAAAGCAAAACTATAATGCTGGGAGATCTCAACCTTATACTCTCAGAATTAGATAAATAAAACCACAAAACAAATAATAAAGAAAATAAAGAGGGAAATAGAATATTAGAAATATTAGGTATGATAGATCATTGGAGAAAACTGAATGGAGATAGAAAGGAGTATACTTTCTTCTCAGCAGTTCATGGAACCTATACAAAAATTTACCATATATTAGGACATAAAGACCTCAAAATTAAATGCAGGAAGGCAGAAATAATAAATGCATTTTTTCCAGATCCTGATGCAATAAAAACTACATTAAATAAAAAGCTAGGGATAAATAGACCAAAAAGTAATTGGAAACTAAATAATCTCATCTTAAAGAATGATTGGCTGAAACAGCCAATTACAAACACAATTAATAACTTCACCCAAGATAATGACAATGATGAAACATCATACCAAAATTTGTGGGATGCAGCCAAAGCAGTAGTAAGGGAAAATTCTGTACCTTTAGAGGCTTACTTGAATAAAATATAGAAACAGAAGATCAATGAATTGGGCTTGCAACTTAAAAAGCTAGAAAAGGTCCAAATTTAAAACCTGCAATCAAATACCAAACCTGAAATTCTAAAATTAAAAGGACAAATTAATAACATTGAAAGTAAAAAAAAAAAAAACTATTGAATTAATAAATAAAACTAAGAATTGGTTTTATGAAAAAAAAAAATAAAATAGATAAACCTTTGGTAAATCTAATTAGAAAAAGGAAAGAGGAAAATCAAATTGTTAGTCTTAAAAATGAAAAGGGAGCACTTTCCACCAATGAAGAGGAAATTAGAGCAATAATAAGGAGTTACTTTGCTCAACTTTATGCCAATCAATTTGATAACCTATGTGAAATGGATGACTACCTCCAAAAATACAGGCTTCCCAGATTAAAAGAGGTGGAAGTAAATTGCTTAAATAGTCCCATTTCAGAAAAAGAAATAGAACAAGCTATTAATCAGCTCCCTAAGAAAAAATCCCCTGGGTCACATGGATATACATGTGAATTCTACCAAACATTTAAAGAACAATTAAACCCAATGCTATAAAAACTATTTGAAAAAGTAGGGAATGAAGGAGTCCTACCAAATTCCTTTTATGACACAGACATAGGACTTATGCCTAAACAAGGTAGGTTGAAAACGAAGAAGGAAAATTAAAGACCAATCTCCCTAATGAATATTGATGATAACATTTTAAATAAAATATTATACAAAGAATAAAGAAAATCATCCCCAGGATAATACACCATGACTAAGTAGGATTTATATCAGGAATGTAGGGCTGGTTCAATATTAGGAGAACTATTATTATAATTGACCATATCAATAACCAACTTAACAAAAAAACATATGATCATTTCAATAGATGCAGAAAAAGCATTTGATAATATCCAACGTTTATTCCTATTAAAAAGGCTTGAGAGTATAGGAATGAATGGACTTTTCCTTAAAATAATCAGTAGCATCTATTTAAAACCATCAGTAAGCATCATATGTAATGGGGATAAACTGGAATCGTTCCCAATAAAATCAAGAGTGGGACATGGCTCCCCCCTACTACAATTACTATTCAATATTGTATTACAAATGCTAGCTTTAGCAATAAGAGTTGAGAAAGAGATTAAAAGAATTAGAGTAGGTAATGAGGAAACCAAATTATCACTCTTTGCTGATGATATGATGGTATACTTAGAGAGCCCCAGAGATTCTACTAAAAAGTTGTTAGAAATAATCCACACCTTTAGCAAAGTTGCAGGATACAAAATAAACCCACATAAGTCATCAGTATTCTTATATATCACTAACAAAATCCAACAGTTGAGTTACAAAGAAAAATTCAATTTAAAGTAACTACTGATAGTATGAAATATTGGGAAATCTATCTGCCAAAGGAAAATCAGGAACTATATGAGCAAAACTACAAAACACTTTCCATACAAATAAAGGCAAATCTAAGCAATTGGAAAAATATTACATACTCTTGGATAGGTGAGCAAATATAATAAAGATGACAATATTACCTAAACTAATCTATTTATTTAGCACTATACCAATCAGACTCTCAAAAAACTATTTTAATAACCTAGAAAAAAATCAACAAAGTTCACATAGAAAAACAAAAAAAAAAAAAAAAATGAAGGTGGCTTCACTGTACCAGATCTAAAATTATATTATGAAGCTGTGGTTACCAAAACTATTTGGTATTGGCTAAGAAATAAACTAGTTGATCAGTGGAATAGGTTAGGTTCAAAGGACAAAATAATCAATAACTTTAATAATCTAGCATTTGACAAACCCAAAGACCCCAGCTTTTGGGATAAGAATTCACTGTTTGACAAAACCTTCTGGGAAAATTGGAAATTAGTTTGGCAGAAACTAGGCATCAACCCACACATAACACTATACACCAAGATAAGGTCAAAATGGGTTCATCACCTAGGCATAAAGAATGAGATTATAAATAAATTAGGAGAACATAGGATAGTTTACCTCTCAGACCTTTGCAAAAGGAAGGAATTTATAACCAAAGATGAATTAGAAATCATTATTGATCACAAAATAGAAAATTTTGATTATATCAAATTGAAAAGTTTTTGTACAAACAAAACTAATGCAGACAAGCTTAGAAGGGAATCAATAAATTAGGAAAACATTTTTACAGTCAAAGGTTCTGATAAAGGCCTCATTTCCAAAATATAGAGAGAATTTGTGGTGGTCTCCTTTTTCTCAAATATATGATGGTTCTCTGTGGGCAGGTTTCTTGGGGAGGTTTTCTGGAGGCAGCCTTAGTTTCGGTTTGAAGTAATAATCACTCCAAATGCAACCAGGTTTTTAAAGTTAAAATTTTTTATTGTCTCCTTCAATATAGCCCGGGGTAGTTTTGTTATAGGCCTATCTCTGTGCTTTGTAGCAAGAGCTCTTGCAGCTTGTCTTTTTGTTCTTCCAGCTTCTGCCTGTAGCTCAACTCTGACTCCTGGCAATCTTCTGAACTGACTGACTGACTTACTGACTGACTGAAGCTCTTTTTAAGCTCTTTTAGAGGTGTAAACTCAAAGATTGACTCCTCCTCTGAGAGTGGGATTATAGGAGGTGTGAATTTGGATAGCTCATACTGAACCCTGAAATCTCCCAAACATATGAACTAATGTGTGAGCTAATGTGTGAATTCTCAAAGGTGTTAACTTAAGCATTGTTTCTATCAATACTAGTGACTTAACACCTTGTAAGTATTTAATCTAATGTGTGAACCAATAAGCATTATATCAATTCAATTGAGTTAACACTAGGATTCTAACAGAATTGACTCTAATTTATAAGAAATCAAGCCATTCTCCAACTGATAAATAGTCAAAGGATATGAAAAGACAATTTTCAGAAGAAGAAATTGAAACTATTTCTAGCCATATGAAAAGATGCCTCAAGTAATTATTAATCAGAGAAATGAAAATTAAGACAACTCAGATACCACTACACACTTGTCAGATTGACTAGAATGACAGGGAAAGATAATACGGAATGTTGAAGGGGATGTGGGAAAACAGGTACACTAATATATTGTTGGTGGAATTGTGAATACATTCAGCCACTCTGGTGAGCGATTTGAAACTATGCTCAAAAAGATATCAAAGTGTGCATTCACTTTGATCCAGCAGTGTTACTACTGAGTTTATATCCCAAAGAGATCTTAAAGAAGGGAAAGGGAACTAACTGTATGTGCAAGAATATTTGTGGCAGCCCTGTTTGTAGTGGAAAGAAACTGGAAACTGAGTAGATACCCATCAACGGAGAAAGGCTGAATAAATTGTGGCATATGAATCTTATGGAATATTATTGTTCTGTAAGAAATGACCAGCAGTATGATTTCAGAAAGGCCTAGAGAGACTTACATGAACTGAGGCTGAGTCAAACGAGCAGGACCAGAGATCATTATATACTTTAGCAACAATACTATATGATGATCAATTCTGATGGATGTGATCCTCTTCAACAATGAGATGAACCAAATCAGTTCCAATAAAGCAATAATGAATTGAACCAGCTACACCCAGTGAAAGAACTCTGGGAAATGAATATGAACCACTACATAGAATTCCCAATTTCCCTATTTTTGTTTGCCTGCATTTTTTATTTCCTTCATAGGTTAATTGTACACTATTTCAAAGTCCGATTCTTTTTGTGAAGCAAAATAATTGTATAGACACACACACACACACACACATATATATATAGTATTTAACATATACTTTAACATATTTAACATGTATTGATCTACCTGCCATTTGGGGTGGGGGTGGAGGGAAGGAAGGGAAAAATTGGAACAAAATGTTTTGCAGTTGTCAATACTGAAAAATTGCCCATGCATATATCTTGTAAATAAAAAGCTATAATAAAAAAAAAAAAAATTAAAAGATTTGGACTTTAACCCCTGGCTACTCGTGTGGTTATTACTGAACTGAAATGAAGGCTGCTCCAGAGACCCTAAGGAAACCTCAACAGAGAAAATTACATTTTAAAGAGAATATTGCAGTGTTTTAATAAGGGACTTTATATAAAGAACTGAATTCCACTCTCTGGGTTGTTTTCTCAGCTTTTACCCTTTGCAGATGTCTTCAGCGAACTTATTCCCATTCACCTGTGCTCATTCATGACATTCTTTTCTGTTGTGGAAGCACTTATTTATAGTGTAGCTGAAACATTGAATAAAACAATTAAAAGTTGAAAGAAAAGAAAAAGAATGATGATGAAGAAAAGATATGACTTGCAATTTTATTTTTAAAAATTTATATTAAAAATATTTATTTCAAAAAATTATTTAAACAAGCTATGGGGAAAAATGTAAAGGATAAGTGAACAACAGAAATGATATTGATACCAATTTTAATAATTTCATACAGAAGTTAAATCACATAGTTTAATTGCTACAACAAAAAGAACAAAAGAGCTTACAAGATACTTTAGGAGTCAATTTACCTACTTGTCTTAAAGATAGAAAGATGGATTTCAAAACTCACACAGAGTTAGAACATAAACTAACCTGTAAAATCATATTAGAAAAAAGCATAATATATGATTCTTAATAACAATTTCTCATAAAGTAAAAAGAAATGGTGAAGGGTAAGCCTAGTCTAAGGAAAGCTTAACAAAATGTTTATCAAAGCTAACATATATTAATTTAATGAAAGAAGACTAAAAACAAACAAAAACCCTCAATATGTCCAAAACCTGAACTAATTATAATATTTTCTTCAAAAGTCTCTAATCTAGAAAAAGGAGGGAGGAAAATGAAATTAGTAGTCTTAAAAATGAAAAGGGAGAACTTTCCACCAATGAAGAGGAAATTAGAGAAATAATAAGGAGTTATTTTGCTCAACTTTGCCAATAAATTTGATAACCTAAGTGAAATGGATGACTACCTCCAAAAATACAGACTTCCCAGACTAACAGAGGAGGAAGTAAATTGCTTGAATAGTCCCATTTCAGAAAAAGAAATAGAACAGGCAATTAAACAACTCCCTAAGAAAAAATCCCCAGGACCAGATGGATTTACATGTGAATTTTACCAAACATTTAAAGAACAATTGGCCCCAATGCTATATAAATTATTTGATAAAATAGGGAATGAAGGAGTCCTACCAAATTCCTTCTATGACACAGACATGGTACTGATACCTAAACCAGGTAGGCTGAAAACAGAGAAAGAAAATTATAGACCAATCTCCCTAATGAATATTGATGCTAAAATCTTAAATAAGATATTAGCAAAAAGACTACAGAAAATCATCTCAGATAATACACTATGATCAAGTAGGATTTATACCAGGAATGCAGGGCTGGTTCAATATTAGGAAAACTATCAATATAATTGGCCATGTTAATAACCAAATTAACAAAAACCATATGATCATCTCAATAGATGCAGAAAAAGCATTTGATAAAATCCAACATCCATTCCTATTAAAAACACTTGAGAGTATAGGAATAAATGGACTTTTCCTTAAAATAATCAGCAGCATCTATTTAAAACCATCAGTAAGCATCATATGTAATGGAGACAAACTGCAACCATTCCCAATAAGATCTGGAGTGAAACAAGGTTGCCCACTATCACCGTTACTATTTAATATTGTATTAGAAACGCTAGCTATAGCAATAAGAGCTGAGAAAGAGATTAAAGGAATAAGAATAGGCAATGAGGAAGCCAAATTATCACTCTTTGCCGATGACATGATGGTATACTTAGAGAACCCCAGAGATTCTGCTAAAAAGTTATTAGAAATAATCCACAACTTTAGCAAAGTTGCTGGTTATAAAATAAACCCACATAAGTCATCAGCATTCTTATATATCACTAACAAAATCCAACAGTCAGAGTTACAAAGAGAAATTCCATTTAAAGTAACTACTGATAATATAAAATATTTAGGAATCTATCTGCCAAGGGAAAATCAGAAACTTTATGAGCAAAATTACAGACCACTTTTCACACAAATTAAGTCTGATCTAACCAATTGGAAAAATATTAAATGCTCTTGGATAGGGCGAGCAAATATAATAAAGATGACAATATTACCTAAACTAATCTATTTATTTAGCGCTATACCAATCAGACTCCCAAAAAACTATTTTAATGACCTAGAAAAAATAACAACAAAGTTCATATGGAAAAACAAAAGGTCAAGAATTTCAAGGGAATTAATGAAAAAAAAATCAAATGATGGTGGCTTAGCTGTACCAGATCTAAAATTATATTATAGAGCAGCAGTTACCAAAACTATTTGGTATTGGCTAAGGAATAGATTAGTTGATCAGTGGAATAGATTAGGTTCAAGGGATAAAACAGTCAACAAATATAGCAACCTAGTCTTTGACAAACCCAAAGATCCCAGCTTTTGGGATAAGAACTTACTGTTTGATAAAAATTGCTGGGAAAATTGGAAACTAATATGGCAGAAACTAGGCATTGATCCATACTTAACGCCGTACACCAAGATAAGGTCAAAATGGGTTCATGACCTAGGCATAAAGAATGAAATTATTAATAAATTAGAGGAACATAGGATAGTTTACCTCTCAGACCTGTGGAAGGGGAAGGTCTTTATGACCAAAGCAGAACTAGAGATCATTACTGATCACAAAATAGAAAATTTCGATTATACCAAACTGAAAAGTTTTTGTACAAACAAAACTAATGCAGACAAGATTAGAAGGGAAGCAATAAACTGGGAAAATATTTTTACAGTCAAAGGTTCTGATAAAGGCCTCATTTCCAAAATATATAGAGAATTAACTCTAATTTATAAAAAATCAAGCCATTCTCCAATTGAAAAATGGTCAAAGGATATGAACAGACAATTCTCAGATGAAGAAATTGAAACTATTTCTAGTCATATGAAAAGATGCTCCAAGTCATTATTAATCAGAGAAATGCAAATTAAGACAACTCTAAGATACCACTACACACCTGTCAGATTGGCTAAGATGACAGGAAAAAATAATGATGATTGTTGGAGGGGATGCGGGAAAACTGGGACATTGATGCATTGTTGGTGGAGTTGTGAACGAATCCAACCATTTTGGAGAGTAGTTTGGAACTATGCTCAAAAAGTTATCAAACTGTGCATACCCTTTGATCCAGCAGTGTTACTACTGGGATTATATCCCAAAGAGATTATAAAGAAGGGAAAGGGACCTGTATGTGCACGAATGTTTGTGGCAGCCCTTTTTGTAGTGGCTAGAAACTGGAAACTGAATGGATGTCCATCAGTTGGAGAATGGCTGAATAAATTGTGGTATATGAAAATTATGGAATATTACTGTTCTGTAAGAAATGACCAACAGGATGATTTCAGAAAGGCCTGGAGAGACTTACACGAACTGATGCTGAGTGAAATGAGCAGGACCAGGAGATCATTATATACTTCAACAACAATACTAGATGATGACCAGTTCTGATGGATCAGGCCATCCTCAGCAACGAGATCAACCAAATCATTTCTAATGGAGCAGTAATGAACTGAACTAGCTATGCCCAGAAAAAGAACTCTGGGAGATGACTAAAAACCATTACATTGAATTCCCAATCCCTATATTTATGCACACCTGCATTTTTGATTTCCTTCACAAGCTAATTGTACAATAATTCAGAGTCTGATTCTTTTTGTACAGCAAAATAATGTTTTGGTCATGTATACTTGTTGTGTATCTAAGTTATATTTTAATATATTTAACATCTACTGGTCATCCTGCCATTTAGGGGAGGGGGTGGGGGGGGTAAGAGGTGAAAAATTGGAACAAGAGGTTTGGCAGTTGTTAATGCTGTAAAGTTACCCATGTATATATCCTGTAAATAAAAGGCTATTAAATTAAAAAAAAAAAAGTCTCTAATCTTTCTATTAAAGTTACTACCATCTTCTCAATAACCTGGGATACAATAAATAAATGTTTCATCATTAAATCTTTACTATCTTTTACCCTACAAAGCTGATCTGTAATAAAATCATGTCATTGTTATCTGCATTACATCCCTCCTATATGCCCCCTGTTTTTTCTTCTGACAATCACCCCACTATCTTAGTGTATCTCCTTCACTCTTTACATAAAATCTAAAATCTTTCAATAGCCTTCTGATTGGTATACCAATTTCCACAAGTCTCCCTCCATTCTATTCTATCCTTCAATTAGCTTTTGAAAATTATCTTCATAAAATATAGTTCAAATCATCTCCTTATCCTCAGCCCACCCCCTAATACTCAGTAAATTCCAGTAGCTATCATTCAAATTGTTTCATAAACTACCCATTCACATACACAATTATGATTATTAATTAATGCATTCCATTCTCTGTCTCTGTCTTTGTCTGGTCTGTGTCTCTGTCTCTGTTTCTCTCTGTCTCTCTCTCTCTGTGTCTCTCTGTGTCTCCATGTCTCTGTGTCTCTGTCTCTATCTCTGTCTCTCTCTGTGTGTCTGCCTGTCTCTCTCTCTCTCTCTCTCTCTCTCAGTCTCTCTGTCTGTCTTTCTCTTTCTGTTTGTGTGTGTGTGTGTGTGTGTGTGTATGTGTATGTTTTGCTCTCTCTTCTTTCTCCTTAAAAGTCTGGTTTGCTACTGACTACTTCTTCTTTAATCCATCCTCTGTTCAACCAGACCCCATGCCCTTCTTTTATTCTTTTTCCTTACTGTTTCTTGCAGGGTAAGACAGATTTCTATGACCAACTGAGTTTGTGTTATTCCCTTGAAGCAACATTTATGGGAGTAAAATTCAAAAATTGCCCATTTCCTATCTTCCCATCAATTTTAAAATCTCTGTTGTACCTCTTTTAACATAAGATGTTTGCCTATTTTTCTCCCTTTTCTTTTCTCTTAGTATACCTCTTTTACACCCTTAATTTAATTTAATCTATTGTACTGTCATAGCCATTTCATACATACCTGTAACTTTTGTGTATGTATGCCTTTAATTACCTGAATAATGATAAAATTCTTAAAAGTTGAATTATCAATTCTCCATTAAAAAAGTGTTTTAGTTATCTTTATTCCTTTGTGATTTCATTTTCATGTTTAAATTTTTTATTCTTCTCTTGAGTTTCATATTTGAAAGTCACATTTTCTATTCAGCTATGAACCATTTTATCAGGTATGATTGAAAGTCCTAAATTTCATTTAATATCTATTTTCCCCTGAAGGATTATATTCTGTTTTGTTGGATAAGTTATTCTTGGTTATGATCCTAGATCCTCTGTATTCCAAAATGTCACATTCAAAGCCTGCTAATCCTTTCATGTGGTCACAGAAAAATCTTTTCTGATCCTAACAATAGTTCCATGAGATTAGAACTATTTGTAAAAATTTGCAATATTTTTCCTGGATCTGGGAGCTCTGCAATTTGGCTTTAATATTTTGAAGAGTTTTTCTCTTAGGATCTCTTTCATGAGGTGATATGTGGATTGTTTTATTTTCTGTTTTAATTTCTGGTTTTGGGAGAGAAATTTTCCTTGATAATTTCTTGAAAGATGTTGTTTAAGTTTTTGAGAAATCATGGTTTTCAAGTAATCCAATAATTCTTAAATTATCTCTCCTTGATTTATTTTCCATAATTTTATTTTTAATGTGACATTTTACATTTTTTATTTTGTTTTATTTTTTTTCTTTTTGATATCTCTAGGATTCATCATCTTTCATTTGACTAATTCTAATTTTTAAGGAATTATTTTCTTCAATAATCCTTCAAATCTCTTTTTCCATTTGGCCAATTCTATTTCTAAAGTCTTATTTTCCTCATAATTTCTGTATCTTTTTTTTTCCCCAAACTGCTGACTCTCTTATTTCATTCTCATATTTCCCACACTTCTTTTTCTGAAATTCTCTTACTTGATTTTTGAAAATCTTTTTGGAGGTCTTCCAGAAATTTTTGTTGGGGCTGATTTTCTTTTTCTTGTAGCTTGCATTGACATCTTTGTCTCTTGTGTTTGTGTCTTGATCGTTACTATAGTAACTTACTATGATTAGGTTCTTTTTTGTTGTTTGTTCTTTTTCAATTTCTTGCTTTTATCTTTATGTTTACAGTTGGGTTCTGTTCCTTGGGTGAAAGGAACACTGTTTCAGCTCTAGGTCTTTCTTGCTGTTGTTTTGAGAGCTAACTCTAAAAGTCTATATGTCTTGGATGTTTTAAGATTAATGAAACAGATAAATTGACTGTTCTACTGGTCTGTGGTCTGTTCTTTTGGGGGAAAGCTACCTTTTTTTAGTTTATTTGTTTATTTTTTAATTAAAGCTTTTTATTTTAAAAATATATGCATTGATGATTTTCAACACTTACCTTTGCAAAACCTTTCTTCCTTTTTCTTTTCCTTTCTCCCCCTTTACCTCACTCCTTTCCTCTCTCCTTTCCTCCTTTCCTTCCTTTCTCTCCCTATCTTTTTTTCTTTCTTTCCTTTCTTTCACCCTTTTCTTTCTTTTCCCCTCCCTCCCTTCCTCCTTTCCTTTCTTCTTTCCTTTCTTTCTTGTTTCCTTCCTTCCTTCCTTCTTTCCTTCTTCCCTTCCCTTCCTCATGAGAATAGAAGTGCAAACGTGAAAAGGAAATGAGGCTAAGAGTAAATAACTTCTTCAGTTATATAAGTAATGAATGATGGAATTAGACTAAGACTTAAGTTTTTTGACCTCTAAATCAAGCATATTAAACTCACATCAGGAGTTAGTGATACAAAAGAAAAAACAAAGTGTTTAATCTCAAGGAGAGTTTTTTCTTACTATATATTTTTTTCTTATGATGGATGTTTGAATAATTGAAATATGCCAGAGAATAGAATGTTGACTCTGGATTATCATATTTTATAAAAATATTGATAAAGATCATACCTTTAGAAAATATATAAACGGGTTGATATTTACTTTTTGAAAGATATCTACCTTGTTTGGAATTCAGCAGGTTCCAACAAAGCCTCTTGCACCTTGGTACATTAGGAAGAAATTAAAAAAAAAAAAAAAAAGAATGGGAAAAGTCATTTACTAATGTATCTGCTATATGCCAGATGTTGTTCTAAGCAATTTACAAATATTATCATTTGATCCACACAGCATAAAGGAAGCTGAGAAGATACAGTTTAAGTGAATTGCCTAGAGTCATACATGAATTTAGGTTGAATTCAAATGCTTTATGACTATGTCCAGCTATCTATCCACTTTGCCACCTACTCAGCTTTTCTCTATTTTTCACATATAGTACTCCCATCTTCAGTGCCTTTTATACTGTCTATATCCCAATACCTGAATATGGTCCTTCTTCATTACCCCAGACAACCCCCTCTCTTCTTCTAACATTCAGGTCAAATACCACCTTTGACAAAAAGTCTTTATTGATGCCTGCTTACCCATTGCTAATAATAATTGTTCTTCCAAATCACCTTAAATTAAATTACTTCACTTTTTTTTTTTACATTTTAACTCAATTTTATATTTTATTTTCTTTATATTTGTTTTGTATACACTTGTATATTATTATTATTATTTATATATTCATTATATCTCCATTGTAATGTAAGTTTCTTTCCATTGGCTTTGTTTCACTTGAGTGTTATATCCTGGACCTACAAAATATGGTAGAATTTTCAATATCTCTCAATCAACACACACATTTATTAGTCACCGATTATAGGCAAAATACTTTGCAAGGCACCAGAAATACAAAGAATTCAACCATCTCTAATGGAAAAATAAAAGCTTAGTTGTTGAAAATGGGATGGACTGAAGATGATCTTGGTATCAGAATTTTTCGTCTAAACTCCTAATTTTACTTAATAGTTATAAGACCTGACCAAATCACCACATCTTTCCAAGTCTTCATTTACACATTTATTAAGGAAAAGAAGTATACATTTGCATTACCTAACAATTTTTTAGAAGAACAAAACAAACAACAAAAAACAACCTGTAAACTCATAATGTGATAAGCCATTGAAGCTGCTTTAAAATCTTCAAAATGTTACATGAATATTTAACTGCAATAATCTTACATCCATAATTAAACATCAAAGTTCTTTATAGATATAACCTGATGCTGGAGGGAAAAATTAGGTGCCATAAAATATATTTTGTAATTGACTTAAAATGTCCTTTTGTTTACTAGAAACTTTATTTTCATACCATCTTATCCCTTTTCTTTTCCCACATTGTAACAGTGATTCAGAACTGTTTTTTCAAAGAGCAATGCAAAGAACTCCACAAAATCCTCAGAAATGATCAGGGAACATTTCATTTGATGACACACATGCCACAAGCTCTACTTTAACATTTAACATTTGAGATACTGTTTGCCAAAATGAAGAGAAATGTTAAGACTCTGGACCAAATGTTTACTAAGAAGATTATTCTTGAGGACCTTCTGTTTGAAAGTTAAAAATCAAAAGTAGAACATTATTGTTGGTCCCCATCCTAACAATGTGGAAACCAGGCTACTCAGTTTGAAGGATGACACTTTTTGAGCCAGGTAATATATCTTTCTTTGCCCCTGCTTCTAATACATTCTCTTTCTTCAAGAAGAGAAAATAATTACTAATAGCTTTATTAGTCACAGTTTTCTTCACTTCAAGTACACTAAACTCAGGGTTTTTAGTTCCCCAAATCTAGAAATCACAGAAGACCACCTACAGTCTCATAGGATCTTGAAAGTATAAGTTAAAAGGAATTATCACCTTGATAGTTCTAAAGACTATTTTAATTTTGTCCTGATTTGCCATACATAGCTATCCTCAAGTGACCTGTACATTTGTAATGAGCCTCTCTGTGCTTGCCTAAGCTGATACTCAGAATTTAGATATAGACTGTTGTTTGTACCATCCTTGAAGTCTTTCTGCTGCAGAAAAACCTGCTAAACTTTAGATTCCATTAACATAATTGTCATCATACCAGGGTCAATTCCATTCCACAATGAAGCACTGAAGTATGGCAGTTGTGCTTTGTAGGAAAAAAAAATGCAACATATTTAAAATGTTACTGAATTAAAAGTACCTTTGTTACTGTGAATTTTCTCAGTAAAAAAATACACTACTACAAAAATTACTATTTTCTAAATATTTATAAATTGTAAGTTTGACAATAGGTACTTAAACTTAAAAAGATTTTTTTTAATAATAGCTTTTTATTTACAAGTTATATGCATGGGCAATTTTACAGCATTGACAATTGCCAAAACTTTTGTTCCAATTTTTCCCCTCCTTCCCCCCACCCCCTCCCCTAGATGGCAGGATGACCAGTAGATGTTAAATATATTAAAGTATAAATTAGATACACAATAATTATACATGACCAAACCGTTATTTTGCTGTACAAAAAGAATCAGACTCTGAAATATTGTACAATTAGGCTATGAAGGAAATCCAAAATGTGGGCAGGCAAAAATATAGGGATTGGGAATTCACTGTAATGGTTCTTAGTCATCTCCCAGAGTTCTTTCACTGGGTGTAGCTGGTTCAGTTCATTACTGCTCCATTGGAACTGATTTGGTTCATCTCATTGCTGAAGATGGCCAGGTCTATCAGAATTGATCATCTTATAGTATTGTTGCTGAAGTATATAATGATCTCCTGGCTCTGCTCGTTTCACTCAGCATCAGTTCGTGTTAGTCTCTCCAGGCCTTTCTGAAATCATCCTGTTGGTCATTTCTTACCGAACAATAATATTCCATAATATTCATATACCACAATTTATTCAGCCATTCTCCAATTGATGGGCATCTACTCATAAACTTAAAAAGTTAACAACTATTGATTTATTTTTTATGTTCTAATATGCCATGTTCTAGTGTTACCTCAACTTTAAACATTTTATATTGTAAGGTTCTTTTTAACAGTTACATTTTGTAATTTTATCTGAGGTAAAAGAACACTAAAGTTAAAGTGATTTAGCTTTCTAACTTAAAATGAAAGATATGAAGAAGTTGGATTTAACTAAAACTTTCTTTGCCTGGATCATAAAATGGGCAAAGTCAGAGTGGAGACAGAATGGGAGACTCAAAATCAGAACTTTATGAATCACAGCACTCTTTATTACTTTATGTAACCTAAAAGTCTGCTACATGGAACCTATATTCTTTCATTTTAATATGCAAATTACTGTCAAAGTTATTTCAAAATAAAATTTATGATTAAATATATTGCCACAAAAATCTGTTCTATCAAGTATAATTCATTCTTTTTTTATTTTAAATTTATTATTTAATATTTTCTCCGGTTAACTTTAAAACATTTTTTTACATTTATTTTTAAAAATTTTTGAGTTTTAGATTTTCTCCTTCATATCTACTGCCAACCTCTAGTAAGAAAGCACATGAGAAGTTATTTAAAACAATTTCTAGTAACACATGAGAGAGAGAGAGTGACAGAGACAGAGATAGAGAGACAGAGAGAGAAAGTGCTTCAATCTGTATTTAGACAGAATCAGTTTTCTGGGTATAGATAGAATTTTTCATCATTAATCCTTCAAATTAGTGGTGGATGATAGTACTACTGACAATAGCAAAGTAATTCATACTGATTATCCTACAATATTGGTATTGCCTTGTTACTAGCCATTCCCTTTTGTAATATGCCCTTTCTTTTATCACTCTCCCTGCCCTTGCCATGTGTCATTCCTTTGCTAGTCTCATTTCTTTCCTAATTTCCAGTAGGGAAAGATAGATTTCTATATCTCTATTGAGCTTGTATGTTATTTCCTGTTTGAGCCAATTCTAACTAGAGTAAGGTTAACCCATTCCCCCACATAAAAGTTCTTTTCTTTTTCTCTTTTTTGCAGATAATTAGCATCATTCCACTTTTCTCTTTCCCTTTCTCCCTTACTCCTCAATTTCATCCTTTTTTAAAAAGATATCATCCCCTCATATTCAGCTCATACCCATGTCTATCTATAAATATTCCCTTTAACTCCCATAATAATGAGAACATTCTAATGAGTTACATGTATCATCATCCCATCTAGATAGCAAACAGATAAACTTTAAGTTTCTTATGATATCACTTTCCTGATTATCTCTTTATTCTCCTCCAGACTCTTGTGTTTGAAAATCAAATTTTTATTCAGTTCTATTCTTTTCATCATGAACAATTCCAAATCCTCTGGAATTATTACCTTTTCCTCTGAAGGATTATACTCAGTTTTGCTGAGTAGGCAATTCTTGGTTTTAATCCTGGATCCATTGCTTCCCAGGATATCATATTCCAAGCCCTTCAGCTCTTTAATGTAGAAGCTACTAAATCTTGTATTATCCTGATTGTGGTTCTTTGGTACTTGAGATGTTTTTTGTTTGTTTGTTTGTTTGTTTGCTTTTTCTTCCAGATACTTGCAATATTTTCTCCTTGATCTAGGAGTTACAGAATTTGGCTATAACATTCCTGGGAGCTTTTATTTTGGAATCTCTTTCAGGTGGTGATCAATGGATTCTCTCAGTTTCTATTTTTTGAGGACAATTTTCCTTTATAATTTCTTGAAAGATAATGTCTAGTCTCTTTTTGATCATGACTTTCAATTAGAGCAATAACTTTTAATATTATCTCTCCTGCATCTACATTCCATGTCAGTTGTTTTTCCATTGAAATATTTCATATCTTTTTTCTATTTTTCCATTTTTGGTTTTGCTTTATTGTATCTTGATTCCTCATAAAGTCATTACCTTCCATTTCCTTAATTCTATTTTTTAAGGAATTATTTTCCTCAGTGAAGTTTTGTACTTTTCCCAATTGGTCAATTTTTCTTTTTGGTCATTCTTCTCATTAGCTTTTTCTATTTCCTTTTTCACCTCTCTCAATTCTTTCCCTAATTTCTCCTTTAACTCTCTTAGTTGATTTTTATAGTTCCTCTTGACCTATTTATTCCATGGCCTGAGCCCAATTTTTATTTTTCTTGGAGGTTTTGGATATAGGAGCTTTGACTTTATTATCTTCTCAGTGTGTGTTTTGATTTTCTTTGTCACCATAATAGCTCCAAATGATCAGAAACTTTTTTTTTTAATTTTCTTCTCATTTTCCTAATCTATTATTCTGCTTTCAACTCTTTGGTAAAGTGGTCTTTGTTTTCAGGGGTAGAAAGTGCACTATTCCAAGCTTCATGGGTTTTATATAGCTGCTTCCAGAAATCCTTTTCAGAATCTGACTACAAGCCCTCTTTTCTGCCCTGGAGCTGTTAGGTGTGTCCCAGCCTGTTGTCACAGATCTTCTGAATTTCTAAGTTATCTTTGGCTCCAAAATCTTCAACTCTGTCTTTTTGGGTGTTCTGATGCTTGAAAATTTGTTTAGAGTCATTATTTAAAGGAATTTGGAGTAGTTTGGGGGAGAGCTTGGGTAAGTTCCTGCCTTAACTCTGTCCCCAACTTACTTATTTTAATATTTTCAATAAGATAAAATAAGTCCACTTCAAGGTGTTTGTGTGTGTGTGTGTGGGGGGGAGTGTGAGATGTAATAGAAATACATTTACCTTCATCGTTTAAAATAACTATCTTTTTTTTTCTTTTTAAAGAATATCATGCACTCATTCAAAAGAAGAAGAAGAAAATAAAAAAGTGCCAGTTTTTTTTTTTGTTTTGTTTTGTTTTTGTTTTTAGATGTTCTATTGCAAGTTACTGGGAACTATATATATGCATAATTAATTATTCCACCTAAAACTAAAGAGTGAACATTCATGTATTTCAAAGACAGATGATGTCATCAATGTGGATATTCCCTTTACTAACACAATTCATGATTCCTTGATGCCTTAACTGTTGGTATACATAAATCAGAGTAGACAGAAAAAAAAAATATTTGAATCATCCCAAAATTAATTTTCTGGGGAAAACCTTATTTTCATTTAATAAGACTGATATTTAAAATAAAGGCATTTAGACCTTTGTTAAGCCTATATTTGAAGTCTGTAAAACTTAAAACAAACTGCCATAACTTCTGGTCACCTGGAATAAATCTTGGTAACAGTGAAGACAAAATACTGGAGAAAGATTGCAGTTGAAGGAGCACTAAAATGTACATGTTCTGTTTGTGAACTCAAGTAAATATTAATTTCCTGGGTTTCAACCAACAAGTTGTCATTTTTATTTTCAAACTGGTAGCTAGATTTACAAATGACATCTTTCTCTTCCTACTTATTTTGTCATTTGTTGTAGTTTGGTGGAAAGAATACAGGATCTAGAGTCAGAACTAATGTGGTAACATTGTGAAAAATGGATTTTTGTAGCAATGTTGCAAATCTGGTGACTAGAAACATAGTTTGTAGTAATAATGTAATAACGATGGTGTTGATGATATAATTATGCAGTAAATAATAATTTTTTTTAAAAGATAAATTTGAGATACCTAGTTGCCATGATGTTGATAATATCTAAAAAGCATTGGAGTTGTGAGACTGGATACACACTGAAGGACACTAAAACATGTATTTAAATATATGCAATTAATATATAAATATATGGAAATAATGTGCATAGATATAGTTAAAACTTCACTTCACTAATGAGCTCATTACCTGAGATAGTATAGAAATAAAGGTGGTATACTTATTGGTAGGCTGATACTTCAGATGAATAAGCAAAGGACACTTTCTGTATTATCATCACCATTACCACCACAATCACCACTATCACCACCACCATCATCTTCATACTTTTGATTGCATTGTTAAAATTATATTTTTATGGAAAGTGTCATGACTCCATATGAAATATTTCAGAGATGAATTAAATAACTTCCTTTTGTAGTTGTAGAAAATCATTAGGATTTAAACCCATTCTCTGAAAATTAGTGAAATTGTTTAATTTCATTGATACTGTCATGTATTTCACTTAGGTTTCTAAAACTCTGTCCTCCTCTGATAATTATTTATATTTTATGTGATTTTATGTAAATTTTTACATTTATCCAATGTAAATTGGAACTCTTGAGAAGCTTTTCATATGGTTGATTCTATTAAAAAGCACCATTAAAGTTTTTTTTTTTCTTTCCCTTTATCAATATAGTATTTGGATGACTATAGTTAAACATTCCATTCCTGATGGTAGTCTAATTCCAGTATAATTTATTCCATGAATCTTTTAGAAGAGATTGAGGTCTATCAGTGCTGTATAGGATTTATCAGATTATGGATTATATCTAGTCTGTAATGTAAAATTTAACTAAGCATTCAGTAGGAAAATGTTAACATCTTACAATCTGAAATGATCTGTTTCTTAAAGTTCTTCACATAAAAATTTGTGGCCAAAGAAGAACATTATGAGTACATTAAAAGTATATTATGGAATGCAAAATGGATAATTTTGATTATATTACATTAAAAAGTTTTTGTACAAACAAAACCAAGATTAGAAAGGAAGCAGTAAACTGGGGGAAAATTTTTACATCAATGGGTTCTGATAAAGGCCTCATTTCTAAAATATATAGAGAACTGACTCAAATTTATAAGGATAAAAACCATTCTTCAACTGATAAATGGTCAAAGAATATAAACAATTTTCAGATGAAATTAAAACCATTCCTTGTCATATGAAAAAAAGCTCTGAATCATTATCTGTCAGAGAAACACAAATTAAGACAACTCTGAGGTACTACTGTACCTCTCTCAGATTGAATAAAATGACAGGAAAAGATAATGATGAATATTGAGGTGATGTGGGGAAACTAGCACACTAATAGATTGTTAGTGGAGTTGTAAACTGATCTAATGATTCCAGAGAACAATATGGAGTTATGCCTAAAGGGCTAACAAACTGTTCATGCCATTTGACACAGCAATGTCTTTACTGGCTTTGTACAC
Organism: Sarcophilus harrisii; assembly: GCF_902635505.1. NCBI lineage: Eukaryota > Metazoa > Chordata > Mammalia > Dasyuromorphia > Dasyuridae > Sarcophilus > Sarcophilus harrisii. The sequence goes on from NC_045427.1 coordinate 68,016,440, forward strand.
CAAAGAAATCATAAAAAATGGAAAAGGACCCTATGTGCAAAAATGTTTGTGGCAGCCCTTTTTGTAGTGGCAAGGAATTTGAAACCAAGTGGAACCCATAAGTTGGAGAATAGCTAAATAAGTTAAGGTTTATGAATGTTATGGAAATTTATTGTTTTATAAGAAATGATTAGCAGGATGATTTCAGAGAGGCCTGGAGAGACTTACATGAACTGATGCTAAGTGAAGTGAGTAGAACCAAGAGAACATTGTACATAGCAACAACTAGATTATATGATGATCAGTTCTGATGGACATGGCTCTTTCCAGCAGTGAGATGATTTAGGCCAGATCCAATGGTCTTGTGATTGAAAAAGCCATCAGCATCCAAAAAGAAAACTGTGGAAACTGAGTAGTGATTACAACATGTTATTTTCACTTTTTGTTGTAGTTTGCATTTTTTTCTTTCTCATTTTCTTTCATTTTTCATCTGATTTCCTTGTGCAGCATGCTAATTCTGGAAATATGTATAGCAGAAAAAAAAATTTAAAACCTTCACAATCATTAATTTTAGGCTAATAAAGGATAATCATTTAGCAAGTATTCTCTGGCATCTTGACCGTGAGGTGTTTAGACTATTGAAATTGGAACAGGAAAGACTTGAATTCTAAACCTCCCTCAGGCATTTACAGGACCCTAAGCAAGTCTCTTAAAATCACTTAGTCCCAGTTTACTCAACTTCAAAATGAGGATATATATAGGTCTAATAGAGATATTATGATGAGCAAATGAGATAAAATACAAAACATTTCTGAGCTTTACAGAATTGTGTAAATACTGGATAGTGTTATCATTGGTGTCCACTACTTGATCTTAAATTATCCTAACACATCCCATATCATAACATTTTCATTTTCATAAATATTTTCATAAACAAATATGTATGGCAATCATTTTTGATATTTATATAATTAGCCAGTTTCTAAGTTGATTGACATTGGAAGGGTTTTGTATTACAATCTTCAATAAATAGCAGCTATTTCATAGACTGCATGCAGATATACCACTTTTGGTTACATTTAATAAATGCAAAACTATGAAATAATTATCAGCCTTTAATATAGATTATTGAATTAGTATAATTTTTGCATATTCCACATGTATTTATATAGGTCTTTGCCATATTCATTGTGTGTTGTGAAAATATTTTTAATTATCTTACTCCTGTTGGCAAAGAAGTGCCAGTGCCAGTATTTCTAAAATCGCTTTAAAGGATAATTGACCCTGGAAGTTTCATTAATATTGTGGGGATCTTTATTTATTTGCTTGTGTTTTTCTTTATTTATTTATTTTTATTTGCTTATTTATTTTTGGAGAGGCAATTGGGATCCAAGATTTGCCTAAGGTCACACAGCTAATTTAAGTGTTTGAGGCTGGATTTGAACTCAGTTCCTCTTGACTTGAGCACTGGTACTCTATCTATTATGTCATCTAGCTGCCTTGTGGAGTCTTTGTTAGATTAATTATGAAAACTGTTATGAATCCATTTTACAATTTTAAGTTTAAGCATTAAGATTAAAATTGTATGGGAATATTTTATTCATGTTCTTCTCTTTTACAACTTTTTCTATATCATCAACATTGTTATTATATTTTCATTCACATTTCTATAAAATTTCATTCCTTAAAATCTTTTTGTTTTCTTTCAAGGATCCTATGAACCAGATAATGTAAATGTTGCTGTTCCATTGTTCAGATTAGTATTTTGAATCTGAAAGAAGTGGATAACTTGTTCAAGATCATAAAATTCTTGATTCTTCTGATCTTAAGAAAAATGCTCTCACCTTAAAATTAAAATGTTTCTTATGCATTTACTGCTAAATATTGTTTTTTTGAATTCTGTATTATGTAAATAAAATGGGATTTTACATAACTGTACTAATGCATAATAATTGTGTTTTCTGTTATTACACTTTTTTCAATGTAAATATTTCAACTTTTTCTAAAGTCAGTGTGAGGTCCACAGGAGGAAGTCTATAGCTTTCATCTTGATTTATAGAGATGATGATAAAAGTTTAGTCTCACAGCTTGCTGCCCATTTCTCTGGTAGATTGCTGCCTATAGCATATGTTCAAAGACAGGTTACCCATAGCTAAATGTGACTTTATTTTAATAAACATAGCCTACAATAAGAACATATTGAATTTAAGCTAAAATTGTTAAAATAAAAATCCTCAATATACAAGATTGTTTTCCAATTAATTCTGTTTAAATATCTATTGTAGAATCCTTTTTTTCCCCCTGCCAAAGCCATTCAATTAACAATATTTAGCAGTAAATGCATAAGAAACATTTTAATTTAGTCCAAAGGAGAAAAAATGCCATTCATCAAAAAATGTCATAACTATGAAATCTTAAAGTGACAAATGAATATTAGGACCTGTTAGTTATTTTTTAACCACTCAGAATTTCATTGATGCATATTTGCTTTCCCATTTTGAAACAAGTCCAACAAGGCATGCAGCAGTCCCAAAAATAATAGCAAAATTCTCTAAAGTGAAATGAAAACAATTTTAGATAATAAGCTCCCTGAGGTCAGAACAGGGCTTTTATTACCAGCACTTAGGTCAGTATATTGAACTTTTAATTGTTTGGATATACATTTCAAAGAGATTCGGAATCTAGGGAATATACATTAAAATATTTGTACTTCTCATAATTAAATTGATCTGTAATACTATATTTTTTAATTCATTTAAAAACATAAAAATGAATGTTTCATAGGTTTTGTTACTCTGCCAAAAGATGTGTACAGGGGCATGCTGGTAAATACATGACAACAGTCCAACTGGGATAATCACATAGAGACATATATGAATACATGCATACACACATAATTATTGTACATGTATGTATTTATAGCCACATAGATGTGTATATATATATATATGCATATTTATATGTAGCATACTTTTAACTTTAATCCACATTAAATTTTTTCTTCAATACTTTCTTAAGTCCAGATAATCAATAGAAAAATAAATCAAGTGTGATTTGTGCCTTTTCCTGATTTCTGGAATATAAATTCTCACAATGAAATTTCAAGAAACACTTCTCAATAGCCAACACAAGCTGTTTGTACCAAGTCCCTGGTACCCTCCTGTCCCCCAAACACATAACAACAACCACAAAAAATAATGCTATTTAGAGAATTATCTAGAGGAAATTGAAAGTTTAGTGACTTGCCCATGGTCACACACCTGGAATTTGTCAGATAGAACTTCAGTCTTAGTCTTCCAGTCTCCAAGACCAGCCCACTTTCCAATGAACTATGTTGCTTCTCTCCTCTCTTCTGAGAGAAAAGCTTTGTTCATAATAGATGACTCTCCTGTGCTATGCTGCCTCTATTTATAAGGTTAAGGGGATTGAGAACCATTTTGTAGTAACGCATTTGCATATATCAAGGGGAATTCTAGTGAGACCTTTAAGAAACATCAAGAAGTAGATACAATAAGCAGGTTTCTTCTATAAAAATGGAAATAGAAACAATACTAGCTATAGCAATAAAACCAAAAGGATGAGTTTTCTTCAGGTGGGCAATAGAGATGCCAGAATTTTGGCCATATGGAAAGACTTATGTAGAGTCTGGGGTGGTGATTAGACCATTCCCTTTTTCTCTAACACTTAATGAAAAAGATTAAGCATATCAAGTCAACTTCACCAAGGCACAATTACTTTATGAAAAGGTGGCCTAAGGGTAAAAATGCCAATTAGGTAACTAACTTAATAGAAATAAAGTATTGCCTCTTAACATATTAATTAGCTAACCCAAAGATGGCAGGAAAGAATCCTAATGCTGAAAAAGTTGACCTCCAAGTATCTTAGAATAGGGATTCCAATGGACATAATAGTATTTATTAAGATTTTTATAGAATTTCATGGAAAATGGAAACAATATGAGCTGTCTCTGTGAATTTTATACAACTATTATATTGCAACAAGATAACAAATACTCTATTTTCTTGAATATAGCAGAGAATTGAAAAATGTAATTATACAGGCTCTGATTTGGAGAGCAGAAAGAAATAACTGAGAAAAGCACCCTTAGACTTCTAATGAATTTCAATGGGCAGGACCTCATCAAGAACGTATGCCCAGAGTTCTGTGAAGGGGGGGAAATGCCAAAGCTGTTGGCTCCAAAGCAAAATGGTAATCTGCATATCAATATGCACAACTTAGTATTCTTTGTTCAAACCACTCTAATTCCACTCTGTCATATAATTGGAATAAATGCAATTTACTACAATTGTATTCAAGCCCACTATTTAAGGTGTATCAGGGCTATGATAACACATTTTAACACTCTAACCAGCAATTGAATCACAGGCTAAATTAGAAGTATTATACATCCCTAGCTTCCCTGGATGGTGGTCTTAGGATCACCCTGGTTATAGAAAGTTCCCTCTAGCTCTTCTATATCTCTTTTCCAACCATTAATTATGGCTTCCCTGGCACCATGGCACAAGGACTGATTAATGGATGTAAGTAGCCAAGATTCAATCATTATAATCAAAAAGTCTACCAAACTATTTCTGCCACCTTGATATATTGTAAAGCAAAACAATGAATTGATTCAATGGATCTTTAACTTTTCAGGTGGTTGTTTTGATATATCCTGTTAGTCAAAATCAGTCGATATTTAGGAAACAGAGAAAGAAGTTACACTGGAATGGTATGAAGATCATTTGATAGAAGAATTTTCCCCTTTCTCACTTTTTTGAAAGAAAAGTCTGTTTTTGATATAAGGTAAAGGGTAAAATGATAAACTATGTTGTAACTTTTTTTTAAATGGCAAAATGACTTGCTTCTAAATATCTTTGAAATTTAACTGAACCCAACTTTAAAATTTTAAAAATCCTTTTTTTTTTAACTGAGAATGAAATATTGTTCAGTGGGAGCGAACTAAACAATATTTAAAACATAATGTTCTCTGGAAGCAGGTTTCTTGGGGAGCTTCTGGAGGCAGCCTTCATTTCAGTTCAATAATCACCTTAAATGCATCAAGGAGTTAAAGTCCAAATCCTTCATTGTCTCCTTCAAAGTCTTGTCTCCTCCACTTGGGGCTCAGTTAGTTTTTCTTAGAGGCCTTCTGTAGTCTTGGTTCCAAGAGCTTAAGCTGTCTTCTCTGGCTTCTGAATCTCCTTGACTGAATCCTGGATGAGGCTGCAAGAACTTCTAGTGGGCTTGTCCTTTCTGGCCCTGACAGCTTCTCCTTATATGTTCCACACTGATGACACACCAATCATTATATCACTAGGAAACCAATATTTGTTATAGGATTAAATCAATACTAAACTAAATTTAAACCATTGACTCCTCCATTCCACTTATTGAGCACCTTGTAAGAATTCTATCATCTCCCACTTTCTTTTGTTTTTAGAAGATAAGTAATCATGACCTCCCTGACTCTTCAAGGAGGTGAGAACCCCAAAAAAGAAGGTGATCATGCCTTCCCTGACTGATCAAAAAAGGGATGAAAATACTATAAAAGGAGGTGATCATACCCTTCCTGACGTCTCAGGAAAGGAGATGAAAACACCAAAGGAAATGGGAGATCAAATCAGATTAGCAGGTTTCTGAAGGGTCTTACTCTTAAAACAGGTATACATAAATCCATCAATATGGGAAATATTACACATAATTACATAAATTGCATAAGCACATAGTAATATAACACAGGCTAGAAGAGATGTAATGAATAACATAAATCAACATGAGGAAATTATACATGTTCATAAGTCCTAAAAATAGTTCAAAAGGAATCTATTGTCTATTACTTTACGTGCCAGGAATCCAATAATTCCTGCAAGCTTTAAAGTCCTGCAGTAGTCTCATCTTGTGTTAGGGAATCCAATGATTCCTGCTGGTTTTCAAGTCCTATAACAATCTCATTATCAGCTATAAGAGCCATCAGCTCTTTCAATGTCTGATGTTTCTTAGATATTCTCCTTTGTTTCAAGGTTTTTCTCTTTTTTTTTGGCTCTCTTCAGGTGCTCATTGGCACACATCTGATTCCTTCTCCGTCTGTAGAGATACAAGCAAATCCTTTCTCCCAAACAGTTAACCTCTATAGTCCCTTGTCTTTTACCACTTTCTAAATTTCTTCTCATCACCTGGCAATTACCTTGGAGCTGTTTGCACTGGACACTAGATGTGGAATGACCTAATTTCTCCTGCTATGAAATATCATACTCAAAATTATACTTAACTTGATTCTTATCTGATTCTTCATCCTTTTCACCTAGTTTATTTGGCACCTCCCCCTCCTGCTCATTCTTCTTTTTCCTTATTCTAACACATATAATTTCCTAAAGCCAGTTGTATTAAATTATATGTATCGTGTCTTTGCAAATTGAGTTAGGTCCATTTTCATTGTAGAATTGACATAGTTGCTCTCCTATAATTTCCACTCCTCTAGATCCAATTCTTTTTCCATAGAGAACCAAGGAGATATGTACTGTACACTTTCTAAAAGTTCAGTGATCTACTCCCAATTTATAATCAAACCTTGTCTTTTCATAAGTCTGACAATGCTCTCTACACATTTTCCTTGAATTGGAAAAGAAGGCTGTTTTCTAAACATTTGTCCCATTTCAGCTGAAATATTACTTTAGTCCTTAGCAAAGTTTCCTTGTTGTACTCACCCTAATTTCTGGGTCACAGATGAAGGTTCTTGGTCCCACATTCTGGCGCCAAAATGTAAATTCTTCTCTAAAACATAATATTCTCTGGAAGCAGGTTTCTTGGAGACTTCTGGAGGCAGCATTCTTTTCAGTTCAATAATCACTTCAAATGCAGCCAGGAGTTAAAGTCCAAATACTTCATTGTCTCCTTCAAAATCTTGTCTCCTTCACTTGGGGCTCAGCTAGCTTTTCTTAGAAGCCTTCTGTAGTCTTGGTTTCGAGAGCTTAAGCTGCCTTCTCTGGCTTCTGAATCTCCTCGACTGAATCCTGGCTGAGGCTGCAAGAGCTTCTAGTGGGCTTGTCCTTTCTGGCCCTGACAGCTCCTCCTTATATGTTCCACACTGAGGATACACCAATCATTATATCACTAGGAAACCATTATTTGTTGTAGGATTAAATCAATATTAAATTAGATTTAAACCATTGTCTCCTCAATTCCATTTATTTAGCACCTTGTAAGAATCCTAACATCTTCCCAATCCCCAGTGGAGTAAAACAGGGTTTTGTGATTGTTCCAATGCTTTTTTAACACGTTGTCAGACACCTTCAAAGAAGAAAAAAATGACATCAAGGTCAGGTACTACACTGTCAGTAAATAATTAACTTGAAAATGCTACAAATCAAGAGCAAAAGGAGGAAGAGATGGTTGTGCAACTTTTTTGTTTGTAGATTACATACTCATTTCAGTCTCTGAGGTTGAGATCCAGAAGAATTTGGATCATTTCTCTGTAGCTTGTGTAAATTTTGGCTTGACAACACTAAGAAAATAGTTTTGTTTTGTTTTTTTCCACCAGTCAGCACAGTTCCATCATTATATAGGACCATCAGTCACAGAAAATGGAGAAATTTTGTATATTTTGTGAAAGTTACTTAACTTGGCAATTTATTTTCCAGGATCTACCCATGAATGATTAGGTTGACATACATTTCCAGACGTAGCTCAGTGTTTGAGACACTCAGAAGGAAAGTGTGAGAGAGAAAAGATATTAGAATACCTACCAAACTGAAAGTCTAGAGAGCCATTATTCTGATTTAATTTTTTTATGCTTGTAAAAACTATATAGTACACCAACACCATGCAAAGAAAATGAATTGGATGGATTTCAGTTGTCTTAGGAAGATTTTGAAGATCACCTGGCAAGATTAGGTACCAGATTTTTCTCAAGCTGAACTGTCAAGCATTAAAATTGTACGGTAGAGTTCAATTCTGATGGCCTGGCTATATTGTTCAAAAGCCAAATATATGTTTTTTTTCTAAAAGACTATTGTACAAAGAATTCACACAAGGCAAGTGCTCATATGGAGTCAGAAGTGATACAAGAACACTGAAAGTCTCTCTGAAGAAGTTTGGAATCCATTGTGTAACTTGGGAGAAACAATCACAGAACCAACCAGTGCAGCATACTTGAATCAAAGAAGGAGCTGTGGTCTGTGTACAAAACAGAATTTCAATATATTAAAATAATTGAATTGTGAGATGGGTAAATTTAAAGACATGTTCACTTCCAATGTCATATTAATTATTTGTTCCTGACCTCTACTAGAAACTTTGATCAGCCACAGTCACCTACCATAGAAAATCATTTTGGTCCTTTTTGAAAATGAGAGATATCTATCTATCTATCACTTTTCTGTCTTCTATCATCTACCTTCTATCTATCTCTCTATATCTCTATTTTGCTGCTTCTTTGTAGTATGGATAAGATCTTCAATTCTCAAACGTTATTTCAGGTTCTAGTTATGTACAAATATTTTTGACTTCTACTAAACTGGAAACATTTTAAACATGTGCCTAGCAAGAATTTCTCTGTCTTTGATCTGAATAGTATCCTAGGTAAAAGCAGAGAAGTTCATTATAAAAAAATAAATTAATTTTATTTATTTATTATTTTGCCATAAATCTTTACAAAAGCCTGATGCAGAGGTTTTAAGATCTACACTGATAAAATGATTGTCCCTCTTCAAGCATCATCAATGATTTCTTTCTAAATTGTACAGACATCTACATTTCCTTATTTATAACTGACATTTTAGGATTGAAATTTTATTGTTGTTTAGTGGTTCAGTCATATCAGACTCTTTGTGATCCTACGAGGCCCTTCTTTTCTCCACTGTCTCTTTAAGTCTGTCAAAGTTCATATTCATTGTTTACTCAAAACTTGAAAAAATACCTTGAACTTAACTCAAGAAGGGTTTATCTAAAGATATCCTATTCTTACCTTTTCTGTCTTATATCTTATCTCTTCCATATACTCTGTGGTTCAGAATGATGGATCCTCCTTTACTTGCTGTTTGTCAGATAAGACATTTCATCTCCCAAATTTGACTATATGCCATACCTGGAATGCTTTCCCTTCTCATTTCTCTTTCTATCTTCTTTTGTCTTCCTTCAAGTCCCAATCAAAGTCCCATCTTTTACAAGAAGACTTTCCTGATATCTATTAATACGCATGCTGTCCTTTTGTTTGTACATAGTTTGAATTTTATCTTCCTTATTAAACGGTAAATTCTTAGGAGCAGGGAGTGTTTATGTGTGTGTGTTTTCTTTGTTTTTGTCCTTTCTTTGTATATTCAGTGTCTAGTAAATATGAATCCCTTAATAAATTCATGTTGATTTCACTAAATGATTTTTAAAGTCAAAGAGATTAAATTAATGATGATGTTGATTAATCAGGCATCTCTAATCAGAAATGTAAACATTATCTTTCTTTTCAAATTTTAAATTATTTTAATACCAAAGTGAAGTACTTCAAAATGTTTTTCTTCATTTTTTGTTACACATCATCTCTATGACAGGTAGGCAGAGATATCAAAACTACAAAAAAGAAAATGATAAATGTTGAGGGAACTGAAATATACTAATGCACCCACTGCTACAGGGGCTAAGAATTGGCCCAGCTTATTTGAAATTGTACTAGAAAAATCAGTATCTCTGAAACTTTCTTACCCAACAATACCACTATTAAATACATATTCAAAGTTCTAATAACAAAAAGGAAGTTTCTATATATGGAAAATAATCATATTTTCAGACTTTTATGATATAAAAATAGATGTCATTAATTGTAGAAGGCAGGTTGAGTTGCATTATATATATATATATATATATATATATATATATATATATATGTAATGTGTGTGTGAATTGTATACATAGATATATAGAGCTTATATATATATATATATATATATATATATATATAGTATAGACATTGCATATTTAGCACATATGTGATATGTATATATAACAGAATATTATTAAGCCATCAGTATTGATTGATATTAAAGATTCAAAGATTTTTTTAAAATTTTAGTATGAACTAGTATAAGGTAAAGAGAACTTGGAAAAAAATTAATGCCATACTAACAGAAAAGAAAACAGTATTGAAAAAAAAACCATATAGTAATAGATCAACACTATTATCATTTATAATTTCATTGAATTGATGGTTACTTTCTCCTTTTTAATAGAAAGATGGTATGCTTTAGGTACATATAACACACATGCTGTCTGGAATGACTACTGTGCTGATTTGTTTTACTTAACTGCACTTTTTTGGGGCAAAAAAGCAAATGTTTCCATTTCGGATATTCAGCCTAAATGACATCTATGTTTTAAAAAATCATTAATTTAACATTAAAGAGATACAGATATTCTCTGAATTTAAAATATCAGCAAATTTATTCTTATTTTAAAAGGAAAGTTTATTATTGGATAAAATAAAGGAGGAAGAAAGCACTGCAAAATTTTGCTTCAGTAAATGATAGTTGTTATACCCAAAACAACCATATTTCTATAGCATTTACCATGTGTTTATTCAGAATAAAAAGAAAAGGAAAAGATAAAATTACTCTTCAATCTCTCTCTGACTCTACCATTTTCTAATGGTGAAACATTCTCTGGTACTCTTGTTGAAGAATACCCAATGACTTGAATAAATAAAAACAGATTCCACATGTATTCTTTTTCCATATTTTTCTAGGTAGTGCAGAGCCATGAGGATCAAGGATGGTGGAAATTCAGTTACCTAGATCAAGGGATGAAATGTCTTTAAGCAAGCATGTGAGAGCTTAAAAAAAAGAGTCAAATAAAGAGAACCTGATTAAGCAGTATCAAGCTGCTTCATAGATTTAAAAATCTTATGATGCATTCTCCTGGGAATGATAAGGGGAGTGACTTCTCATTTCAAGTCAGGATACTTAAATTCAAATTGTAATAGTATCAACTAGAATCTTAGAATTTATTATTTCAAGAAAAAAGCACTGTTTTATATCAGAAAACTAAGACCAGGAGAAGGTAAGCATCCTTTGCTCAAGGTCACACAAGTAATATAGAACAGTCTCAGCATTTATAATCAGGTAAACTGACTCCAAAATTAGTTATTTTCCACAACAAAAGATAAGTCATTTATCATAATAAGCCCTTGCTTCTTTATCTATAAAATGGGGATAATAATTAATACCTTTCAGGTTCATATTGTTAATTGTAAAGCATATAGAAATGAATTTTAAATCATTGTACAGTAGCAGCTTCAGAATCTTGGTGGGAAAGGAAACAACCACTGCCAAAAAGAATTAGAAACAAAAACAAAACAATTCTATAACCTTACTAGAGTGAGTTAGTGAATAGAAATACATCATTGAGCATGCAAAGCTTAGGTTCAAGTTAACTTTTTTACACATACTATGTCAACCGGCCAGATTTCATAACTTCTTAAGACTCTATCCAATTATTTGAGATTGGGAGTTTTTAAAAAGGTGAAAAACTACAATGGAAGAGGTAATATTTTTATCTAGAAGTTTTCTATATCAATGCAATAATATAGTTCACCTGTATTCCCAGGAGAGTGGAATGGTCATCCACCTAGTGAACTCTGGAGCTGCTTAAAAATAATCTTTTGATGTTATTCACTTAGACTGTTAACAATTGAGAAGTGAGTCTAACAGCCACCTCCCACCCTCTCAAGATTTTCCATAGAATACCTTAATTAAATTTTAACCTTAGAGTAATGCGTATCATGTCATGTTTCAGGTTCTCCTTATCAATGCTGTTACTAAACAGATCTATGAGAAGAATCAGCACCAGAAGGGAAGTTTTAAATAATATTTTTCTGGTACAAAATAATTTCTTAAATCAGAGTTTATGGTTCTTCCAAAGATTAACAAATGTTCCAGTGATATCTTCAGAAGACACTTGACATCATAAGGATAAAGCCATATTGCATATCACTTAATGCTGTGATATATTTTATATTCTTATGAAAAACTTTTAGACACATCCCTGAACTTCTCTCTCTACTCACAAATGATACTGAGCAATATAGTTGACAGTCCTCAGGAGAGAAATATTATGTATGTGTAAATATATGTAATCTAAAAAGATCAGTAAATAATTCTTGGAAGCATATCTTTGATTCCACACATGGAACTAGTAAGATATAGTACACAGTGATTAAACAAAGATAGCCTCACAAAAAAAATCCCCATTTTTTTCAATAAAAAATCATTGGATAAAGCCTAAGAGGTACTAGACACAATGCTGTTTGCTGAAGATATAAAGGGAAAAATATATAATAATCCACATCCTCTAGAAACCTATATTTTATCAAAGGCACCTTATACATAAATGTGTATACACACATGCGCGCGCACACAAACAAATACATTTTAGGAAAAGGGAGAAGAGAACTGTGGCAACTAATGGTGATAAAAAAAGTTTCATGTGAGAAGTGTTGTTGAGCTGACTTTAGAAGCAATATGAATATATAGGTAAAGAAAAAGATGGGCATTCTCCTCTATCTATTGTAAGGGCAGCTTGTATAAGACACAGAAATGGATGATGTCATGTCACATCTAAATGGAAAGAACAGAGATAGTTTGGTTGAACCAAAGAGTGAGTGAATGAAGGTTAGTAATATGTGATATGACGTGAAGGGTAAGTTTACTAAACATATTGCGTATTTTAAAATTTGTTATCACTTTTCAATGATTCATTTTCTTCTCCCAGAAAAAAAAAATCCTTGAAAAGAATAAGTACAATTAAATACAAACATATAAACACATAGACAAATAAATAAATTGGTCGTGTTTTCATAGTATACCTCAGCTATAGTGAATCATTTCTCTTCTAGGAACTGGGAAACATAATTTTTACTATCAGTTTTCTGAAATCACAAATGGGTACTCCATTGATTAGCACTATCAAGTGTTGTTTGAAGTTACATTAAATTGTTGCCATAAAAATTATTTTTATACTTCTGCTCATATGGCTCAGTATCATTTCACATGCCCCTTCAAGTTTCATTGACTCCTTCATATTTGTTATATATTACTGTGTAATTATATTCCATTGCTTACATATAATATCCTTTTCTAATAATTGTATCAGTGAGCACTAACTCACATTTAGTTCTCTACAAATGCAAAAAGTCTTGCAATAAATATTATAGTATATTGAACTTATCCCTAAGACTTTAGGATATTTGTTTAGCAGCTGTGGGGTATATAACATGCCTACTACACTCTTTGTGGGATATGTCTAATAAAATTGGCGGTCCAATTTCCATCATTGTTAACATGATATAACATAACATAAAATATTGTCTCAGAAATTATTTAATAATAATAATTTATGTTTGTACAATGCTTTACAATCCATAATGTACCTTGTTCCCAAGAATTTTTTGATATGGATAATACAAATATCATTACATTCAGATTTTCAGATTTAACTTAGGCTCAGAGATTCATTGATTTGAACAGTGGTAAGAAGTGCAAATGTTATCTATCTCCTTTTGGCAAAATTAAGGTGAAATCAAGCCACTCACCCAAAATTACATGCCTTCTTAATGGTAAAACTGAGTAATTACCCTCTGTAATCTGCTTCCTTTTTATAGCATTTGCCACTTAAATTATGCTTCCAGTATTCCAATGTTTCCCAAAGTTTGAACAAAATTGCTTTAAATTTGAATGGCATTTATTGTTCAGTCATTTTTCAGTTGTGCCCAACTCTTCATGACTGTGTTTGTTCTCCACCTCATTTTACAGATGAGGAACTGAGGCAAACAGACCGGGTTCACATAGCTAGTAAGTGTCTAAGGTCAGATCTGAATTTAGGAAAATAAGTCTTCCTGACTTCAGACCCAGTACTCTATCCACTACACCACCTAGCTGCGCATAGGAATGATTTTAGGAAAACATTATGTAATACTAAAAATGTTTTACTTTTCTCTTTTTATTAATTTTTTTAACATTATCATCTGCCTTACGAAGCAAATAATATTTGCATTTGTGATTCTTCTTGGATAAGCAACTGACTTTTTACAGGGCCTCATTTTTTTTTTTCTCTGAAGAATCATCTAGCTATCTTGAAGAGAATTTATAATCCTTTCTTTGGCTTTCATTAGATATGTTTTCAAGACTCCTTGGGGAAGTCTGAAACTGACACTCTGGGTTAGTGCAATATATTTACTGAAAAACCAAAGTCTGCTGGAGAGGCTGAGTAGTTTTCCAGTCACTTGCAGAAACAGTGTGGCTTATAACTGCCTAGAGTGAGAAAAGCAGAAAGAAAATGGCAAACAATGAAAACCAGCAAGATAGCAAAGTCTGAAGAATTTGCAAGGAAAATAAAGTTCAAAAAGGGAAATATTACCACTTTTGGTTTTTTTTCTGAGATTTACATTGAATTTTTATGAATTCAAACATTTCCCTTTAAAACATCTTGTCTGCTTCTCTGAAGATACTTAAACAGGAAGGCAGTTTTATGTAGTATAAGTCATTGTCTTAGTTCTGCCTTATATAATCATTTTTAGAGACACAAGAACCAACGTTCAGAATACCTTGTGGAATTTCTGGTTAGGTTAAACTACAGTCATGCCATATTATCATGAAATTCTATAACTACCATTGTCTAAACAATTCAGGTGTCCCTTTTATTTTTTTAATTTCATTTTTATTGAAGCTTTTTATTTTTAAAACACATGTGCATGAATAATTTTTCAACATTGAACCTTTCAAAGCTTTGTGTTCCAATTTTCACCTTCTTTCCCTCACCCCCTTCCCTAGATGGCAAGTAATATAATATATGTTAAACATGGTCAAATATATCTGTTATATTTAATATATGGATTCACATACAATTATCTTTGTTCACAAGAAAAATCAGATTAAAAAAGAAAAAAATAAAAGAAAATAAAATGCAAGCAAACAACAACAAAAAGAGTGAGAATGTTATGTTGTGATCTACAATCAGTATTTACAGTCCTCTCTATAGGTGCAGAGGACTCTCTTCATCACAAGATCATTGGAACTGATCTGAATCATCTCATTGTTGATCAGAATTGATAATCATATAATCCTGTTGTTGCCATGTACAATGATCTCCTGATTCTGCTCATTTCATTGAGCATCAGTTCATGTAAGTCTCTCCAGGTATCTCTGAAATCCTCCTGCTGATCATTTCTCACGGAACAATAATATTCCATAACATTTATATAACATAACTTATTCAGCCATTCTCCAACTGATGGGCATCCACTCAGTTTCCAGTTTCTTACCATTACATAGAGGCTGCCACAAACATTTTTGCACATATGGGTCCCTTTCTCTCCTTTAAAATCTCTTTGGGATATAAGTCCTGTAGAAACATTGCTTATATGAAGCTTGCTGATGGTTTTAAATAGATGCTTCAATTGTCCATTTTAATGTTGACATATATTGCCCTTGATATGATAATAGCCAACTAGATGGAAAGTTTCAAGTGGCACACACCATATCTTTATAAGCACAAGACTTAGCACAATACATCAAAGTATTGTAATAATATATCTGGAAGGGAAAATTTATCTTCTTGTTGCTCAGTCATCTTTGACTCTTTAAAATCATTTGATGTTTTCCTGGCAAAGTTATTGAAGTGGTGCAATATTTCCTAGAGACCAGTTATTTCAAATCCCTCATTTTAAAGATGAAGAAAATGAAGCCCAGAGTTTGACTTCCTCATAGGTAGTAAAATAGAAGAATCAGATGTAAATACAAATCTTCTGATTAGAAATCCAGCCTACCACAGATAATATGTATTTATGATATGTTTATTGATGATTTGCAAAATCATTGTTGAATATAATCTTTTGCTCCCAATGAAAAGTATTTCAAATGTGATAAATTTCCTCTATCTGCATATAAATTGTATGCAAATGATATTTTCTTTATACTTCAGTATATTTTCAATATACTTCATTATTTCATTAACTAGCAATGTATCATGTTCCAGTTGAAAAGGCAATAAGAGTAATGGATTATTAGCTGGAATATTTGGATTCAAATATTTCTCCTACTATTTACTGTCTTTGTGATATCAGACAAGTATATCACTTAAACTCCAGGTTACATTTTGCTCATATGTAAGGTGATGGAGGTCAGACTAAATGGCTTTTT
Organism: Sarcophilus harrisii; assembly: GCF_902635505.1. Lineage (NCBI taxonomy): Eukaryota > Metazoa > Chordata > Mammalia > Dasyuromorphia > Dasyuridae > Sarcophilus > Sarcophilus harrisii. Next base: position 68,032,594 of record NC_045427.1, read on the forward strand.
AGATTTCTTGCAGCTCCAAATCTATGATCTTAAAATAGGTGTAACTTTTTGTTGTTTTACTTTATTTTCCCACTGCTTCAAATAAAAAATTTCCTCTCACTTACTAAATGGTATTCATGAATTTCACACAAACACACACACAGATATTGAGAAATATAACTTCTAACCATATACACATACATGTATATAAATATGCATATGCATATACAAATGCACATATATAACATCTATATATGCACATATGTATATATATATATATATATATATCACTCAATTGTCAAAACTCTGGCTATTCTTAAAAAAAAAAAGAAAAGATCTATGCAATCCCTAATTGATCCATCATCCATACCCCTTACAAAATATTGCTGTTTTTTAGTAGCTTCAATTACATCAAACTTTTTTGTGACTTCATTTAAAGTTTTCTCCTCAAAACTACTGGGGTACTTTGCCATTTCCTCCTCCAGCTCAATTTACAGTTGTAGAACTGAAACAAAAAGGTTTTTTTTCACTCATCTAATAAGTTTCTATAGTGAGATATGAATTTTTCCTGACTACAGGTTCAGCACTTACTCACTGTGCTATCTACCTGGCTCTATAGTTTGATTAGAAACAGCCAAAGCATGTATCCTCGAGATTTAACTGTTATGAGCCAGAACTCTGAACTTGAAACAAAGGATTCTTACAAGGCACTAAGTCAGTGGAATTGATAGAGACAATAGTTATCTAATTTAGTATGGTTCAGTATGATTGATTTAATCCTACAAGGAGATGTTATGGGCCAGAACTTGAAACAAGGTACTAAATGGAATTGAGGAGACAATAGTTAAACCTAGTTTAGAATTAATTTAATCCTACATCAAATAATGGTTTCCTAGTGATATAATGATTGATATATACTCAGTGTGGGGCATATAAGCTACAAGCTCTCAGGGCCAAAAAAGACAAGCACACTAGAAGCTCTTGGAGGCTGAGACAGATTCATTCCATTGTCCACCTTTGTGGTGGCTGGAGGCTGAAGCACAAACCTTCAGAGACAGTTGGGGAGATTCAAAAGCCAGAGAAGGCAGGCAGGAACTCAAGCTCTCAGAACCAAGGAGAGAGCTAGGCCTCCAAAAAAACTAGCCAAGCTCCAAATGAAGGAGACAAGACTTTGAAGGAGACAATAAAGGATTTGGACTTTAACCCCTGGCTATTCATGTGGTGTTTACTGAACTGAAGTGAAGGATGCTCCCAGAGAACCCAAGAAAATTTCAACAGAGAACATTACATTTTAAAGAAAATATTACATTTAACCTTTAGAATCCTTGGTCACTGCTATGCTATGACAACATATTGCAGAAAGACATCACTGAAAAATTTAAGTGATAGAGCATATATCTCCTTAACTTCCTCAAATATTTCACTTTGAAAGTCATCTTGATACTCTTCTCTGCTGTGTATTTACCAAGATAGTAGAGTAGTAACAGTTAGTACAAAATAGCTACCCCAAATCTGAGCAGGGGACATCTTTCCTTTCATGTCAATGGGAAAATCTTTACTTGCAGAGTACAAAGATGATGCAATCTATTTGTGGCTAATTCTTATGGCAAACAGGAACTTACAACTAATTCCTTTTTATTAGAAGATTCTCTTCAATCCATAGCTAACATTCTTCTCTGGTGCAAAAGGATCATGTTCATTGAAATGACTTCCTTCCTCAGGTGGCTATTTTTCTATAACATTGTGATTATATTTATCCTTTTCACATGCTTTGAATATATTACTATGTGTTCAGTTTTTCCAATAAATAAAAACCAATAAGAGGACACTCTCTCTGTGTGTGGTGGTTACTCTCTCTACCTCTTGATGCCCTCTACTATTGATTAAAAGGTGTGCCTTTTCCCAAGAGCTCCTGAGGTTTGAGTTTCCTCTATTTAATGATTTCTCTACTGAACTAAGTAACAACTGAAATTTCTCTATAATTTAAATCCCACATACAGTGGTTATATTTTATGATTTTTGTTGATGCTGTTGTTATTGTTAATAAGCAAAGTGATTATTTTATACAAAGAGTTTCTCACCTAAACAAAGGATTGCAATTCATAAATATCTTGTTCACACATTTATGACTTCATTTACTAAGATCGACCTTAAACTTTACACCTTATAATTACATTAATTGAAGTAGGAACAGTCTTTTCTTTCCATCCTTACATTTCTATTGCTTCTAACAACAATGGGGATGGGAAAGTAAAAACTAAAACTGGCCCCAAAACCTCTATTCATTGCCTAAAAAACCTTAAGTTATCATTACAAATGCAAGGGAAAAGTGGCTCTCATGCACAGCCCAGTCATGTTGAGTCCATTTTAGAATCTTGTATGTGCCATGTGTTTCAGGGCCCCGGCCTAAGTGTCACTTTCTGTTTGAAATTGGTCAGCTATTTCAAAGAAAATGAGCAATTCCCTTAACTAAATCTAATGCATATTTGATGAAGGTTTGAAAAGGCTCAGTTAACTATATTTGGGTTCTTCTCAGTATTTTTTCTATTGATATTGGAGACATACTGTGAGAGTCAATTTGCTTAATATTTCTTGACTGAATGAATTTCTCGGAAACCTCATAAGAAATTTTATTTTCATGTATTTCTTAGTCCATTTCTGGAGACCAAAACAAGCTTGGATGACTTTTAGATAAATATACAAGTCAAGTGGATTTCTTTATCTTTAAAGCAAACCATTTGTTTTCTTCTCAGTATTAGTGTCATGGTCCAGATTTTGAACCACTTTGGTAACTAAAATAACTGCTCAAATGCTTGAAATATTTTATAAATTTTAATCTTTGCAATATATTTTACAGATTCTATTTCTGATAATTCTTCTAAATAAAATGAAAATAAAATAAAATTATTTTTATCTTGTCATTTTTCAAATAAGATTTAAATACCAGTTTAGTCTCATCTTCATTACATTCATATCTATACATTATAAAGCCATAGACATTCAGAGAAATAAGTGGCAAACTGATTAAAGAAGATATAAAATTTAAAAAGCAAAACTGTTCAGATTGTACTTTTTCCCACCTCCAGTAGATCTCTCCTAAGAATCCAATTTAATTCTCATCATTCCCAAACTAGATCTCTTTCATTGACAACATGCTGACGCCTTATCAGAGTCCAGATACAATGTATAAATGTAACATGTTTTCTTAGTTCTATCCAATATGATCAAAAGCTCAGGGACTCAACAAAAGCCATTTAAATTTAGTGTCCTTTTTGGCTTATTGACTGTCTCCACACATAGTTAAAAATATCATTCTGTGAAATTCTATAAATTTGGTTTTCTAGGCAACTAAGTGGACACTTTCAGTGTAGACATGTTTTGCCTTTGATGCTTAGACAGTCATATGCATCCTCCTAAACAATTTAAAAGTTCTTGACTGGAAGAATACATGTCATATATGTTACATATACATTCACACACATATTTATGTATGTGTATGTGTGTGAATGTGTATGTATGTATGTATAATCTCCACACATTCGGGAATATTAATAAAAGCAGTATTTCAAGCTAGAAAATCCTTAGAGTCTATCTATTTCAATCAAAGTAAAGGTTGAGGGATGTCTACAGTAACATATAGATGGGAATGGCAGAGCTGATGTTCAAATTCAGAAATTTCACCAAATTGAAGCTTTGACATTTTAGAAGACTCCTATGAAATAATACCCACAGATGAGTTCTATCTGGTTAATGTGGTGTTTCTTCCATTGCAGTTTATGATGTATAAGAAGTTTTCTTCAGTGCAATTATTCTGGAAAATAAAAAAAAAAAAAATAAACATCATTCCCAAAGAACCCTTTTTACCTGCAAGAGATGGCAATGAAAAAACTGGATAATTTGAAGAAATGGGATGTTAGGGTATTTGAATGGGGATTAATGTGGATGGTGAAATCTCCTAGTATGAAGCGAGGAGATGGAAGAGGAAAAAATATCTCTTTTCTAAGCAATCATGTCTTTAAGGAATGAAGGAATGAAGAATATCTTGGACAATGAGGAATAACAACCATTAGGATTTTGATAAGATAATAAATTTAGATAATATGAAACTCAAAAAGTTTTTTTTTTTTTTTTTGTGAAGATGTAACATATTTAAGGAAGAATATTGATAAGGTGTGTAGTGTTAAGATAAAGACAGCCAGGATAACGAAGCAATTCTAGTTCATGACGACTACAAATTATTTGAAGCAGTGCTAGCTATTCAGCTTGAGAAATGTATTGTAAAAGAAACATGGTATTTGTCCTCAACCATTTGAAACATTTTCAAAGAGAAGTGTAAATGTGATTGAATCAATCAGTGTGTCCTCACCTGAAAAGTTAATTTCTTTTGAGAAAGCAGCATTATTAATAGACTTATTAAATGTTTACAGAAGAATTTAGTGAGTTTTGTTTGGAAGAAAAAGGGCTAGAGAGTTAAAAGGCAGAAAGAGGAAAAATAAGCTTCATGTAAAGAAATGTTTCAAATAGAGTTATCCCAAAATTGAATAGTCTCCTTTTGAAGGAAATGGGTTCTCTCCTCACTAGAAATCTTCAAAGCTGAATAGTAGTTTTAGTAGAAGAGATAACTATTCTGATATGTGTTGGATGAGATAATTATACCCATCCCCTCCAACTCTAGCATTCCATGATTTTGTGAAATCCTAAAATTTCTATCTGAAAAGATTTTTGATGGTACATTAAAATTAATATGCTACTTGCTCTTCAGTGAGACTTCTGACTTAGGTAACAAAATTCAATTAATTGGTCATCCACCAAGAAACTTTTATTATTTTTGTTCCTTTAAATTTTTTAGTTCTAGCAATAACTATAATAATGATTTACTAAGGTATAGTAGGATCTTAATTATTGCTTACTGAATGAAAATGAATTGAATTGAGATCTGCTATTGTAGAAGACCTATGTGAAATGATTTAAAAAAATGTATTTTCTAATAGTTGAAATATTGAACTGAAATATTTGTATAATTTCATAAATCATTAAATTGATAGATACATGGCTATATTAATTTTTTAAAAATCCATTAAGTGCATAATATGTGCTAAGCATTTTTCTAGGTGCAGAAGAGTATTTTTTACAAGAGAAATAAGAACGAATGTAGATGAGTAGTAAGAACAGAGAAACACATTTCTATAGTGCTCCAGATTTGCATAGTGTTTTTTTTTCCACAAGATCCCTATACAGTAGGTAATAAAAGTCATTTTTTCCTGGGTAAATTTGAAATTCATGTAAGTTATATCATTCTCATTGTTGTATAACATATAAGTGGAATAGCTGGTATTTGAACACAAGTATTCTGAAACCATATACAACATTCTTTCTAGTATGTCAAATCATCTTTAAACTTATAAGTTGATAAAAAAAAAAAGACAAGACTCACAAAGAACAACAACAAAACAAATCACAGAAAATAATTCAGGCCAAGAATGAATTTGCCAAATGTAGCTACCATTAAAATAACAATGTACAAAAATGCTAGAATACTACTTTGTATCCTAATTATCTGAACATCTCCTTTCACCTTTTCTTTAAGTTATGAAGACTCAAAATGCATTAAAGTTTCAGTTCCTAATTTAAGATCATTGCATGGGGCCACATACTTCAAACTTCCTGTAGAGGTAATTATGATTTCCAAATCACAATTCTGTACCTGGAAACAGGTCACTTTACATGAAATTTCCCCAGTGGAGACTGGACTGTGAGAAACAAAAGCTAAAACTAACATAGATATGAAGAGTCTCTGGTAGGTTCCTATGAAAAATGGAGATATTTATTTTAGTAACAGTGAGGTAAAAGACCTCTTAATGATCTGCTTAGAAAAAAGAATATGCTTCTTAAATAGTCACTATCTGACACTCACACTCCAGTTGATAACTGAATTAAATTTGACATACTATAATTCAGGGTATGGACAAGATGCTGAGCTTCCAAACAATAACTAAAATGAGGCCAGAGAATCAATTTCAAATGTATCCATTAACTGGAGAGGTACCAATTTAATTGAACAAAGTCATCAAAAGATTTTCCATTTTGGATTTCAAGAATGGTTTTTTTGTCACCCAATACTTGAAGTTTGTTCTGTTGCCCTTCTCTGTGCTCATGGCAGGAGTCTTCTTTGCTAATTGCCGCCACTGATTCACTGGATCTGCATACTATGACATAAGCCTGTGTGAAGAGGAGTGAGATTGGAGGAGACAGATCTCTTCTATCTTACTGTGAGGGTGCAGATAAGCAAACCTAAAATGAATCTGACAAGTTTCCCTTTAATTGATTTAAATTAGGAATCTCTCCAACTTCCAAACTGTTTTCTAATTAAGTTCTATATGAATGATGGCCCTTACTGTAGATGGTTCAACATTGAGACTTTCAAAATAGCAATGACAGAGAAAATGGTCTAGTTTTGAGAAAGGAAATTACTGAAATGATGGGATAATAATATAGTTTCTGTAGGTCAGGAGGATAATTGTAAGAGGGAAAAGAGTCATAATTTGCTTCATGTTTGAATGGACAGTGCAGTGCCCTCTTGCTGTTATTTGGGTTGATGTTTTTCTAGGTTAATCACATTTTAGCTAACAACAGAATAGCACTACTATTTCTGAAAATATAAAAATAATACCAGACTTGTGACATAAGAAAAATGTTTTGAGTAGAAAATATGAACATTTTAAAATAAATACCATCTGATTTTCATGGTAATTCTTATGACCATTTTGTGGTCATATTACCCACAAAAGATCTATGACAAATTTTAGCATAAACAATAGGAACATCCTCCTCCATCTTCCCCATCTTAATTATTCCACATAATATCTTTCTATAGAAAAGAAAAGTATTGAGTCCTATTCATAGGATCTGAAACATAGAAAGCATCTAGTTCAACATCCTTGTTTAAGTCTCCCTTGCAAAGGAATCCAGGCTGATTTAGAGAATGAAGAGTAGACACAAACTCTATTCTCCTTTTTCTTCCCATTCCTTCTTTGCATTCAGCTATTTGTCCAAAATTAGAGTACAGTAATAGTTATCAGAATACTAAAAAGTCAATGACCTAAATTACAATTTAACCATAGAAGACTGTCAAATCTATGCCTCTACCTTTTCCTCTACAATTCCTTCCCTGAATCTCTGGTCCCTATTTACTTGATTTTTCCTTCTGCATATTTCTCTAGTTTCTAAAAGTCACCATGTCTAAAACTGAACTCATCATCCTTCCCAATACCTGAAACTTCTCTTCCTGCCAGAAAATGCTCTTCATCTTCCAAGCTACTGTTAATTACTTCATATCTCCACAAGTATGCAGGCTTACAATCTCAAACTCTTCTTCCTTTATCCAATTGGTAGACAAGTTCTGTCATTTAACTATTGCAGTATTTCTTGCATCTCGTCCTTCTTCTTGACTTCCTACTAGTGTCACTCTATTTTTTTTTGTTTGTTTTAATAGCCTTTTATTTACAGGCTATATGTATGGGTAACTTTACAGCATTGACAATTGTAAACCTCTTGTTCCAATTTTTCCCTCCCTTACCTCCACTCCCTCCCCCAGATGGAAGGATGACCAGTAGATGTTAAATATATAAAAATATAAATTAGATACACAAAGAGTATATATGACCAAACCATTATTTTGCTGTACAAAAAGAATCAGACTCTGAAATATTATACAATTAGCCTGTGAAGGAAATCAAAAATGTAGGTGGGCAAAAATATAGGGATTGGGAATTCAATGTAATGGTTCTTAGTCATCTCCCAGAGTTCTTTCTCTGGGTGTAGTTGGTTCAGTTCATTACTGCTCCATTGGAACTGATTTGGTTCATCTCATTGCTGAGGATGGCCAGATCCATTAGAATTGGTCATCATATAGTATTATTGTTGAAGTATATAATGATCTCGGGGCCCTGCTCATTTCACTCAGCCTCAGTCCATGTAAGTCTCTCCAGGCCTTTCTGAAATCATCCTGTTAGTCATTTCTTACAGAAAAATAATGTTCTATAATATTCATATACCACAATTTGTTCAGCCATTCTCCAATTGATGGGCATCCTCTCAGTTTCCAGTTTCTGGCCACTACAAAGAGGGCTGCCGCAAACATTGGTGCACATACAGATCCCTTCCCCTTCTTTATGATCTTTTTGGGATATAAGCCCAGTAGTAACACTGCTGAATCAAAGAGTATTCACAATTTGATAATTTTTTGAGCATAGTTCCAAACTGCTCTCCAAAATGGTTGAATGCATTCACAATTCCACCAACAATGTATTAGTGTCCCTGTTTTCCCACATCCCCTCCAACATTCTGCATTGTCTTTCCCAGTCATTCTAGCCAGTCTGACAGATGTGTAGTGGTATCTTAGAGTTGTCTTAATTTGCATTTCTCTGATTTATAATGATTTGGAGCATCTTTTCATATGACTAGAAATAGTTTCAGTTTCTTCATCTGAGAATTGTCTGTTCATATCCTTTGACCATTTTTCAATTGGAGAATGGCTTGATTTTTTATAAATTAGAGTCAATTTTCTATATATTTTGGAAATGAGGCCTTTATCAGAACCTTTGACTGTAAAAATATTTTCCCAGTTTATTGCTTCCCTTCTAATCCTGTCTGCATTAATTTTGTTTGTACAAAAACTTTTCAGTTTGGTATAGTTGAAATTTTCTATTTTGTGATCAGTAATGATCTCTAGTTCTTCTTTGGCCATAAATTCCTTCCTGTTCCACAGGTCTGAGAGGTAAACTATCCTGTGTTCCTCTAATTTATTTATAATCTCATTTTTTATGCCTAAATCATGAATCCATTTTGACCTTATCTTGGTGTACAGTGTTAAGTGTGGGTTGATGCCTAGTTTCTGCCACACTAGTTTCCAATTTTCCCAGCAATTTTTGTCAAACAGTAAGTTCTTATTCCAAAAGCTGGGGACTTTGGGTTTGTCAAACACTAGGTTGCTATAGTTATTGACTGTTTTGTCCTTTGAACCTAACCTGTTCCACTGATCAACTAATCAATTCCTTAGCCAATACAAAATGGTTTTAGTAACTGCTGCTCTATAATATAATTTAAATCTGGTACAGCTAAGCCACCTTCATTTGATTTTCTTTTATTAATTCCCTTGAAATTCTTGACCTTTTGTTTTTCCATATGAATTTTGTTGTTTTTTTTTCCCTAGGTCAATAAAATAGTTTTTTGGGATTCTGATTAATATAGCACTAAACAAATAGATTAGTTTAAGTAGTATTTTCATCTTTATTATATTTGCTTGCCCTATCAAAGAGCATTTAATATTTTTTTCCAATTGGTTAGATCAGACTTTGTGTGAAAAGTGTTTTGTAGTTTTGCTCATAAAGTTTCTGATTTTCACTTGGCAGATAGATTCCCAAGTATTTTATACTATCAGTAGTTACTTTAAATGGAATTTCTCTTTGTAACTCTGATTGCTGGATTTTGTTAGTGCTATATAAGAATGCTGATGATTTATGTGGGTTTCTTTTGTATCGTGCTACTTTGCTAAAGTTGAGGATTATTTCTAATAACTTTTTAGTAGAACCTCTGGGGTTTTCTAAGTATACCATCATATCATCAGCAAAGAGTGATAATTTGGATTCCTCATTGCCTATTCTAATTCTTTTCATCTCTTTCTCAACTCTTATTGCCAAAGCTAGCATTTCTAATACAATATTGAATAGTAACAGTGATAGCGGGCAATCTGGTTTCACTCCTGATCTTATTGGGAATGGTTGCAGTTTTTTCCCATTACATATGATGCTTACTAATGGTTTTAAATAGATACTCCTGATTATTTTAAGGAAAAGTTCATTTATTCCTATACTCTCAAGTGTTTTTAATAGGAATGGATGTTGGATTTTATCAAATGCTTTTTCTGCATCTATTTAGATGATCATATGGTTTTTGTTAATTTGGTTATCAATATGGCCAATTATATTGATAGTTTTCCTAATATTGAACCAGCCCTGCATTCCTGGTATAAATCCTACTTGATGATATTGTATTATCCTGGGGATGATTTGCTGTAGTCTTTTTGCTAATATCTTATTTAAGATTTTAGCATCAATATTCGTTAGGGAGATTGGTCTATAATTTTCTCTCTCTGTATTCAACCTACCTGGTTTAGATATCAGTACCGTGTATGTGTCATAAAAGGAATTTGGTAGGACTCCTTTATTCCCTGTTTTATCAAATAATTTATATAGGATTGGGACCAATTTTTCTTTAAATGTTTGATAGAATTCACATGTAAATCCATCTGGTCCTGGGAATATTTTCATAGGGAGTTGATTAATAGCTTGCTCTATTTCTTTTTCTGAAATGGAACTATTCAAGCAATTTACTTCCTCATCTGTTAATTTGGAAAGTCTATATTTTTGGAGGTAGTCATACATTTCACTTAGGCTATCAAATTTATTGGCATAAAGTTGGGCAATATAACTCCTTATTATTTCTCTAATTTCTTCTTCATTGATGGAAAGTTCTCTCTTTTCATTTTTAAGACTACTAATTTGATTTTCCTCCCTCCTTTTTCTAATCAGATTTACCAAAAGCTAATCTATTTTATTGATTTTTTCATAGAACCAACTCTTAGTTTTATTAATTAGTTCAATAGTTTTTTTTGTACTTTCAATATTATTAATTTCTCCTTTTAATTTTAGAATTTCAAATTTAGTATTTGATTGGGGGGGTTAATTTGGACTGTTTTTTAGTTTTTTTAGTTGCAAGCCCAATTCATTTATCTTCTCTTTCTCTGTTTTATTCAAGTAAGCCTCTAAGGATATAAAATTTCCTCTTATTACCTCTTTGGCTGCATCCCACAAATTCTGGTATGATGTCTCATAGTTGTCATTATTTTGAGTGAAATTATTAATTGTATCTATAATTTGCTATTTCACCCAATCATTCTTTAAGATGAGATTGTTTAGTTTCCAATTACTTTTTGGTCTATTTAACCCTAAGTTTATGTTGAATGTAGTTTTTATTGCATCGTGATCTGAAAAGAAACCATTTACTATTTCTGTCTTCTTGCATTTAATTTTGAATTAATATATTGACCTAATTAATATAATTAATATATTGATTAATATATTGACCTAATATATGGTCAGTTTTTTAATAGGTTCCATGAACTGCTGAAAAGAAAGTATATTCCTTTCTATCTCCATTCAATTTTCTCCAAAGATTTATCATACCTAATTTTTCTAATATTCTACTTATCTCTTTAATTTCTTTCTTATTTGTTTAAATAAGTTTGATTTGTCTTATTCTGAGAGTGCAAAGTTGAAATCTCCCACTACTACAGTTTTGCTGTCTATTTCTTCTTGAAACTCTCTTAAATTCTCCTTTAGGAAGTTAGATGCTATACCACTTGGTGCATACATGTTTAGTATTGATATCGCTTCATTGTCTATGCTACCTTTTAGCAAGATGTACTTTCCTTCCCTGTTTCTTTTAATTAGATCAAGTTTTGCTTTTTTGCTTGATCTGAGATAAGGAAGACTACCCCTGCTTTTTTGACTTCAGCTGAAGCATAATAGATTTTGCTCCAGCCTTTTACCTTTACTCTGTATGTATCTCCCTGCTTTAAATATGCTTCTTATAAACAACATATTGTATGGTTCTTACTTTTGATCCTGTCTGTTATCTTCCTCCTCTTTATGGGAGAGTTCATCCCATTCACATTTAAGGTTAAAATTACTAATTCTGTATTTTCTGCCATCCTAATATCCCCAGATTACGCTTTTCTTTTTCTTGCCCCCTAACCCTCTTTCCCTGTTTTAAACGTATGTGCCCTACTTGTATCACAACGCTCACCCTCTTTAGAATTCCTCCCTCCCCTTTTTTGAATCTCTTCCCCCTTCTTATGCCCTTCCCTCATTACTCTTTTTCTTTTCCCTTTTCCTCTCCCCCTTTTTAATAAAGCAAGAGAGGATTTTCTCTAAAACAAGTATGTCAATTATTTTTTCTTTGAGCCAAATCTGATGAGAGTAAGATTCACACAATGTTCCTCCCCCTCTCTAAATTCCCTCAGATATGATTAGTTTCCTTTGCCTCTTTGTGAGATATGGTTTCCCTCTTTTCTATCCCCCTTTCCTCCTTTTCTGCCATTATCCCTTTTTCATATCTACTTCCCTTTTTTATGTTATATCAGTAAAATCAAATTAAACATGTAGTCTTTTTGTATATCCACAACAGAAATACAATTCTCAAGAGTTCCTTTTTCCTTTTCTGCATCTCTTGAGTCCTATGGTTGGAGAACAAATTTTGTTTAGTTCTGTTTTTTTCCTTAGAAACAAATGGAATTCATTTGTTTCATTAAATGTCCATCTTCTTCCGTGGAAGAAAATGCTGAGCTTAGCTGAGTAGTTTATTCTTGGCTGCATTCCAAGTTTTTTGCCTTTCGGAATATCAGATTCCAGGCCCTTTGATCCTTTAATATGGAGGTAGCCAGATCTTGGGTGATCCTTATTGTGGCACCTCGGTATTTAAATGGTTTTTTTCTGGCTGGTTGTAAAATTTTTTCCTTAATCTGATAGTTCTGAAATTTGGCCACAATATTCCTTGGAGTTTTGATTTTAGGGTCTTTTTCAGAAGGTGTTCGATGAATTCTTTCAATGCCTATTTTACCTTCTGATTCTCTTACCTGTGTACAGTTCTCTTTGATGATTTCTTGTAAAATAGTATCTAGGCTTTTTTTTTTATCATAATTTTTGGAAAGTCCAATAATCCTCAGATTATCTCTCCTAGATCTATTTTCCAGGTCTGTCATTTTTCCAAGTAGATATTTCATGGTTTTTTCCAGTTTATCATTTTTTTTGGTTTTGCTTGACTGATTCTTGCTGTCTCAATGAGTCATTACTTTCTACTTGTTCAGTTCTGATTTTTGATGAATTCTTTTCTTCATTAGCTTTTTTTTTACTTCTTTCTGTATATGACCAATTGAGTTTTTAAATGAATTGTTTTGCTCTATGGAATGTTTTTCTATTTCACTATTTTTTTTTATAGCGAATTCTTTGTCTTTTCCAATTCACAAATCATACTTTCCAGAGATTTTTTACTGTTTCCAAATCACAAGTTTTGTTTCCCTGGACTTCCTGGGAAATTTTTATCTTTTCCAATTCATATTTCAGGAAGTTGTTGCTCTCTTGCAAACCTTCTCTTCCCTTTCCCCATTTTTCTTCTTATTCTCTTTTGAGACTTTTAATGATCTCTTCTATGAGAGCATTATGTAAAAGGGGACAGGTAACATTCCCCTTTGGGGTATTGTCTGGTGCCTGTTTGCTATTAGTCTCTTCAGGTGTGCAGACCTGCTCTTTTTCTGGATAGAAGCTGCCTATCATCCTTTTGATTTTTTTATTCATTTGTTAAAGCCTTTAGGGTAAGCCTTCAGGGCAAGGGGGTTACCAGCTTCCTCTGCAGAGCAGGGAGAGATGTAAACTGGCTTCCAGCTTCAAGGTATGGGAGTGCACTGAGTGAAAGTTTCCCCATTCCCTCATCTGAAGGTAATTTAGGACTGGCTGAGCAATTGAAGTGCCCAGTTGAGCTGAGTAGTTTAACGACTACCCTAAGGCTAGAGACTAAGTGGTGAAAGTGTCACTGCCCCAGGCCAGAGCCCTTTGTGGGGCTGTGGTTATTAGCAGCTGACCAGCACATAGCCTGCCTCCAACTGGAAGTCTCTGCCCAGCCCTGCGAAAGAAAGCTCTGTTGCCCCAATCTGAGTCCCCCACTATGAAGATTAAAGGCTGCCCTGGGGTGTGCCCCCTTACTGTGCAGGTTCACAACTGCCCCAAGGAAAAGCCTCTGTACTGTGGGTTGGGGCTGCTAGCTTGTGCTGCAATCTGTGCTTCCACTTCTGGTTTGGGGTTCCATTGCTCTAGTTCTCTCCCTGCTTGTGCTGATGTTCTCCCTGGCCCTAAGGACAACCGTTTCTGGCGAGACTCCAAATTATCTTTGGCTGGTGAATTGTTATAATTCTAATCTTTCTGAATTGTAGCAGTCAAGCCTATTTTTGAGGATGAATATAATATTGATAATGAGGGTAAGAGAGGTGCTTAGAAAGTCTCATGTGCCTTCTCTGTCATCTTGGCTCCACCCTGCTAGTGTCACTCTAATTGATACTTTCTTTACCTTTCAACTGGATTGATATATCTGCCAAAAACTCTGTCCTCATAAATCCATCCTCCAGATAATTGTCTGCTTTATCTTGCTAATAGACATTAAATGTATGCCACTACTCTTCTCAATAATCCAGGGCTTTATTGTTGCCTTTTGAATAAAACATAAATTAATAAATAGGACACTCAAGGCCCTTCATAATTTGGCTTTAGTCTACTTATCCAGCTTATATCACACTACTATATCTTATCTTTAACATATTTTAGACTCCAGTCAAAGTATTGTGTATGTATATGTACAAACACATTTGTATATAAATCCTTTTCTCTTCAATTTGTTTTTATTCCTATCATCCCCTATGCCTATAGTTGAATCACCTTGCACCCTCATTTCCATCTGTTAAGGATAATCTAATGCTACTTGCTCTGTGAATTTTCCTAATGCCCGCTCTCTATACTAGGTATACTTAATCTCTCCCTTCACAAACTTCTAATAATATTTAATCTGGCTTTCTAATTATATTTATCTCCTCTATTCCTTCCCTTCCCCCCAAAAAAATGTAAGTATCTTGTGAACAATGTGATAACCTTTATCCATTTTCACCTACATTTGAATTTCCAATAGTCACCACACAATCTCAGATCAAGGCAGAGCTTAATATATATTGAATTTAAAAGATGATGTTAAAATAGGAGAAAAGATAGTAATTGGATTTAAAGAATAATGATATGATTTCTAAGACAAATTCCTATAAAAGGAAGGATTTAGAGAAGAAACACATCTACTTCTCACTATTCTCTCACTACCATGTTATACTGATGGGATTGTGGAAATGAAGTCCTAGAAACATGAGATAATACAATACTAGGTGGTATATATATTGCATATTATATAGAGAGGAGGCAAATAATCAGAAATGTTAAAAACTGTTATCCTTATTACTCATGAATCAATCAATCAGAAGGCATTTATTAAGCTCCCACACATGCAAGATGATGTGTTAGGTGCAGAGGAAAACAAAAAGGAAAAAAATAAAACAATTCCTATTCCTAAAGAATTTATTTTCTATTGATGGAGACAGCATGATATACATATATGTGAGTTGAATAAATATAAATTGTCTCATAATTAACAAAAGTAATTTGATCATAATGAGTTTTGATGTTGAAATATAAGATAGAAACTGTGAAATGTAGATTTAGTGGAAATTAGTGATGTGAAATACTCTATGCTAAAAAATAAAGTGGGAATTTTTCAAGAAAAAATTGAAAATAGGATATATTTTAATGCCCCAAATAACTAATTTTTAAATAATAAAAAGGTAAAAAGCAATACTGAAATGAATCTTTCTGATAGAATACATCTTCACATAAAATATCTTAGGAAGTCTCTTTCAATCACTTTATTCTACAGAGGAGGAAACAGAGGCATAGAGAATGATTTGATTTATTCATTGCTTTATGCATTCCAATTATATTGCAAATGATTGCAGAGTAACAACTGCTCCTTATGTCATATTTTCTTCACCCATTAGTACTTAGGATAGTGCTAGAAACAATGAAGATAGCCCAATAAAATGAAAAGATTAATAGAGCTAGAGTCAGAGGACCTGAGTCTAAATCATGTTTTCACCATAGGTATAATTATCTGTGTCGCTAGGCAAATCATTTAACCTCTCTATGATTCATTTTCCACATTTATAAAATAAGGAGTTTTGACTTTGTATTACCTGGATTCTTCTGTAATTCTGTCTCTATTCCCAAGTTCTTTGTTTGATTTGTTTTATTATTTAGTAGACCAAAAAGGATTGCCTTTATCTAATGGCCATTCATAAATCATTCATCAGCACACTACGCTCCTCCCATGCCACATCTCTGCCCTCTTTTAACTCACTTTTATATATTGTACCTCACTCCACTTAAAAATACAGTTCCTTGAAACATGAAGTTACATGAGTTTTCTTCTGAAATTTTTATACCACTACTTAGCATAATGCATAGTAGTTGCTAAGATCTGAAAAAAAAACTATCCTTTTTTTTTTTACATTTTTCTGTAATTTTCAAACAAGCATCATTAATTTCCTCTTCCTGCTTTGCTTCCAATTAGACAAAAGTGGGAAGAAAGAGGAAAAATACCCTATAACACATATGAATAGTCAAGCAAAATGAATTAATTCCTCTGTGACTATGAACAAAAATGTATTTCTCATTATATATCTTGAGTCTCACTGTTAGGAGGTAGGCGGCATGTTTCATTATGTCCTCTGGAATAATGGCTAGTCAGTATTCTAAATTTTTCAAAGTTGTTTGTCTTTATAATATTGTTATAACTGCTTTCATTATTCTTCTGGTTTTGTTTATTTCATTAAACATTACTTCATACAAGTGTTTCCAGTTTTCTCTGAAACTATTAATTTCATTGTTTCTTTTTTGTTTGTTTTTCAATAGGATTTTCCCCCAAATTATATGTCAAGACAATTTTTTATCATTCATTTTTGTAAGATTCTAATTTCCTTTCCTCTCATCCCCTCTTCCAAAAATGGTAAGCAATTTGATATGTTATACATGGGCAATCATATAAAACATATTCCCATATAAATCAGTTGTAAAAGAAGAAACAAATCAAAAGGAAAAGAAAATGTTAAAAAGCATTAAGAAAGTGAAAAAAAATATCATTCAATCTGCAGTTAAGGTCTATCAGTTCTTTATCTGGATATGAAGATCATTTTCCTTTGTGAATCCTTTACACTTGCCTTAATCATTTTGTTGCTGAAAAGAGAACTCATCCATGCTTGATCATTAGACAATGCTGTTGATATTATGTACAATGTTTTCATGACTATTCATTTCACTTTCTACTACTTCATAAAAGTCTTTTCAGATTTTTCTGAAATCTGCTTATTCATCATTTCATACTGCACAATGGTATTCCATTACATTCATATATCAGCAGCAACCCCTCAGTTTTCAATATTTTGTCACAGAAAGAACTGTTATAAATACTTTTGTACATATGGATTCTTTTCCTATTTTTAGGATCTCTTTGGGATATAAAATTAGTAGTGATATTCCTGAAACAGAGGTTATGTTGTTTTATTGACCTTTGGTCATAATTCCAAATTGTTGTCCAGAATCTTTGGATCTGAATTGATCCATCAATTTCACTAATAGCATACTAATGTCCCGATTTTCCCACAGCGTCTCCATTTATCAGTTTCCTTTTTTTTTTTGGGGGGGGGAATGAGGGGTGTCATATCAGCCACTCTGATAAGTATGAGGTAATACCTCAGAGTTCTTTTAAATTATCAGTTATCAAATCAAAAGTGCTTTAGAGCACTTTTTATATGTGCATAAATATATAGATAGCTTTGATTTCTTCATGTGTAAACTACCTTTCTAATATCTTTTAACCATTGATAAATTGGGGATTTTTTTTTATATTTTTATCAATTTGTCCCAATTCTCTATGTATTTGAGAAAAGAGATACAGGCTGTAAATATTATGTCCCAAATTTCTGCTTTCCTTGTAACCTTGATTGCATTGTTTTTGTTTTACTAAAGGTTTTTAATATTATTAAAACGATCTATTTTACATTTTTAATGCTTTCTGGTTTTGAGTGGATAATGAATTATTTCCTTCTCCATAGATTTGACAGGTATAAACTTTCTCTTCTAATTTGCTTATACTATCATCCTTTATATCTAAATCATGCATCCTTTTTAACTTAATGTGGTATATGGAGTGAAATTTTGGTCCATGCAAGTTTGTTTACTATAATTTTCCAGTTTTCCCAGCAAGTTTTGTCAGGTATTGAATTTTTAATCCAAAAGATGGAGTCAGGTGGTTTATGAAAAAAAAATAGATTACTATGGTCATTGAGTAGTGTGTCTTGTATACCTAATCTATTCCACTGAACCACCACTCTTTCTTTGTACTAAAGAGTTTTGATGATTACTACTTCATTATACATTCCGAGATCTGGTATTATTAAGACAGCTTTATATTTCCTCCTTCCCTTAATTCCCTTCATATTCTTAACCTTTCTTGTTCCAGATAAATTTTGTTATTTCTTTGTTTTTCCAGTTCTATAATTTGTTTTGATTCGCATGGCACTCAATAAATGAATTGATCTAAGAAGAATTGTCATTTTTATTAATTATATTGATTTGTCCTACACATGTAAATTGCCTACAACAACTTAAATTCATTTTTCCAATGGTTTAAATCTGTCTTTATTTATGTGAAAGTTTTGTAATTGCATTCATATTGTTCCTTGGTTTGTCTTGGCAAATATACTCCCAAGTATTTTATATTGTTTAGAATTATTTCAAATGGAATTTCTTTTTCTATCCCTTGCTAATTAATGAGTTTTGTTGATCATATAATGACATGCTAATGATGTATGTGGACTTATATCCTTTAACTTTGCTAAAAAAATAACTTTAATTACTTCAAGTAGTTTTTTTTTAGTTTATTCTCTAGAATCCTCTAAGTATATCACATTATTTGCAGTGACAATTTTGTTTCTTCATTACCTATTTTTATTCCTTTGATATCTTTTGCTTCTCATTGCTATAATTAACATTTCTAGTACTATATTCAAAAATGATATTGATAATGGGCATTCTAGCTTTACCTCCAAATTTATTGATAAAGCTTCTAATTTATCCTCATTACATATAATGTTTGCTGGTTTTAGATAGATATTGCTTATCATTTCAATGCTATCCTACACACACACACACACAGACATAGAGAGACACACACACACATTTTACTTGTTTATTCTTTAATATAAATAATAATTTTAAAAAACATCATTTAATGAAAGAATTCAAGCTTGAATTCCTATTTCATTAAATGATATTTTTAAATCCTTGATATAATATGCTTATTTTATTTCTGGGTAGTCATTTTTGGTGGTGGTTCTGGCTCCTTTGCCTTCCAGAATATCTTGGTTCAGGACCTCTGAGTTTTTAATATGATACCTGTCAAGTCCCATGCAATCTAAATTCTGACTCTTCAATATTTGAGCTAATTTTTTCTGGCCACTTTTTTTATTAAAGCTTTTTATTTTCAAAATTTATGCATGGATAATGTTTCAACATTAACAGTTGATGAAACCTTGTGTTCCAAATTTTCTCCCCCTTACCCCAACTCCCTTGCCTAAATGGCAAGTAATCCAATATATGTTAAACATGTTCAGTTCTGCTATACATATTTCTACTGTTATTTTGCTGCACAAGAAAAATCAGATCAAAAAAGAAAAAAAAATGAGAAAAATAATGCAAGCAAACAACAACAAAAAGAGTGAAAATATTCTATTGTGATTCACAATCAGTTTCCACAATCCTCTCTTTGGGTGTAGATAGCTCTCTTCATCACAAGACCATCGGAACTGATTTTTTGTTTTTTGTTTTTTGACCTGATAGTTTTGAAATTTGACTATAAAGTTCCTTGTAGTTTTTATTTTGAGATCTCTTTCATGAGGTGATTAGTGGATTCTTTAATTGTCTGTCTGTGTATCCTTTTTTATAATATCTTCAGAGATACTTTCTAAGTTTTTGTTTTATGATTTTCAGGTAGGTCAGTGATTCTGATATTGTCTCTCTTTTATGTGTTTCCATATCAACTGTTTTTCCCATGAAGTACTTTACATTTTTTTTCATTCTTTTGCATGTGTTTGATTGATTCTTAGAGTCTCATAAAGTCATTAGCCTGCCAAATTCAAATTTTTAAGATGTTGCTTTTCTCCATTAGCTTTTGTATTTCATTTTCCTTTTAGGCAATAGTACTCTTTAAGGAGTTATTTTTTTCAGCGTATTTTTTATCTCCTTTTCAAATTGACAAGTTCCTTTACCCATCTGGTGACACACATACTCTCACTTTCTCTGTCTCTTTCTTTCTCTGTCTCTGTCTCTCTATCTCATCATCCTCTTGTGTCACTTTATTTTCTCAATTTTCTTTTACCTCTCATATAATTTTTAGTCTCCTTTTGAGCTCTTCCATGATTTTGTTTGATAGCAATTTTATTTATTTTTAATGCACATTGGTTTATGAATCATGTTAGGAGAGAAAAATCAAAATGAAAGGGAAAAACCATGGAAAAGATATAAAAAAGAAGTGAACAGAGAATGCATTGATTTACATTCAGCTTCCTTAGTTATTTTTCTGGATGTTTACCATGTTATGTCCAAATTCTATTGGAATTGCTTTGGATCACTGAACTACTGAGAAGAACCAAGCCTTTCATAGGTGATGATCACAAATTCTTGCTGTTACTGTGTACAATGTATTCCTGATTCTGCTTGTTTCACTCAGCATCACTTAATGTAAATAATTCCAAAACTTTCTATAATCAGCTTGGTCATAATTTTTAAAGAACAAAAATATTCTATTACCTTCATATGCCACAACCTGTTCAGGAATTCCACAGTTGATGTGCATCTACTCCTTTTCCAGTTCTTTGCTACCACAAAAAGAGCTGCTACAAACATTTTTGCACATGTGGATCCTTTTTCTTCCTTTATAATTTCCTTGGGATACAGACCCAGTAATGACATTGCTGGGTCAAAGGGTATAAACAGTTTTATAGTCCTTTGGGCATAGTTCCATGTTGTTCTCCAGAATAAATGGATCACACCACAACTCCATCAACAATACATTAGTGTCACAGTTTTCCAACCTCACCTCCAACATTCATCATTATCTTTTCCTGTTATCTTATCAATCTGAAATGTATGAGGTGGTACCTCAGAGTTGGTTTAATTTGCATTTCTCTAGTCAATAGTGGTTAGAGTATTTTTAAATATAACTATAAATGACTTCAATTTAATCATCCTGTTTTGTTTTCTCTTTGGCTATTCTAATTAATTTCTTTTTTTTTCTTATTTCAAAGGCAGCATTTCTAATACAATGTTGAAGAATAGTGGTGAAAATGGGCATCCTTGTTTCACCCCTGATCTTACTGGGAATGTATCCAGCTTCTCCCCATTACAAATAATGCTTACTATTGATTTTTAAAATAGACACTGCTTATTATTTTAAGGAAAACTCCCTTAATTTCTATGCTTTTAGTATTTTTAATAGGGATTGATTCTGTATTTTGTCAAAATCTTTTTTCTGCATCTATTGAGATTATTATATGATTTCTGTTGATTTTGTTCTTGATATGATCAATTATGCTAATAGTTTTCCTGATATTGAACAGTCCAAAATTCCTAGTATAAATCCTATTTGATCATAGTACATTATCCTGCTGATAATTTACTGTAATCTCTTTACTAATATTTTATTTAAAATTTTGTATCAGAAATTAGAAACTGAGTGGCTGCCCATCAATTGGAGAATGGCTAAATAAGTTGTGGCATATGAATGTTATGGAATATTATTGTTCTATAAGAAATAATCAGCAAGATTATTTTAGAGAGGCCTGGAGAGACTTACATGAACAGATGCTAAGTGAAATGAGCAAAATCAGAAAATTATGGTACATTCAACAACAAGATTATATGATCATCAATTCTGACTTATCAAAAATGAGAACATTCAGACCACTCCCAGCGACCTTGTGATGAGGAGAGCCATCTACACCCAGAAAGACAAATGTGGGAACTGAGTTTGGATTACAATATAGCATTCTCACACTTTTTGTTGTTGTTTGATTGCATTTTATTTTCTTTCTTGTTTTTTTTTCTTTTTCATTTGATTTTTCTTGTGCAATAAGATAATTATATAAATATGAATGCATATATATTGGATTTAACATATATTTTTACCATGTTAAATATATATTAATATATATTGGATTACTTGCTGTCTAGGAGAAGGGGGGGGGCAAAATTGAATCACCTGGTTTTGCAAGAGTTAATGCTGAAAAATTATCCATGCATATCTTTTGAAAATTAAAAAAGATTTAATAAAAATAAATAAAAATTTTGCATCAATAGGGATGGAAGATTGGTCTATAATTTTCTTTCTCTGTTTTGGCTCTTCTTGGTTTAGGTATCAATGTCATAGCTGTGTCATAGAAAGAATTTTGCAGTACTCTTTCTTTTGTTTTTAGTTTTATTTTAATAGCCTTTTATTTACAGGTTATATGTATGGGTAACTTTACAGCATTGACATTTGCCAAACCTCTTGTTCCAATTTTTCCCTCCTTCCCTCCACCCCCTCCCCCAGATGGCAAGATGACAAATAGATGTTAAATATATTAAAATATAAATTAGATACACAATAAGTATACATGACCAAATCATTATTTTGCTGTACAAAAAGAATCAGACTCTGAAATATTGTACAATTAGCCTGTGAAGGAAATAAAAAATGCAGGTGGGAAAAAAGATAAGGATTGGGAATTCAATGTAATGGTTTTTAGTCATCTCCCAGAGTTCTTTCACTGGGCATAGCTGGTTCAGTCCATTACTGCTCCATTGGAACTGATTTGGTTTGTCTCATTGCTGAGGATGGCCAGGTCCATCAGAATCGGTCATCATATAGTATGGTTGTTGAAGTATACAATGATCTCCTGGCCCTGCTCGTTTCACTCAGCATCAGTTCATGTAAATCTCTCCAGGCCTTTCTGAAATCATCCTGTTGGTCATTTCTTACCAAACAATAATATTTCATAATATTCATATACCACAATTTATTCATCCATTCTCCAATTGATGGGCATCATTCAGTTTCCAGTTTCTGGCCACTACAAAGAGGGCTGCCACAAACATTTGTGTACATACAAGTCCCTTTCCCTTCTTTATGATCTCTTTGGGATATAAGCCCAGTAGTAACAGGCAGTACTCTTTCTTTACCTAATTTTCCAAATAGTTTACATAGTATTAGAATTAATTGTTCTTCAAGTGTTTGGAAGAATTCACTTGTGAATCCATCTGGCCCTGGAAATTTTTTCTTAGGAAGTTCATTAATGACTTCTCCAATTTCTTTTTTCTATAATGGGACTATTTAAAGAATCCATTTCCTTTTCTATTAACCTAAGTAATGTATGTTTTTAAAATATTCATCCAATTAGTTTCAACTGTCAGACTTGCTGCCATAAAGTTGGGCAAAAGAGTTCCTAATTATTTCTTTAATTTTATTGGTGATAAGTTCACCCCTTTAATTTTTGATGTTTGTGATTGAGTTTATTTCTTTCCTTTTCCTGATTAAATTAACAAGGTTTATCTATTTTGTTATTTTTCCCTAAAACCAGCTCTTAGTTTTGATTATTGGTCAATAGTCTTCTTGGTTTCTACTTTATTAATCTCTCCTTTGACTTTCAAAATTTCTAATTTGGTATTTAATTGGGGAGTATTAATTTGGTCTTTTTCTACCTTTTTGTTTTTTAGCTGTGTGCCTAATTCATTAATTTCCTCTTTCCCTGTTTTATTTATGTTGATATTTAGAGATATAAAAAATTTCCCTAAAATCCATTTTTAAAGCATTCCAAAGGTTTTGGTATATTGTCTCATTATTGTCATTTTATTGGATTAAATGATGGATTGTTTCTGTGCTTTGTTGTTTGACCCACTCATTCTTTAGAATTAGATTATTTAATTTCCATTTTTACTCTATCTTTCCCTGGTGCTTTATTGAATATAATTTTTATTGCATTTTAGTCTAAAAAAGGAAGCATTCACTATTCCTGCTTTTTTGCATTTGATTGTGAGGTTTTTTTGTTTTTGTTTTTGTTTTTTTTATGCTGTAATACATGGTTGTGAAGGTTCCATGTACTGTTGAGAAAAAGGTGTATTCCTTTCTGACCCTAATCAACATTTTTTAGCGATCTATTATATCTAGGTTTTCTAAGATCCTGCTAACCTCCCTAGTTTCTTTCTTGTTTATTTCCTGGTTAGATTTATCTGATTCTGAGAGAGGAAGGTTGAGGTCCCCTATTAGGATAATTTTGCTGCCTATTTCTTCCCATAACTGGCTTTAAAATTTCTTTAGGAATTTGCTTCCTCTATCATTTGGTGCATACACATTTACTATTGTTACTATTTCATTGTTTCCAGTATTCTTTATCAAGATGTACTTTCCCTCCTTATTTTTTTTAATCAGATCTATTTTTATTTTTGCTTTATCTGAGATCAGAATTTCTACCCCTGCTTTTTTTTTACTTTAGCTGAACCATAATAAATTTTGTTTGTCTTTTATGTTTTCTATGTATGTATCTCTCTCTCAAATTTTTCTTATAAACAACATATTGTAGAATTCTATTTTTTCATTCACTCTGCTATTTGCTTCCTTTTTATGGAAGAGTTCATCTGTAGAGGGTCACAGATAGTGGGGAACCCTGGGCAAGATATAAAATCCTTTAGTCCAGTGGAACTCTGCTGTCATGTCTGATTTGGCTCCCTATCACTCCTAAGGGCATATTGTCTTTTGAGAAGTCAGAGGGTCTGACAACCTGTGTTATAATGAAAGCAGAATTATACTGAAGTGGCAAGGAGACATTTGTACACAATAGCAAGTCATTTATGTGGTCAGCATGCAAAGTATATAGTTAGCACATGTGTAGTGTGCTATAATTATATAAGTGTATTAGAATATGTAAGTATAAGATAATTTTGAATAAATAAACTCCTGTTTTGACCATCTTCAAGAGTTCTATAATCAGGATTCTGACTGGTACCAAAATTCTCCAGTAGGCAGGTCTGGACATTCATCCCCTTCACATTAACAGTTATGATTACCAGCTCTGTATTTCTCGCCATACTATTTTCTCCCCTCTATACACTTTTGTTCTCTCTTTCCAACCTGTGCTTAGTAGTGTTTTTTTTTACCCTTATCTCCCATCACCCCTCCCCCCTTCTTTTAGTGGTCCTTTTTTTTGCCCATCCCACCCACTACCTTATCACCTATCATCCCTCTCTTTTCTCTTAATAGTCTTTTTTTTTAAACATATTCCACCCATTACCTTATCTTCTATCAACACTTCCCCTCTTCTCTTACCTTTTCCCCTAGTATTTCTGCCCTACTTTCTATTCCATCCTTCCCTTTTCTTTTCTTCTTTCTCCTCCTACTTCTTTGTAGGTTTAGCTAAATTTTTATACCAAACTGAATGATAAAATTATTCCCTCTTAAAGCCACAACTGATGAGATCAAGCATCAGACAATATTCATCCTCCTCCCCTTTTTTCGCAATTGTAAAAGGTCTTTTGTATCTCTTCATGTAAATTAATTGTGCCATTATAACTCCTCTTTGCTCTTTTTCCAGTACAGACCATTTCCCACCACTTATTGTCTTTTTCTTTAATGTTAACACATTAGGGACCATCACAACCACATCCTCAGTTTATGTAAGGTCCTCCTCTATCTGTCCCACTGAAAGATAAAGTTTGCAAGAATTACAGATATCATTTTTCTATGTAGGAAAGTAAACAATTTAACCTTTAAATATATATATATATATATATATATATATATATATATATATATATTCCCCTATTTACTTTTTTATGATTCTCTTGAGTCTTGTGTTTATAGATTAAATTTTCTGTGTAATTCTGGTTTTTTCCATGGAAATGATTGCAAGTCTCTTACTTTATTGAAGCTCCATCTCCTCCCCTGAAATATGATGCTCCGTCTCACTGGATGGTTAATTGTCAGTTGTAATTCCAAGTACCTTATCTTCCAGAATATGGTATTATAGTTCCTCCATTGCTTTATTGTAGAAACTGCTAGATCCTGGGTAACCATCATTATTGTTCCTTGATAATTGAATTGTTTTTGTCTGGCAGCTTGAAAGTATTTTTTCCTTGAGATTAATAGTTTTGGAGTTTCAAAACAATGTTCCTTTGGGTTTTCCTTGTGGGATCTCTTTTCCAAGGTGTCATGGACTTCAGGTAAGCCAATAATTTTTAAATTGTCTCTTCTGAATCAATTTCCCAGGTGGTCTGTTTTGCCAATGAGATATTTTACATTTTCTTCCATTTTTTTTCATTCTTTTTAGTTTGTTTGACTGATTCTTGCTGTCTCACAGTCATTGGCTTCCATTTGTCCTGTTCTAGTTTTTAATGTGCGTTTTTCTTTAGTTACCTTTCATATCTCTTTTTCCATTTTGTTTATTCTACTGTTTAAGTTATTGTTTGCTTCAGACCTTTTTTTTTTCCTTCCTTTTTCAAACTGTTGACTTTTTCATGCATATCTCTCATTTATTTTCTCATTTTTTCTTCTACCTCTCTTATTTGCTTTCAAAGTCTTTTATGTGCATTTCCAAGAAGTTTCTTTGGGCTTGAGACTAATTTATCTTACTCTTTGTGATTTCTTCCGTGGACATTCTGTCCTCCTCTGAATTTCTGTTTTGGTCTGCTTTGTCACCATAATAGCTTTCTATTGTCAAAGTTATTTTCTGTTTCTTTCTCATTTTCTTTCTTTTTATTTTGGTATATCCTTTTTTTATTATTTTTAAGGTGGAGTCAAGGTGGCATTATCCTAAGCTTCCTGTGCAGTTCTCAGCCTTGGCTTTGAGTACAGGGGTCCCTTTGTCTTTGTAGGGTTTAGTTGGGTTGCTCTTTCCAGGAAATTTCCTGGTTTTCCAGAGTTTACCTTCTGAGCTGGAACTGGAGGCTGCCCCACTGATTTGCTCTTCAACTGAGCCAGGACAGAGGCTAATTTGCTAATTTGTTGTGATTAGCTTTCTCAGAGTCTATTTGACTTGGGCTGAACACCCTTTTCACCCCAGTGAGACTGACTGTTCTTGAAGATTTTTTTTTTCCGTTTCTCTGGAGCTGGAGAGTGGTTTCATTCCATCAGATTCTGTTCAGATGTTTGATTTTATGTGTTTTTTGAAGAAAACAGGGAATAATTGAGCAGCTTCCTGACTTTACTCTGCCATCTTGGCTCTACCCTCTAGAATTGTCTTTTCTGTAAATTATTTCTGCATTTGAGACCATTTCCTATTTGTTATTTTGGATTTTGTCCACAGGTATTTTGACACAGTCTTCTTCTGAGTTTGTGTCTATATCCTCACTGTCACCATATCTTTCCATGATTAGATTCCTTTTGTTGTGGTTGTGGCTTGCTCATCTATTTTTTTAAATCTTTTTTTTTCTTTTAAATTTGATCTCTGTCCCTGGGGAAGAAGGGATACTGTTTATGGCTTCTTGTGCCAAGGACTGTAGGTATAATTGTTTACCTAGTACTGCACTGATGTTACCCTGAAGTTCATAGAGGACCTTAGTATCCAGCGCTGTACTCAGGGTAATGGCTGTGCTGCTGAAGGCCTTAGGAATCTGGCAGCTTACCTGGTATTGAATAAGGGTTCTAACTGTGGTGTTTGATATATTCTGTGGCTCATGGGGAGTGATACTGCTTTTATCTAATATTACACGGAAACTCAACTGCTAACATTTTTTTTTCTTTGATAAGGGCTATGCTAAAGCATCTGCTGATTCTCAAAGCTAGAGTCTGTCAGTTACCCTGGCTATACTGAAGAGTCCTGGTACTGGTATTTGCCTACCCCACCACACTAGGACTCAGGATCTACTGCTGGTTAACTGGAGTATGATTTCCTTGTGGGGCACTTTCTGTCCTGAATTGCACTTCCTTTTTACCTAAATGATACAAACCTTTCTTGCTGATCTTCCAAGTTTCTGGGACAAAAAAGATTGTTTTTTCCATCTTTTTTCCTGGTTCTGCTATTCTAGGATTTGTTTGGGAGCACTATTTTATAGTTGTTTGAAATTGAATATAAGAGAATTATGGTGATTTACTGCTTACTCTACCATCTTGGCTCCCAGAAATTTAATTTTATTGTCTCTTTCTACAAAATAATATTGAATTACTTTTATATGGCATTATTTGTTAAGCTATTTTTTTGCATATATGGTTAATTTGCCTCTTTCTTCGACTTATTCGAGTTATAGATTAAATAGTGGTATCACAAGGTCAAAGGGTATTATGCACAGTTTAGTAACTTTTCAGGGCAATATTCCAAATTGTTTTCCATAATGGGTGAAAAAATTAAAAGCATTATCATTTATTTTATAGTTGGAAAAACTGAGAGACAAAGGGACTGAGTTATTTATCCCAGTTTATAGTGGTTATTGCCCATACTAATACCAACTCATATAAACTTTCACACATCTCCCTTTATTCAATGCTTCCCCAAATTCAGCAAAAATAAAGAAGCAAGACAGTGAAAATTTTGAGACTCTCATTCCATTGATTAATTTCATTCTTTTTTTTTTTTTTTGTATTCATGCTCTTTCCGTCTTCCCCAGTGCAAGCAGTAAGATGAAGATGAGAAGCTATGATTTGATCCTTAATGAAAATAACTGCTAGTTGTGCTTTTGGAAAAAAAAATCCCTTTGATCATTTGGGGCATGGGAAGATACCTGCTTCTGCATGATTCCCTCTCTACCAAGGCAAGTGGATAGCCCAGAGAAATGGAGAATGACATTTTTGATTCCAGAATAAGAGAGGGAAATGAAATGTTTGAGAAAAATTAGTCCAATGCAGAGGGACCTATTAAATATGCTTTCCAAACCAGGCTTTGTTCTGAACATGTGTGATTGGAAATGCAAAATCAAGCTGTCAGGATTAGTTTAACCAATGACTATGACTTCCTAAAACTTTAAATATGGCTCCTTTTGTTGCCTTTCAAAGGATTAATAATACTCTTTTTTTATTGATTTCTTTCTTGCCCTTAAAAATTATTGTGCATTATTGTTTCTTATCATTTCAGAATGTTATGAGAAGTATACTTGTCTATTCCAATTTTCATTCCCATATTAGACTCAGTTGAAAATTCTATCCTGGTTTTGCCCTGAAAAATCAGAGGAAGAAGAGATTTTTATAGGTATCTTTCCATTATATAAAATTCTACCCATTTCTCTGAAACCAATCTAAATAAAGAGAAGTGTGCCTTCATCATCCACACTGAATGTTTTAAAGGATGAAATAGTGTTAATCCTTTACAGGAACTTAACAAATATTTGTT
Organism: Sarcophilus harrisii; assembly: GCF_902635505.1. Taxonomy (NCBI): domain Eukaryota; kingdom Metazoa; phylum Chordata; class Mammalia; order Dasyuromorphia; family Dasyuridae; genus Sarcophilus; species Sarcophilus harrisii. The sequence goes on from NC_045427.1 coordinate 68,061,680, forward strand.
AAGCATCAACTATGTGAATAACCCCATTCTATTCACCATAAGTGATAACAAAAGTGCAGAAAGCATTTCCTTAATCTGACAGTTTCCTGTTTCCTAATGAAATTAGGCTTAATCATAAGTGTTCATGTTTATAAAGAACTTTAAGGTTTACGGAAAGTTTGCATATATTTTCTTTTGGATACTCAAACATTCTTTTGAAAAAAAAATGAATACTATTCACATTTAGCAGATGAGTAAACTAAGGTTTAGATAAATTAAGGAACTTGTCCAGAATTACAAGTAAGAGATGAGGCTAAAAATTCATTTTTTCCCCAAACTCTGAATTTAACACACCACACCATTTTTTATCTCCTTTCACTGTAATACCAAAAAAAAAAAGAAAAAAAGAAAAAAACTGATAAAAGGTAAGTAAGCCTCACAGTAGACTTATTGTTAGCTCATAAGACTTAAGGAAATGCAAATACTAATATTTATTTTTAATGAATAGATCAAGTTTCAAGATATACTGCTTTTGAAAAATGATGCATTCTGTATGTCCTTTTCCTATACTGGTTACATCTTGTCTTACACCTACCTTCCTACTCATAAACTTTTCCTTTATTTCTATCCATAAAACAACTTTGTCTCTTTTTATACCAATATATTTATCCAACCCAAATCATGATAGTTGTCATCTACAATCAAGACATTCTCCTTTTCTTATTTCTCAATGAATTAAGTTCTTGTTTCATGGTCTCCCTTTCCATTTTACATCCTGTTCTCTTATAGTTATATGATCTCTTTAAAGTATTTAATACTTTTAACCATTTTCTCTTCCTGTATTCTTTCTCCTTTCTGGAATTTTATGACATTGGTCTTTCTCATTTTTTTTTCCTAACTCTCTCACTATGCTTCTGTCTTCTTTGATAGTTGATTCTATATCCTAGATATTATACTTCATAACTATATCCATGTGCCAAAGCTCTGCCCTGAGACTTCATTTATTTTCCTTTTTTTAAACTCTTACTTATTGTCCTTATTAGTACCTATGAGTTTAACTTTCAACTCTATGTTGCTGTCTCTTTATATATCCACTATGAGTTTCTATCTGAATATTATTTGAATGTCCCTGGAAATTTCAAACACTATGTGCCCCAAGCATCTCTAATTCAATATAAACGTATATTTTTTTCAAATAAACCATATTTCTTTTGGATGGACTATCATTTTTCTAAGAACTCAAATTCTCAACCCCAGTATCATCCCCCTCTCATCATTTTTATTCTATACTTAAATACCATGACTTAGTAATCTTATCCTTTATTTCTCTATCTATCTATCTATCTATCTGTCTGTCTGTCACAACAGTTATGTTTTCTCCACTCATATATCCTAGTCTATGAAAGCAGTCTCTTTCTCTTGGTCATAGGCCTTTTCATATATCATATCCCAATGTTTACTCTACTTTAAATTAATTGTTAATAAGTCTTATGTGATCCTGACATTTTTATCTGAATATTCTATATTTTGAGTATATTTATGATATAGTAATTTGGAATTTCTTTTTAGAATATTTCTTTTTTTATTCATTTTATTTTTCTGAAAAAGACCTCTGCCTTCTTGTATTTTATAGAACAAATATTCAGTATTCCATGTTACAGTCTTGTAAACAATTAAATGTGGCTCTCATAATTTTGAAGCCTTCTCTTCTTCCAGAAAAAAAAAAAAACCCATTTCTTTGAATCTCTTCAATTTGTCTATTATTTTCTAACATACTTCACTCAAAAGAGAACACAAAGGAGCAGATGTGGAATTTGTCAAGAAAAGAAACACTACCATTTTTGCCCTTCTGGGAGCTAAGTATTTATTAATTCATCCAATGTTGCCATTATTTTCTGGAGATATTTCATCACAGTGCCACTTTTTTTTTTGTAAGTCTCTCAATTAAGTAAAGCCTTTATTTTGTTTTTCTTTTACATGGAATGCCATTTACCACTCAGCCTACACATCTAAGATTTAGATTTTATTCCATTTTTTTTTTTAGATTTAATTTCATTTTCATATGTTTCTCACAAAAGGATTCCCATTACAGATCTGTGAACTGTGTGTGAAGTAGGAGGACAGTGATGAGAATGGAAAGAAAGGGCTAAACACATAGTATCTTGATAACATTTCAATTCTGGGTTTTTAATATAGGCTGGATTCATATTGGATAGAATATAAAGTATCAATGGCTACTAATGGGATTTTGGCAATAGAAAGTGTACATGTATTTATCTATTCACTCATAGATGCAATATTTTTTCTACACAAATTCATCTCCTTAATTTAAGGCTCCAGCAATTATAAACACTTCTGGAGTTGCTCACATCCTAAACTACTCTTAAATAATTAACTATAATGTGAAAGAAGACTATGAGAATAGGGACTACTAATAGGAGTAGTAGAAGTAATGTAATGCAGGAGAAACTGAGGCAAGATAGAGATTAGAGAGTTTTAAATAATTTATTTGAAAGGGAGAGATTTACTGGGATCAAATGGATTCATGGTTTGATCCCAGGGCTGAATGAGACTATCATCTCTAAGAATGAAGCAAAAAATGTGAGTTCTCAATACACACACACACACACACACACTTGGCTCGGATACAGGGAATAGACTGAGACAGGGGCTGAGTCAGGGTGCTGAGAGTGGGAACAGGACTATGGATCTCATTCTGACAGGGTAGAGGGAGACATGGGGGACATCTGAAAAATTGGGATTATAGAATGGAGAGAGGCACCAACATTCTGATAAGTTGGAATGGGGAGAGGCACCCAAAATTCTGATGATATTTAAGATAGAAGGTCTTTCTCCTTATCTGGATTATCATGATTAGGAGGGAGGAGTGGTGTTGCAGGATTGACCAGAACAATTAGGAACTAAGGCAGAACAATTCAGGGAAACTGAGGCAGGACAATTTAGGGAAATTGAACCAGGATAATTAGGAAAATTGAGTCAGGACAATAAAAGAGAACTATGGCACAACAGTAGTAGTAGTGATTGCTTTCTTCTCTTTTCTGTGGGAGAGAGAAACAGAGAAAAAGGAGGAAGAGTAAAAACAACTGTCACAAAAGGCGGAAGGAAAAGGGGATGCATCACTGAGTGAGGAATGGAAGTACAATTTGGAGGCAAAGAGGGCTAAGAACAAATTTAACTACTTACACCATTCTGTTCAAATGTTGCTCTAAATAACTAGTTAACAAGCACAATTCGAAGATGCATGGTTTGAAGTAAAGGGAAGTTTCTTTTATATCCTAATTCATGCACCAGAAAACCAACAGTCATCTTATGAACAGAAGCAATTCTGTTAGACATAGAAATTACAGCTCTAATAGAATTGATATTTTCTTTGGAAGAAAGTATTTTATCGCATTTTATAGTATAATTTGAAACATGAGAAAACTTGAATAAAAAATAAAGCTGTGAAACATATTCCTTTATAATAATCCATATTAATACCAGAAGAACTTCTATTAGACATAGCAGAAACCATTCAATAAGCATTTGTTAAGAGTTTCTTATAGGCAAAGTTTCTTATAGGCTATGTATCCAGAGATGTAGAACCTATTATCCTTTGTTTCCAAGATTTTACAGTCTCATAAGGATATGCCATATGTAAAGAGAGGAATAACATTTTAAATATTTTTAAAATTCAGAACAGATTATAATCAGGTTTGACAGCCAGATCATAATTTGCTTTATATTTATTTCTAGTCATAGATATTTCTCTAGAGTATCTCATAAACCACAGAAAGTTTATAATCTACAATAGAAAAGAACATGCCAAAACTGCAGAAAAGATGACTCCTTAAATTTTGGAGGTAATTTTTAAAAAATAAAAAAGTGAATGTAGAATATCTGTTAAATCAGAATCATTTATGTGCAAAGGCTTCTGCTAGGGATTGGGAACATAGAGAAGAAAAGAGGAGCAACCCCAATGCAAGGGGTTGACAATCAACATAAGATATAAAGTGGGTATACAAATACTATTCTAAATTATAAGTGATAAAAGCAAAGGGGAGATCCATACGTAAATTAGAAATCCCTTCCTTCAAATAGTCAGCCACATACTGAATAGCAATCTATCAAAGCCAATTGATCTTATTCAATTGAACCATTAGAGAGAGTAGAACTAGGATAGTTATAATAAATATAATAATAATAATAATAATAGATGATAAGAGTAATAGATAAAAAGCTACTCTGATTTTTTAAATGATCCAATCCAATCCAAAAAGCTCATAAAATCACACACATTTATTTACTTTTTCAAACCATCAGTTTGTTCTGTGCTCGGACTCAGCTTCTTTCTAAATTGACTGTGTTTTACTAGGAAGTCATTCAGATGGTCCTTGAGATAAGGAGATACCTGTCACTACTTGCCAATAATGGAGAGTCACCTGGAAAGTAAATATACTGTAAATTTTTACTCATCTAGACTCTATTTCTGATAAAGAGAACTGTACCTGAGGCATGATACCAAGTGTCCCTTTCATAGTTCTATTCAGAATTACATAAGAGATGACAAAATTAGAAATAAGGAAGTCATTTGAAAAGCCTGGGAAATACTTATTCAACACCTGAAGGGGAAAATCTGATGAAGCTATATGCCTAGGAGTCAGATATTGGAAAGTCTCTGAAGGCTGAAAGAAACTCGGTGGATAATGAAGTGATATATTTTTGGTTTGGACCATGTGTAATACTTTTATAAATGAGGAATTATGAAGGAGAAGAATTATAAAGTGTGTCATCAGAAAAATAGCCTGAAAAAAAATGATGGATCAGTTTCGTGGAGAAAGAGAAACCCAATGGACATTATGAATCTTTCATTAGTAATTACACAATGTCAAGAGGTGGAGAAAATGCACTCTGATATAGTAGAATGAATCACACAATATAGACAGGCATAGATGGTTTGTGATTTATGAGGTTACATATGTCTTTTTATCAAGCTATATTTTAAGTCCCTCTCCTAGGAAGTGAGATTATAATTAGAGAAGTAACACTCATTTTCCTCTTGAGGAAATTCAGATTTCATAGAAGGAAAAAAAAAGACCTACACTTAAAACCTAAAGTTGGATTCCTTTATGCCATTTATTAGTGATATGACCTCAGACAATTCAGTGTTTTTCCCTAAGACTCATTTTATTCATTTGTAAACCAAGAATAGATAATGGATGTAAAGCACTTTCTAAATTTGAAAAAAAAAATTTAAATGCAAACTATTATTTCTAAGTCTTTTATATTTCATTTTCTTTTATAATTAACACATTGAAAGAATCTCTATTTTGCAAAATAAATCTTTTAAATAAATTTTCATTGAACCTTATCCTCTAAATTTGAAATGAACAGACTGATATATTAAAAAAAAACTTATCCTTTTGTTGATGCTACCATTTTATAATTCATGTAAAAGCATATTATTATTATTATTATTATTATTATTATTGTTTTGTTGAGGCAATTGGGGTTAAGTGAAGTGGGTTGCATAGCTAGGAAGTGTTGTGTTAGAGACCAGATTTAAACTCAAGTCCTCCTGATTATACTGTGAGCAAATATCAGAGGTAGAATGTGTACTTAAGATTTTTTTTTCCTAAAAAGTCATTTTTCTATTGTATCACATTAAAATGAGCACTGACCACATTTGTCCTTAGATAATACCAAGATCAAAAAACTAAAAACTTAAAAATCTTCATGATTAGATATGAAAACAGAAACAAAAAACCTGAAACTTGAAGTAGTACCTTATATATAATACTGTAGAGTCCAACATTAACATAAAGTTAAAAAGGAGAAATAGGATTGAAAAATAAGGGGAAAAAAACACAGGATCGGTGGTGAGAAGGTGCTATGGTGACTAGGAAGATTGAAACTTAAATTCAGAAAGGATAAATATGTCAAAACAGGTAAGTAAAGCCTCAAAACAAAATGTAAATTAGTTTTGGTCACCTCCCCCCTCCAAAAAAAAATTCCTGAGAAAGCTCAAAGGAGATTTTATTACAAAGTAAGAGATAAAGCAAAAATTAAGAAAATAAATGACAGTAATTTAAGAAAATTATTTTTAAAATAGTCAAAAAGAGAGCCATCTATATCCAGAGAGAGGACTGTGAGAACTAAATGTGGATCACAACATAACATTCTCACTCTTTTTGTTGTTGTTCTCTGACATTTTGTTTTCTTACTCATTTACTTTTTTTTATTTGATTTTTCTTGTGCAGCAAGAGAATTATATGTGTTTATACATACTGCATTTAACATATATTTTAACATGTTTAACATAGATTGTATTGCTTGACATTCAGGGAAGGAGATGGAGGGAAGGAGGAGAAAATCTGAAACACACATCTATGCAGGGGTCAATGTTGTCAAATTTTCCATGCATGTGTTTTGAAAATAAAAAGCTTAAAAAAAAAAAAGAAAGAAAGTATATTTTGGATATACATGTGAAGTCCTGCAAAACATATTTTTATATTAATCATGTTGTAAAAGTAAAGGCAAATTTAAAAAATAAAGTATATAAAAATATTAAAAAAAGAAAATAATTTCTTAATAATTATACTTGAGAAGGTGGAAAATAATGATTCCTTGAGACCTCAAAAATAATAAAGCAAAATAAAAAAAAATTGAAAAAATTTGAAGTTTTTTCATGAAAAGGTTCAAGGAAGGATTTTTAATGGAAACATAATTAATTGGGTGCCCAAAAAACATGACCCCAAAAGTAGTGTATTAATGATATTTCAAGAAATTATCAAGGAAAACTGATCTAATATTCTATAAGAAGAAAACAAAATAAAAATTGGAAAAAAATACTAAAAGAAACCCCAAAATAAAAACTCTTTGGAATATTAGTCAAATTCCAGAGCTTCCAGGTCAAGAAAAAGCTATTATTAACCAATAGAAAGAAACAATTCAAATATTATGGACACAAAGCCAGGATAACACAGAATTTGATAGCTTCTGCATTAAAGGATCCTATAGCTTTAAATATAATATTGTAAAAGAGAAATAAGGTATAATTACAAAGAAGGATTACCTGCCCAGCTCAGAGAAGAAATAATTCTTTAAATATTAGAATTGGGGAAAGGAGTCTGAGAAAATAGTAGAGTGGATCAGTAAATTTCAAGTTCTTCAGATTGACCCAACAAACAGAACAAATTTGTGGCTCAGGACAAACATAGACTGATGAAAAATCAAGAAGACTTGGAGAAAAACAGGGATCCTACTAGTACAACCCAAGAAGAGTTGAAGAAAGATACCAGACCAGGGATTGTCCAGACACCTACAGACTAGCTTTGCAGAAACATTAAGTGGGGAGCCCTGAGACTAACTGGGTTTGCCTGGAGCCTCTGTAGGAACCACAAGAAACTTCCATCTCCTGGATTGTTTGTGGAGATGGGATCTGAGTCCAGGAAGACTGAGGAAACCTTGGGTGATTGGGAATGTTAGGCCCAACTGGGCTGCAGAGACACGGTCCTGGGAAAGAACAACCAGTACATCCATGGATGCAGTTATTGCTGCACCACAGGGACACTGCTAGTTGTGGGTACTTTCAGAAAGGGTTCTAAGTCAGAGGGGAGAACTAAAGTGAAATTTGAGGCACCATACCCCTACCCTATGATTAGATATCCTTGCACGAATATCTCTTATTTAAAGAAAAAAAAAAAAAAAAAAAAGAATTGGCTAAAAAGAATGAACCCTACCATAGAAACTTACTATGGGGATAGGGAAGATGGAGTTCATCTACAAAGGAGAACACTGAATAAAAACAACAACAACAACAAAACAAAAACACAAACAAAAACAAAAACATGCTTTCTTATCCATAACCTGCTTGGGGGTGTGGGAATGAAAGGGGAGAGAAATAATAAAATAAAAAAGGTATGCAGCAGGAAACAAAAGAAAATAAATTTTCAAGGAAGTAAAAAAAAGGAGGGCACTCATAAATATAATTTCTTCTGATAATATATGTGTGTGTGTGTGTGTGTGTGTGTGTGTGTGTATACACTTTCTTGAAGTAGTAAGTTGTTATATAAGTTCGAATCCTTGCTGAGGTTCTGCTGGGCACATGACAATGTTCTCTTTTGTTTTATTTTATTTTGTTTTGTATTCCTTTTCTGTTTCTCTTTAAAAAAAAAAAACAATTGGGCAATCAGAAGTAATGACTCCATTAGCTATTGATAACAATAATAATAATAGTAAAATCAGAAATTAAAAATAGAAGAAAATGTCAAATAATCTCATTAGAAAAACAAATTACCCGAAAATAGATCAAGAAGGAATTATTTAAAAATTATTTGACAGCCTGCAAATCATGATTTAATTTTTTTAAATGGTTACAAATAATTAAAAGAAATATCAAAGAAAGGTGTCTTTATGTCATAAAACTACAGGGGAAAATGAAAATTGAAAGAATCAATTAATCACCTCCTAAAAGACAATCAAAAATGAAAATTTCCAGGAATATAATAATAAAATTTCAGAGATCCAGTCAAGGAGAAAATATTTTAAATGGACAAAAAGAAACAATTCAAAAACTGTGGAACTACAGTAAAAGTAATGCAATATTTAGCAGTTTCTTTATCAAAGCATCAGAAAGGTTGGAATAAGACATCTGTAGGGCAAAAGAACTAGAATTATTGCTAAGAATTACCTACACACCAAAACTGAGGGGGTTTTTTAGGGGAACTATGTATATTCAATGAAATAAAAGAATATAAAACATTCATGACAAAAAGATCAGATATGAATAGGAAATCTGACTTTCAAATACAAGATTCAAAAGAAACATTAAAAAGGTAAACAGAGAAGAGAAATCATAAGAGATTCATTAAAATTTAACTATTGACATTACTACATGGGGAAATGATACTTGTTGTTTGTAAAAATTTTCTTATTATTAGGAGAGTCAGAATGAATAGTCATGAACAGAGGACACAGGTATGAAATGAATATAATGCGTTGACCTCTAAAACAATAATAATAATAAAATTAAGGGGTAAGAAAGAAAAATACACTAGGAGAAAGGGAAAGGTCAAATGAGACAAATTATTTCACATAAAAAAAATGTAGAAGAGCTTTTACAATGTACATGAAAATAGAGATATTAGGAGGGAGTTCCTGAACTTTATTTTCATGGAAAATAATTTAAAGTGGGAATAACATACATATTCAGTTGGGTACAAAAATCTATTTTACCCTAGGGGAAAGTAGGAAGGGAAAGGAAGAGACATATGTGTGGACTGCTTAAAGGAAAGGCAGATTTGGGAAGGCATTAGTTAAAATAAAAGCATATTGGAGGATAGACAAGGTGGAGAAAAAGATAGCAGGATAAATGCAGAGAGGCAGTAGATACAAAAGAGAAATATACATAGTAATCATAACTATGAAAAAAATCTATAGCAATTTTTCTGATTAAGACTTTATCTTTTGAAAATATTTTTGAAAATATTGTCAAATTTATAAAAAAAAAAAAAAAGAATTGTTCCCCAGTATATAAGTGGTTAAAGGATATGAATATGAAGTATTTAGATAATTTTTTTTCTAAATCATGACTGATTAGTAAAATGCAAATAAAATTAATTTTGAACTACCATCCCACACCTTTGAAATTGACTTATGTGATAGAAAAAGAAAATTACAAAATGTTTGAAGGGAGTGGTGATATTGAGACACTAATATACTATTGGTGGAATTATGATATATTCCATTTGACTCAGCAATGTTGCTGCTCAGTTTACCAAAGATAAAAGAAAAGAAAAATATTTTTATATTACACACACACACACACACACACACACACACATGCTTTTTTAGTGGTGCCAAGGAATTGAAAATTGAGATGATGCTAATCAATGGGGGAATGACTGCTTAAGTTATCATATATGATTGTGATGGAATATTATACACTATAGAAGAAAAAAAGATCAAGATCATTTCAGAAAAATCTAGAAAAAATTATATGAAATGATGCAAAGCAAAATGAACAGAACCTGGAGAATGTTGTATACATTAAAGCAATACTGTAAATGTACCAATTATGAATGATTTAGGTATTCTTAATAATATAAAGATCCAAAACAATTTCTTGGGCTTATGATGAAACATCCTATCCAGCTCCCAAAAAAGAAGTGATGAAATATGAATGCAGATCAAAGCATGATAATTTTTTTTTTAATTTTCAGTTTTCTTTTTTTTTTTTTTGTTTTTTGTAAAGGGCTGAAACTCTTGAGTTCATGCACGAGGTCAGACAATCGCACACTTAAGGCAATACAGATTGGCCAATACTCTATTACCATATGCTTGGAAAATGGCCCTTCCCACTATTCTGTGCTGGCTTGATAATTGGTGTATATAGAAAATTGTAGGAGGAACTAGGCAGAGGTCCTCAAACTTTTTAAATAGAGGGCCAGTTCACTATCCCTCAGACTGTTGGAGGGCCACACTATAGTAAAAAGAAAAACTTTGTCTTATGGGTCTTTAAACAGAGAAACATCATAGCCCTGAGTGAGCAGGATAATCATCCTCAGTTGCCGCATCTGGCCTATAGGCCATAGTTTGAGGGCCCCTGGACTAGGGGGTGGAGTAAGACTAGCCAGGGTCACTTCTGGGAGAGAGACAAAGAAGGAAGTTTGTGGAGATATTGTGTCCATCCAATTCACTCCTACCTCTAAAGACAAAGAATAAAGACCAAGGACTTTTGCTTATCTTGACTCCAGCTGATTCTAAGGTATCCAGGGTGCTAATGTGGTCATCACAGTTTTTTTTTTTTTTTTTTTTTTTTTTTTGGGGGGGGGATCTATGTTTTTTTTCCACAACATGATTAATGTATAAATGTTTTTTTTTTTTTTTTTTTTTTTCCCATAACTGCAGAGGAATAACCTAAAATAAAGTACTTGCTTTTTAATTGAAGAGTCAATAAAGGGAGTGAGGAAAATAATTTGGAAATATTATTTCATTAATGTTAAAATTTCTTGCATATAATTAAAAAACTAAAAATAAAAAAAATTAAAATAAGGGAAAAGATCATACAGGGATGAGATGGGACCATTCCTCAAGTATTTAAAGGGAATTGACATGAAAGATGGATTATAATTGCTGCATTTGATGCTAAAGAACAGAGAAGGAAGCAATGAATGGAAACAGAAAACAACAAATTTATGTTTTATGCAAGGAAAAGAATTATAACTATTAGTCCTATGCCAATGTGTGCTAGTGAATTTAAGGAAGTAGTTTATTCCTCCTCACTGGAAGTTTATTGTTTCTCTTAATGGACAATTTTGGTAGTGGCTTATTAGATACACTTAAGATAGATTTTTTGGGGATGGATTAGATGATCACTGGGGTTCCTTACAATTCTTAGGATCTGTGGCAAAGGAGCCTGGATTACAACTAGGAATCAATTACTCGGGAAAAACCAGCATAATCTCCCAGGGAGGATGATACATATTCAATGAAATAAGTGATTTTCAATCATCCTTGCTGAAAAGATCAGAGCTAAATAGAAAATTGTATCTTCATATATAAGACTCAGGAAAAGAATAAAAGGTTAAACAGGGGAAAAAATGTTATTTAATATGGTTAAACTCTTTATATCTCTGTAAATGAAGATGTACTTGTCACACTTGAGAATTGTATATCTATTAGGACAGTTAGAATATAAATCAACACAGGGTATGGATGTAAGTTGACTTTGATATGATGATATAAAAATATTAAAGCATGGGGAAAAGGATAGAACTGGGGAAAGAGGAAAAGGAGAGGGAAAAAAGGCACATTATATCACATGAAGAGGTGAAAAAGATCTATAACAGCAGAGGGAAAGAAGAGAGAGAGTGAGAATTGGTTGAATCTTACTCTTACCAGATTTGGCATAAAGAACCAAATCATATACATAATTAGTTGGGTATAGAAATGTATTTACCCTAGACAGAAGTAAAAAGAGAAAGAGTAAAGAAATATGAGGTGCCAACAGAATGGAGGGAAGAAGTAGGAGAGCATAAAGAAAAGAAAAGGAAAGAGTGGGTTGATAGAGGGAAAGGCACATTGCAGGAGATAATATTCAGAAGGAAACAACTAATGAAGTGGGACAGGGTTGTTGTCATTGTTTTGTTGTTTGTTCTTTTTCAAAGATGTCTATGAAATCAGAGAAATGATGTCATTACATACAAGTCAATTAGATTTAAGTGAGGAAGGACTGTGCAAGATCACCTAGCTCATATTCCCCCCCAGCACCATCTGAGTCCAGTGGCAAGACATAGATCAGGATGACTATATGGACCTTAATGCAATAGGAAATCTTGGTCTTTTTAAACTAAGGTCTTCAACAGGTCTCAGTTTGACTGAGACTACACCCATTAAATGGTTAAGACTAGATAGCAATTGAAGCAAAGAATCTCCTCTTTCAAAAAAGTTAAAAAAAAATAAATAAATAAGTAAATCTGGGAGGGGAAGTTCCTCAGGGTTTCTGATCAAAACAGATAGAATTGTTATTTATTTTCATTGGTTTCTGGATACCTCTGGATGGGGATGACTAGAAGGAGAAAGGAAAGGGAACAGGTTGCCTTGAAGAAGATTAAATTATCAATCAGAATCAAGATAAAAAGGATGAATTCACCACAATAAAAAGGAAATTAAAGCAATAATTAGAAGGTACTTTTGGTCAACTGCATGACAACAAATCTGACAATCTAAGTGAAATGGATGATTGTTTTTAGAAATGTAAATTTTCTTGATTAACAGAAGAAATAAAATACTTAATCTCATTTTAAAAAAATAAATTGAACAAGATATCAATGAACTCCATGAGAAAAAAAAAATCTCTAGGACCAGATATTTACAAGTGAATCCTACCAAATATTCAATGAATAATTGATTCCATGCTTTGGAAAAACAGGAAGAAAAATACTCCTATCAAACTTATTTTAGGGCACAAATATTGTGCTGATTCCCAAAGCAAAAACAGACAAAGAAAATTATAGATCAAATTATTTAATGTATTGATTCAATAATTTTAAATAAAATATTAGCAAAAAGAGTATAGCAATTTATCACAAGTATATTACATTATGATGGGATTTATGCCAGCACTTCAATGTTAGGAGAACTATTATCATGATTGACTATATCAATAACAAAACCAATAGAAATCATATGATTATTTCAGTAGATGCAGAAAAAAGCTTTTGACAAAACATAGCACCCATTGCTATTAAAACCATGAGAAAATTATGGAATAAATAAATTCTTAAGCTGAGAAATCTATCTAAAACCATCAGCAAACATTTTGTGTAAAGTGGATCTTCTAGAAGCATTCCCAACAATATCAGGGTTAAAACAAAGATGCCCATTTTTTACCACCATTCCTCAATATTGTACTAGAGATGTTAACTTTAGCAATAAGACAAGAAATAGTAATTGAAGTAACTAGACTAGGAAATGAGGAAACAAAAGTATCACTCTTTGTAAATGATATGATGGCATGCTTAGAGATCTTAGAGAATCAATATAAAAACTACTGGAAATAACAACTTTAGCATAGTTTTGCAAAATAAACCCTCATGAATCATCAACATTTCTATACATTATCACCAAAGCTCAACAAGAAGAGACAGAAAGAACAATTTCACTTAAAGTAACTGTAGACAATATAAAATACTTTCTAAGACAAACCCAAAAAGTAAATGAAAGCAATTACAAAATACATTTCACACAAAGTCATATTTAAATAGTTTGGAAAATATCAGTTGATAATGGGTAGACCAAAGTAATAAAATAAAAATGACTATTTGAATTTACTTATTCACTGTCATACCAATCAAACTACCAAAAATATTTTTGTACAACTAGAAAAAGAATAATAGAATTCTTCTGGAAGAACAAACTGTCAAGAATATCAATGGAATTAATGAGAATAAAATGCAAGTGAAGGTTACCATATCTAAAACTATATTGGAAAATGGAAAACATCAAAAATATTTTTTATTGGCTAAGAAATGGAGTGGACAATCAGTGGAACAGCTTAGGTACACAATATATAGCAAGAAATGACAACATTAATCTGCTATTTGATATACATAAGGATTTCAGCTTCTGAAATCAGAACTCACTTTCTGACAAAACTGCTCAGAACACTGGGAAATAGTTTGGCAGAAACTAGACATAAACTAAGATCTTATACCATATACCAAAATAAGGTCAAAATGGGTAGGATTTAGAACAAAAGGGTGATACTATTAGCACATTAGGAGAACAAATAATAGTTTACCTGACAGTTCTATGGAAAGGGAGAGAATTCATGACCAAAAAAAAAAAAAAAGAAAAAAAAGACAGAACATTACAAAATGGAAAATGGTTCATTTTAATTAAAAAAATTTACTTTTATTCAACCAATGCAACCAAGTTAAGAAAGAAAGCAATAAACTGGAAAACAGTTTTCATAGTTTATTTATGATAGCATTCTCTTTTTTCAAATATATAGTAAACTGAGTCAAATTTATGATAATATAAGTCATTATCTAATTCATAAATGGTCAAAGGATATAATAGGAAGTTTTCAGATAAAAAAATAAAGCTCACTATAGTCATATGGGGGAAAACTGTTCTGACATACTATAATTAGAGAAATTCACATTAAAATAACTGTAAAGTACCACATCATACTCATCAGATTGGTTAATATGACAGGAAAGGAAAATGATAACTGTTGAAAAAGATGAGAGAAATTTGGAAAAATAAAATTGCTTATTGATTGAATTGTGAGAACTGATCCAACCTTTCTGGGGAACAATATTATGCCCAGAGGGCATGCACATAATCTTTGGGCCAATAATACTACTAAGCTTATATCCCAAAGAGATCATAAAAAAGGAAAAAGGACCCATATATAAATATATATGAACATTTGTAGCAGATTATTTTGGTGGTGGAAAAATGCTGAAAATTGAGGGGTTGCCCTCAATTGGGTAATGGCTGAACAAATTGAAATATATATATATATATATATATATATATATATATATATATATATATACTATAGAGCTCGAAGGAATGATAGGCTGATGGACTCTGGAGGGAGTGGAAATAACAACAACCTGAAAAGACTTACATGAACTAATGCTGAGTGAAGTAAACAGAATGAGAACATTTTACAAAGCAATAGCAACATTATATAATGATCATCTGTGGTAGACTAAACTCTTCTCAGCAATACAATAATCCAAGACAATTCCAAAAGCCTCATGAGGAAAAAGGTTATCTTCATCCAAAGAAAGAACTATAGAGTATGAATGCAGATTTCTTTTTTTTCTCATTGTTTTTCCCTTTTACTCTGATTTTTCTTTTACAAAATGGATAATCTATAAATATGTGTAAGTGTATTTTACAGTCATGACCAATATCAGATGTCTTATCATCTTGGAGAGGGAGAAATGAAAATTTGGTACTCAAAATCACATGAAAATGAAGATTGAAAACAATCTTTACATGTAATTTGAAGAGGAAATATTATCAATTGTGGGTGGGGAAAGAGAGAAAAAATAAATTGTGAATGTCAAACTTGGGAAAGAAAAGACTTGAGGAAGGTATCGTATTTATCATCTATAAGTATTTAAATGATTCTAAATAAATAGGAGAGTTTAAATTTGTCCTCCTTATCCAGATAGGGGATTTGAGATCATTGGACAGAAGTTACAGTGACTGGATTCCAAATGAATATAGTTTTTTTTTTTTTTTTTTTTTAAGTACTTCCTAACCACTAGAGCTATCCAAAAGCAAAATGGATTATGCTGAAGACAGTTAATTCTGTCAAGGGAAATTTTGAAGTAAAGAATGGATTCCCACTGGTTTGTGATACCTATTGTAGTTAAATATATTTTGTGAAAGGTATGATTTCTCAAGTTTTTTTCAACTCATATCCTGTCACTTTGTGAATATCTAATACATGTTTCATTACTATTGAGAATTTCTCAGTGATAACCTCCTTGATTGATGGTCAAAAACTGATTTTTTTCCAAAACAATTCTATAATGTTTTGAAATAATTATTATTCAGTCAAGAAATCAATAAATTCAGCTTTTAAAATTACATTAGTTTCATGATTGTTATGTTGCTTTATTGTAGTCTAAATAATATTTAAAAACTTCTGTCTTACAGTAGGTAGAATTTAAAATAATGAGTTCCTACATTACTTTAACTTTAACACCAGGATCAGTTTTGTAGATGAGAATTATTTTTTACTAGGTTTTAAAACATGATATATTTTATGACTGTGACCTTCCATCCAATGATACAGATGATAGACTCTTGTACCTAATATTTAGTAGAAATTTGTTGAATTGAATTGGATTTTTTTTTCATTGAGATGAATTTGTGACTTGTTATAAATGAAAAGAGTTAGTTTCCTGGTGATAAATTCCCACCCATCCAATATTTAGGTGATCTTGTCCTCTAATATCAGATATGTAATCCATTGACTGGTTTCTATCAAAACCTGGTATTCTTGGGTAGACATGATAAATTGTGGGCTCAAAAATGCTGTTTTTCAGTCCCCAGTCATTCCCAGTCACCATTGAGGCAATTCCATATTACCTTATTAGTGATTCAAGACATGATGATCAAAGAAAATATGAAGAGCCAAGCATAAAGGTTCTGTAATGAAAGGGGAATTATGTATCTGATATAAGTAAAATTTGTGTTCTTAAGAACATTGGGGTTATAATCTTCATTATCTGAATGATTTTGGGCAAATTATTTAACATTTCTGGGTTTCAATTTTCTTTTCTGTAAAATTAGGGAATTAGATTAGGTAGTTTTAAATCTATGATTTTAAGTTAATACTCTGTAACTAAGTGGTAAAAGGAACAGTCAAGTATAGAGTCAGGAAAATCTTGGTTCAAATCTAATGTCAAATTCTTACTATCTTAAAATCTTCAAAAAATCACTTAACTACTATTCATTTGAACTTTTTAAACTGTAAATGGGAATAATAACAATGCTTGCCTCCCATGATTATTATGAGGATCAAAAGATATCATACCTATAAAGTGCTTAAGCAGTAACCTGGCATATAGTGAGTGCTATATAAATGTTACTTATCATTATCAATATCTTCATCTCTGTCTCTGTCTCTCCCTTTCTTTGTGTATCAACTACAACTTTTATTCACACACACACGCACACACACACACACACACACACACACCCTTAGTTATTTCTATGTTCTATGAACTCTTGTTAACTCTTATTATTGTAATTTCTGCTTTGTTTTTTGTATGTTCACATTCAAAAGTCAATTTACAAAAATTATTTAGAGTGCCTGGAATACTCTAGATTTGGAATGGAATATAAGGGCTTTCTCTCTCTCTCTCTCTCTCTTCTCTCTCACATTTCCTCATGTTAACTTTCTCCATAGAGATTCTTTATCAGATTTTCTTTATCTTTCTAGCTTTCTTTATGGTGTGTTAATATGGCAGTACTGTGTTTGTGTATGTTGGGTAAGGAGGAGTGTATGAGAATGTGCAAAGAAGTCAAATAGTCTTTTTATGGGAGTATCTTTTGAATTATTAACGTTCATGGCTTTTTCAAGCTGCTCACAGCAGAGTGTTTGAAAACTTTATGCTTGAAGTAGTTTATCATAAACAGACATTTCGGGAGGTCCCTCCAGGCATCCAAGAGCACTTCTAGTGAATTAAACACAGCTTTATTTGCATGTACACTAAATTTCTCTAATTTAAATGACAGGGAAATTGTCAAGGAAGATGTAAAACTAACCACGCACTGGTTGGCGATGATGGACTCTGTCAGGAGTACGTAATTCAGAGGGTAAACTCACTGGCATCTTTTAGTTTTCATTATTTACAGAATTTCATCCCAAACCTGTCAGCTGGTGAAGATTATAGGCCTGGCAGCTAAGAAAATTAATGTCGCCTGTTTACCCACAGGTAATCCATTTGGGGAGATCCCTTAGTTGTTTCTGGCTATTGCTTCAACAAAAGTCCAAATCTTGACAAGCAGATGTCAGTTTCAACTTGAGTTATGGTCCCACTGGTGAAAGGTCAGGACTTTATCCAGCTCCACAGTCAATCTTCTCTTTTCCATTCATTTAGCTTTGTTAGGCATGAAAAATGTTTTATATCACTAGCACTATTTTCCCTATCATTTCAAAACTTTATACATTCCCATAGGATTGAAATCTACACACACACACACACACACACACACACACACACACACCTCTCCTAAATTTAGCTATAGTTGGTATGTATAAATGCTTTTGGTGATCAAATTGGCAGAACTTTGACTTTGGGGAAGTTATTTATTTTGTAGTTCTTCTAAATGATGAGATAGACTTTTTCTTTATAAGAAGCCAAACTAGAAAATTAATTTCAGAAGAAAACAAAGTGGAAATCCTGCCTTAAACTGTTTGATCTAGGAATCAGATTTTTAAAGTTAGCAGGTACCAAAAATATGGTGAAATTTAACTGTTCTCATTTTCTATGTACATATCTTGAACCTCTTTAAACTATCAGATGAAGGATATGAACATTTACTCAGAATAATGATTTCTAAATGCATGAAATAAAATACATGGAATTGCAATAGAAACCAATTATATCAAAATAATTATTAAAATTAAATTAAAAAAACATCATAGACTAAAATTATGAACTCACACATGGAACCTATCAATTTCCTATGTTTGAAAAATAGATTCCAAAGGACAAGCACCTTCTCAAGGGTCACAACAGTTCTGGGTACAGAACTCAATTAGAACTAGAGTCTTTTGGTTTCAAATCTACTTCTAGACCATATTTTTTTAACTCAGAAACTCTTTTCTCTCTCTCTCTCTCTCTCTCTCTCTCTCTCTCTCTCTCTTTCCTCTCTTTCCTCTCTTTCTCTTTCTCTTCCAAAGAGAGAGGGGAGTTACATGAATATTTCTCTTGTTGGGATTACCCTAAGGACTGAGATAATTTTTGGAATATTTGAAATTTTGATTGAATTAGCAATGAATACAAAAAATCTAGAAATAAATTATTAACTTATGTGATTCCGACAAGATTCAAAATACATATTAGGTTTGTTGAGTAGTAGAAGGAAAATTTGAGACAAAGATAATTGCTTGGAGTTCAGGAAAAGTTAAACCCAAAACTCAAGGCAAATTGTAGATTATCAAGAAAGCATTGAATTTAACACTAATTCCAAGCCATTTGGGCATGAGTCTTGATTTTTGATATCTTAAAATAAAGTACAGAATATGTCAGTTGGAATTAATGAGAGCATTTCCTTTCTTAAAAAAAAAAAAAGTTGACTAAAAAAAACTCACATTATTAGCTCTTGTATATTATAAGTATAATTCTGTATGAAGTTCCCATCACATGCTTTAGATGCATTGTTGGGAATTGGCTACACATGTAGCTTCAAAGCCAGAAAGAATGAGATTTGAGCCTTGACTCTAGCAACTGCTAGCTATATAAGACTGCACAAATCACTTACTCTATCCCTATCAACATTTTGAACTCTAAAATGATGATTTGTAAAGAAAGTACTAACCTGCACTGGTAGAGGTTTCCTCACTTGAGAAATCACAGAGATTGGCAGCCTCCTAAGGATGGGGTACACACAGAGAAAAAAAAACAGAAAATTCCTTTGTCATTAAGGAATTCATGTTGCAAGTATCAGGGTTCTATAGATATGATGGATCTCAGAGCTCATAGAAATAAACTTCCCCAATTTAGAGATGAAAAAACTAAAGCAGTTATAGTAAATGATTTATTCAAGGTAATAAGTTTCAAGGAAAAGATTCAATCTGGACCCAAATATGCTCAAGGAAACTTCATTTAATAGTCAAATGAAATAAAATTTGTGGATATGAGAGATTAGACAGAATGCTGTATGTAGTCTTAAGAATAAAATTAAATCATTTTTTTTCTTTTTCCTTTCTTCCTCCCTTCCTTCCTTCTTTTCTTCTTTTTCCCCCCTTTCTTCCTTTCCCTCTCTCTCTCTCTCTCTCTCTCTCTCTCTCACTCTCTCTCTTTCTCTGAAACAACTGTCATACTAAGACAACTAAGAACATCCAAAGAAAGACACTAAGGTCAGAATTAACTAGTGAGAAGCACAAATATCTCTAGGCTAGCTCCACAGAAAGGCCAAGTGGGGACTCCTGAGGCTAGCTGGGTTTGACTGGAGGGAGAGCAGAAACCACAGGAACTTTCATCTTTGGAATTGTGTGCAAAGTCAGGAGTCTGAGTACAGGAAAACAAAGGGAATCTTGACTGATTAGGAATGCCAAGCCCAGTTGTGCTGCTGACACCAGGCCCTGGGTGAGAAGAAATCAGCACACACAGTGAATGCAAAGGCAGTGAATGCTAGCTATAGGCACTTGTAAGATGGGGAACGTCTTGGTTTGGACAGAGGTGAGCTGAAGTGAAGGGAGAATCATTATTACAGGTGCTTACACTAATATTTCTCATTTTGAAAAAAAGAACTTGTAAAGAAGAAAGAATTCAACTATAGAAACTTCATCTTCAGAGTTTATCTTCAGAGGAGGATACTGAAGTCAAAACAAACAAACAAAAATGTTTCTTTTATCCCAAAGAGTAGTGTTAATTGGTTCCCTGCCCAGAGAGAACTTGTAGAAAAACTCAAAAAAGAATTTTAAAATCAGATGAGTGGTATTGAGGGAAAAATAAAAATAAATAAAAATTAAAACTATTTAAAAACTAGATTATGGAAAAATATTATCTAATTAGAAAAAAGAATAGAAATTAGAAATTAGAAAAAAAGAATGAAAAAAAAGAACATAATGTGAAACATAGTATAAGAAAAACAACAGATCTGATGAACAGATCAACAAGAGAAAGTTTAAAATCATTAGACTACCTAAATGCTTTGACCCAAAAAAGAACCTTGACTGAATAATGTAAGAAGCATTCCAAGAAAATTGTACTGTAGTGAAAGAATAATAGGGTAAAGCAGAAATAGAGGGGAAATTCACTAATCACCACCTCAAAGAGATCCTTTGTAGAAAATATATAGGAATACCAAGATCAAATTTTGAAACTCCTAGATCAAAGAGAATTTTTGCAATAAACAGCAAAAACAATTCAAATATGCTAGATCTACAGTTAGAATTGTACATGAATTATCAGCAGCTACAATAAAAGACCATAAGTCCTGAAATTATACAAACTACCAAAAAAAAAATTAGGTCTCTGGCCAAAAATATCATATCCAGAAAAGTTACCCATAATATTGAATGAAGAAAAAAGGACATTCAATGAACTTGTAGATTTTCAGGACCTTCTGTCAATCAAACCTGAACTCAATAGAAAATTTAACATATACAAGCAAATATCCAAGATGAATTTATATGAATTTAACATGGAAAAATTGTTGGTGTTTTTTACATGAAAATGTATATTATATATTTAATATTGACATCAGTAATTAGATAGCACAAAAGAAAGACTGGGGAATACATCCAGCCATTCTGGAGAGCAATTTGGAACTATGCTCAAAAAGTTATTAAACTGTGTATACCCTTTGATCCAGTAGTGTTACTACTGGGCTTATATCCCAAAGAGATTTTAAAGAAGGGAAAAGACCTGTATGTGCAAGAATGTTTGTGGCAGCCCTCTTTGTAGTGGCCAGAAACTGGAAACTGAGGGGATGTCCATCAACTGGAGAATGGCTGAATAAATTGTGATATATGAATATTATGGAATATTATTGTTCGGTAAGAAATGACCAACAGGATGGTTTCAGAAAGACTGAAGAGACTTACATGAACTGATGCTGAGTGAAATGAGCAGGACCAGGAGATCATGGTATCCTTCAACAACAATACTATATGATGATCAATTCTGATGGACATGACCATCCTTAGCAATGAGATGAACCAAATCAGTTCCAATAGAGCAGTAATGAATTGAACCAGCAACACCCAGCAAAAGAACTCTGAGAGATGACTGTGAACGACTACATAGAATTCCCAGTCCCTCTATTTTTGTCTGCCTGCATTTTTCATTTCCTTCACAGGTTAATTGTACACTATTTCAAAGTCCAATTTTTTTTTTGTACAACAAAGTAACTGTTTGGACATGTATACTTATATTGTATTTAATTTATACTTTAACATATTTAACATGTATTGGTCAATCTGCCATCTGGGGGAGGAGGGAAGGGAAGGAGGGGAAAAATTGGAACAAAAGGTTTGGCAATTGTCAACGCTATAAAATTACCCATGCATAGAACTTCTAAATAACAAGCTATAATAAAAAAAAGAAAGAAAGAAAGACTGGGTCAGAGTTGAATGTGATCTGAATCTATATGGTAGCATAAACAATGAAGCAATATTAATACTAAACATATATGCACCAAGTGGTATAGCATCTAACTTCCTAAAGAAGAAGTTAAGAGACTTGCAAGAAAAAATAGACAGCAAAACTGTCTTGCACTCTCAGAATTAGATAAATCAAACCATAAAATAAATAAGAAATTAAAAAGGTAAATAGAGTATGATCTGACTCTAAAAATAAAAACTGACTAGAAAAAGATAAAAATAGTAATGATGTTATAAAAATGAGATTCAGAGGAAGAATAGATAGAAGTATTAGAAGGAGAAGGGTTCATAGTTCTGAAAATTCACTCACATCAGCAATAGGCAACACTACATATACATTTTATATGTGTGTGTGTGTGTGTGTGTGTGTGTGTGTGTATCAAAGGATACATTAGCCTCCAAAATCTATAAAGAAATGAGGAAGAGTTTTGTGTGTGTGTGTGTGTGTGTGTGTGTGTGTGTGTGTGTATGTATCAAAGGATACATTAGCCTCCAAAATCTATAAAGAAATAAGAAGAAGAGTTCTAAGGGTAGAGCCAAAATGAATGAATGCCAGAAAGCTGCTTAACCTCTCCCAGTTTCCCTCAAAAATCACATGAAACCAAGTCTCTGAACTGAGTCTGATGGAATAAAATCATGCTCCAGCTCAGCATAGATTGGAAGAACTTCAAGAAATATTAGTTTCACTGGGCAAAAGGAGTGTTCAGTCCAGCTCAGACAATTCCTGATAAAGCCAGTGAGAGGGCAGTAATCATAGCAAATCAGCAACTGAAACTCTCAGTCCTGGCTCACTTATGGAGAAGATCAATAGGGAAGGCCAGCTCAAAAGGCAAATTACAAAGAGGGGAAACTAGGCCATTTCTTGGAAAGAATAGGTAGGGCTACCATTTGCTGTAAATAAGGCATCAAATAAAAGGAGTCACTGTGCTCAAAACCAAGGTTCACAGATAAAACAGAATCTTTGACTCCAGGAGCAGATTTTGAGCATAAAAGTCACAAAAGTGGAGACAAAATGAGAAAGAGAAGAAAAATGATTAGCAAATAGAAGAGAACTTTAACCATAGAAAGCTAATATGGTGACAGGGAAGATGAAAACATCAACTCAGATGAAAACAAAATGTCCACAGAATAAATTTCAAAGAGTGATACAAATTAGGCAAAAAAAAAAAAAAAAAAAAAAAAAAAAGCCCCATTCTGCAGCAACAAGGCTTTTGCCCAGAGCAGCCACAAATCTGCATAGTAGTGGGGCTCTGCCCAGGACAGTAGAACTTCCTTAGCATGGCCACCCTTCCTAGGACAGAGACACTTCTGCTGTGGGGCTCTTCCCAGGGCACTTCTGCAGCTCACCTGCTCTTTGCAGGCAGTTTGCAGGATGTCTACGGTCCCATCTACCTATCCCTGTTCTGTAGAGGAAGCTGGTAACCTCCTTGACCTGAAGACAGACCCTAAGGGCTTTTATAAAATGAGTTAAAAAGCCAAGGAAATGCTAACCATCGATACCTTCTATACAGAAAGAAAGCTGGTTTATAACTTCAAGGAGACTAATTGCAGACAGTCTCCAGACTAAACCCCAAAGGAGGATGGAAACTGGTCCCCATCACACAATGCTCTCCTAGAAGAAATTATGAAAGATTTTAAAAGAGAGCTAGAAGAAAAATGGGGAAAGGAAAGAGAAGCTCTGCAAGAGAGTATAGAAAAGGCATATAACTCACTAAAAGAAAAATTCGATAAAGTAGAAAAAGAAAACAACTTTCTGAAATGTGAATTGGAAAAGATAAAGAACTCCCAGGAAACCAAATTTGTGAATTGGAAAAAAAAATTCCATAGAGCAAAACAACTCATTTAAAAACTCAATTGAACATATACAAAAAGAAGTTTAAAAAAAGCTAATGAAGAAAATAACTCATTAAAAATCAGAACTGAACAAATAGAAATGAATGATTCATTGAGACATCAAGAATCAGTCAAGCAAACCCCCAAAAATGAAAAAATAGAAAGAAAATTAAATATCTACTTGGAAAAACAATAGACCTGGAAAATAGATCTAGGAGAGGTAATCTGAGGATTATTGGACTCCCTGAAAATTATGGGGAAAAAAAAGAGCCTAGACACTATTTTATGGGAAATCATCAAAGAGAACTGGGCAGTTCCTTAAATGGGGAAGCAGCTAGAGCCTGAGTGATCCTTATTGTGGCTCCTTGGTATTTGTTTTTTTTTTTTTTTTCTGGCTGTTTGTAATATAATTTTTTTTCCCCTTAGTCTGATAGTTCTGAAATTTACCCACAATATTCCTTGGAGTTTTCATTTTAGGGAATTGAAAGAAGTCATCAAACACCTTCTGAAAGAGACCCTGCTTTTGTCTGCTTGCTTTATTTATTTCTCAGATTAATTTTACATTATTTCAGAGTCTGATTCTTGTGCAGCAAAATAACTGTATGGATATGTACACATATATTGTATTTAACACATACTTTAACCTATACTTTAACATATTGATCTACCTGCAGAGAAAGAAAGAAAGAAAGGCAGGAAGGAAGGAAGGAAAAGAAACAAAGAAAGAACTTGGATAGCATTCTTCAAGAAATAATCAAGGAAAACTTCCCTGTTATACTAGAAACAGCAGGGGAAATAATCTTTGAAAGAATCCATCAAACATCTTTGGAAAGAGATCCCACAAGGAAAATCCTCCAAAAAATTGTTGCAAAATTCCAGAACTTAATCTCAAGGAAAGCATACGATTCAATTCAAGTATCAAGCAGCAATACTAAGGATTACTCAGGATCTCACAGCTTCTTCAATAAGAGATATAAAGGACTGGAATACTACATTGTGGAAGGAAAAGAACCTGTATTTACACCCAAGAATTAACTATGCAAATTATTTGATAAAATAAGGAATGAAGGAGTCCTACCAAATTCCTTTTATGACACAGACATGGTACTGATACCTAAACCAGGTTGGTTGAAAACAGAGAAAGAAAATTATAGACCAATCTCCCTAATGAATATTGATGCTAAAATCTTAAATAAGATATTAGCAAAAAGACTACAGCAAATCATCCCCAGGATAATATACTATCATCAAGTAGGATTTATACTAGGAATGCAGGGCTGATTCAATATTAGGAAAACTATCAATATAATGGCTCATATTAATAATCAAATTAACAAAAACCAAATGATCATCTGAATAGATGCAGAAAAAGCATTTGATAAAATCCAACATCCATTCCTATTAAAAACACTTGAGAGTATAGGAATAAATGGACTTTTCCTTAAAATAATCAGCAGCATCTATTTAAAACCATCAGTAAGCATCATATGTAATGGGGAAAAACTGCAACCATTCCCAATAAGATCAGGAGTGAAACAAGGTTGCCCACTATCACCGTTACTATTCAATATTGTATTAGAAATGCTAGCTTTGGCAATAAGAGTTGAGAAAGAGATGAAAAGAATTAGAGTAGGCAATGAGGAAACCAAATTATCACTCTTTGCCTCATTTATTCCTCATTTATTCCTTTTTATGGGTAAAAGTTTTTTTTAAATTTTTATTAAACCTTTTTAATTTTCAAAACACCTGCAAGGATAATTTATCATTAACCCTTGCAAAACTTTGTGTTCCAAATCCTCCCCTTTCTCCCAAACCCCTCCCTCAGAAGGCAAGCAATCCAATACATGTTAAACATGGTAAAAATATATGTTAAATCCAATATATGCATACATATTTATACAATTATCTTGCTGCAGAGGAAAAATCAAATAGAAAAGAAAAAAGTGAAAAAGAAACTAAAATGCTAACAAACAACAACAAAAAGAATAAAGTGCTTTGTTGAGATTCACACTCAGTTCACACAGTCCTCTCTCTGGGGGTAGAAGGCTCTCTTCATCACAAGATCATTGGAAGTGGCCTGAATCGTCTCATTGATGAAAAGTCCATCAAAATTGATCTTTGTGTAATCTTGTTGTTGCCATGTACAATGATCTCCTAGTTCTGCTCATTTCACTTACAATCAGTTAATGTAAGTCTCTCCAGGCCTCTCTGAAATCATCCTGATTGTTTCTATTAAATAAAAGTATTCTATAATATTCATATACCATGTTATTCACCTATTCTCCAACTAATGAACATCCACTCAGTTTCCAGTTTCTTGTACTACAAAAAGGGCTGCCACGAGCATTTTTGCATATATGCAATCCTTTCTGTCCTTTATGATCTTTTGGGGCTATAAGCCACACATAGACTTTTGAGCATAGTTCAAAATTGCTTTCCAGAATAGTTGGATCAGTTCCCATTTCCACCAATGGTAAGGACTATGCCTAAGTGCTCTATAAGTAAGAGGCTTCTGTAAGAAGAAGAAGGAATTCTCCAAGAGCCTCCACAACTGTGAACATCTGAAGGAATTGCAAAGCAGCCTTTACTGACACAGGTGTTGCTTGTGAATTGGGAAAATAAATTGGAAGAAGAGAGAAGAGGTGAGAGGTCAGACAACACAATGGCCTCTCAGTGGTGAGGTCAGAGAACAGCAACTGCCTCTCAGTCTTCTTGAATCACCATCATCTTCTCACAAGAAGAGAAGAAAAGTCTACCAGAGGTAAAGCAAAATTACATATTGTATTACCAACACACCAACAATGTATTAGTGTCCCAGTTTTCTCACATCCCCTACAACATTTGTTATGATCTTTTCCTGCCATCTTAGCCAATCTGAGACAACCTCAGAGTTGTCTTAATTTTTCATTTCTCTGATAAATAGTAATTTAGAGTATCTTTTCATATGACTAAAAATGGTTTTAATTTCTTCATCTGAAAATTGTTTGTTCATATCCTTTGACCATTTATCAGTTGGAGAATGGCTGGAATTTTTATAAATTTGAGCCATTTCTTATATATTTTAATATATTCTTATATTTTAGAAATGAGGCCTTTAACAAGAACCTTTGAAAATAAAAAATGTTTTCCCAATTTATTTTTCCCTTCTAATTTTGTCTGCATTAGTATTGTTTGTACAAAAACTTTTTAACAATATAATCAAAATTATCTATTTTTTATTTAAAAATGAATTCTATTTCTTCTTTGGCCACAAATTCCTTCATTCTCCACAAATCTTAAAGGTAAACTATTCTTTGTTTTTCTAATTTGTAAAGTCTCATTTCTAAAATATGTAAAGGACTGTGTCAAATTTATGAGAATACAAGTCATTCCCCAATTGACAAATGGGCAAATGGATATAAACCAACAATTTTCAGATGATGAAATTAAAGCTAGCAAACTGCCTACTCATAGGCCTTATTACAAGCCATTTTTGGCCTTTGGCATAGAAAACATCAAAGGACTGAATAATGTTATAAGGTCATTGTTGTTATTTTTATCCTTTGTTCTCAAGAGGACCATGACATCAGGAAGGATATGCCCTGACATGCAGTGAATTGAATTTAAGTGAGGGAGAACTGTGCAATATCACCTGCCTTACTTTCCCCTCCAGAGCCATCTGGGTCCAGTGGCAAAATATAGATCAAGAGGACTGAAGGTAGCCCTGGATGAAACAGGAGACTTTGGCTTTTATAAGCTAAGTTCTTCAATGATGTCAGTTTGACTGAGGTTGCATCCATTCAATGATTAAGGCTAGGTAGCAACTGAGACAAGGAATTACCTTTTTCATCTAGTCAAAAAAATAAAAATCTAAATATATTACTAAGTAAATGAATGAATTTGTGAGGGAATGTTTTAAGTTCAGCAACAGCTCAACTCTTAACAATTCATTTTAATTCTACAGACAAAGTGAATAATTCTAATTCTCAATTTATTTATTTAGCACTTATAAACAACTAGGAAGTGGTAGACGACATATATTGTTGTCTAATGGTTAATATCAATGTATTGTCTAATCACCAATGAGTGATTAGAATTTAAGATAGAAATCCAAACGTTGTGATCTAGGAAAATTTGAGAAGGGAGAAACTGTTTTCATCTAACTTCTCTGAATTCTTATAGACTTTGTCCTGAATGCTTGTGCCATCATATATTATATTCTCACATTATAATTTATTTATTTTTACATTCCTTTTTGGTCCAGGGCCTGATTTCATATTTATAAGAATATTCCCAGTGAGGGAACCTTCTCCACCAATGTAGATGAGTAATTCATAGACTTACAGAGTTACCTGGGGACATTCAGCTTTAAATGTTGTGCCATGAGTTACATATCCAATACAAGAGAGTTACAGATCCAATATAGAGAAAATACTAGCCAGCTTTTATGTAGTACCTACTATGTGCCATGAACTATGATTAGCACTTTATACATATTATCTCTTTTGCTTTTCACAATAACCCCGTGGGGGTCTTGTTCCATCACTTTAGTAATGTCTGATTCTGTGACCTCATCTCTTGGCAGATACTAGAGTGGTTTATTTTCTCCAGCTTATTTTACAAATTAAAAAACTGAGGAAAACAGGGAATAAGTGACTTGCTTATAGTCACAAAGTATTTGAAACCAGTTTTGAACTCATGAGGATGAGTTTTCTTGTGTCTAGGCCTGGCACTCTACTCATTGTTCCATCTAGCAACTCACCCTTTTGGGTAGGTGCTATTATTGTCACCATTTCACAATGGAGGAAAGAGAGGCAAAAACCCAAAGTAGCACAAGTATTAATTTAAGATTAAATTTTAGTTCAGTCTTCTTGGCTCTCAATACAGTGCTCTATGTTCTTAAATGCTTTACACATACTTAACTGCTTGAATCTAGTTCTTGTCTCTGAGATAAGCTCTCTATACACTATGCTCTTGTGGGAAAGTGACTGACATGATATGCAGACTTAGGTATAATTAATGGACTAAAAATAGAGATTTTTCATTAAAAAAGTGGGGGGAGGAGAAGATCTAGATCTAGACAAAAGTCATTTAATGTAGTAAAGGAAGTTTGTGAGTGTCTGGGAAAAATGAAAGTCTAGTACAAGATTTTCAAAGTTATGTTCACCATTTATTCACTTATAAGTTTATAGGTGCCATCTGTGATAATATATTGACAACTAAGAAAAAGAAGGGGAAGGAAAGGATTGGTCAACTTTTGGTCTGATCTTATTGTTACACATGCTTGCCTGAATGGCTTAAATGATTAAAGGGGAAAATGAAAAATGTTTGAGGGGATTTGGAAAAAAATAGCATGCTTTCACTTTTGGTGGAATTGTGAATTGATTCAATTATTTCAAAAAGCAATTTGGAATTATGCCACAAACATTTTTAAATTAACTATATACTTTGATGCAGAAATACCACTACTAAGGCTACTTCCAAAGCTGATTAGGGAAAAAGGAAAAGAATCTATATATTCTAAAGTGTTTATAGGAGTACTCACTCTGTTGGCAAAGACCTGAAATTCTAGGAATGCTTGTCAATTGGGGAATAGCTGAAAAAGTGATAGTATATAAATGTAATGAAATATTACTGTGCTATAAAAAATGAGCTCAAGATGAGCTTAGAAAAACATGAAAAAGCTTGCATGAAATAATGAAGAATAAAATGAGCAGAACTAAGCATACATTGTATACAGTAATAGCAATATTGTTTTAAGAAAGGCTTTGAGTAAATAAGTTATTTTGATTATTATAAATACCCAAATTAGCTAGGAAGGACATAGAAGAAAGATGCTTTCTGTATTCAAAGAAAGAAATGATAAATAAATGGATACAATAATTTGCATACATACAAATATATATATATGTGTGTGTTTGTATATAGATGCATATGTGCATCTATATACACAAGTGTATAGGTTTATACATATAGATGTGTGTAAAATTAGATGGCAGAGAGAAGAAAAAATGAAAAAATAAACTAAAAAATAAAAAATGTACATGATAATTTTGATGTATATTTGTAAAGACAGGCAAGTTGTACATAGTAGATGTGAAGTTTCATAAGCAATCATCTTTTTTATTGTAATAGGTTATGAAAATTCTTATTTTATTCCATGAATTAAAAATAAAATGAAAAATAAAAGAAAGTGGTAGCAAATTATATTTACCAAAAAAAAAAAGTAATAAAAATAATATCCACTAAATGCAAAGGGCTTTTCATATAATTACATGCCCAGAAATACAGTATATATTTTTGTTAACAGAATCTCAGCTTAGCTACCTTCCATAAGGCTTCCAACTGGTTTTCTACTACATCCTAAATTTTCCAGCATGCAATTTTTGAAGACCATTTTTGAGAGTCTAGAGGGAGTGTAGTTTCTATGGATGAAGAGAATACTCATGCCAAAACAATAACAGTTTTCTGAAGAGTTAAAATAGGATATTAAAAATGCCAATACCATTTGAATTATTTGCTATAAAATGTTTTAAACTTGAATACTGAAGTGAGAATCATTTTGTAATAATAATAGTTTACTTTTTAACATAAACCATTAAAGTATAAACAAGATTTTACTCAAATCATCTAATTTGATCACTGAAACTTTTTGCAAAAAGTATCTAAAGTAATAGAATTCTGCTGAGACATCAAAATTTAGCTCAAGTGATTAACTAACTAATAATAAAATACTTCCTGGATCAGTTTTATTGTTTTTATTTACTTAAGAAAAGTATGTCACATAACTAGCTGTAGATCCAATGTTAATTGTCTATAAATTCTACTTATAACCACAATGTTTATTTATCAGATTGTTATTTTACCTGACTGGGATCTTTCCCTTCTGCTCTCTGTTTGATGTGTAAATCTTGTAAAATTCTATTGTATCTATTTTGCCTATGTAACCAAAACCAATATAATGTAGCCTAAGACAATTACTTTTGGCATTTTAGTTTTTGTATACTTTAGGATATAATAAAGCCCTTTTTTCCAATAACCAATTTTTCCAAAACCAATAGCTTTTGCTTGGCAGTGCAATACTAATTAATGGCTACTTTCACATTATCTGTCACATTTTGTATCTTTTTGTTATTGTTGTTTAAAAAAAAAAAAAAAATATATATATATATATATATATATATATATATTCCTGTGTTTTAATTCAAATAAAGTAATTTAGCACTTTATAAATTGTTTTTTTATTAATAGTGTGATCCTATCAAGTCATTTCCATTTCACAATTTCCTGATTTATAAAATAAGTCTTGATTTATCATCCGTAAAATCCTTTACAACTTAAATTTTATTATTTTAGAGATTTATATACACTTCTGGAAAAACAATGTAAGCAAGATATTTATTCTTGACAATGTGTTCATTTATTCAGCTTTATTAACAATAGCAATAATGCTAATAGCTGATATTTCCATAGAATATACTATGTTCCAAGTGCTAAGCTTTTTGCAAATAATATCTCATTTGTATTATATACCCTTTTTATAGATGAAGAAACTGGTTAAGTAACTTGACCAGAGTCACCCTGGGATTTAAGCAGGAGAGCTGTGCAAGGTTGCTTGCCTCACTTTCTCCTCCAGAGATATGAATCCTGTGACACATCAGGGTGACAGGAGATTGCCCAGGATGCAAGGAGAGATTTTGGCCTTAAATTAAGGTCTTTAATAATCTCAGTCTGACTGAGGCCACATTATTTCAATGATTAAGGCTAGCAATTGAGGCAAAAAAAAAAAAAAAAGGCCTCTTTCACTTAGTCAAACAAATAAAAACTAAATCAATAAATAAATATTGGGGTGGGGGGGGAGACCTTTAGGATTTCTGGTTAAAACAGAAATGATTGCTATTTTCATTATTCTAAGTCTATAAGTGTCTAAGTCCTCACATGAACTCATATCTTCTTATTCCCTTTCCTGCTTGCCTCAGGGAATGATTGTGGTAATTCAACTGGAGTCAAAAGCAAAAATGACTCTCTTAAGTCCCATTTAAAATCAACAAAGAACCTCACCAGTTAGTGTCCCTCTAGATGGCCCAACTGAGAACCAGGTATCAAGGACCCCATCATTATTATCTCATTGATTCTCACATTAGCATTAGAAGAAAAGTTGCTATTATTGTTCTCACTTTATATATGAGGAAACTGAGACAAATGTAAATTAGTTAAATGACTCTCCCAGGATCAAACTTGTAATGAGTATGTGGGGCTGAAATTGAACTCAGGTCTGTATAATTCCAGGTCCAGCACCCTATTCACTATGCTAAAAGGCCAATACATTAATTTCACTACTTAATGTTTCCAATACCATTTTTTAGATTCTCCCATTATTTTACTCCCATATCTTTATTTGGTTTCTTTATTTTAAATATCATTACCATTTCTTTCCTAACTTTCCATAATTCATAGTAAAATATTTCAAATAATCTGGGATTTAAATGAGTTTATTGAATTATTGATATTAAAAAAGATTTTATGACTACCAAGGAGCTTTCCCCATTTTACTTCTGATCTCCAAACATACTCAATGAAGTCAATAGAAAGCTGTATTATTCCCATGTTGCTGATGGGAACCTGGGTTTCAGGAAAGTGAATTAATTTTTACAAATTTGTCCACCTAACCAGGCTAGGACTTGACTTCTTTATAATAGGAATAAACCATAGTTTGTAGCTACTTCATGTCCCTGCACTGATTGAAAGAAGAATTTAGATTATCTAAGTGAAGGATATACAATATTAATTCCTTTCTAATTAATTTTATGGAAACACTTGGTAATGGGAACATTAGGGAATGAGTTGTCTGTTGTTATTTTCACTGCAAATGTTAAAAGGAAATCTACAATGCAAATGCTCCTTTAGAACACCAAACCAAGTGTTTTCATTTCTGGAAGAAAGAAGAGGCTGGGAGGGGCAAGGGCTGTAAACATCCACCAGGAAAATTTTTCTTCTGTGCTTTTCCAGCTGCTCAGTGATTATTGCAATTTAAATTATGAACATTAAGAAATGATGAGAGACTTGAGGACAGATACATTATAGGACAATAACTATTATTTTTAATGGAATCAAATATGAAACAATATAATCTTTTTAAAAAGGATATATTTGGTAACCTGAAAAATTAGTAGATTGAAATCTGCAAAGATGATATTCCTCCAAGTTCCATTTTATTGGCTATAAAACCAATTTCATTTTTGAATATAACATTACAACAGACAAGGGTGTAGGACTGTGGAGCTAATTAATTTTATTCTATTTAAGACTACAATTTTTGAAAATTTCTGTGATTCAGCATAGTATTTTCCCTTTTTTGTTGTTTCCTTGTTTGTTTTTCCCTTTTGATCTGATTTTCCTTGCACAGCATGACAAATGTGGTAATATGTTTAGAAGAATTGCACATGTTTAGCTTGCTGTACAAGGGAGAGGGGAAGTGGAAAGGGAGGGAGAAAAAATTGGAATACAAGCTTTTGCAAGGATGAATCTTGAAAATTATCTTTGCATATATTTTGAAAAATAAAAAGCTATCAACATATTTTTAAAATTCTATGATTTCATCTGGTCACATTTTCTATACTCTTGAGAATCTCTTCCTTGACACACCTTCTGAGATGGTTTCATGATTGTATGCTTCTGTGCCCTTCTTCTTGTTGTGCCACAGTTCTTTTTTATTGTCCTTACTCAGTTTTCCTAATTGTTCTGCCTCAGTTTTCCTAAATTATTCTGCCTAGTTTCCCTAAATTGGTCCTGCCTCATTTTCCCTAATTGGTCCTGTCTCAGTTTCCTTAATTCTTCTACCTCAATCCCCTTAGTTGCAAACTAACTCTACCTCCAATTCATTAAGACTGATATAACTCAGGGCTATTTAAAGTTATAAATTGTGAATGTAAAAACTCAAAAAGGGGGAGTCCAGACTTTGTGTCTATATCCAGATACTTTCCTGTTAAGATCGTACATTTTAAGATCAGCACGAGACAGGAATTTAGGTTAGGGGAAAATCGTCAGTCTTTATTCTCAGTGAAGAAGGATCGGAGGTGGAAGAGAATCGGCGATAGCAATGTGTGCAGCTGAGTCAAGAAGCTAGCTCGACCAGCAGCCACACAACCAGCAGCTCGGAGTCTCGAACTCAGGCCAATCTCTCCCAGCTTGTCTTCTTCCCTCTCTGCCTCCACCCACCAAAATCGTCATTTCCTATACAACACATCAGGACTTGCACGGAGAGTGGGCAGGGACTATTCTTTATCCAATCATGTATATTAATAGAGTATAGCCCAATTACTATCTAGCCTCATGTACTTGGGACCTCAGTGCATCAGCTCAAACCTCAGCCCATTACATTTCCCGCTTTCTTTTATTTTAAAACACCGGTGGTCATGCCATCCCTGACTCCTCAGGGAGGTCAGAGCCCCCAAGGGGAGGTGATCACAGCCTCCCTAACTTCTCAGGGAAGGAGGTGAAAGCACCGAAAAGGAGGTGATCACAGCCTCC
Organism: Sarcophilus harrisii; assembly: GCF_902635505.1. Classification (NCBI taxonomy): domain Eukaryota; kingdom Metazoa; phylum Chordata; class Mammalia; order Dasyuromorphia; family Dasyuridae; genus Sarcophilus; species Sarcophilus harrisii. The sequence continues at coordinate 68,096,379 of NC_045427.1, forward strand.
CTGACTTCTCAGAAAAGGCGGTGAAAGCACTAAAAAGGAGATGATCACACCCTACCTGACATCTCAGGAAGGGAGATGAAAAGCACCAAAGGGAAAGGGAGGTTGCTAGCGGGTTTCTGGGCTGAAGGGTCTTATTATGCACAAACCCATCAGCATGGGAGGTATTACACAAGCACATAGCAATAACGCAGAGGCTATTAGGGATGACCCTCCCCTCAGTCAGTGCAGGCTCAATGTGGTGTAACAAACATGAATTGTACACACAAGTAGCGGAATAGCAAACAATATAAATCAACATGGTGTTGGAAAAGATCACCAGAAGTCCTAGAAGGTGGGTATGTAAACAACAGTCACACATACACCTTCTTCAGCAGCCAAGAGATAGTCCAAAACCAATCTATTGTCCATTGTTTCACATGTCAGGGAATCCAATGATCCCCTGATTTTTGAAGTCCTGAAAAAGTCTTTTTATGTGTTAGGGAATCCAATGATTCCAGCAGATTTTGAAGTGTTGTAACAGTCTTATCATTTCTCAGAGAATCCAATGATTCCTGAGAGTTTTCAAGTCCTATGTCTCAGAGAATCCAATGATTCCTGAGAGTTTTCAAGTCCTATGTCTCAGAGAATCCAATGATTCCTGAGGGTTTTCAAGTCCTATGTCTCAGAGAATCCAATGATTCCTGAGAGTTTTCAAGTCCTATGGCTCAGAGAATCCAATGATTCCTGAGGGTTTTCAAGTCCTATGGCTCAGAGAATCCAATGATTCCTGAGGGTTTTTGAGTCCTATGGCTCAGAGAATCCAATGATTCCTGAGGGTTTTGAAATCCGACAATCTTTGATGTCCATGAGTCAAACGCCATAACTGCCATGCTCTTTCAATGGTGAGCACAATCAGCAACAGCACCACCGATATTTCTTGGGTCTTCTCCTTTGTTTCAAAGGTCTGCTCGTCTCTCTGCGATGGACAAGGCGAATATGGCTCGTTGGCACCCATCTGATTCCTTCTCCACCTGTAGAGATACAAGCAAACCCTCTCCCCAAAGCAGTTAGCCTATCTGGTCCTTTCCATTCACCACTTTCTGGGTCTCTCCACATCACCTGGCGATTATCTAAAGATAGTGGAGCTGCTCTCACTGAACACTGACCTTCCGGTGGGTTATAAAACCTGTCAGCCGGAGCCAGTGCATCTTTGTCAAAAATCAAGAAGTTAATAGTATAAAGAGCTAGATTTAGAAGTTCTCTAGGGTTACCTGTGGCTCCCCTTTCTTTTGTTTTGGAGGAGCGTCTTAATATCTCTGTTTCTCCTTTTCCACTATTGCCTGTCCTTGAGGATTAAAAGGTATGCCGTGGTGTGTAAAATCTTATACTGTGCACAAAAGTGTGCAAAATGTTTCAAGTATAAGCAGGACCATTGTCTGTTTTATTGCTTGTGGCACACCCATAATGGCAAATGCTTGTATGAGGAATTCAGTGACCACTCGGGCTGTCTCTTTTGCTGCTGGCATTGCAAAAGTGAATCCTGAAAAGGTGTCTACCACAACATGGATGAAAGACAGACGACCAAAAGATTTATAATGGGTCACATCCATTTGCCAGATTTCATTGGGTCTCAAACCACGAGGGTTCTTCCCTGGAGGCAGTGTAGGAGCGTGGAAAGGAAGGCAAGCCGTACAGGCTTTTACTATGCTCCTAGCTTCCTCTTTTGTTATTCCAAATTGTAAACGTAAAGCTCGAGCAGCCTGATGATATTTAGAATGAGATGCCTGAGCTTCTTGGAACAAAGGGGTATTGACCAACATAGTTAGAAGGCTATCTGCCTTTGAATTGCCATCAAATATGGGACCTGGAAGTCCACTATGAGAATGGACATGTAATATATAGATCTTACCTGGATGCTTTCTCACTTGCTCTTGAAGTTTCTTAAAGAGCTGATATATATTAGAGGCTGCAAATTTTATTTGGGCTGTGGCAATTCTTTGTACCACACCTACTGAATAGGCCGAATCAGATATTATATTTATGTCTCCTGGATAATAAGTAAGAGCTAGAATGATCGCGTACAATTCATTCTGCTGAGTGGACTGAAAAGGAGTTCTGACTACTCTCTTTATAGTTAGATCATGAGAGTACACAGCACAAATATTATGTTTGGATGCATCCGTGAAGATTGTTGGTCCTTGAAGAGGAACTTTAGAAACTTTTTCTTCAAGAGTCCATCGCCAATTATGTAATAGTCTAGTTATCTTTAATGGAGACCCATGTAAAAAATTTGGAGCCATGGCTAATAAAATTTGCCACTCTGGGATGGTCTCACAACACACATTAATTTGTGTATTGGTATAAAAGGTGTATATCTTATCAGGTCTTGTCCCAGATAATTGTACTGCTCGCTTAGTGGCCTTTAATAAAATTCTAGCCACAAGCACTGGGTAGGGTGTAAGGCTTTGATCTGGTTGTGCCGGGAGGTTCACCCACTCTATCACACTGTGTCCTTGATGAAGGACTGCTGTGGGTGCCTCTTGTGTGGCAAAAACTGATATCTCCAAGGGTTTTTGAGTGACTCTTTCAACCACATTGGATAAAGCCAGTTCAACTTCTCTCAAAGCCTCTTGAGCTTCTTTTGTAAGCTGGCGTGGTGAATTTAAAGCACTGTCTCCCCTTAAAATGTCATATAACGGTTGTAACTGATAGGTAGTCAAACCTAACACTGGTCGCATCCATTGGATATCTCCTATCAATTTCTGAAAATCATTCAATGTGTTTAGCTTTTCTGTTCTTAAGGAGAGTTTTTGAACTGTAAGCACCTTAGGGTATACTTCATATCCTAAATATTGAAAAGGAGCATGTCTTTGAATTTTTTCTGGTGCTATGTATAATTTGTAATTCCTTAGTGTTTCTATGGTCTTTTGTAGACATGCCTCTAACATTTGTTCCTCAGGTGCACATCCCAAAATGTCATCCATGTAATGTAATAGCATAACTTTTGGGAATGCTTTTCTTACTGGAGCAAGAGCAGCAGCAACATACATTTGACACATAGTAGGGCTGTTTTTCATTCCCTGTGGCAAAACTGTCCATTCATATCTTTTATAAGGCTCAGCTAAGAGGCCATTCTCTAGGCAACTGAGTAGGAGATGGAAGTCCAGGCTGAAGAGTTCCCATAGTTTCCATCTGTTCATTCACTTTTCTTAAATCCGTTAACATCCTCCATTTTCCAGATTTCTTTTTTACAACAAACACTGGGGAATTCCAAGGACTTAGAGAAGGTTTTAAGTGTCCTTGGTCAAGGAAGAAGACAAGCTGGGAGAGATTGGGCTGAGTTCGAGACTCCGAGCTGCTGGTTGTGTGGCTGCTGGTCGAGCTAGCTTCTTGACTCAGCTGCACACATTGCTATCGCCGATTCTCTTCCACCTCCGATCCTTCTTCACTGAGAATAAAGACTGACGATTTTCCCTAACCTAAATTCCTGTCTCGTGCTGATCTTAAAATACACGATCATAACACTTTCCTACCTCCCAGTTTGTTAGAATTTATGGTCCTACCCCCAAAACTTTCAGAACCAGATTGATGGTTCCTGCCTGGAGATTCCCACTCACCAGAGTTTGGACTCCACCCCCTGCCTTTGTTTAGCTACTGTGTATAAATGTCATTGAGAACTCACATTCTCTGCTGGATGCTGGATGCTGGATTCTTGGAGACCATAGTCTCATTCAACCCTGGGAGCAAACCATGGATCCATTTGGTCCCAGTAAATCTCTCCCTTTCAAATAAAATATTAAAAACTCTCTAATTTCTATCTTGCCTCAGTTTCTCTGGCATTATATCTTCTGGTCATGTACTTAATTAGACTGACCTTCTGTCAAAAAAAAAAAAAAAAGCCTTTCAGCTTTGTACAGCTGCTATTCAGACAGTCTCACATAGTGGGTAGAGGATGATGAGTAAATGTATTTAAATCTAGAGGACACACACTACTTCATTTGACATGTCTCAAAAATTATTTATGGCTCCGTCCAACTTCACAGCATTCTAATTGAGCAACATTGAACCAGTCACATAAGCTCTATGATTCTCACTTTCTTCATCTTTAAAATTGTATAAAACATTCTTTGCACTTCTTATTCCTCAAGATTGTAATAAAGAAATGGCTTTTTAAATATCAAATCCCTATGTAAATGTGAATTATATTCTAGGGCTCAGGGTCTCTTCAATGTCTTTTTAAGGCTGAAATGAAGTAGTGAAAATAATATCATTGAATTCCACATTAGAAGACCTTGTATCAGAGGACCAGTATCTGGATTCAAGAGTGTATATAGCTCTTCTTCTTCTTCTTCTTTTTTTTTTATGTTTTATTGTATTTTTTTTCAAATACATGTGAAGCTAGTTTTCAACATTCAAAACTTTGAATTCTTTGAATTCCAAATTTTTTTAAAACTTTGGATTCCAAATTTTCTCCCTTCTTCTCTTATGTGCCCCATCCCTAAGACAGCAGACAATCTGATAATAGGTTAAATATGTGCTATAAAGATATGCTTCTTAAGATATTTTAAAGCATATATTAGGTACCTCACCTTTCAGAGTCATATTATCTTTAGTGATAAAACTAGGGGACTGGAGGGTCAGCTAGATGGCACAGTGGATAGAACATGAGCCCTGAAGTCAGGAGGACGTGAATTCAAATCCAGCCTTATATACTTAATACTTCCTAACTGTGTGACCCTGGGCAAGTCACTTCATCTCAATTGCCTCAGCAAAAAGCAACAACAATAATAACAACAAAATACTAGGGAATTGGACTAGATAATTATTAATATAGTTTCTAGCTCAAAATTTATGACCCTTTACTAAGAAACTGGCCAAGGATCTAATAGCTAGGAAATGTAAGAATCATTACTTCACATCTACCTAACTTTCTAATATGCTACATTGCCTCAACTTTATTTCAAAGAGAAATTCGGTGTTTTTCATAGGTACCTTATGACATTCTCCTGAAACTGAAAATGATTTGGTCAGCTTTTAAACTATGCTTTCTGACATTCCACATTTCTGAATCTATAGTGATATGCTGAGAATTTAAGACTTTCAAGTTTTATACAGATAACCAGATATCTCTGAGTTTTAGGAGTAAGGGTGATTAAAAAATGTGGTCATTTGTGTCATTTTAAAATGAACATGTTTAATACAGTATTTTCAGTCTTTGAGAAGTATGTAAGCTAGACCTGATGCATAGAGTATCTAATCATCTATACTGGAAGGAGAATGGGGAGTAGAAGAGGAAAGAAAATATAAGGAAATGAAAAAAGAGAAAGGAAAGAAAAAAGAGATAGGAAGCAGGGAAAAGCTTAGGAAGCAGATACATTTCTGGAACAACTCAATAATTATAATGGGTTTTTGGTATGAAATAATTAAAAGGTAAGTAATACAAAAACATTTCCATTTAATAGTGGAGATAATTAAACAAAGAACACTAAAATGACTAGCCAAGTTTCAAATAAATAATAATCAACATGAATTGTTGTTAAAAGATATAGGAGTTTCATCAATCAGCCAGCATTTCAGTGTCTACTTCTCTTACCTTGGCAGAATACTTTCTCAGGTTGTCTACATTGATAATGATATTGACACATGCATTGTCAGAGCTAACTCAGTTTAGGAGGTTCTGAAAGAAAGTGTGGGAGAGGAGAGATATTAGACTGACTACCAAACTGAAGTTCTACAGAGCTGTTGTGCTGTCTTCATTGTTGTGTGCCTGTGAAACCTGCACAGTGTACCAGCACCACACTAGGAAACTGAATTGCTTCCATTTGAATTGAAATGCCAGATGCGCAAAGTTAGAGAAACCACCCAAAATGTTCATAGGGATTATTTATCATGTGACCCATGGCAGAACGTTTCAAGCTCATATTGGTCTGATCAGCCACAGTCAGACACACTGTAACTCAACTCTAAGGGTGTCATTTTGGTCCTATTCAAGAATGAAGGACAACAACTACACTAACCACTGGGCTATACACTCACATATAGGTATATACAAAATGAATTGAGAGTCTGCTCATAGAGAAGATTAAGGAGGATTGACAAAGTCATCTTATAGAAGATGGGGTTTCACCTGAGATTTGAAATGAACCAGGGAATCTAGGAGACAGAGATAGGGTGATAGAGCATTCCAGACATTAGATAGTCAATGAAAATACTTGGAGTCAAGAAATAGATTATCATTTTAAAATAATAGAATATTGAATAAGAGAAATAAAACCAGTCACTAGAACCATAGAGTTTATGTTGGGGCTTGAGGTTGAAGAAGACTGGTAAAGTAGGAAGGAGACAGGTTACTGCCCCTTTGAATATCAAAAAGGATTTTTTTTTTTTACCCTGGAGGTAATAGGGAGTGACTGAAATTTATCAAATAGCCAACTGATATGGTCATATACTTGAGTTCTCTTTTTGTTGTCATTTGCTTTTTGCAAAACATCTGGGATTAAGTGATGCTCAGGGTCACCCAAATATTTAGTGTTAAATGTCTGATCTAAATTTGAACTCACATCCTCTTGACTCCAGGGCTGGTGATCTATTCACTGCACAGTTGTCCCTAAGATTTGAGGATTTTTTTAAAATAGAGAACTCCCTATACTACTGAAATCCCAACCTGGTTCCTATTATTATTGTGAGGTAAGAATTCAGGACATTCATGTGTTATGTAAATAATGTTATCCTCATTATCATTATTATCTTACTTCTACATTTGGGTAAGACTCTCCAGGAAGGACTAACTCCTTCCCAACAGACTAACATTTTGGTGTTTGACAAGAGGAGCAAAAATAAAAGACTAAAAACCAAAATCAATCCTCCCAGCTTTTAGGTTTCTAACAGCATTCTAAATATGGAGCGCTCTTGTTGTGGGAGAAGAATCAATTTCACATCTAACAGAGAGCATCTTTCTGATATTTTAACTGGAAAGGTGATAGAGAAATGGGGCTATTCCCAGAAAAGGGTCCATCTTGTTAACTCCTAGGCATTTCTATGGGTCTTTTTTTCTTTCTTACCTGATAGCCCACATATAAACAGATGGCATCACTAAAGCTGGTGATTAATCAACAGAAAATATCAAACCATGCATTATTATCCAGAATATTTAGAATGACTTCCTCCTGGGGCTTCCAGTAGTACAGAGCCCTAGGAATCCCCACGCTGTCCCCCATATTCAAGGATGCAATGCCCCCTGATTAGTGACAGCTGGAGAACACAAGAGAGTTTTCTTCACCATCCAAGGAGCAGCTTTCATAGAGACAGACAGTGCCTCAAGGTCTGCTGCTGCTGCTGCTTCTAAGGCCCCAGAGGCAACTTTTTCCATATGTTCAGTTGCTGGTAGCATAGCACATGCTCAGTTCATGACTCATAGTTGCTCTAAGTCAATCCAACTGAAAAGAAAATCCAGCTCTTCACAGGAAATGAATGTTCTCTGGAGACTGAATTTTTAAACTAAGCAGTTCATCTCTAATCTTGCCCTATTTCTGGAAATTTCAGTAGAAATAGGGACAATAACAAATATAAAATTGTATTATTTTGTTACTATATGCCTTAACTTTTCTCTTTATAAAGGAAGATAATTACCCCATTAACAGTGTTATATGTTTAATAAACTAGAAAAGGAAATAGCAAACCACTTCAATATCTTTGCTAAGAAAATCCCATATGGGGTCACAAAGAGTCAGCCACTACTGAACTACTGAACAACAACAATATTTGATAAAGCAATTTCCTCAAAGTGACTCTGGTAGGTAGGGAATAAAATTAATCTCATCCCCATTTTACAGATTAGAAACAAACAAACTATAACTTGGAGATATGTCTTAATGTTTTTGAAATGAGGATTGGGATCACAAAGTAAAGTATAAAGAAATGCATAGCTTCAGTAGAAAATGAGAGAATAAAGCAGCCAAGCTTCATTGAGGGGAAATATTCATAATAAGGAAAGCAATTAAATAAGGTCGTCCTGTTGGGCTATCTGATAAAAGTGAGTGTCAAAAAAAGTAAGGTCCCCAAAACAGTTTCAAATCTGGAAGAACTGGATAGAGTTACATCCTGAGTCAAAAGTACCAGGCATTGGTAGTGAGGGGATTGAATGGGGACCCCAAATTTGGCATGCAAGTCAAAATTTGGGGACTGATGATGATTTGTGTGGAGAATTGAAGGGTAGTTGACATTTATACTCCTCTCTAGGGGAAAAGTGACATTTGGCAATAATTACAGGCCTAATATGTAGTTCACTATTGAACCTAAAATAAATATTGATCATGTGCCACACATTGGGATGGACTTGTGATACAAAGATGCAAAATAAAATAATCCTTCACTCAAGAACTTTACATTTTACTCAAAAGATGTCACATTATTCACATTAGAATATTTACATTAGAATAATGTAAAGAGAGAGGGAAACATTTCCAAAAATGCTTAAATCTTGAAGAGAGAGAATACTGAAAAAAATGTGGGGATAAATAAAGTCTTCACTTAGCTCATGGTCCCTAACCTGATGTTCTTTTGATGAAGGTAAGGATGAAATAAAAGAAATGTGAAAGATGGGAATGTAGATATTGTGAATGATGTTCAAATTCATAGAGACAGCAGTTGAAATGTTGAACATGGTGATTAACTCTCCAGTCTGAGGGAAATTTAGAATGTTTGAAGAGAGTTATGAGATTTAATAGCAGAAAAGCAATTTAAGACCAGGTTTTGGAAGGCTTTAACTCCCAGACTAAGTATTTTTGGATGTTATCCTGAAGGCACTAAGGAGTAACCAAAGTTTTTGTTGTTGTTGTTGTTGTTGTTGTTGTTGTTGTTTTAAGAAGTAACATGGTCAGACCTATATCTTTGAAAAATTCTTGTGGTAGTTATTTAAAGCAGAGGTCTAAGACTTTTATTACATTCTATTGCTTAAAAAAATTTTTTTAAACAAATTAACCATTTTGAACAAAAAGTAGCTGTGCATTTGTTTAACTATAAATTATATTTATATATACAAGGTCTCCCAAAAGTATTAGTCCAGTTTAAATCCTTAATAGCTTAAAATTGGATTAAGATTTTTGGAATACTCTATATACACGACTATAAAAATAATTATGTATATTTTTCAACTTCTATAAAATATTTTAATAAAGATGAAATTATATTTAATTCTAAAATAAGCAATAAGCCACTGGAATTTCTTGAATAAAGTAGTAATATGGTCAGTCCAGCACTTTAGAAACTTAGATATGAAGGAATATTTGAACTCAAGTCTTCCTAAGTCTAAGCTTGGCACTCTATTCATTTAATCCACAGTGCCACCAAACACTGCCCCATGGTAGGGACCTTCCCCATCATGCCCTTAATTATGAAGTCCAGCATTAGTCTACATCCTCACTTGTTAATTTGTTCCCCCCTGCATTCGACTAGAAATCTTCTCCGTGTGTCCATGCTTCTTGTATGCTTCATTGTGTTCCACAGACCAAGACTCAGAAATCGGGCTCAACCCCTTAAGCATAGTAGACATAGATGAGCTACTCTGGTTTCCTTGTCTCTTCCCCCACCCTCCTCTGTTTTACTGTTTTGAATGCACTCCCACTCCCTAAAAACTTGTTTTTGGACTTTAATAATAAATGCTGATTTATAAATAAAAAATATATAAGCAAACAGCATAAGGTAATGATTTCTAATTGGAGGAAAAATTAAGAATTTTCTAAGTTAGGAGGGGGGGGAGCTAATAGATGCAATTCCTTGAAATCAGAAAAAAAAGATGTGCCATTTCTAAAGAAGAATTCACCTTAGTTTTCAAACTTAATGAGTCACATTTTTCATAGGAAAGAGGAAACTCTAAAGTTTTCAATGTCATATGGGGAAAAATGTTCTTTATGTGCCTAGCATTACCATCAATTCTGAACCCTCTTCTGTGGTTGATGTACTTCAAAGTTCTATACTGGACATTCAGTCCTCTCACTACATACACTATCTCTGGGTTATTTCATAACTCCAGTGTTTTCAATTATTGTGTGCATGTATATGAATTAAAGTTCCACAAAATCAACCCCATTTCTCCCTCTTATCACCAACTTCCTGTTAAAAATTTTTGTAATGCCGGAGAAACTGAGGCAGGAGAGAGATTAGAGAGCTTTTTAATATTTTATTAATTGGAGAGCATAATTAACTGGACAGGACTCTCATCTCAAATTATCTAGTCAGACAGAGATAAAGATGTACTGGAACCAAGGAATCCATGTTGGTCCCAGGGCTGGAGGAGACTGTCATCTCAAAGAATCCAGCATCCAGTAGCCAGTAGCCAGCCTCCAGCCTCCAGCAATGAATGGGAGAAACCCAGCTTCTTAAATACCTTTTAGAAACAAAGAAGGGGTAAAAAGTGCAGGAAAATTTCTGTCAGTTTGGGGGGAGACCATAAATCCTAAAAACCCAGAGCCAGGATGTCTGAATACACAGAGGTAAAGATGTCAGTGAGGTATCTTGGAATATTTTAGAGGGATATTGTAAATTCTTGAGGACAGAAAAAGTCAGGAGGTCTACTCTCTTGTTTATCTTGCTTGCATTAACAATTTACAACCTTAGAGCAAATAGTCCTCAGTCTTAATAGACCAGAGTGGGTTTTTACAGTTTAGGGGATTGAGACAGAACAGTTAAGGAAATTGTGACAAGGGAAACTAGTGAAGGGAAACTGAGCCAGGACAGTTAAAGAGAACTGTGGCATAACATTTTGAACTAGAAATCTTATAGGGGTCTTATATAAAATATGGCCAAAATAAAGCTCATTTTATTTGCTCTCCCTTCCATTCCTATTGTGAACTTCCCAATTTCTGTGAAAGATACCACTTTCCTTCAATTCCTTCAGGATATAAACATAAAGATCATTCTTGAGTATGCATTTTTTCTTCCCCAAATATATAATCAGTTGCCAAGTCTTTTTTTTTTTTTTTTTTTTTTTTTGCCATAGGCAATAAAGTACTATTTTATTTTTTTTTATTTTTATTTTTTTTTATTTAATAGCCTTTAATTTACAGGATATATACATGGGTAACTTTACAGCATTAACAATTGCCAAACCTCTTGTTCCAATTTTTCACCTCTTATCCCCCCCCCACCCCCTCCCCTAAATGGCAGGATGACCAGTAGATGTTAAATATATTAAAATATAACTTAGATACACAATAAGTATACATGACCAAAACATTATTTTGCTGTACAAAAAGAATCAGACTCTGAATTATTGTACAATTAGCTTGTGAAGGAAATCAAAGATGCAGGTGTGCATAAATATAGGGACTGGGAATTCAATGTAATGGTTTTTAGTCATCTCCCAGAGTTCTTTTTCTGGGTATAGTTAGTTCAGTTCATTACTGCTCCATTAGAAATGATTTGGTTGATCTTGTTGCTGAGGATGGCCTGATCCATCAGGACTAGTCATCATCTAGTATTGTTGTTGAAGTATATAATGATCTCCTGGTCCTGCTCATTTCACTTAGCATCAGTTCGTGTAAGTCTCTCCAGGCCTTTCTGCCAAGTCTTTTTGATTCTGTCTCCTCAATATCCCATAAACATAAATTTCTCTTCATTTACAAAATCTTTTGTACTCTTTAAGCTGGAGGCCTAAATACTCTGTATTTACTGATAGGATAATGTGTCATAGATTATTTATTTTCTGCTGGGGGTTACCATATTTTCTTTCTAAACTAAGAGCAGGTATTATTTCTTTCTTTTCTTTGTATTCCCAAGGTTTAGCTCAGTGTCTGCCACAGAGTAGTAATTTACCAAAGGTTGTTGTCAGAACAGCCTTAATGAATAATCCTTTTTAAGATTGAATTAAGACTGGATAATTAACTTCAACTGACAGTCATTAAAGAAACAATGGTAGAAATTTGTGATATACATTAAAAGAAAACCTTTTTCAACATTTCAACTACCCCTTAAAAACCTGATGAGAAAAGAAAAGCAACCTTCATTCTAGGGACCTGACCTGGCATGAATGGACACTGGAGAGTAAATCCATAATCTACTTGTGCTTAAAAATAATATCATGATATAGAAAAATATTATTGGTGCATTTATTGAAATTTGGGGGATATGACAAATCCACTTATAAATGGAAAGAATTTTATATGGTTTCAAAAAATCAACTGCCTATGTACAAGATGGGGGTGGGGGAGAATATATTCATTTATTAAAAAAAAAAAATTCAGGGATTTCAGTTTACCTCAACCTCAATATGATTCAATAGTATTACATGGCAATCAAAATCTAATATGATCTATTTCACTGATAGAAGCATAGTGTTTAAAATGAATGAGAAAAAAATGATGATGAGACTATGGAATTTATTATATAGGAATTGTTTGAGAAAGTAGAAATATTGAGTTTGCAGAAAAGAAAACTTAGGAGGAAAGCAAATGAATTTGAGATGTTACTTGTAGTAGAAGACTTGGCATGTTCTGTTTGTTTGCACCCAAAGGGAAGAATTAGGAGCAATATTAAAAACTGATAAAGAGACAAATTTCATAACAATTTAAAGAAAAAATGTGATGGATTCAGCTTGAAATAATGAAGGAGACAACTTTTTTAGGTTCTAAGAATATGAATTTGCTGGCAAAGCAGATAATTGTATAATATTATGACTAGGACCATTCAGAAAAGTTATAAACCCCAAACACAGGGGAAAGATAGTTTTTAAAGGAGTACAGTTATTAAAATATAAGATTGTGTTGTCTGATTTTTTAATTAAAGGAAAGATTAGGAACTTCCTGAGTTGGGAGGGAAATGAATGAGTTTTAAGAGTTAGGAGTGGAGAATCAGCAGGCAGACTTTCCTGGATATGAAACAGGATTATCACTCAATTCCTATGATTAATAAACTGGTGGAATTTACAGGAAAATGAACCATAAATCTCAAAATGGAATTGATTTTACAAAATAATTTAGTTTGATCCACACAATTGTCTAAAAACTATATAACAATAAAATATATACTGAAATGATTGTCTTGAGAAGTACTAAGTTCCTGCTCTTTGGAAGTTTTCAAATAGAAACTAAATTAGCACTTGTGGAGCTTGAATGTTGTAAAACATATTCTAATTTAAAATTTATATAAAGAGAAGATATATTCCATGTTCCCTTTGGCTTTGATATTGGGGTTGGTAAACTATGGTGAAGTGTGTGTGTGTGTGTGTGTGTGTGTGTGTGTGTAAACAGGGCTATTACTGTATAGTCATAATTATTCAATAAACTGACAAAATAAATGCTACAACTGACAATTCTCAGAAAACATAATTGCTCCCTCCTAAGCAGTGAATTTGACTATTAAAGTCTTAAACTATGAATAATCAGCTCACTTATCTAATATAGGTGAAATGATTTTTTATTTACATTGGCCTCTTGTGTGCAGATCTCATTGTCTTTAGAATTCTGACACATAGCTTTCACCTTTTTAAAAATAAGCATGAATTAATATGGCTCAATACTTTCCTTTAACGCCTTAAAATCTGTAAATTTAATTTCATAGATCCAAATGTAAGCTCTATTTCTTAAAAGGATAGTTTTCTTTGTAACCATGGAAATTTTCCAAGAATAAAAGTGATAATCCCACTTCTTTCAATCAGTGATCTCAAGAAAGTCACCTCCTCTTGGAAGTCAATTTCTTTATGGGCAAAATTAGGAGTCTAGACTAAAGATCACTAAGCTTCCTTTCAGATCTAAATCCAATGATCCATTAGAAGATAATAAATAGTCATTTTGTTAATATAACATGAACTTGATGAATACGTGACATTTAGGAAGTAATTAAGATCATTATCACAGCTAATGTATTTCTAAATATCAATAGTATCATGCCTCTTGATTTGCCCTCCTGATGTGTGACATACTTATTTTAAAATTAATGTTCCAATAATGCCTTTAGTTATCTCACTTTTACTGCTTTCAATTATTCCTGTCACCAATGCAGAGCCATGAATGAATCAGGGTTATAAAAGTGCTGATTTATTACTATGCTTATATTGGAAGGTGTAACTAATTTGGCAAGTATTTTTGAAGAACAAGGAATTGGGGACTGCTAAGAAGTTGACACATTATTGGAAAATTACCAAGTTTATTTTGCTTTGATAAATAGATAGATAGATGGATAGATGGATAGATAGATGAATAGATGGATAGATAAATATAATGTATGTATACTTAATGTTTTCATAATTAAAATATGAAATATCTGTGCCTTATTACGTCTTTAGAAATTTTGCTTTTATACACTATAATGTTCCTTTTAAAAATGATTACCTTCCATAATAGAACGAACTCTCTTTAAATGGAATTAATGGATAACCAGTATCTTCTTCAATTATTCTTGTTTATCTTGAGGATATTTTGTTACATTTTGCGAAGTAATAAAAATCTAACTTTGCTCTAAATTTACTGTTTATTAGGCTACAAAAATAAACATTTTATGATATTTAATTTATATTGGATTACTTGCTGTCTTGGAAAGAAGGAGAGAAGAAGAGATAGAGAACAATTAGGAAGGTTATTCCTTCCAAGGTTTTACAAGCAAACAAAAAAATTTGTTGAGAACTATCTTTGCATGTATTTGGAAAAACAATTTTATTGAGAAAAAAAATTAAGCATTGTAACAGATCAGAAAAAGTGATGTTAAGCTTTTGGGTTGGGAGGAAAGATGTATTGCTATCTTTTACTATTATCCTTATGCCTCTTTCCCTATTTAATTTTATATGTGTGTGTATACATTTGTATGTTAATTTATTTAAAAACAGTTTTTAAAATGTTTAAATAAAACAAGAGAACATGGTGAATGGGTCTGATATTATATACTTATATATTATATATATATTATATATTATAGTGTATCTGTATTCCCACAACCTGCTATTTGGAGAAAGGATTATTCCATCATTGTTTCTTTGAGACTGAAATTAGTCACTATAACTAACCAAAGTTTGCTTGCCTTTTTGAGGCAATTAGGGTTAAGTGATTTGCCCAGGGTCACACAGCCAGGAAGTGTTAAGTGTCTGAGGTCAAATTTGAACTCAGGTCCTCCTGATTTCAGGGTTGCTGGTCTATCCAGTGTGCCACAGCTGCCCCAGTTTGCCTGCTTTTAGTGTATCTTTTTAAACATTATTGTAATTATTAAGTCTATTATTCTTCCAATTTTAAACATCTCACACTAGATCCATTCATACAGGTCTTCTCTAATTTCACTGAATTTATTATCTACATTGTTTTATAAAATAATACTACTCATTATATTTAAATCATACAATTTGCTAAAGCAAGTGGTGGATTATGTCCTTTATTCCAGAAGAGAATCAAAATAACATCATTATGCTAGAGTAGAGTTGCAGTGTGTCTGATTGGCTCCTCAGATTAATATAATCTCAGAAGGCTCTGCCACACAAATAGTCCTTGTCAACATTTGGGGTGGCTTCTCTAACTTAGTGCATCTCATATTTCTTCTGGCTTAATTCAATTTGCTTTGAATTCAGAGTTCAGAGAGAACAGCACCTTCTCTGATGAGGTTACACCATGTTAGGTGGTCCTGTGCAAGTGTCTTCCATATCATACAATTAATTCTAAACTTTTAAGAGAGAACTTGAGAGTGTCCTAATATTGCTTTTTCTGACCACCTTGTGAATGCTTGCCCTGTGTGAATTCTTCATAAACTATTCTTTTTTGGCAAGTTTACATTTGGCATTCAAACTATTGGCCAGCCCAACAGAGTTTGCTCCTCTGGATCAGAATACTCACAAATATCAGGACTGGTTGATAAAAATGGGGAAATTCAGAAGCTGTTAATGAAAAATGGGAAATTCATTGAGTGTACCAGTAGAATAGTTCACACATCTCTAAGAAGGTAGCATGAAGCTATTGACTGTTTACCTCAAATTGAAATCAATCACTTTTCTAGTTGAAGTTCCAGATGAAGAAGTGGTTTTGAATATCATTAGGCTACTTTCATGTGGTAAAGCACTAGGTGCTGATTGTATTTCAATTGAGATTCACAAGGTGGGGTTCCAATGCTCATACAAAAGCAGATTGAAATTTTCTATGTTTTATGGCAAAAAGAGGTTAAGTCCCAGAAGTTCAAAGATGCCTCTGCTGAAGCAGGCCACAATCTAAGGAAAGACACTTTTTTGTGTCAGTTTTTCCCAAAACAAAACTATGTATACACACATATGAGACTTATATACACATATGTATACATGCATATGTATATGGGTGAGTTGTAGTAGTATATGACCTTTTCCTTGATCTTGGAACTTGACCATTCTTGAGATCTTTGGATTAAAGAGTAGGAAAAGTTAAGTGACTTTTCTCAGATAAGTTCAAATAGTTTCCCAGACAGCATGCAGTCACAGTTTTCCAGACAGCATGCAGTCACAGCTTCATTTGTGTCCTTAGTCTGCCCTACTCCCTGTGTCTCTTTCTCTCCCTCCTTCTTTCTCTCTTTCTGTCTCTTCCTGTCTCTATCTCTGTCTCTGTCTCTCTCTCCCTCCAGACCTCTATTTCTCTCTGTCTCTATCTTTGTTTTTCTCTTTTTCCCATCTCAATCTCTGTCTATCTCACTAGCTTTTTCTGTGTCTGTCTCTGTATCTCTGTCTATCTTTGTATCCATCTCTGTCTCTTTCTCTCTGTGTATCTGATTCTCTCTCTGTGTGTCTCTAAGTCCCTCTGTGTGTGTTGCTGTCCCTTTCTTTCTGTTTATCTATCTGTCTCTGTCTCTCTCTCTTCTGTCTGTCTCCTCCTCTCTCTCTTTCTCTGTCTTTTTGAAGAATATAATCAGTAATATTAATGAAGCAATTTCCTATGTTGAAATGAATTTGAAATCTGAAAAAAACATTTTTGTTCAGTTCCTATCTTTTGTGCCTATATGCTGTGTGACTTTTTTTGAGTCACTATTTTTCTGTTCCTCAGTTTCCATGTCTCTAATGGAAGATGACAATAATTGTATTATTTTTCTCTGTGGTGATTATGATGAAAGTATCTTTAAACGTCTATAAAATAATATTTAAAGCTATATAATTATATGATGATTGTATTACATAATTTTTATATAAATATCCCATTAAATATTATATTACAATATAGTAATGAATAGTACCACAAAAAAACCAATAATAGTTAATAAAGTCATCAGAAACTTGCTTTTTATTTATGCAAATGAGATAATATTTTTGTGGCAAAATTTATTTTTGAAGAAAAAAAATTACTCAAGTGTAAAATCATTCTTGTTCAAAGAAATATTAAGTCCAGCAACGTCTATCTGGTTTTTGTCTTACAGAAAATTTGATGTATTACACATAATGCATGATTTTGCTCCTTAATATAAGCCCTCATAAACTGTAAAGGTCAAATTTAAAAGTAGCCCAGGGGATATTAAAGCATTCATTTTCTATCTATACCCGTCTCAAGTAGGTTCTGATCCTCAATGCTTAATTTTATTACTCTCAGAGCAGTTTTTGTGGAGAGGTTCTTCACCAAAGATAGCTCTCTTTTCTATTGCTCATGATAATAATGCTTGTATTTATTTACAATAATAGAACACTGATCATAAATACTGATGTGGGTTGATCACTACTTTTTTATGGAGGAAGAAACTAAGACTTGAAGAGTATAAATGGTTGGTTAGTGTCTTCTAACTGGCAAATGACAATACACTAGCTTTTTAGTGTCTGGAACTACTGCCCTTTCAATTGCTCTGCACATCACTATATACTTCTGCTGATGTATTATTCTCCTATTTCACTCGTGCCAATTAAATTTTTTGGCTTTCTTCAAGAGTCAGCTAAAAAATTTACCTTACGTAAGAAGCCTCTCCAAATCTCCTTCAATGAAAATCCCTTTTCTGTATTTATTATCTCTAATTTATACTATATATGGCTTATTTGTACATGGTTATTTGCATATTGTTTCCTTCTGATTTTAAATTCTTTGAGACTAAGTGCAGTTATTAAACTTGATTTATTTATTTTGTACCTTCTTGGCTCGGCACAGTCTCTCTCATATAATATGGATATACCTCAGAGATATTTCAGATTTGGTTCCAGACTACAGCAATAAAGAGAATATACCGATAAAGTGTGTCACATGAATTTTTTGGTGTGCCAGGGAATATAAAAGTTATATCTTCACTATAGTGAATTCTATTAAATGAAGAATAATGTGTCTAAAAAAGTTAAATACCTTTATTAAATGAATGCTAACCATCATCTGAGTCTTAATCAAGCTATAATCTCTTTGTTGATGAAGAGTCCTTCCTTCCTTCCTTCCTTCCTTCCTTCCTTCCTTCCTTCCTTCCTTTCTTCCTTTCTTCTTTTCTTCCTTCCTTCCTTCTTTTCTTTCTTCCTTCCTTCTTTCCTTTCTTTCTTCCTTTCTGCTATTATTTTCATCTTCCTTCCCTTTTGTTCATAGGGAGAATCCTTTTTTTTTTCCTCACTTGTTACTCCAAAAAAGGGCATGTCCTCTGCCTGGGAACAAAGTCATACTCACTTTTTTTGTCTCACCAGAAAAGTTTTCTTTTCCAAAGCTACCAAAAATAGCTCTTACATGATATATATGTCCTTTTCACAATCCTTCAAGACCTCAAAAAGATAGGGAATTTGAGGAAAGTATACGGGGAAAAAAAAAAGACAAAAGATCTCTTTTATAACAATCTTAATACTAAATATTGTCAGAAATTGACCAAATGAATTCTATTGACCAGATGAATTCTATGTAATACCTCATCCTCCAAGTAACAGTGTGAATAAGATGAACCCTTATATTTATAATGCAATAGTCTATGAGATATATGGTTCTTTTTTTTTCTGCCTAACTATGGGATGTCCTAATTAAAATGAACTGCACTAGGCCAGTAATGTTGTAAATTTTCTATAGGCAAGGGTTCTTTTTATATTTTGTGCCATGAATCCTTTTTGTCAACAGTTGGGTAAAGCTTATGGAACTTTTCTCAGAATGATATTTTTAAATACATAAAATAAAAGACACCAGATTATAAAAAGACACTTGTTACACATATATGTGTGTGTATACTATATTATATATCTATCTATGTGTGTGTGTGTGTGTGTGTGTGTATTGATAAGATCTTTTGAAATTTATCCATGATCCACTTCCAGACAGAGACCGTCTTTTTTTAGAGTATCAAGAGAGAGAAAAAACAGGATTTTCCCTATGAACAAAAGGAAAAGAGGATGAAAGTAAAACAGGAAAGAAAGAAGGAAGGAAGGAGTATATTCTAAAAAGTTAAAGATGAATATACTAAGGAGTTTGGAGGGTATGATGTATGACACTGATAGTAGTTTTCACAAAGATGACTCCACAGACCTGGGGTAATAGAAGGAACTGAACCTTAAACATTTTTATTTTCTACTTCTTGATTCCCTCAAGGCTTTGGGATGATCAGTCTTTTTTTCAAAGGGATTGGTGATATGATAGTTCTTGTAAAGGGCTCTAAAGAATAAAAAAAAAAGGAGTCCTACCAAATTCCTTCTATGACACAGACATGGTACTGATAACTAAACCAGGTAGATTGAAAACAGAGAAAGAAAATTATAGACCAATCTCCCTAATGAATATTGATGCTAAAATCTTAAATAAGATATTAGCAAAAGACTACAGAAAATCATCTCCAGGATAATACACTATGATCAAGTAGGATTTATACCAGGAATGCAGGGCTGGTTCAATATTAGGAAAACTATCAATATAATTGGCCAGATTAACAACAAATTAACAAAAACCATATGATCATCTCAATAGATGCAGAAAAAGCATTTGACAAAATCCAGCATCCATTCCTATTAAAAACACTTGAGAGTATAGGAATAAATGGACTTTTCCTTAAAATAACCAGCAGCATCTATTTAAAACCATCAGTAAGCATCATATGTAATGGAGACAAACTGCAACCATTCCCAATAAGATCTGGAGTGAAACAAGGTTGCCCACTATCATCGTTACTATTTAATATTGTATTAGAAATGCTAGCTTTGGCAATAAGAGCTGAGAAAGTGATTAAAGGAATAAGAATAGGCAATGAGGAAACCAAATTATCACTCTTTGCCGATGACATGATGGTATATTTAGAGAACACCAGAGATTCTACTAAAAAGTTATTAGAAATAATCCACAACTTTAGCAAAGTTGCTGGTTATAAAATAAACCCACATAAGTCATCAGCATTCTTATATATCACTAACAGAATCCAACAGTCAGAGTTACAAATAGAAATTCCATTTAAAGTAACTACTGATAATATAAAATATTTAGGAATCTATCTGCCAAGGGAAAATCAGAAACTTTATGAGCAAAATTACAGACCACTTTTAACACAAATTAAAGTCTGATCTAACCAATTGGAAAAATATTAAATGCTCTTAGATAGGGCGAGCAAATATAATAAAGATGACAATATTACCTAAACTAATCTATTTATTTAGCCTATACCAATCAGACTCCCAAAAACTATTTTAATGACCTAGAAAAATAACAACAAAATTCATATGGAAAAACAAAGGTCAAAATTTCAAGGAATTAATGAAAAAAAAAATCAAACAGAAAGGTGAGCTTAGCTGTACCAGATCTAAAACTATATTATAGAGCAGCAGTTACCAAAACCATTTGGTATTGGCTAAAGAATAGATTAGTTGATCAGTGGAATAGAGTTATATTCAAGGGATAAAACAGTCAACAAATATACAACCTAGTCTTTGACAAACCAAAGACCCCAGCTTTTAGGATAAGAACTTACTATTTGATAAAAATTGCTGGGAAAATTGAAACTAATATGGCAGAAACTAGGCATTGATCCACACTTAACACCATACACCAAGATAAGGTCAAAATGGGTTCATGACCTAGGCATAAAGAATGAAATTATTAATAAATTAGAGGAACACAGGATAGTTTACCTCTCAGACCTGTGGAAGGTGAAGGACTTTATGACCAAAGCAGAACTAGAGATCATTGCTGATCACAAAATGGAAAATTTCGATTATACCAAACTGAAAAGTTTTGTAAAAACAAAACTAATGCAGACAAGATTAGAAGGAAGCAATAAACTGGGAAACTATTTTTTACAGTCAAAGGTTCTGATAAAGGCCTCATTTCCAAAATATATAGAAGAATGAACTCTAATTTATAAAAAATCAAGCCATTCTCCAATTGAAAAATGGTCAAAGGATATGAACAGACAATTCTCAGATGAAGAAATGGAAACTATTTCTAGTCATATGAAAAGATGCTCCCAGTCATTATTAATCAGAGAAATGCAAATTAAGATAACTCTAAGATATCACTACACACCTGTCAGATTGGCTAAGATGACAAGAAAAAATAATGATGATTGTTGGAGGGATGTGGGAAAACTAGGACATTGATGCATTGTTGGTGGAGTTGTGAACAGATCCAACCATTTTGGAGAAGTAGTTTGGAACTATGCTCAAAAAGTTATCAAACTGTGCATACCCTTTGATCCAGCAGTGTTACTACTGGGCTTATATCCCAAAGAGATTATAAAGAAGGAAAGGGACCTGTATATGCACGAATGTTTGTGGCAGCCCTCTTTGTAGTGGCTAGAAACTGGAAACTGAATGGATGCCCATCGAGTTGGAGAATAGCTGAATAAATTGTGGTATATAGAATATTATGGAATATTACTGTTCTGTAAGAAATGACCAACAGGATGATTTCAGAAAGGCCTGGAGAGACTTACACGAACTGATGCTAGAGTGAAATGAGCAGGACCAAAGAGATCATTATATACTTCAACAACAATACTATATGATGACCAGTTCTGATGGACCTGGCAATCCTCAGCAACGAGATCAACCAAATCATTTCCAATGGAGCAGTAATGAACTGAACCAACTACACCCAGAGAAAGAACTTTGGGAGATGACTAAAAACCATTACATTGAATTCCCAATCCCTATATTTATGCCCACCTGCATTTTGATTTCCTTCACAAGCTAATTGTACAATATTTCAGAGTCTGATTCTTTTATACAGCAAAATAATGTTTTGTCATGTATACTTATTTATATCTAATTTATATTTTAATGTATTTAATATCTACTGGTCATCCTGCCATCTAGGGAGGGTGGGAGAGTAAGAGGTGAAAAATTGGAACAAGAGGTTTGGCAATTGTTAACGCTGTAAAGTTACCCATGCATATAACCTGTAAATAAAAGGCTATTAAATAAAAAAATAAAATAAAAAAAGAAGAAAAAAAAAAGGTCCCCATAATTAATTCTGAAAGAAAAACAATAGAAACAAGATAAATTTCTAGATATAAAGATTATTTACATTTGATAAAATGTCTTGTAAGATTTGTATTTTGTGAAATTCCTATTGGTCTACTGCAGGTTTTTTCTTCTGTGACAATAATGTTACACTTCCCTAATCCACTTTTAAGTCTTTATAATTAGATGTTGGTGGCCTCAGGAGATCTATCTTACCCAGCCTTTCAACACTGAAGATTATGTAAGAAATGTACATAAATTCCAGTGTTAGACAAGCCCTTCTCCTTGAATGCTAAAGTAGAGTCAGGGATAACTAGATATGGTGATAAGCTGCAGGAAACTAAATGTGAGATAGCTCACTATATTCACTTAGAATATAGAATATAAGTTGTAGAAAGGTCACAAAGTATCTTTAGAGCAGTGAGGGAAAGGATCTACTGAATTAGTTTCCTCAAACTTACTGATGACTTTCTCTCTTGAATGCTACTTTAAATCTGGAATACATGTCATGTCAGACTTCAAAAACCATGAAAAAAATTGTTTAAGTATGGTTTGCAATCCCACGTGTGGGTCATGTAACTGAATTGTGAAAAAAAATTGACAATAATGAAAGGTTTTGAATTCAATGTTTAAAAATTAATTCAAAATCAAATGCATAATGAATCTGAGTACTTGCCCATGTTGTATAGTGGGACTGCACTATAGCCTTGGTTCTGAACATATAGCATGCTCACATATAGCATATTATTATATATACAGAATATAGCACTTACACAATACTGCCAGAAACAATTTGGCTCAGATTTGAGATGAATTACTATACAATTTCTTGGTCAAAAAGAGGTCATGAGTGGAAAAAAGTTAAAGGATCCATGCTCTAAGCTATAATGGTTGGGTGGAGGAGAGCCCTACGCTTCCCTAATTTATGACTGAGCACAAATTCATTCAAGCTACTTTATGTAACTAATCTCAAATCGTGAGTCATATTCATGCATCAATACATCCCAAATATCATGCTACCTGCTTTGCTATTGCATATGAACCTTTCCCAAGTTTCTCCTGTTCCCTTTGATCTGAGATCTGTAACAAATATTGATAATTCCATTGAAAAGGATAATTTGCTCTATTCTATACATCCTCAGATCATATCTTTCTCTTTTATTATATGTTCTCTCCCCAAACTAGAATACATTTTTTGAGGGAAGAAGTTATCTTACTTTCATATTTGTATCTTCAACATGGAACAGTACTTTGGTACATAAAATGTGCTTAAGATATGCCTTTTCATCCATCCATCCATCCATCCATTCGTTCATTTATTCATCAAACAAAACTGAAATCTTCATGGAATGTATTTTCATTTTATTTTGCAAGACTCATCCTGATATTCAAATGTATCCTGATTATAGTTTGTTTTTGGATATAGTTGTTTTATCTTATATGCCATCTAGATTGTGAGCTTATTGAGAGTAAGAACTATAATTTTGTCTTTCTTTGTAATCTCAGAATTAGATAAAGTGATTGACATAATAGGAGCTCAATATATAAGAAAAAGATACCCAGAACAGGGGACAATAACAGAAAAGTCCTATTGTAGAAAGTAGGATCTAAATGGAATCTTGACAAGTGAGGAAAACCAAGAGTCAAAGGTGAGGGAGCAAAGTACTTCAGATTTGGGGCATTTACTGCAAAGGCATAGAATTGAATGATGCTATGTCATGTGTAAAGGACAAGTGGATAGGTTTGATTGGAATATACAGTGTGTAAAGGGGAATAAAGTGATATAATGGGTGGAACTAAATGATTTCTAAGGTCTCATTCTATTCCCACTCCAATGATTCTGAAGCACTGAATTTTCTCCTTTTTTAGATCCAATTAGAATTGGCACATAATGGGTTGTTACAAGAGCCATTTCCCAAGATTATTTTTAAGGAAATACAATCCACTTCTTGATTACATCTATTCAAACTGATGATTGACATGATCAGATTCTCCTCTATTAGGCAAGTTTGGATTATTGGACACTACCTACTATGAAACAAAAACAAAATAAAACAAAACAAAGCAAGCATTAAGGGATATTGTCCAGTTTCATGTATTATATCTCAATACTATGTTCCCACCTTCACACTTTTGTTCACACTCAGAGGCTGACTAAGTGGAAGCAAGAAGTTCCATGCCAGGTTTGTGCATTTGCTAGCCCAGATGGTTCCTGTATCAATACAAAGATTACTGTGAAAGTAAGATTTATTGAAGCAATCTTGTCTACCAAGTCTGTGAGTTACTTGTTGTTCTTGACTGGTATAAGCTGTAGCAATTTGTTACACGTAGGCCTCCCACTGTTCCCTTAGTGGGGAAAAAGCAGTCTTATGTCAATAGACTGTGGACAGCATATTCACTTGGCCCCCAGACATTGTTCATTACTTTTAACTAGGCAGAATGGTAGAAAATGTGTGGGCTTCCACAGATGGTCTTTTGGAATTATAAACTGTTCCATCTGGGAGACCCACGGCATATTGGAAAGAGAGTGGTGGGAATCTTTTGAAGCTATGAACTGGAGCACATTTTAAATGGCATTAGTAAATCTAATTCTAAGTGTGTATGTGAATTGAATAAATAATATATCCTGACAAATAAAAATCTTTATAATATAGGTAGAGAACTATGGCTTTAATATTATTTATTAGAATGATAATATTTCAATTTTTCAAAATGTTTCACAGTTTTATGTCTTATTTGATTGCCCCAATAATCCTGAGAGGTAGGTTAGACAGAGAGTATAATCATTTTGTGGACGAGAAAAATGAGGTTAAAATGGTTAAATGGAAGATTTAGTAGAATCTGATCTGGAAGTAGGTAAATATGAGTTTCAGTTTTTTGTTGTTGTTGTTGTTTTTAAGATTTAGCTTCAATATCTATGAGTTAATGGGATTAAAATGTGTAATCTTTAAGCTCTTTTCAGGCTTCAATGTATTGTGATTCCTTAGTGTGTAGACACAAACTTAATGATAGGCCTCACAGCTCAGTGTAAAGAAAGATTGGGTAACACTTAGTCATTTATTTTCCCAACTTTGTAAATGGAGCAGCTTTAACATTCTAGGTTTCTATAATTCTGTGCCTCATGCACAGATGACTCACACATCTAAGTAGTGAAACATTTGGGATTAGACCCCATACTCCTTTCACTGGAGCCAAATTTCTATCTGAAAACCTGACTGAAACTGTGTCTTAAGACCAGCTAGAAAACAAGGACAAGAACTGTTAAGTCAAATGAGAATGCACCCAGCTTCAAGACTGCAAGACCCAAACCAAATATTAATGTCAAATATAGGTGATTTGTTACAGGATTAAAATAATTAAAGCAATACCCTAGCTATTTCAATTAAATTAAATTCAACAAAAATTGATCAAGCTATTACATGCTGAAGTCTATGTTCTAGGCATCTGTGGTGGAAAGATGCCTAAAAAGATGTCCAACCTCATGCATTTATCATGTGACTTCTTTAATTACTAGTGGGTAATGACTTATTTTCTCAATAGACATTCTAAGGCATTTTTTTGAGTTATCTTCTGATATTTTTCAAATAAATTAATAGAAACATAATATCTTTCTCATTAATCATTTTGCTCTAAACACCAATTCTGTTTTATAAAATGATGAAACCACTTTCCCCATAAGTTTCGCTCCTGTCTTTCTCATTGTCTCCATGTCTGTGTTTGACTGTCTTTATTTTATTTTATTTTTGTATTGTCTCTCAAACCATCTGTCTATAAGCTAAGTAAACACTAATATTATTTGACACAATTTATTGAGAAGGAATAAAAAGGAAAAATCATTTATTAAGCATGAACTATGTATCATCCATTGTACTAAGCATGATCTTCAACAAAATACTGGGAAGTAAGTGCTATTATCTCCATTCTACAGTTGAACAATTTGAGGTATGCTGATAAAGTGATTTGTCCTGCATCATATAGCTAGGGAGTTTTTGAGGCTGGATTATAACTCTAATCTTTCCAAGTCTAGCATCAGAACTGCATTACTTGTGTCACATAGTTGCCTTTACTATTAGCAGCATAATAAGCAAAGCAAATAAATACTTTAATAATTCAATAACATAATTAGGTGATGAAGATTCCATTGAGAGTAACCTCTAACAATCTATAAAAATGTTTGAATTTTTCATCAACTCTGGATTCACAGTCCCTCCATTCAATGCTCCCAGGGTAGCAAAGTCTCACAAGCATTTTCATTAGAATTCCTCCTCCAAAATATGTGAATTAAGCTCAAATATATCACAAAATTACTCTTCTGCCTTTCTCAAAAATAACAGGCAATTCCCTCATCCTTTCAGGAACAAAATTCTCTTAGTCTTTTAGTTTTGTATCTCATAGTCACTCTTTACAGACATGATTATTGACTGTGTCTCTCTAAGATAATTTTTGATCTAGAAGATAAAGCAATAATATCTATACCTTCTGTGGGAGGAGCTATTGAAGATGAGGTCATATCATAAATAAAATATGTTAGTTGAAGAGGGAAATAGTTAACTTGTACAATTATAGAAATGATAGTCAATGCTGAGGAAAGATGAGCTCAATTGGGGGAAGGAAGTGAAGCACATTAATATATGGTGAGTAGAGCCAAAAAATTCACAACTACTTTGAAAAGTAATTTAGGATTATATTTTTAAAAAATCATTGAACTCTTCATGTTGTATCAGCTTTCTCTATTGAATTTATGTCTCCAAAAATTAGTGCCACAAAATTTCCATACATATAAATGTTTTCATAATAGCATAGTTGATAACAAATAATAATAATAATAGTCTAACACTTGTGTAATGGTTGGACAAATTATGATATATCAATGCATGAAATATTATGATATTTAATGACTAACATTTATATATCACTTTCAATATTGGAAGAAGAAAATGAACAAGTTAGGTAATACAAAAAAAAAAAAATCTGAACTAGAAGACATTTAAGAAGACAGAACCTAGACAACAATATGTCACAATGTCTTCAGTGATGTAAGTGAAAATGGCACTAAAGTCAAAATGAATGCAGGTTAAATTGAATCAGAAATTTCAATTCCATATAATAGATTAAAAAATACAATTATATTCAGTAAGGAAGTTGAAGGACTATGAAGATAAAGACTCTTTAAGCCTTTCTCAAAGGTTTCAATGAAATCTAAATAAAATATATTTATATCATTCCTCCAAACATGATAGTCTAATAAACCTCAAAAGGGAAAGAAAGATTGGTCTAGAACAACCTATTTTTGATGATGTTAAGATTGTTTAAGAGAATCACAGTTTTTCTTTCTACATTTTCACAAATATTTTCAAGACTTTAGCCAGTAGTAGAAATCAGTCTTGAAATTTTCAAAGTCTACTCACTTTCTTCCTTTACACTAGGTGTTGTTTGGTGTCACAGTGGATTGTGGATCATAGTTCTAGACCTTGAGTCAAGAAGATAAGTTAACATCCAGTCTCAAATACTTAACTAGCTATGTTACAAGGGGCAAGTCACTTGAACTTGTTAGGATCATTTTCTTTATCTGTAAATTAAGCTGGAGAATGAAATGCTAAACCACTTTAGTATCTTATCAAAAATAAATAAATGGATAGATAGATAAATTCTAGAACTAAAAGGATTTATAGAAATGGGCATGACTGGACATTAACAACCATATCCTAACACCTGAAATCTATAGTGTAATTTATAGACATCATCTTATATTTTTCATCTTTTCATCTTAGTCTTGTGAAGTTGGTGCTATTATTATTTCTATTTTACAGATGAAGAAGAGAGATTATTGAGTATCTTCTAAGACACATACCTAGAAAGAATCTGATATAAGATTTGAGCCCAATTCTTCCCAATTCCTAATTTCTCATTTATACTAATATTGTAGTTCCATTTGTACAATATTCCATTTGTAGTTTGCCTACAGTTATTTCTATAGAGTCTAACAGAAAGTTGATTATGAGTTTATTCTTAACCTCTGAAGTAATTAGGTAAGGTTGTAGAGACACCTGATATCAGACCTGGAGCTCCTCTAGTCGCTGTTCTTTGATCCTGAGAGGAGTAAGAAAAAAATGAGAGGGTGAAGAGAATTCCTTCATACCAATGGGCCAATAGAAAAAGGTGGATACTTGCCACAGCATTACCCAAAATGCACTTGTGCAAAAGAAGCAAATTCACATATATAAACAGTATATATTTGCACAGGAAAGTGATTACATATATAAGTATTATAGATATGATGTCATTACTCAGAAGACAAATCAGAGCAATTTATTATGATTGCCTATAAAATAAGATCTGGGTTTGTTTTTTCACCATAGCTTTCAGCAAGTCCAATAATCCTTAGATTGTCTCTCCTAGACCTATTTTCCAAGTCAATTGTTTTTCCTAAGAGATATTTCATATTTTCTTCTATTTTTTTTTTGTTGATTGATTCTTGAAGTCCTATTGAGTCATTCACTTCCATTTGTTCAATTCTAATTTTTAATGTATTATTTTCTTCAGTTATTTTTTTAGTTCCTTTTGTAATTGGCTAATTGAATTTTTTGTTAATTGAATTATTTTTCCATTTCACAAATTTTGTTATTCAGTGAATTGTTGTCTTTTTCATATCTCTTTTGTAGAGCATTATATGCTTTTTCCATTCCTTCTTACAATGATCTCATTTCATTTCCCCATTTTTCTTCTAACTCTTTTTTAAGATTCTTTATGCAATCTTCCAAATAAGCTCATGTCTCCCTTTGGAGCTTCATCTGGAGTTGCTTTGCCTTTAGAAACCTCAGGATTTGAAGTCTGTTCTCATCATAGACAACCTTTATGGAGTAAGAGAAGATTTCTTTTGTTTTTTATTCATTTTTTAAAACCTTGAGGTCTGTTCAGTGCCCTTTGATTTGCCCCAGGGAAGTTCTGCTGATTGATTTCCAGTGCTGGGTAATGGCTGCTAGGTTTGGCATTCTTGGAGGGGTGGGAATCTGGGGGTCAGTGATTTACAATTTGCTTTTTATAGCAAATCTACTACTAACACCTGCTTGAAACCAAGACAGAGTAGCCTAAGAGGCTCACAGAAGATTTCCAGGTGTGTGGTAGCTGCAACACTCTGACTCCTGTCCCAGTTCTTTGATGCAGACTCCTTGTGCTGAGATCTAGTTTTGACTGACTGTCCCTCTGGCCCATTTGAAACAGACCTATTCTGAAGTTCTTTCAAGGTAATTTCTTCTGGGAATGTGTTATACACCAAATATTTGTGATTTCTTTGACTCCAAAACTAGTTTAGAGGCTTAATCTGCTCTTGGTTTCAAAGAAGGTCAGAGGATGTCACAGAAAGTTGTGTCTGCTCTTCACCTTCTTAGCTCCAGAACAATATGCATCTGAGAAGTCTACATGTGAAGAGGTCTACATACAGGATCCTTGTGGCTTATTTATATTATCCCTTGCACCTAGCAAAACAAATCCTAATACTAACTAATT
Source organism: Sarcophilus harrisii (assembly GCF_902635505.1). Taxonomy (NCBI): domain Eukaryota; kingdom Metazoa; phylum Chordata; class Mammalia; order Dasyuromorphia; family Dasyuridae; genus Sarcophilus; species Sarcophilus harrisii. The sequence goes on from NC_045427.1 coordinate 68,126,167, forward strand.
ATATACTGAAATCATGCCCTGGAAATATTATGCCAAATTTATGAGTGGTCTAATCCCTTTTTTTTTTTACCTTTTAATACTCTCATTACCTCCCAGATAAAAAGGTACATTTTCTGGCTAATTTTTCTTTTAATGATATAATATCTTTTAATTTTTCAAAATATAAATAGTTTTTAACATATATCCTTGGAAAATCTTGTGTTCTAAATGTTTCTCTTCTCCCCAACCCTGGACAGCAAATAATGCAAAATAAATTAAACATGCAAATATTCTAAATATATTTCTACATTTATCATATTACATAAGGACAACACAGATCAAGGGGGGAAGGGGGGAGAATGAGAAATAAAAATAAAACAAGTAAACAAATAAATGAACAAAGGATGAAAATATTATCCTGTGATCCATGTTAAATCTTCATAGTCTTCTCTCTGAATGTGAATGGCTCTGATGAGTTTAACCTCCCCTCAATTCCCAGTTTGCGAGTCAAATGATGAGGTTTAGCACAGGGTAGGGAGTTGTGGCAATCCCCTTCTGGTGGCACAGGTCCTTTGTAAATGAATTTAGCAGAGAAAATGAATAATGTCTTGTTAGGGAAATAGGTTAGAGAAAAAGAGGGAGTAACACTGAAAGAGAATGTCTTTCAGCAAGCAGAGAGTCTCTCACAGGTAGCTATGCTAAGGGAAGTCCCTTGCCCTAGTGTGATTCCAGCTTTGAGGTCCTCTGATGCAAAGGATTGAGCCCAGCTGCCCCTTTTTTATAATTGAAAACTTTTCAAAAAACTGGAGGCAGCTCTTGGTGGGGTCTGGGAGCAGTGTGAACTGGAATCAGAACAAAATCTTTCAATAGAAGTTTCAATTGAATGAAATTACTCCCCTAGGCCTAGATTTCTGGTAGATTTGGGCAGTTTACTGGGAGTAGTCCTGAGCTAATTTTCAACTTAATAGTGGTCTATAGAAATCTTGCTCTCCAACTCCTGCTAAGTAGGAGTGGTCCTGGACTCAACTAGTCCCACCCAGATAACAGAATGGAACAACTTTATCTTTATTCCCTGGGGTGGGTCTCAGGGGAGAGCTTAGTGTCATCCTCTCCCCCACCCCAAAGTCAGAGAGAAAGAAAAAGTTTTGGAGCTCCCCTCATCATCTCTTTCCATCACAAGTCTATTAGAGAGGAAGCTACTCAAGTTAGTAATCAAAATTGTGAATGCAAAAGGGAGGAACTGTCCCATTTAATGGTAATGAATATGAGGGTTGATTAAACAGAATACTACAATATGTTGTTTACAAGAAACACATTTGAAATGCAGAGATACCCAGAGAGTAAAGGTAAAAGATTGGAGAAAAGTTTACTGTTTCCCCTGAAGCAAATAAATAAATAAAAAGAGTAGCCATTCTTATCTCAGAGGAAGCAAAAGTAAAAATAGATCTAATTAAAAGATATAAAGGAAACTATATCTTATTAAAAGGTACCATAAATAATAAAGTATTAATGATACTAAATTTATTTGCATCAAGTGACAGAGCATCAAAATTCCTAAAGAAATTATTAAACAAACAAGTAAGAGGAAGAAATAGGCAACACAACTAGATTGGGAGGGACCTCAACCTTCCTCTCTTAGAATTGGATATATCTGCAAACAAAATAAACAGGAAAGAAACTAGGGAGTTTAATAGAATCCTAGAAAACTGAGAAATAAGGATTTCTGCAGAAAATTGAGTAGGAACAGAAAGGAATACATTTTTTCTCAGAAGGATATGGCACTTACATAAAAATATTAGGGCATAAAAACCTCACAATCAATTGGAGAAAGGCAGAAAGAATAATTGCTTCTTTTTCAGAGCATGATGTAATAAAAATTACATTTAATAAAAGGCCAAGGGAAAAGAGACTAAAATTGGAAATTAAAAAAATCTAATTTTGTAATGAGTGGGTCAGATAACAAACCACAGAAACTATCCATAATTCCATCAAAGAGAGTGACAAAAATGAGACACCATACCAAAATCCATGGGATGTAGCCAAATTATATCAGGGGAAATTTATAATCTCGAAATCTATATGCTATCAGGCATGCATCTAAAAAAGCTAGAAAAACAACAAATAAAAAATCCAATTTAATACCAAACTAGAAATTGTGAAACTCAAAGAAGAGACAAATAAAATTGAAACTAAAAAAACTATTGAACTAATTAATAAAGCTAAGGGTGGGTTTTATTCAAAACAACAACAACAAAATAGATAAACTTTTTTGATTAATTTCATTAGAAAAAGGAAAGAAAAATTGCCAACATCAAAAATGAAAACTGTGAAGATAACCACCAATGAAAAAGAAATTAAAGCAACAATAAGGAGCTATTTTACTCAAGTGTATGGCAGCAAATCTGAAAATTTAAGTGAAATGCATGAACACATAAAAATATCAGTTGTCCAGACAAATAATTTTCCTGATATTGAACCATCCCTTAATTCCTGGTATAAATCCTACTTAGTCATGGTGTATTATCCTGCCAATAAGTTGCTGTTAATCTAATTTGCTAAGATTTTATTTAAAATTGTTGTATCAATATTCATTAAAAGGATTGGTCTGTAATTTTCTCTCTCTATTTTGTTTTTTCCTGGTTTAGGCACCAGAATCATATTTGTATTATAATAAGAATTTGGCAGGACTCCTTCCCCTATTTTCCCAAATAATAAACATAGTATTAGCTATGATTATACTTCAAATGTATATTAGAATTCACTTGTAAATACATCTGTCCATGAAGTATTTTTCTTAAGCATTTCATTAATGGCTTGTTCAATTTATTTTTCTAAAATGTGATTATTTAAATAATTTATTTCCACTTCTTTTAATCTGGACAATCTATATTTTTATAAATATTCATCTATTTCAGTGATAATCATATTTATTTCCATACAATTGAATAAAATGCTCCTAATTATTGCTTTAATTTCCTTCATTGGTAGTAAATTTACCCTTTTCATTTTTGATACTGTTAATGTAGTTTTCTTCTTTCTTTTTTCCAATCAAATTAACCAGAGGTTTATTTGTTTTGTTGCTATAGTTTTCTTACTTTCTATTTTATTAATCTGTCCTTTTAATTTCTGAATTTCAAATTTGGTATTTAATTTGGTTTTTTTAATTTGTTCTTTTTCTAGCTTTTATAATTGCATATCCAATTTATTCATCTTCTCTTTCTCTATTTTTTTTTCATGTAAACATCCATAGATATGAAATTTCCCTGAAGAACTGCGTTTGGCTCTATCCCATAAATTTAGGTATGTTGTTTCATTAATGCTATTCACTTGGCTGAAATTATCAGTTGTTCTGTGATAATGTTGTTTTATCTATTCATTCTTTAAGATTAGATTATTATTTTAAAATTAAATTTTGGTGTATTTTTCCATGACCCATTATTACACATATTTTTTATTTCATCATGATCTGAAAAAGGATACATTTATTATTTCTCCCTTTCTGTATTTGATTTTGTGGTTTTTATGCCCTAATACATAATCAGGTTTTGTGTATGTTCTATGTACTGCTGAGAATAAAATGTATATTCTTTTCTATCCCCATTCAATTTTCTTCAAGTGTCTATTATACTTAGCTTTTCTAAAATTCTTTTACTGGGGCCAGCTAGGTGGCAAAGTAGATAGAGCACCAGCTCTGAAGTCAGGAGAACATAAATTCAAATCTGGCCCCAGACACTTAACACTTCCTAGCTGTGTAACTCTGGGCAAGTCACTGAACCTCAATTGACTCGGAAAAAATAAATAAAATAAAATAAAATAAAATTCTATTTACCTCCTTAACTTCTTTCTTCCTTATTTTGTGGTTTGATTTATCTAATTCTGATAGAGGGAGGTTGAGATCCTTACTAGTATAGTTTTGTTGATTATTGTTTCCTGCTATACCCTTAGTATCTCCTCTAGGAATTTGGATACTATACCACTTGGTGTATATATGTTTAGTATTTATATACTTCATTATCTACAGTACCCTTTAGCAAGATGTAGTTTTCTTCCTTATCTCTTTTAAGTAGATCTATTTTTGCTTTTGCTTGATCTAAGCTCAGGATCCCTATCCCTAGTTTTATTTTTATTTCAACTGAAGCATAATAGATGGATAATAGAAGCATAATAGATAACAGCCTTTTTGCTGTTAATCTGTATGTATCTCACTGCTTCAAATGCGTTTCTTATAAACAAAATATTGTAGAATTCTGGCTTTTAATCCAGTATGCTATTTTAAGGAGAATTCATTCCATTTACATTCACAGATAAAATTACTAACTCTGTATTTCCTGCCAGTTTATTTTTCCCAAGTTATCCTTTTCTCTCTCCTTTGCCTCCTTACCAGTGTTTTACTTATGACCATCACTTCCCTCATTCTGAATGCCCCTTTTTATAGCTCTCCTTCTTTTCTTATGCCTTCCCTCTTCTTCCTATATCCTCTCTTCTAGTAGCCTCTCTCTTTCCTTTCTTTTTTCCCCTCCTATTTCCCTAAAGGATGAGAGAAGTTTCTATATCAAACTAAGTATGTAGAATATTTCCTCTAAACTGTAATAGGCCTTTTGGGACTCTTCATTTTACTCCATTTTATCTTTTCATTTTTTTCATATCTTCTTTATTTTACTCCATTTCATCTTTTCTTTCCTCTTCTCCCAGTACAATCCCTTTTCCAACCCTAATTTCTTTTTTTATAATCATCAGATTCAGCATATAGCTACACCCTCTAAACAAACTCTTGACAAAGATACAGTTCTCAAGAGTTACATGTTTCATCTTCCCATATAGGGATATAAGTATTTTAACCTTTAAACAACACAGCTTTTTTTTTCCCTTTTCTTTTTACCTTTTTTATGTTTCTCTTGAGTCTTGTATTTAAAAATCCAATTTTCTGTTAAGCTTTAGTCTTTTCATCAAAAATTATTGAAAATTCCCCTCTTTCACTGAATGTCCATGTTTTCTCCTGAAAGATAATTAGTTTTTCTGGGTAGTTGATTCTTAGCTCCTTTCCTTTCTGGAATATCATATTCTAAGCCCTTCAGTCTTTTAAAGTGGAAGGTGCTAGGTCTTGGGTAATCTGATTGTGGCTCCTTGTTATTTCAATACTTTCTTTCTGGGTGCTTGCAATATTTTCTCCTTGATCTGATAATTCTGAAATTTAGCTACAATATTCCTTAGAGTTTTATTCTTGAGGGGTCTTTCAGGAGGTGATTGGTACATTTTTTCTAATGACTGTTTTACCCCTTGCTTCTAGGCTATCATGGCAGTTTTCCTTGATGATTTCTTGAAAGATGTTGTTCAACCTCTTTTTTGTCATTGTAACTTTCAGGCAGTTCAGTAATTTTTAGATTCTCTCTCCTGGGTCTATTTTCCAGGTCAGTTATTTTTCCCCCACAATGAGGTATTTTACATTTTTTTCTATTTCTGTTTTAGTTTAGTTTTGTTTTGTTTGACTGATTCTTGATATAATTGAGTCATTCACTTCCATTTGTCCAATTCTAATTTTAGCAAATTACTTTCTTCAGTTAATTTTTTTTAACTTCCTTTTACATATGGCCCATTGTACTTTTCCATATGAATTTTGTTGTTATTTTTTCTAGGTCATTAAAATAGTTTTTTGGGACTCTGATTGGTATAGCGCTAAATAAATAGATTAGTTTAGGTAATATTGTCATCTTTATTATATTTGCTCGCCCTATCCAAGAGCATTTAATATTTTTCCAATTGGTTAGGTCAGACTTAATTTGTGTGAAAAGTGGTCTGTAATTTTGCTCATAAAGTTTCTGATTTTCCCTTGGCAGATAGATTCCTAAATATTTTATATTATCAGTAGTTACTTTAAATGGAATTTCTCTTTGTAACTCTGACTGTTGGATTTTGTTAGTGATATATAAGAATGCTGATGACTTATGTGGGTTTATTTTATAACCAGCAACTTTGCTAAAGTTGTGGATTATTTCTAATAACTTTTTAGTAGAATCTCTGGGGTTCTCTAAGTATACCATCATGTCATCGGCAAAGAGTGATAATTTGGTTTCCTCATTGCCTATTCTTATTCCTTTAATCTCTTTCTCAGCTCTTATTGCTAAAGCTAGCATTTCTAATAAAATATTAAATAGTAATGGTGATAGTGAGCAACCTTGTTTCACTCCAGATCTTATTGGGAATGGTTGCAGTTTATCTCCATTACATATGATGCTTACTGATGGTTTTAAATTGATGCTGCTGATTATTTTAAGGAAAAGTCCATTTATTCCTATACTCTCAAGTGTTTTTAATAGGAATGGATGTTGGATTTTGTCAAATGCTTTTTCTGTATCTATTGAGATAATCATATGGTTTTTGTTAATTTGGTCCATTGTACTTTTAAAGGAGTTATTTTGTTCATTGGATTTTTTTTTTCCATTTCACCAATTCTATTTTTTAAGGAGTTGTTTTCTTCAGTCAATTTATGTGTTCCTTTTCCAAACTTTTCTGCAAAGTTATTATTTCTTTTCCCAATTTTTCTTCCAACTCTCTTCTAAGATCCTTTTTGAATTCTTCCAAGAGAGCTTTTTGAGTTGGAGACTCATATCCTCCTTTGAGGCTTCATCTGGAGGTGTTTTGCCTTTAGTGTCCTTTTCAGGATGTGGGTTCTTTTTTTCCCTATCTCCATAGCATCTCTCTATGATTCGTGTTCTTTTTGCTTTTTTGCTCTTTTTTTCCCCTGAGGCAATTGGGGTTAAGTGACTTTCCCAGGGTTGCACAGCTAGGAAGTGTTAAGTGTGTATTTGGTCAGATTTGAACTCAGGTCCTCCAGATTTCAAGGCCGGTGCTTTATCCACTGTGCCACCTAGCTGCCCCCTTTTTGCTCATTTTTAAAGGTTGAGGTCTACTCCTACAAAACAGATAAGATTATTCTAAGCTTCTTCTACAGGGAAAAAGGGGCTTCTCACTGATTGCCCCAGAACTAGGGGTCCTGCAGGTTTTCCTACTACGCTGGGTGGGTGTGGCCACATCCTGCTCTTTATGTTAGTGTTTAGGAGCTCACTTTGTGCCCTCAGTAGTTCTCTTGGAAGTCTCACATCTAGCCTGTTGATCTACTGGCCTTCTGAACCAGGACAGAGGAGCGAATACTGATATATTTTGGCTTAATAGTCTTCTATTATATTTTCTGGACAGGGGCCTCTTGGATCTGGGCCTTCCTGTGTCTGTGCTGGGCTGTGTCCCCCCCTTGCCCTATTGAGACAAACCTTTCCTGAAGTCCTTCCAAGATATTTTATGTTAGAAAATTGTTACACTTCAAATATTTGTGGTTTCTGAAATTTCAAAAGCTGTTCAAAGGCTTGATCTATTGTTGATTCTGAGGAAAGCCAGGAAGAACTCAGGCAAAGTCCTATTTATTCTCTGCCACCTTGATTTCACCCTTCTGCCTCATTTTTTATCTAGCCTTAATCACAGCTTGGGGTTTCCATTAATTAAACTGAGGTCTGTTGAAGAGCATAGCTTAAAAAAACCAAGGTCACTGACTGCATCCAGGGCCATCTCTAAAAATTGTGATCTATGTACTGCTATTGGACTCAAATGACCCTGGAGGAAAAAGTGAAAGCTCTTCCTCACTTAAATCCAATTGACTTTCATGTTATGGTATCACCTCCCTAATGAGAAAAAATGTGACTACCAAATCAGCATCCAAATGGACTCCATGAGTCACTTGATGAATATGACTAGTGTGCTATTATTTCTGAGTTTATCCAAGTATGAACTAATAAGTACAGATATGGCAGAAATCTCTTTAGCATAGGTGATAATCCTAGAAATCCATCTTTGGGCCAAATCATCTCAATTAGCAAAGAAGCAACAATTTAAAAAGTGGATAATTTTGGAGGAAAAGTCCAAATTCTATGTTTAAAAAAATTTTTTTAGAAAAATGGGGACTAAAGAGAGCAATTATTTCTGTGAATAGCAACCAATGCCAGTTAATATGGTGATATCAGAAGGCTAAAGAAAATTGGAAAGTATGATGTATGATAAGGAAAAAAAAGACAAAGTATAGAATAAACTTATATACATATATGTGTGTGTGTGTGTGTGTGTGTGTGTGTGTGTGTTAAAGGCTGTAGCAAAGATTCCCACTGTTCCCTTTTTTTTATTCATAGGACATAAAGTTATTAATTTAAATGTAGAAAACCTTATTGGTTGCTCATACATACCTGTGTATGGACAGCTATGCAATAGATAAAACACTGGGCTTGGAGATAGGAAGACATGTGTATGAATCCAGTCTCAGAAACTTCTTGTGTAATATGAACAAAAGATTTAACTTGTTTGCCACAAAAGAAGGTAATGGCAATCCACTTTAGTATCTTTGCCAAGAAAACCCATTAATAGAGTTTCATGTAGTTACCAAGAATTGGACATAACTGTAAAGAATAATCTATCTCATATCTATGCAGAATAGAAATATAAAATACATACTATCAATATTAGTTTTTCTAGAATATTGTTTTTGTCATGTGATTTCATTGTATATGTGTCTGTGTATATATGTGTAGAGCTATCTATATCTATGTAGAATTTTAATAACTTTTTCTGGTTTTGAAAATCAATATGTGAATAAATGGGGAATGATACTTTTAGATACTTACTATGTGTGAATGAGAAATATTAAGAATACAAGTAAAAATGAAAGATAGCCACTGTTCTCAATGAGTACTTACAGATGGACATAGACACAGATAGTACACCGATATGTTATATATTGTTGTTGTTTGTCCTTCTCAAAGAGGACCTTGACATCAGGGAGGTGCTGCTATGAAATGCAGTGAACTGGATTTGAATGAGGGTAGGCTGCCTCACTTTCCCCTACAGAGCCATTTGGGCACAGTGTCAAGATATAGATCAAGTTGACTGGAGAAGACCCCGGATGAAATGGGAGTCTGTCACTTTTTTTAAACTAAGGTCTTCAATTGGTCTTAAGTTTGACGGAGGTCACATCCATTCAGTGATTAAGGCTAGGTAGCAATTGAGACAAAGAATCTCCTCTTTCACCTAAAAACAAACAAACAAACAAATAAATAAATAAATAAATCTGAAAGGGGAAGACCCTCCAGGTTGCTGGCCAAAGCAGAAATGATTGCTATTTATTTTCAATCGCAGTCAATTGGGAACCAACTGAAGACCAAATGAGGCTTGGCCTGGGACCTGTTGGTGACCACTGAGAATCACATTGTTTTTAATTTAAGGTATGGTCTTTAAAAAATTGATCAGTAAAACCTGATATCTTTCAATGTTTCAGAGATGATGCAAAAAACAAGGAGGAGAAGGAGGAAGATGAGAAGGAGGAAGGGGAAGAGGAGGAGGAGAGGGGAAAGAAGAGACAAGGAGAAAGGTAGGAAAAAGGGAAGGAAGGAAGAAGGAAAAAAAGGAGGGAGAGAGAGAGGAAGGAGGAATGAATGGAGGAAGGGAAGAGAGGGAGGGAGGGGAAAAAGGGAAGAAAGGGAGGAAGGAAGAGAAAGGAAGGGAGGAAGGAAAGATGGAAGGATGGAAGGAGGAAAAAAGGGAGGGAGGGAGAGAGGAAGGAGGCATGAATGGATGAAGGAAAAAGAGGGACGGAGGGAGGAAGGGAAGAAGGGAAGGAGGAAGAGAGAGGAAGGAGGGAGGAAGGAAGGAAGGGTGAAAGAATGGAAGGAAGGAAGGAGGAAAAAAGGGAGGGAGAGAAAGAGAGGAAGGAGGAATGAATGGAGGAAGGAAAGAGAGGGAGGGAAGAAGGGAAGAAAAAAAGGAAGAAAGGAAGAAAAAGGAAGGAAGGAAAGCAGGAAGTCAGGAAGGAAGGAATCTTCCCACCTTACTTAAATCCAATTCACTTGCATGTAATCGAATCATTTCCCTCATGTCATGGTCTTTGAGGACAAAGGACAACCAATAGCCACTGTGAGTAAAGCTGGTCTGGAATTTGTCATTTGGAAGACTCCTTCCTTCTTCCCTCCCTCCCTCTTTCACTTCCTTCTTCCTTTAGTTCCTTTCTTTCTTTCCTCCTTCCTTCCTTTCCTCTTTCCCTTATTCAGATGAAAAGTCCTATGGTACACAGAATTCAGTGAAAAAATAGATGATAATGGATATTCTTTAATATTGTTTTTTACTATAATTCCCCATTCCTTTTTGATATTGAAATTTTTGGTGCAGCTAATAACTTTGGTCTTCAATAGCTATAGTTATTGGGTTATCAAAACTGAGGAACAGCATGCTATATATAGAATATATAGAGATAGTTTCCAATTTGAATCTCTCATAAGTGTTTTCTTAATTTATATCTATATGGTTATGGAGTCCATTCTAGAAGCAAGTCTGACATGAGTGGTGGTGATGAGGGTGGTGGCAGTGGAAGTGGTTTTGCTTGCCTGGCACATTTGACCTCTTTCATACTTCTCTCTATCTATGCCTCTGTCTCTGTCTCTGTGTCTCTGTTTCTGTCTCTGTCTCTTTCTCTGTCTTTGTGTCTCTGTGTCTCTTTCTGTCTCTCTCTCTCTCTCTCTCTTTTTTTTTTTTTTTTCTGGCATTCTCTTTAAGGTAGGTTCAATTGCCTCTCTCATTGGTGGCTGTTGGTTGAAATTCAGATGATAATGGTGAAATATGTGACACCTTTACTCCTATGTATTTATCTCAGTGATGTCTGTAAGAGCTATGCTCAAAACAAGTATACTATTCTGATCAGAATTGTTATCCCAGAGGAACTTGGATTTATAAAACTCAGCCTAACACTTGAGATCAAATCTACTGCTCCAAATTTAGCATTCCCAATTTTATTATCCATTATTCTTTTTCAAGTAACATTCAGGTCAGCCAAATTTGTCTTAATTCTTGTCCTACTAACACACCTATTTTTCACATAAAAGTCATTTAATCCTGTCTTGAATGTCCATTCATATCCTCCCAACTTATCCAAATCTAAGTGCATTGTATATGGCATTGGATAGTTAAGGTTCAAGTTTGTTCTATGTGACTTTCACTAATCCTTTAATATTTCTTTCTTCTATTTCCCTATTTGTAAAATTGTTGTATTGAGTAATTTCTAAGTTTCCTACCATTCTCACATCCTATGATTCTGCAATATGTTCAGTGTGCTATTGATGATAGGAGCCTCCGAGGACCTTTCACAAGTTCAGTTCATATCAGATTGACAGTAGTTTTAGTGTCTGGCCTAAGCAAGAAAAAATCTGCTGATGTACACTATTGTTATTCTCTGGCCAAAATAATAGAGCTATTTCTTTGAAGTTGCATAATTATCTCTTTTTATCCTATAGCCAAAACCTTACCACTTATATATAGATCATGATGGAAGTTACATATGTAATTCCTATTTTTCAAAATTCTATTCAATTTAGACGTTTCTTTCTCTTTGCTTAAATGACTTCTCCCAGAACTTCTACCTGAGAACAAATAGACAAACCAGAAGTTAGGTCATGCATTGCATAGGTTCCTGGGACTGGAGTCAGGAAGATGTTTCTTTATAGTTCTCAGATAATTTATAATTTATAATTTCAAGAAGCTACAATAATGTAGCTTTATAATTAAGTCACATAGTGTAATATGGAGGAGTTTTGATCTTGTCATAGGAAGTCTTCCTTGAAGGTCAAAGACAATAACTTCACATAGGAGATCTTGAAGATATATTGTGCTCTCTTGAGATCAAGGTTTTTATACAGCATGGGTTGTTTAAGCTTTATATCTGTCAGCACCCCTTATTCAGTCCATTAAAGTCTCTGAACTAAATCTCAGAGTTAGTTTTTTAAATCTACAAAATTATGTATTTTTGTAGATATAAAAACATAATTATATAGACAAACATACGATGTTATGCATATGTATATGCTATTATTTTAAAAAAGCAATTATATGAGAATATAGTTTTTTTTCCTTAAAATTAAAAACTCTTACTCTTCAGGAAACTTGACAAATCCATCTTATCCTTAGGAGATAAAGTATTCTTATTTAATTGAATGGGACAGTAACAAAGAAGAATTGTTGTGCCTTATAATCCCTTATAAATTAGAAAAACAAACAGATCTCATGGAATCATCCTAATCATCATATCTTAATGACCTATTTCAGGAATATCTCCTTTGCTTTTTGTAGCCCCTATGCTCAGATTTCTGAATCAAGAAAGCACTTGCCCTTTTAGGGAGATAAGTATTTTGTGGCTCCCACCTGGAATTGTAGGTAAAATTCTTCTCTAGATGTCTCTGAAAATTGATACCAATGTCTTCTTTCATGATTGATGTCCACAGCACATCAAAAGTAAGCTTAAGGCAACTAACAAAAAGAAAAACAAAATAAACAAAATACAAACAGAAATAATAATTCATAATTGAGACAAATCCCTTGCCCACAAAAATCTAACTCGATCAATAAATAGCCTACTCTAAATTTCATCAGCTAGATTCTGACAGTTTCTTAAAGCCTTCTGACTTTGGGATCCATATTTTCTCATATTGTCACTGTCTTTATTGAGGTTCGCTCACATCTGTGGATATTCATGACATTTCTATCTTCTTTGATACCTTGTTGTAATTCAAAGAGTTGTGACAGAGATTTTTAGTATTTTCCATATTGACAGAAGTAAAAGACCTCTAGAAGCTCAATTTACATTCTAAAATGGAATAGTTTAGAGGTAGAAAAGTTCTGCTTAGGTTTTAAGATGCTACCAGAAATGGTAGAGTTTTGCCAGTTTCAATTACTTTTTCATTCTTCAATATTTCAAATATTTGTGTTTTTCAAGGTATAGACTTTCAGTGACAAAGCACTAAATTTCTACAACTTTGCAGATGGTTTAAGAGAATTGTCATAGTTTAATCAATCATTGCCTTGTAAATAATTTTGTGATAAGCCTCTGCAAATGAAGTTAGGCTTCTTTTTGGATGAAAGACATATGCTCCAATACGCTTTCTGTTTATATAAGACATGTCAAATTTTTATAGTCTTCTGTTTTAGTCTGTAAATACCCAAATTTACTAAGTCACTCTTAAGTCACTATAAGGTAAATATGTAATTTGAAAAATAATAGACCCTTGGCATTAAGATATGAATATGCTGTTTGAAAAGCAATTCTTTAATGGGCCTCCTCACTATTTTAAGAATTTGTTTTGTTCAGTGTGGTTTCTCTTACAAACAGGTTGATCTATCATCAATGCCCTTAATTATGTGTCCTTGTAAGCCAAATAAATAAATAATGATAATGATTGTGATATTGAAACATCACTTGGTAGCTAATCCCCTTCCTATGAGCCTAATTAAAATTAGTGCTCCAGATCTTGGATAATAGACAGTTTATCACTTGTCTTCTATTTTCAACCCTTTCCATTTGATCAGGATCTAACAATTTGTGCCTCCATTGGCATAATCATCGAGAACTCAAGTCAATACCATGCAGCAATAAGGAATTGGAGGAGGACTTCATTAAAGGTCATGCCAATACAATAATCCATTAATAATTTCAACAAAAATATTGTCAGATTATTTCTTTCCAAATAAATGACTGGACAAGCTATAGCACATGAATAAAACATAAGCTCTGGGTCACAATATGTTTGCACAAATGTCTACAGTATAAATATATTGTGTTTAAATATTAGTCATTTATCTGAAATATGGTATATATTGTAAATTATAATTTATTAAACTCCGTTTTTCCAATCAGTCATTAATTATCAAATATGCCACATTCAGAGATGATTTTTCAATGTTTCATTTCTTAAAGTGCTCATTGACTCCTGGTTCAACTTCAATCATTTTAATGGCAAAATAATTTATGTAAAATATTGAATGGCTATATCAAACCATTAGGCAAAATTATTTTAAAAGTGGAATTTTTAGTCAATATGTCTACCTTTTAAGAAAACATTTGACAGATTGTTTATTCCACTAAACTGACTGAATTGATACAAAGTTCTGGTGTCATTCAGAAAAAGCCAGGAGTGATTAAATATATTAGAGAACATTTATGTTATTAATTTTGGCATTTCACCATTACCCTGACCAGATGCTTACCAGGAAAGTATATAGTACATTTTGTATGAGGTTATTACTTGAAGAGAGCAGAACTCTGTGGGAGAAAAAAAAAGAAAAAAAATCAGTAACCCAAGGTAGCTTGTTATTTAAGAAATTTCAAGTTATCTTTTCATTTGTATCAGCCAACACTTTTATTAAATGGGCTCCTCATTATCCCCTTAATATGAAGTAGTTAGGAGATTAAATTATGAGTCTGAATCCTTACTCAGATAATTACTAGCCATGTGACCATGGATAAATCAATCTAATCTCTCAACTTTTGTTTCCTCATCTATAAAATGGGCATAACAATACTATCTACTGCCCAAACCTCTCCTGAAGATCAAAGGAGATAATTCTTGCAAAATATGAACTTTTTGGCTGTGGTAAGGATTAAAGGAAGTATTATTCATAAAAAACTTTGAAAATCTTTTAAAAATAAAATATTGTATTTGATGTCATCTCTAAGAACCTCTTAGATGTCGAACTTTTTATTGTACATCTTCAGTGAGAGTCTATCTACTATGACTTGAGTCCTCCTTTTCACTTTTACACTTTCATGTAGCTCTGATTTTTAGGATTATTTTGCTACCATTCATCTTCCATAATTAATTGTTCCTAGTATTAAGATATTAATAAATTTAATTATAATACCACTAATGCACCTTCTATAGGAAATGGCAAACTGGCTGATTTCAGAAAAATCCTGAAAAAACTCATCCTGATGCTGGCTGAATTGAGCAGAACCAAGAGAACAAAATACACAGTAATAGCAATATTATGTGATAATTAACTATGATAGACTTAGCTCTTCTCAGCAATGTGGTGCTCCAAGACAATTTCAGTAAACTTGGGATGGAAAATGCCATCATCATCCAGAGAGAGAATTATGGAAACTGAATGTGGATGAAAGTATAGTTCTTGTTTGTTTGCTTGCTTTTTCTTTCTTATGGATTTTTCCCTTTTGATCTAATTTTTCTTGCACAGCATGATAAATAAAAAAAAAAAACGTTTAAAAGATTGTACATATATAACCTTGCTGTCTTGGCAAGGGGGCAGGCAAGAAATGGAAGGACAAAGTGACAAGAACACAAAATCTTTCCAAAAGGAATGTTGGAAAACATCTGTACATGTGTTTGGAAAAAACAAAATATTATTGAGAAAAAAATAATGGGAAAAAACAAAAAAGTGATGATCAATCATGATAGACTAAGATCTTCTCAGTAATGCAATAATCCAAGAAAATTCCAATAGACTTGAGAAAAAATTATAGAGACTGAATGTATATCAAAACATACTATTTTCACTTTTTGTTGTTGTTGTTGCTTACTTGCTTTTTCTTTCTTATGGTATTTCCTTTTTGTTCTTATTTTTCTTTCACAATATAACTAATAAAATGTTTAAAATGATTGTACATATATAACCTATATCAGACTGCTTGCTGTCTTGGAGAGAGGGAAAGTGAGAGAGGAAGAAAGAAAAAAAAATGGATCTTAAAATTTTAAAAAAATGAATGTTAGAAACTATCTTTATATTTAATTAGAAAAAAAATACTATTGAAATTTAAAAGAAAAAAAAAAAAACAGGTGAGCAGGCACATTGCAGAAAAAGCTATAAAGACATGAATGATGCAAAGTGAAGTGAGCAGAATCAGAACATTGTCCACAGTGACAGCAACATTGTGTGGTGATCAACTATGATTAACTTGGCTCTTCTCAGCAATAAAATAATCCAAAGGCAATTTCAAAAGCTCATCATGAAAAATTCCATCCACATTCAATGAAAGAACTGACAGTCTGAATGCAGATTGAAACATTATTCTCACTTTTTTCTTTTATGTTTTTTTTCCTTTAGTGATAACATTTTTATAAAAAGCCAGGAGGCAAATTTTCCAGAGTATGAACAGTCTTGATTGTATATTGTATGCCCATGATAAAAGTAGATTATAATTATATGACATTTATAGATTTTTCACACATTTTACTTGTGTCATTTATTGTCCTATTAACAATACATTTTATAAATGAGGAAACTGAGATTCAGTGAAGTTAAGAGAGATGAAAAGAACATTAAAGGATGAACAATTTCTTTTTATGTTCCTTCCTTCTTTAATAATAGCTTTTTATTTTCAAAATATGTGCAAAGATAGTTTTCAACATTCACCTTTGAAAAACCTTTTGTTCCAAAATATTCTCCCTCCTTTCTCCCATCCTCCCCTAGAGAGCAAGTGATCCGATATATATTAAATATGTACAACTCTTCTATACATATTTCCACATTTATCATGCTGCATAAGAAAAATAAGACCAAAAAGGCAAAAAATGAGAAAGAAAAAAAACAAGCAAACAACAACAAAAAAGGTGAAAATATTATGTTGTGATGTCCACATAGTACTCTTTCTGGATGTAGATGGCTCTCTCCCTCACAAGTCTATTGGAATTGGTCTGAATCACTTCACTATTGAGAAGATCCACATCTATCAGAATTGGTCATCATATAATCTTCTTGTAGCTGGATACAATGGTCTACTCAGTTTACTTAGCATCATTTCGTGTAAGTCTCCCCAGGCCTTTATGAAATCATCCTACTGATCTTTTGGAAAAATAATTTCTTAACAATAAAAGGGGGTTACATATGATTCAATGGAGAGGGAGAGTAGAGAGAAATAATACCTCAGGTAAGGTAATTATGAAAGAATAGGCAATAGCAGCAGGAGATGGAGTTTGCACTTAAGTTGTTTTAAACAATGAATTATCAGGATTTGGGGAGAAAGAGAAGAAAACTTGTTAATCATAATACAGTAGATAGTTATATTCTTATTACAAAAACTGTAACATCATCTCAATCCTCAGCTAAGATACCCATTTGCTCCTCCATGTGTATTTGTGGGGTGAGATGGGGGTAGATGAGGGGAAGTTGGGAAGTAAGAGCTGAGACTTTTGTCCTGGACTGATTCCTGGTAATGCATATTGCAGAGGTTTGCTATCTGACCCCCTGCTGTTTATGGAGGTTTGAGTATGATTATTCATCCTTTCTTATTGGCAAAGACAGATCAATTTCATGTCCTAGCTCAACTGTTAATTTAATTTTTATGGCTCTGATACTCTGATCTCAAATTTTGAAAGAGAGCAATGAAATCACATTTGTACAGGGAAAATTGTCCTAACAAACTAGAATAAACTTGTAGATGCTGAAAATACCTTAAGAGAAGATCTACTATTAGTCCCTATAGTCAAAAATGGTTGTTAGATACAGAAATGTTTAACTATCCATTAATCGACAAATATGCTGGCCAATGAAACTCCTGGTACCTCTAGAGTAATATGATAGATTTTAATCTTTAGAATTTTAAAGAGAAAGGGAGAGGATAGAGAAGATATGACTTCTCTAGTTACTGAAGTTAAATTTACCAGTACATAAAGAGGGGGCAAAACAGAAAGTAATTGATGCTGGAAGTATGGCTACCTGTCTGCTAGGATTTTCAATTTTCCTTCCTAAGATGATTTTTTCCATCATCAAAAACTAGCCCATAGGAGCAGTGTTTTTATGATCTACTTACCAAGCAGTTAATTCACTAGAACTAATGCTAGCTCTTGTCCTTATAATAGAAATACTGACAATAATGGAAGGCCATATGTTGTTTGCAGAGTTTATAATTGAACTCTTCATTGTTTACTTGTTCTGCTATAAAGGAAGAGTCACTCTTCAATTCCCTCTTAACCTTTCTCACAGTGTAGCATTTTGCATGTCTTATGTACTTATCACATTCTATTTGTATTTTCTTTATTAGTACATGTCATATTCCCTACCATATTGTAGGATAGAGATCTTGTTTAATTTATTTTTTTCTTTCTTCCCACAGTGCCTAGAATAATGCTATACACGTAAATGGATGCCTGATAAATATTTGCTGAAATTAATTAATCTCAAATAAACAAACAAACAAACAAAACACCACCATCCTCCATTCCAATATAGTAAAACTGAAAAATAATTTAGATATCAGTGAATCTAAACTCTTTATTTTTAGGTGAGGAAAATGATGTTCAGAGAGTAAAATTGACTTCTCAAAGTTTATATAACTAGCAATATCTGGACTCCAATTACTTCCTGCCAGAAAACTAATACTGGGAAAAGAAAGGACAGAGGAGAAAGAAGGGGATGGAGCTTATCAAGAATTATCTTGGTTCTATTCTCATTTGGCCCCTGAAGATAGTAATCAGGATTTTTCCCTTACTCCCTTACTATGTGCACTGGGGTAGTATCCCAATAAAAACCTCTAGATCCAAGCTTAGGTATTCCACTTGTCCCAGTGATTGTCTCCACAATTATTTAAAAGGGACTCTGAGAAAAGTTTTCACTTCATGAAATAATAGAAATTAATTGTAGAACATATATTCATTTCCTTCAGTCTGAAAAAAAAGATGCTTAAAATACAAAAGAGACATAATCTGCATTGAAAAGTATTTAAAACATGCAACAGTAACCAAATTACTTCTAATACATTTTCCTAAGAGAGAAACATACCCAAAAGATTTATGAGGCTGCTCAATAGATATTTCACATTTACCTCGGATCTATAGTACCTGAGCAATTCATGAAGTCTTAGGATTCCAGTTAGCCCAGCATGGCTTGCATTTTCTTAGCTCCTTAAATGATATCATCCTCCTATTTATGGACATTTTTTCTGCTGAGAAGGAAAACATTGTAGAAAGTACCCCAAAGAGGAAATCAGAACTGAATCAGGAACTTTGGACCTCAGAAATTTAGTTTTCTCCTTAAGATCATTTTTCCATCAGCAGAAACTAGCCAGTAGAAGCAGTGTTTTTACAATCTATTTATCAAGCAGATAATCCACTACTGCTATCTTTTCTTGGTTGATGGCAACTGAGATTAGAAAATTGTCTCAATATCACTATTCAATGATGTCTCAGGGAAAGTAATATATAGAAGATGAGAAAGATAGGAAATTGAGATAGTTTCTCAGTCCTGTATACACAAGACTATAATGATTGCCTTCCATAGCTGCTTTTAAAATTGCCATGGCCTGGTATAGAGACATCTCTTCCCTCCCCTCTTTCCCCAATCCTGGCTGAAAGTCCAATGGAGAGCCAGTTTAAGTATCTCTGGAAAAAGTACTGGCAGAGAGGAGAAAAGGGAAAGAAAAAAGAGGAGCTCTTCTTAGGTCTTGTACTCTACTGAGAGAGCTATTGCTTTTGACTCAGTAACCAATCATCTTTGACACAATCTTATAATGTTTGAGCTAGCTCTCTGGAGGGCCTCAGGATTAATCAGAGTCAGGATCAGTCATAGTCCTTGGTCTTTAGAAGGAGAAGTGAAGGAGATAGGCAAGCTGCCATATGGCTCATGAAAAAATAGATTCTTGACTCAGGAGTCTGGAGCCTGAAGTCTTCAGTCCTGAGAGTGCTGCTGAAGAAAGATTGACGTTTTCCCTAAGCCCTCCAATCCTTCCCTACAATTACCTCACCACAACACATTCAGCAGGAGCCAAGAGCCATCAAATCACCATATCATCTAAGTATGTGTTCATAGAACCATTATCTCACATTGAGTGGGTAATTAGCCTTAAGTATTCAACTATCTTAGATTTAAGTACACCTTTTTGGAGTTCCAGCCTTCTACACAATCTCTATTCACAAGTTCACACAAGAAATAATCAGTAAGGTACCTATGGGGAACCATGTATTTCAGCAATATGATAGAAGGCAAATCAAGTCTTACATATGTTCCATAGGATGAATCTATTACATGTTTGCTAAAAATATTAACAAGCAACCAAATAAATACGTGAATCAATAGATTTATATATAAATATATAAATAAATGAGCAAATAAACAAACGAATGAATGATTGAATAAATATGAATGAATTAATGTTTAGACAAAGATCACAAGATAGAAAAAGAGCCAACTGCTTAAATAAAAATACCTGATCCAACATTTTCATGCATGATCCTACCCTCTTTATCCTACTATATTTAAAATATGTTCACTTGTTCATTAACAAAAAATGTGGAATTTAGGCTCTTTTTTTGTCTTTAAGTCTTAGAAATTTCTGGAGTTTTATATATCTTTGCAAAACTGCAACACAACTGGAATCTCCATGAATTCACTCTAATGGGATTTAATTTGTTTTGCTCTCTCATTCTGTTTTTAATAGAATTCAAATAAAGAATAGGGAAAAAATGTCTTGGTGTTATAAAATGCCTTGCTTAGTTAATACCTGTGTTATAAAAATATAGAGAGGGTGTGTTTACCATAATCATTTCTAGAATAATTTTTGCATAGTGTTTTAATACATTTAATGACCTGACATAGATAGTTACCGAAGCTGGTGTGTTACAGCCCAGCATATGGTGATTATATTTTAATTAAAATGCCAAAGTGATCAAAACACCAGGAATAATCTACTTAACTTATTGAGTCTTAGCTACAGGAAAAACAGGAGAAGAAACTTAAATCTTTGTGATGTTTTGTTAGTAATGTTAGAAAAGTAGGTACAAATGCAATTAGTGTTACCCAAATACAGCAGTATATAAATAGAAGAAAATTAAATATACTATTCAATTTTTTTTTTTAATATGGCATGGTAAGATGACTATGGGCTAGGAAATGAGTTTCTAAATCTTGAGAGCACAAACCTTAAAACAAACAGACAATCAAACAAAACCTAATAGGATAGTTCTCACACTCAGCTTTGGATGTTCAGAGAATAGAAAATGTTATTTTGCAGCTTAAATGTCTAGGTTGCTATTTCAAATATTCCCCAAGTTGCCAGTAACTAAACAGCTTTACTATGTGATGGCACTGCAGAGCCCATGTTGGAAGAATGGCTAGATTCACTATTGTGCCTTACAGATAGATTTCCTCATCTTCTTTGTAGCTGTGACTAATTGGCACTGCTATTTATTGTCTCCTGGGGAGACTAGCAATTGGAGGAAAGGGAAGAGAAAAAAATAAAACGAACAAAGAAGGACTTTTCTATTCTTGACTGTGTTGCATCCATATCATGACCAAAACACATGTAAATAACCTCATCTTGTGGTTATCTAGAATTGAGTCTTGATATAAATAAATGGACCACTAAATAAAGTAAGGGTAATATGATTCATACGAAACTCCTTAAAAGGAAGAGTCTGAGCATAATTCACAATTGAAAAGAAACTGAGCTCCTGGGAGGAAAACTCTTGTTCTACAGGTCCTTAATGTAGAGAAGCATTAGAGGACATAATAAAGAATGCATTCTTGGTGGAAATTTTTGTTTTTGTTTGGGGGTGATTTAATTTAACTGAAAAATAGGAAAACATTTCTTACTTTGGATATTTTATGTTCTCTACATTTT
Source organism: Sarcophilus harrisii (assembly GCF_902635505.1). Taxonomy (NCBI): domain Eukaryota; kingdom Metazoa; phylum Chordata; class Mammalia; order Dasyuromorphia; family Dasyuridae; genus Sarcophilus; species Sarcophilus harrisii. The sequence continues at coordinate 68,147,567 of NC_045427.1, forward strand.
CTAAGGTAAAATTTTGGAGTGAGGGAGTCTGCTTCAGTGGTGACTGAGGACAAAGTACAAATTTCACTCATACCTGGGATGGAAAACTTTAGTCCACTGATGGTATAATGGAACTGTCAAAGCTACCAGTGTTATGGATGTGGAAAGTCAGGTTGGGAGGAGAAAGGAAAAGGGAAGTTAAAGCCAAGGAGAAGCAAATGGAAAAAATAGATAAATAAATAAATAAAAATAAAGTTTTTTCCCCAAACCCTACACTTATCTGCCAATCTCTCTCAAAAGTATGAGAGCCCCAATATTGAACACAAAATAATCAAAAAGCCAACAATTAGGACAACAACAATAACAACAATTCTAGCATGGTCAGAAATTTAAGTAAATTGTCAATCACTCTTTCTTATTTGTTTAAAGATTATAGTTTGCAGGGCTGAAGAGTTATGTACATGATGTTACAATGAAGGACAAAAGGAATTTTTGAATAATAAGTTAGGAATATTAAGAACGCACTCTCTTCTTTTCAGCTTATCTGCCTTTCTTGACCTATGTCTTATCATTTAGTGTTTTAGCAATGTAGTGATTAAATGAAGAATCAACAACAAAAACAAACAAAAAAAATTTAATGAATATATTTGAAGTACAATGCTAATATTGGGTACATACATGCAAAGGCACACCCAGAAATACAGCAGGCATGCACATGTACATATAGAAAGTAACCTCTGTCTTTAATGAACTTTTATTTGAAAGGGGAAGATATCAAAGATACAAAAGAACTGGCTAGGGAAATTTATTTTGTTTTGGAGGCTGATACATTGGAGCCAGGTAGTAAAGACTCAATAGGATTATTAAATTTTCAGTGTGACCATTTGCATCTTAGATATCAGCAAAAATTACAAAAAATATTATACCCTTTAATGCTCTTGCATAAGCAATTCAAAGAATGGAGAAAAGGGAAAAAAAGTAGTGAGGAATATATAAGGTGATTGAACAACTTGGTTGTGGGGACATGGCTTTCAGTTCCAAAAAGTCAGAAGCAGATCCAGAAGAATGAAAACAGTTCTATGTGGAGGGATTTGGTTATGGGAGAAGGGGTGGGTTTTAAGGAGAGATATTCCAGAGTGAGACTCCTATAGAGTTTATTGAATTTTTTAGGATGTATAATTAAAAAAGGTTCTAATGTATCATAATATAGAATTTGTGTATCATATTACATATAATGATACGTTTGATGGATTGATGTAGGGACTAAATGTTGGGATTTGGTAATGTGAAGAATTCCCAGTGGCCACAGTCTTTGCCAAAAGGGACAATTATTTAACAGAAGAAGTTAAAGACAAAATGAAGAAATACAACAGACACCAGGAATGATAAATGTGAAATAGATTTGGGAGAGCAAATGACAATTAACAATTAAAAAAAAAATAAACACTTCCCATTGACTGGAAAGCTAAATCCATAGAGGAGTTCAGCACCCTAAAAGAGTTAGTAAGCTATAAGATGGAGAAAGATACCACAAAACATGGGGAAGAGGAAGACAAGAAAGATACCACAAGGCAAAATACCCTTGCAGGCTAATCCAAAAGTGATTTAGCAAATATAGAGTGGGCTGTGTACAGATTTATAGGAGAAATTTAACCTTGGGGATTTGGCAGAAGGTGACTTTCTGATTAGATATAGTAAAGTGGGGTTACCCACAACTTTCATAGAGGGTGGGACTTTAAGACTGAACTAATCCCCAGTAATGCACTTCCAAACTTGCCTCAGGGAGTAATCTTATCAGTATTTCAAGCTTTCTCTGCCAACTTCACCTAGTGACCCAGGAATTCATCATGTAATATATGTAATTATATGTATGATATAACATATAGTAAAATGAATGTATACTTGTGTATTTAGTTTAGTCATTTTTCAAACATATCAAATTCTTTCTAAAACTATTTGTCTTTTCTTGGCAAAGATACTAGAGTGATTTGCCATTTCCTTCTCCAATTCATTTTATAGATGTGGAAACTGAAGCAAATAGGGTTAAATGACTTTTCCAATTTCACAGCTACAGTTGAACTCAGGAAAATGAGTCATTTTGACTCAAGGCCTGGTACTCTATCCACTGCAACACCTAGATGTCCTATACTAGTATATGCATATCTATGCCTAATGAATATAGGTATTAAATTTATTTATATCCATTAATGTACATAGATGACATTTTTTTCTTCCTTTGTCTCTTTGGGTACAGGCCTAATAATGGTATAATTATTCGTGGTTTAGTAATATGGGGGCTGAGGGCAGGATTACATGTCTCAATTATTTTCCAGATATAAAAGATCAAATTTTTCTATGAGGAAAAACAAGTGGATCAGTTGGATTACAACATTGGGTGCATGAAAATTTCTTACAAAAAGGTGAATAGGACCCAGATTGTGAATGATTTTAAGTTCTAAACAGAGGAGTTTGTATTTTATCCTAGAGTCATTAGGGGACATCTGAGGCTCTGATATTTTCTGCATCTGTGATTCTGTGTGACATGCTATTTACTGGTATCAGTAGGGATTATCCATAACGGTACAAATAAAGGCTCAACTTCCCCCATAAATTTTGCTTGTAGAAAAGCTGAAAGGGACTTATTCTACTCAGATTTTGTCTTTTATAATTTCTTATGCACATATTTACACATTTGTTTATAAATTTACTTTCAAAGAAATCTAATATTAGGAGAGTGACAAATATAGAATAATAACTTATGCAGAATAAATCAAAAGACTTAAAGCAGATTTAATTAAGATTTAATACCTTTAAAATTGACAAGGCTAAAAAGAAACAAAGAAAGAGAGAGAAAGAAAGAAAAATGAAAGAAAGGAAGGGAGAAAGAAAGAGAGAGAGAAAGAAAAAAGAAAGAAAGAAAGGGAGAGAGGGAGGAAGGGAGGGAAGAATGAAGGGAGCAAGGGAGGGAGGAGAGGGAGGGGAAGAAGGGAAAGGGAGGGAAGGAGAGAGGGAGAAGGGAGGGAAGGAGGAAGAAAGGAAGAGAGAAAAAAGGAAAGAAGAAGGAAGGAAGAAGGGAGGGGGAAGGGAGAGAAAGAGAGATGGAGAGAGAAAAGAGGAGAAGGGAGGAAGCAAGCAAAGAAGGAAGTTTCTGTTTATTAACTAAAAGGATTTGTTTTTAAATCTAGACAAAAACCATCCAAGCAAGGTTCTAAGGCATACAAAGCAATTTTGGCATGGTTCCACCAAAAAGAAAAGAAAAAAGTCTAATGGAAATGGATCAGGTTTTTGAGGTGACCAAGAAGAAAAGAACCTAATATTCCAGTGTACCTGTATGGCAGAGTATTATCCAAAACTGTCAAACATGTCATGAATAATAACAAGATGATCTGTCTTTTTAAAATTAAAATGTCATTTATGGGGATACCCAGAGTTGAACCAAAATGATAAAGTGAAACCAGGAAGGTGCTCAAGTTTTCTTGGTTTCCCTGAAAAAGTCACAAGAAACCAATGTTCTGAAAAGAGTCTGCTGAAATGAAATCACTTTCCAGAGAAAGATGATTGGAAAAACTTTTAAAAAGCTCAGTCTCACTGGGGTGAAAAGGGTATCCAGTTCAGCTAAAACAAAATCTGAGAAAGCCAGTCTTAATCACAGCAATTTAGCAACTTAGACTTTCAGTCCTGGCTCAGTAGAGAAGCAGAGCAATGGAGCAGCCTTCAGTCCCACCTCAGAAGGTCTATTCTGGGAAACCAGACTGTTTCCTGGAAAGAAAAAGCAAAGCTACCCCCTTCAAACACAAGGGGCCCCTGTGCTCAAACCCAAGGCTCAGAATTGCATAGAAAGATTGGGGTAGTACCCTCTTTCCCCAAAAAGCAGCGCTCAAACTCAACCGCAAAAAAAAATAAAAATAAAAAGGAAATATAAAAAGAAAAGGGAAGAAACTGATAAAGAAACAGAAAAGAACCTTAAACATAAAAAGCTACTATGGTGACAGAGAAGACCAAAAGAGCAACTCAAACATAGACAAAATGCCCAAAGAGAAAATCTCAAAGAGTGATTTTTACTGCTCTCAAGCCCAAAGAGGCTTTTTGGAAATGATCATAAAAGGTTTTGAAAGGCAAATAAGAGAGGAAGAAGAAAAAATGAGAAAAGAAATGACAGATATACAAGAGTCAATAGATTAAAAAAAGATACAATTCATTAAAAATACAATTGTCCAAATGCAAACAAAACAAAACAACAACAAAAACAAAACACTGAAGAAAACAATATCTTCAAAAGCAGAATTTACCAATTAGAAAAAAAAGATACAAGAATTAACTGAAGAAAATCACACATTAAGAAGTAGAACAGGACAAATGAAAGCTAATGAAATTGTGAGAAATCAAGAATCAGTCAAACTAAAAAGAATGCAAAAATGAAAGAAAGTGTAAAACACCCAAATGGACAAAACATCTGACCTGGAAAATAAATCCAGAAAAGAAAATTTAAAAGTTATTAGTTTATCTAAAAGTCATCTCACACACACACACACACACACACACACACACACACACACACACAAAGGCCTGGATAGCATTCTTTAAGAGATCATCAAGGAAAATCACACTGATATTAAAGAATCGATCGATCACCTTCAGAAAGAGATTCCACAAGGAAAATGCCAAAGAATATCGTTGCAAATTTCTATAGCTACAATCTCGAGGAAACAATACTGTAAGCTTCCAAAAAAAAAAAAAAAATCAAGGAGCAACAGTCAGGAATACCCAGTATCTAGCAGCTTTTATAATAAAAAATTGGAGGGCCTGGAATACCACATACTAGAAGGCAAAGGACCTGAAATTAAAACAAGAATTAACTACCCAATGAGACTGGGCATCATTTTTCAGGGGAGGAGATAGATTTTTAATGAATTAAGAAAATTTCAATCATTTCTCTTCAAAAACCAAAATTAAATAGAAAATTTAATCCTCAAACCCAGGACTCAAGAGAAGCACAGAAAGGTAAACAGGGGAAATATACACACACACACACACACACATATATATATATATATATATATATATATATATATATATATATAAAATCTTGGGAACTGTATCTATTACGGGGGTAGACAGAGAGAGACATCACATGGACTGAACATGTGCTTGTGAATAGACTCTGATGTGATGATATCAAAGAAAAATACATTAAGGGGTGGGAAAAATTCTGTACTGGAAAAAGAGGAAAGGGGAGTTATAATGGGACAAATTAGATAACACGAAGAGGCACAAATTACAATTTAGGAAAAGAAGGAAGAGGCATGAGCATTATCTAAAGCTTGATCTCATCAGTTTTGGCTCAAAGAACAAACAAATTAATCATTCAGTTGAGTATAGAAATTTATCTAACTCTATAAAGAAAAAGGAGGAGAAAGAGGAAAAGAAAACAGAGGATCTGGGGAGAAAAGAGGACAGAAACACTAAGAAAAAAAGTTAAGAGAACGGGTAAATAGTGACAGAAGTTAAGGGAGTGGTTAGAGTGGGTTAAAAAAAAAAGCACTACTAAGGAAAGGGTAGAAAGAGAGAACAAAAGTATATAGAGAAGAAAAAATAGGATGCAGGAAAATACAGAGCTGGTAATTGCAAATATGAATTTCATGAATTCTCCCATAAAACAGAAATGAATAACAGAGCTGATCTTTAAAAAGCAGGATTTTACCATATGTTGTTTACAGGAAACACATTTGACACAGAGAGACACATACAAATTAAAGGTTAAATAGCTGCCACAGAATTTATTATTCTTCAGCTGAAGTTAAAAAAAAAAAAAGGAGTAGCAATTCTGATCTCAGACAAAGCAAAAGTAAAAAAATAGATCTAATTAAAAGAGATAAGGAAGGAAAGTCCATCTGGATAAAAAGTATCATAAAAATTAAATTATGACCATATTAAATTTATATGTACTAAGGGACAGAGAATACAAATTCCTAGAAAATATATTAAATGATTTACAGGAAGAAATAGACAGCAAAACTTTATTAGTGTGGGACTTCAAACTTTTCCTCACAGAATGAAGCAAATCTAACCACAAAATTATCAAGAAAGAAACTAGAGAGGTTAATAGGATCCTAGAAAACCTAGATATGATTGAACCCTAGAGAAAATTGAATAGAGATAGAAAGAAATATACCTTTTTTCTCATCAATACTTGGCACCTACAAAAAAAAAATAAAAACTGATGATGCATTAGGGCATTAAAAACCTCACAATCAAATGCAGAAAGGCAGAAATAGTAAATGCTTTCTTTTCAGATCACAGTGCAAATAAATTATATTCAACAAAAGATCAGGGAAAGGTATATTAAAAAACAATTGGAAATTAAATATTCTAAGTCTAAAGAAAGGGTGGCTCAAACAACAAATCACAGAAACAATCCACAATTTCATCCAAGAGAGTGACAGCCAAACCAATTCTTAGGGGATTATCTCTACATAGCTACAATGAATAAAATGGAAATAGAGATCAATGAATTAGGTAGGCAATTAAAAAAGCTAGGAAAAGAACAAATTAAAAGACTCAATTAAATACCCAAATTAGAAATTCTGAAACTCAAAAAAAGTGATTAATAAAGCTGAAACCAAGAAAACTATTGAACTATTTAATAAAATGGAGTTGATTTTATGAAAAAAACAACAAAATAAATAAACCATTGGTCAATTTGATTAGAAAAAGGAAAGAAAAAAAAATCCCAGCATCAAAAATGAAAAGGGTGAATTTACCACTAATTTAAAAGAAATTAAAGCAATAATTAGAACCTATTTTCCCCAACTCTATGGCAGCAAATATGACAATCTAACCAAAATGAATGAATATTTTACAAAAATGTAAATTGCCCAAATTAACAAAAGATGAAATAAATTGCTTAAATAATACCATTTTAGAAAAAAAGAATTGAATAAACCATTAATCCACTCCCTAAGAAAAAAATCTCCAGGGCCAGATGGAATTACAAATGAGTTCTATCAAATATTTAAAGAACAATTAATTCTAATACTATTTAAACTGTTTGTTAAAATATGTAAAGAAAGTATCCTGGCAAATTCCTTCTATGACACAAATATGGTACTAATACTTAAACCTGGAAGAGCAAAAACAGAGAAAGAAAATTACAGACCAATTTCCCTAATAAATATTGATACAAAAATTTTAAATAAAATATTAGCGAAGAAATTTCAACAATTTATCAGCAGGATAATAACTACAACCAAGCAGGAATTATACCAGGAATTCAGGGCTGGTTCAAAATCAGTAAAACTGTTAGCATAATTGGCCTTATCAATAACACAACCAACAGAAACCATGTGATAATCTCAAAAGATACAGAAAAAAGTTTTTGATAAAATATAGCACCCATTCCTATTATAAACATTAGAGAGAATATGGCTAATAGGAGCTTTCCTTAAAATTATAAGAAATATGTTTCAAACCAACAGCAAGCATTTTTAATTGAGGGAAGCTCAACACATTCCTAATAAAATCTGGAGTGAAACATGATTGATGATTATCACACTATTATTTAACATTGTACTAGAAATACTGGCGTTAGCAATAAGAAAAAAAAAGAAATTAAAAGAAGTAGAATAGATATTCAGGAAATAAAATTATCACTCTTTGCAGATGTTATGAAGATATATTTAGAGAATCCTATCATCCACAAATCCATTCAAAACAATGAGCAGTTTTAGTAGAGTTGCAGAACACAAAATAAACCCACACAATTATCAGCATTTCTATATAATACTGACAAAGCCCAGCAGTAAGAGATAGAAACAGAAATTCCATTTAAAATATCTGTAGAGAAAATGAAATATTTGGGTGTCTACCTGCCAAGATAAATCCAGGAAGTCTATGAACATAGTTACAAGATACTTCTCATGCAAATAAAGTTTGATCTAAACAATTGGAAAAATATCAATTGCTCATTCATAGGCCAAACTAATGTAATAAAAATGACAATTCTGCTTAAACTGATCTGCTTGTTTAGTCCCATACCAATCAAAATGTCAAAAAATGTTTTATAAAACTAGTAAAAATGATAACAAAATATAAATGGAAAAACAAAATGTCAAGAATATCAAGGGAATTAATGAAAAAAAAAATCAAAAGATAGTAATTTAGAGGTACTAAAGCCAAAACTATATTATAAAGTAGCAGTCATCAAAATTTTTTGGTTCTGGCTAAGAAATAGAGTAGTAGATCAGTATAAACACAACACAATAATCAATGCCTATATTAATTTAGTACTTGATAAACTCCCTAATTCTAGCTTCTAGGACAAGAATACACTCTTTAAAATGCTGAGAAAACTGGAAAATAATCTGTCAGAAACTTTACATAGACCTATATCTCATAACCCATACCAAAATAAGGTCAAAATGAATACATGATTTGGGCATAAAGGCAATTCCATAAAAAAATTAGGAAAACAAGGGATAAATTAACTATCAGATCTTTGGAGAAGGGAACAATTTATGACCAAAGGAGAACTAAACAAACAAAATGGACAACTTTGATTACATTATGTTAAAAAAAAAAGGTTTTTGCATAAATAAAACAAACAAAAACAAGATTAAAAAGGAAGTGCAAATCTGGGGGGAAATTTTTACTGTCAGGGTTTCTTTTAAAGGTCTCATTTCTAAAATATATAAAGAATTGTATCAAATTTATAAGAATACAAGTCATTCCCCAATTGATAAATGGTCAAAGGATATGAACAATTTTCAGATGATTAAATTAAAGCCATCTATAGTCACATGAAAAATCTTCTAAATTACTATTGATTAGAGTAATGCAAATTAAAACAATTCTGCAGTACTACCTCACACCTCTCAAGTTGTATAGGATGGTAAGAAAAGATAATGACAAATACTGGATAGGATGTGGGAAAACTGGGACACTAATGCATTGTTGGTATAGTTGTGAAATGATCCAACCATTCTGGAAAGCAATTTGAAACTATGCCCAAATAACTACACAGTTTGTATACCTTTTCAACCAGAAGTGTTACTACTGGGTCTGTATCCCAAGGAAATAATAAAGGAGGGAAAAGGACTCACATGTGCAAAATTGTTTGTAGCAGCTATTTTTGTGGTAACAAAGAAATATAAAATGAGTACATGCCCATCGACTGGAAAATGTCTGAATAAGTTGTGGGATATGAAGTTGATGGAATATAATTGTTCTATAAAAAATGATGAATAAGCTGTTTTAGAAGACCTAGAAAGATTTGCATGACTTGAGGCAGAATGAAACAAGGAGAACCAGGAAAAGATTGTATACTATAAAAGCAACAATGTGAGCTGATCAACTATGAAAGACTTGGTTCTACCAAGTGGTTCAACAGACTTTGGATGGAAAATACCATCTGCATCCAGAAAAAGAACTATGTAAATTAAATGTAAATCAAGTCATGCTATGTTCATTTCTTTTTTCTTTTTTTTTTCTCTTCCATATTTTTTCCCTTTTGTTCTGATTTTTCTCTCCCAACATATAATTTATAAGTACTGTGTATTAAAAATAAATAAGAGAAATTATCAAGGACAATAAAATTCAATATTTAAAATTCACAGACCTAAATAAATTTCAAATATATATATATATATTTGTATTCAACATCATGATTTTGTATGTGCATGTTAGTTTAAAACATTTAATTTTTCTAGGGTTTTCAAAATTTAAAACTGCACAATGACTTTTGGAACATCCTGATTGCCTTTCTGATAATGGGTATGTCATAGTTTAAGAAGTCATTCAGCCAATAAATGTAAGTGCATATTGTATGAAAGCTATGGTATTAAGAACTGGTGGTAGATACAAAGAGGCAATTTCTAAGACCTTAAGTTATAGCAAAAGTGCTAATTTACATCTCAAAAGTGAGGGAATTTCTCATCCCCAGCATACCACTGAAAATGGAGTTACAGGATTCATCCCAATCTTACTCTTTTCTGAGTATGACATCATAAAATTCTAAACTAAGAATTGTTTAAAGGGAAGGGCATAGGTTTAGGAATGTACATTTTGTTTTATCAATAACTAGGTGCTTATTAAACAACTTCTTTGGGTAGAGCAAAGAAAGTTAACACCAAATATTCTAATTTTTATGATCAAACTTCTTACTTGGTAGCCTATATTTTCTTTAATGTTAAATGATTTTCAGGATCTATATTTTGGAAATAATTGAAATTTTGTGAAATTCATATACTACTTCAGTTTTTTAAATAAGAATTTTGATGCAAAATTTTAATTGCAACCATTTCTATGGATTGTATTATTGGGGTTTTATGAATAGTATAATTGTGTTTTTTATTTTATAAATTATATATTATTGAATTTTGTTGATAGTAATTTTTAAAAATATAAGAGACCTCAGAGATCTCCTAATCCAAGATATTCTAGTTTAGAAATAATAACTTTTCCAGTTTCTATAACTTAAAATAGAGAGAATTATATGTTTAACAAAGATCATCTGTGAAGATTTTGTTTGACCTTTAACAATCCTGTTGAAAGTTGTTGCTTGGTGGCTTTAATACACCAGTTTATGAAGCAAAATACTTTCCATGAAATAAATGAGAAATTCTGAAGTCATTAGCATCCTATTTTGACTCTGGCTCATCTATTTACCAATAAAATTTAAACTATTCACCTTTGTCCTTTTTGACATTTCCACCAACTACGTACAAGTCATCATTTCTGTTTGACTATTGTGATAACCTTTTTCTTCATTTTCCTGCTGCAAGTCTTTCCCAACTTCATCCCATTTTCTACTCAGCTGTTAAAGGGGTACACATTCCTAAAGCACAAACATGAACATATCATTTCCCTATTTTATCAACCTGAATGGGGCACTGTTCCTCCACAATAAAATATCAAGACCTCTTTTTGGCTTTAAAGCTCTCCATAATGTGGTCCCTTCATAATGTTTCTGTCTTCTAATAACATTTATCTTTTCCCACTCTGTAATGTTCTTCTCTAAAATATAATTGTTCTCTGTGAGCAGGCTTCTTGGGAGGCTTCTGAGAGCAGCCTTCATTTCAGTTCAGTGTAATAATCACCTCAAATGCAGCCAGCTGTTAAAGTCCAATCCTTTATTGTCTCTTCCAAAATGGCCCGGTTAGCTTCCTTAGAGGTCTATCTCTCTCCTTGGTTCCAAGAGCTCTTGCCTCTAGTCTTTTATCTCTTCCAGCCTCAGCCCCTAGCTCCCTCTAAATCCAAAGCCTCCACCCAGCACAAAGATGGAACATGGAATGAATTTGTCTTGCCTCTGAGAGTGGGTTCCTCCTCTAGTGGACTCCTCCTCTGGTGGGCTTGTCCTTCTGACTTGTGAATCTCCTGGACTTGTGAATCCCCCGGAGTCTCCTCCTCTTCCTGGAGACTTCTAGCTTATATAAGTTCTCTAAAGGTGTGAACTTTAATGTGTGAACTCTCTTAAAGGTGTGAATTCTAAAAGTATGAACTAAGTACATAAGCATTGTCTCTATCAATTATAATGACTTAGCACCTTGTTTCAAGTTCTGGCCCATAACACCACTCCTCCATCCATAATATAGAATACAGTGGCACGAGCTTCCTTATTATTTCCTTATACTTGCCACTCCATCTTCCAACTCAGTAGGCATTTTCACTGATTTTTCCCATACCTGGAATTTTTTCTCCTGATCTTTGCTATGTAATTTCCTGGCTTCCTTCAAATCTCAGATAAAATTCCACTTTCTCCAAGAAAATGTTCTTTTTCCCTCTTAATGCTGTTGTATTACCACAAAATATAACAGCATTTTCTTTTGATCATATTCAGTTTATATTTGAAAGTAATTTTTTTTGCATATTGCCTTTGCCAAAAGACCAGAAGCTTCTGGAGAGCAAGGTCTGACTTTTGTTTTTAATTTGTACCTCCAGAGCTTAGCATAGTGTCCAGCAGATAGTATTATTTTAAATAGTTCTGGTTGGCTGATGAAGACTGATCTGTAAAATGAACTGCCTGAACTAAATCTCTAAGTTTGTTTTAGTAATAACTTTCTATATTATTAAGCCTCTTCAAGCTCTTGTATTCTATTTTTTTTATACTTTCTTTTAGTTCTGAGATTTTATAGTTTTGTTGATATTATTTCTCTCCTTTCTACTCCCTCCCAATACTCAATATAGTTCTATAATTTGGTTAATTTGTAAACAACCATGTTTCTTGATAGTGGCATAAAAAAGTATGACCATGTTAAAAATAAAGTTCTATGAAAACAAAAATGACAAAATCACATCTGTACTATCTTGGGTGCTTGCATGTCTCTCACTCCTGCAGTTGTCATGTGGACCTTTTACTTATCCAATGTCATATAAGACCAAAGATTATTCAACAATTCTTTTCCATTCTGAATATTATGTTCTCCCAGATATTGGAAGAGGTTATTTATGGAAAGAAGACAACTTTTTTGTCATTTAATTTACTAAAATTTACTTAAGATAAAGAAGGGAGAAGTTTAGCTGGCTCCATGATAAAAGCTCTATAAATATATTAGTACTTGAGTGGTCTGCATACTGACAAATAAAAGGAGTGCTGATTTTTAAATGAATTAATTCCCTGTTATGTTTGAGAAGAGTCCACAGTCTTGCATGATAACACGCAAATTCAGCCAATTTTAGAATGTTCTTTGTCAAATACTGAATCCCATCTCATTCCAATGACTTGGTCACCTTTCCCATTATTCAAATAAAGAGCAAACCTTTTTCATACATTGCAAAACCAAATGATAGCCTTTGCTTGCTCTTGTAAGTTTGGGATTAATGTGATTAATGTAATCACAAAAGATCAATTTATCTTGATTGAATCAATATAGATGTCTTAAATTTACATGGTTGCCTTAAGGAACAGGCAAATAAATTCTCCCATCTAATCCCTCTCCCATTCTCCAATGATTCATTCTCATGGGGTTGAAACTCATTCAATACTAGCCTGTCCTACCATTGGATTTTGTGATTCCTTTCTTAAAATTTTATATATAGGCAGAGAGGTGGGTGTGAATTTTCAATAATCATAAGATGTTTTACTATGTGACATTGTTTTAATCTAAAGATACTAGCACTCTATTATTTGCAAATTGGTTAAGAATTTATTTTCACTTTTTTTATTTTTTTTAGGGGTAGCCAAGTGTTAAAGTAATAGAATAGTGGACTTGGAGTCAGACAGACTCATTTTTGTTAATGCAAATTCAGCCTCTTTACTAGACTTAACACTTTGGACAGGACACTTAACCATGTTTACTTAGTTCCTCATCTATAAAATAAACTGGAGAAGGAAATAGAACATTACTTCAGTATCTGCGGAGAAAACCCCAAATGGGGTCATGGAGAGTCAGAAATGATTCAAAAACAATCACAACACCATTGCTTTAGATAGACTAATTCAATAACCTGTCTGGATATTCTGTGACTGCATTAATGGGGATACCCTTACACTAGAATTTCTTTACTTCTTTTGTATTTTTTTCTTTCGGGGATAGGGGGGTAAAATTCCCAATCATAATACCATTTTCCTTTCTCTTCTTCTGCCAATGATTTTCAATTATTTCATGAAAGACCAAATTATTTTTCTCCTCAAAATACTCAAAATTTTCACAAAATGTAATATCATTTCTCCAATACATGATAAAGTAAAAACTGCCATTACTCTACATTAATAGATATGCTTGTCTTTAAAGAATCTTAAAATTTTAAAGCTGGGGCTAGCCATTTTGATCTATGAAGAAATTATACATTATTTTGTGCTTCCGGCTTCACTGAGAAAAAGGAAGTTGTCCTCCATGACTTGTTTAACTCTTAATCTACAATTCATATATCTCTTGACATCATCTCTCATTATATTCTTCCAGTCTCAAGTGAAGAGTTTGTATATCTTTTCTCTTTCATGTATCACTTGTGTTTGAAATATAGTAAACCTTAATAAATATTATTATTTATTCATCTATTTATCTATTTATCTGTCTATATCTATTCCTGTATCTATCATTTCCTGGCTACCTAGTTATCTTATTATAGAAGTGAATATTATGGCATCTTTTAAAGGGGAAGACATGGAACCCACAAACATTAGATAGATCAGTATAAAATTAAATCTTATCAAATTCTAGAAAAGATTTTTAAATGTTTGATCTATGAGCATTAGGAATCGTTATATCTCAGTTCCATTTTAATGTCCTGACCCAGTTTCTCCAATTGTTCTATTTAGTTACTCTGCCTCAGGTTATAACCTTTCCCTCTTAATGTTTGATGAGATAAAGGTTTTATATCTTTAAGCTATAATCCTTCCTTCTTAATGTTTGACAGGATAAAGGTCTATCCATTTTAGAGATCATTAGAATATCAGTAACCTTTCCAGTACATCCCTCCATTGTGTCATCCTAGATACCTCCCCCCATTAGGTTATCCCCATCCAGGTACCTCCCCCATTATGTCATTGTTCTTGTTATCCTATAAAAAATCTTGCTGTCCAGATACTCAAGGCTAGATTCTTTTAGACAATAGTCTTATTTAGCCCTGGGACCAACCATGGATCCATTTAGTCCCAGTAAATCTCTCCATTTAATATTAAATTGCTCTCTAATCTCTGTCTTGCTCAGTTTCTTCAGCATTATAGAATGGGAAGAATAATGATATGTTTATGCCAAATTAACTTATTTTCTTCTTTGAAAAAAAAAGTATTTGATTGCGAGATCAAGGGAGTGCTATAAACAAAGCATATTTGCCCATGGGCAAGACATTTCACAACATGCTTATTGATATAATAGATGGAATAGCCTAATTGATTATAAGATAGAATCATAAATGATTAAAAAATAATGCTACCAAAGTGGTGATTAATAAAATACTATAAATCTGTAGGATGATTTCTAGTAGAGTGCCTAAAGGCTTTATTCTTAGTCAGTTATATTCTCTCTGTCTCTTTCTTTGTGTCTCTCTCTGTCTCTGTCTCTCTCTTTATTAAGTTTTCAGCTAGCACACAACTCTTAAAAGAATACAAACAAATAAAAGGGTCTAAATCTGCTAAATCAATGGTTCTCAAAGTGTGGTCCAGAGACTCTTGGGGGTCCCTGAAACTCTTTCAGAAGGTCTACAAATTTAAAATTAGTTTTTATTTCTAATGACAGATCCTCCCCAAATCTCAATCGTATTGATACACTGCTCCTTTTGGTTTTAACTTAAGGGAAAAAAGATGCCTTTCTCAATATCACTTCTAATTCTAATATCACCATATTGCTAATTCAACCTTCTATTGACACTACTTCCCTCAACTTCTTCCATTTTAGAAGGAAAAAAAGGCAGCAATATAAAATTCTTTCAAATGCCTTCCTTTGCAGAAGACAGAAACTGGACTTTCAGTTAACTCCACTTTATGTATGCTGTGCTGCCTGATTTCAACTCCATTGAACAAGATGTCCTTATGTCTGTATTCTTTGGTTTCCCCTTTCTTTTCCTGCCTCTTTTGGTATGTTTACTCCATCCCCCACCATTAATCTGTAAGCTCCTTGAGGGTGAATATCAATATTTTATGTGTTTTTTTTTAATCACTTATAATCTTGGCATATTGTAGGCACTCAATAAATGACCATTGGATGAGGATTGGATTAGAATGAAATAGAGTAAATTAATCTGATCTTTAAAAAGCTTTCTATTCTTGCCTTCATTTTTCCTTCTACCTCCTTACAATAAGTCGTCTAATCTCATCACTGAAGATAAACTATTCTTTCTAAAATTATTAAACTTACCTTAATTTCAAATTTTGAGACTTTTCCTTATCCTTACTCTTCTTGATTTCTTCTCAGAATTTGACACTGGGAGTAAAGTCACTTCTGGGATATTATTTTCCTTTGGGGTTTTTCTGTGATTGTGGCAGAATGATTAATTGGGGCATGGCATTCATCTGAACAGAGGGGAATAAAGCACAGTTTCAGTTTAAGTGCAAAATCTGGAAACATTTTTAGGTGAGTTCCTCACACTTACATGCATGGGAAACATGAAGCCCAGTCTTTCTGCTCCTGAAATTGGGGATTTAAACAATGGTTCATGTGGTTTTACCAGAAAGGGAGAGAGGGATAGGAGGAGAGCAGAGAACTCAGAACCATGGTGGTTGTGAAAGCTATGTTTGGAGCTGGTATGAAACAGTTTGAGCCAGTTCTATGGTTGCTGGCACAGTAGAGATGTTCTAGGCTCACCCAATGGACACAGCAAAGGATCACTGAAATATCAAACTTGAATAATATTCATTTACCTCCTGACTGGATGATTTTGATTCCCAAGTTATTCCTGTCTTTCCTGGAATCTAAATCTTATCTTAATTTAAGAATCCAAAACAAATCAGGGTGATTAATAAACTCATTATTCATTTCTACATTCCATCCTTTGGGTCAAGACCTCTTTGTTTACTTTGCACTGTTATGCCAAAAGAGTTAATAAAATCATATTCTAGCAAATTTTGCCCTCTTGGTCTTTGAGTAGTCTTTGAACCACATTGATATCATAATGAGGAAAAAAGCTTAATCAGAGAGAACAGAGCAGAGGAGAGAATCCATACCTAGGAAGCCAACTAAAGATATCCTCAAGTATTCTACCAGATATATCCATCATCATGAATGGCACCAGATCAGTTGACATAGAAGCAACATTACTCACTTATATAGGCAAAAGCACTCTTCTGCATAATGTTGAGGACATTTATGAAAAATTATGGCAGAGGAGGAATCTATTTTTTTCTTGAATTTTGGAGAGCTTGGGAATTGATCTGGACGTATTCTGATATCTCACACAATGTTTTGTGGACTTCTGCTTCAAGGGAATAAGTCTCAAACTTTGAGAGTATCAATTACTGTGCTCTAGGATTGAGATCTTGCAACAAATATCCAGTAGTTAGTTAAGAGTAAGTGTCAGGTGTACTCTTGGAGAGGGAATTTTTCATTGAGTGTGGAGCACATCTTTGGTGGAAAACAACTTTAAGCCCCAGCAATAGAGATGAGGTCAAGATGACTCCATGGGTCAGGGCTTGTAAAGGCCTAACAGAACAGTGGGGAGTAATCAAGAACAATCTGATTAAAGGAATCATAGTAAGGGCGGTAGATGGAGATGCCCAGCAAATT
Organism: Sarcophilus harrisii; assembly: GCF_902635505.1. Lineage (NCBI taxonomy): Eukaryota > Metazoa > Chordata > Mammalia > Dasyuromorphia > Dasyuridae > Sarcophilus > Sarcophilus harrisii. The sequence goes on from NC_045427.1 coordinate 68,164,702, forward strand.
ACAAGACAAAGCTAGTAAGAACTATAAAAAGTTTAAAGAAGACGGGCACAGAAATTCCAAAGATTCCTATTAAAAGGTTGAAGAAGGCAACAACAACAACAACAACAACAGCAACAAGATGCAATAGCAAAGCAAGATAAAATTTTCAGCATTATTTTGCTTCAATAGAATTATCTAAAAAATGGAGATAATAACTCCTACTTCTTAGATTTGTTGAAAAGATAAAATGGAATGATACTTTTTAAACTCTTTGTAAACTTTAAAGTACTATATGATAGTTTTTGTTATTATCGCTTGAATCATTCCCTTCTCTTTACTCAAATAATATCTCTATTTCAGAAATTCATCTACTCTCAAAGAACTATTATAATAGCCTCTGTTTGGACTCCCTGCATTAAAGCTTTCTTTATTACAATATCTTCTCCATGCATCTGTTAAAGTGATTTTTCTAAAGTGCTACCCTGTCATTCTCCTACACAAAAAATCCTAGTCACCTCCATTGCCTTTGGGATAAAATATAGTTTTCTTTGTTTATCACTTTAAGTCTTTCATAGCCTGGTCTCAATGTAGCCTTTTAGACTCTTCATCCTATGTTGTGCAATCCAATGAAATTGCTCTTTGTTCTGTTTGTCCTACATAGCATTCCTCCCTTTCCCTTGCTTTTTGCACAATTATTATCCTCCATTCCTGTAGTGCACTTCCTTCCTCATCATCCCCACTAAATAGAACTCCATTTTTCCTGGAGTTAGCCCCTATACAAAGCCTTTCTTGACTCCCTCATCCCCCCAGTCCTTAGTGACCTACCTCTCAATAAATCTTGTCTTTAACTACTTTGCATTTATTCTCTTTATAATTATTCAGTATCCTTTGGACTATCATCAAACTAATTACTCTTGATCAGGGTGATCATGTACAGTTTTAAGATTGTTGTTGTTTGTCCTTCATTCTCAAAGAGGTCCATGAAATCAGGGAGTTGATGTCATGGCATGCAAGTGAATTAGATTTAAGTAAGGGAGGATTATGCAAAATCACCTTGCTTTCTCCTCTAGAACTATCTGGGTCCAGTGGCCAGATATAGATGACTGGAGTTTGCCATGGATGCAGTGGGAAATCTCTGTCTTCTTAAGCTAAGGTCTTTTAATATGTCTATGTTTAACTGAAGCCACATCCATTCAGTGATTAAGATAAAGTATCATACCCTTATCTACAGATGTTTGTAAGTTTGTTTTTCTTTTCTTTTTCTTTTGGATCTCTGAACCCTCCCAAAATATCTTGGGGTTTGCTGACTAGATTTCTTTCTTAAGGCCCATGCCTTAAACCAAAATCAAATTTATTCTCATTGATTGCCTACCAGTAAATCCCAGACCAAATTCCATTTGGTCAAAGTTTAAATCCAGATTGACTCAGATTGAACGTAAATAGCAATCATTTTTGCTTTGTCAGAAACCCAGAAGGTCTTTCCCTCCCAGATTTATTTATTTAAATTTTTCTTTTTACTAAGTAGTTCAGTCCCTACCTAGCCTTAATCACCGAATGGGTTCAGCCTCTTTCAGACTGAAACTTGTTGAAGACCTTAGTTTAAAAAGGCCAAAGACTCCCATTCCATCCAGAGTCATCTTCAGGCATTCTGATCTCTGTCTGACCACTGAACTCTAATGGCTCTGGAAGGGAAAGTGAGGCAAGTGACTGTGCAGAGCCCCCAGACTGAAATCTAATTGACTGCATGTCATGGCATTGCCTGCCTGATGTCAGGGTCCTCCTCAAGAATGAAGGACAAAACAACAGCCTCTTGTAGCACAAATTTCAATGGACTGGTGATTGTAATGATAGACATCATTAATATATTTCTTTGTCATGGATAAGAAAATACCTGGTAGATAATGTATTATATTAGAAATCAGAGAGAGGAAATAAGCCACCAACCAATATAAATTAATTCTTCGGGAGGGACTTTGAGAATAATTTTTCCTTTGATTAAAGAGGAAAACTTGTATGTGTAGAGCCCTTTAAGCATTTAAAATTAGCAATTCCTGTTTTAAGAATTTCCATTTTAACTCTTTCTGTCAGTTAATAATATGTATTTTATTTTTAACACCCTTCTGAGGAGCCTAAAGTAGCTTTCATATCATTTCATTAATCTGTGCAACATTCCCTTTTCAAAGATAAGTTTTTCCATCACTTAAACTACCTTATTTTATAGTGAGTTAATCTATGATACTAAACATTATTCTTGCTTATATAATGACAATATTTATTACAGCACAACAGTTTGCCATTTGAGTCTTAAATATGAAAAATATATTCCTATAAAGTTGAAACAATAAAATAGTGAGCGCTTTCAAGTCTGGGAAATAACTTTTAATTTATTGTAATTTTTTGTGACACATCTCTCAATTACAATTAGACTACTGGCATTGGATGCCTCAGCTAGATTCCATTTGTTTTTCTCTTTTCTCTCTTATATTTTCTTTTTTTCCTCTTCTTTTTCCAAACCCTTTCTCTTCTTTCATTTTCTTTCCTTTTGTTCCCCTTAATATATACACATTAAAAATAGCTCTACTGAAAAATGTAGTTCTATGGAGGTAAAATGGAAAAAAAAAAGACTAGATAAGTGCACAGCTTGAAAAGATGTTAGGGAATTGGGATATTTATGTAGTATTAGTTGATATTATGTGCAGGCTAGCTCTAGGGAATTGTAAAAGTCTAGTGGAAAGATCAACCATATTTGATAAAGGAAATATTTTAGTTCAAGCATTCTTTAAACACATGAGTTTTGTGATAATGGACAAATCTTAGCTTCAGTTTTCTCGATCTATGTATGGAAGAATATGGAAATCAAAGTGTTATTAAAATAAAAAAAACATTAAAATCATATTCACATTTTTTTTTAATTATGGGTCATATGTGTTTGTGCTGCAAGAAAAGCATGCAAAGCCAATCACAGTAGCTAAAAGTATTTCTGTGAGGAACAACTGAAACAACAATAAAAATATAGGTAATATGCTTTTCAAATATTAAAAAAATGCTGTATGTAAAATGTTCTCCCTCTTATGTCTTATTCTTAGAATTTCTATCTCTATCCCACGGAAAGCCTTTCCCTGCACTATTCCCTCAGACTATATTTTCCTGTAAGATCTCCTCCATTTGTATGCTACATATGTTGATTTGTGCATATGTTGTCTCCCAAATTAGGATGAAAACACCCTGAGAACAGGGATTATTTCAGTGTGTGTTCTATAAATGTGGATAGATAGATATATAGATAGATAGGCACACACACACACAAACATGTATGTGTTGCTGAGTGAAATAAGCAGGACCAGGACATCATTATATAATTCAACAACAATACTATATGATGATCAATCCTGATGGACGTGGCCAACTCCAGCAATGAGATGAATCGAATCAGTTCCATTTGTTCAATAATGAAGAGAACCCAGGGAAAGAATTATGGGAAATGAATATGAACCACAACATAGCATTTCCACTCTCTCTGTTTTTGTCTGCTTGCATTTTGATTACCTTCTCAGGTTATTTTTACCTTATTTCTAAGGCCAATTTTTCTTGTGTGCAGCAAAGTAACTGTATAGATATGTATATGTATATTGTATTTAACATATACTTTAACATATTGAACATGTATTGATCTATCTGCCATCTAGGAGAGGAGGTGGGGGAAAGGAGGGGAAAAGTGGGGACAGAAGATTTTGCAAGGGTCAGTGCTGAAAAATTACCCCTGTATATATCTTGTAAATAAAAAGCTATAATAAAAAAATTAAAAAAAATAAAATAAAACATAAAACATTGCATTGTCCCAAAAAAATATGTGTGTGTGTGTGTGTGTGTGTGTGTATGTGTATGGCATACAAATATATACATATATATATTCTTTCAGGAACTTCTCTTATTTCCTGGGCCATATAGTGTTTAGTATATTTATTAAAGTATTAATATAATCAAAGTATTTACATAAAATATTTAATGTGTATTCCTGAGACAAGTCATTCCTGTTCTCTGGGCCTTAAATTCGTCATCATTAAAATGAAGGCACTTTATTAAATTACCTTTAAGTATTTCTAGTTTATAATTTGATATTCTTATGAATATTTATGTTTTTAAACTCATAAAAATATTAATAATCATTATTATAAGTAATAATAACTAATACTTATATAATTCAGGAATGGGTGGCACAGTGCATAGAACTCCAGGAAAACCTGAGTTCAAATCCAACCTCAGATATTTACTAGCTGTGTGACCCTGGGCAAGTTACTTTGTAATATTTACCTCAGTTTTCCTATATGTAAAATAAGCAGAAGGAAATGGCTAACCATTCCAGTGTCTTTGCCAAAAAAATCTCAGAGTCATGGAGACTCAGACATGACTAAAATAGTTGAACTCTGTACATAGCACTTCTAGTACTAGATATTTCTTAAAACTTTTTATAATTATTTTCATTTGATCTTCACAAAGCTACTGGGAAGTAAGTGTTATTATCAATCCCATTTTATATATGAGGGAAACAGAGGCTAAGTATATCTGGCTCAAGGTTACACAGCTATTCTCTGAATCCAGAATTGAACTCAGGTCTTTCACCCTTGCAACCAATGTGTCATCAAGCTGCATATAGATATTAATAAATATGTATCTGTAGCTATTATTGACCTATCACTATTCTATAATATCTATTTGATTGATCTATCTACTAGATTTAATTATATAGTTATAGTACATATAGCACATAGGGATTTAGTTAAGTATCTAGCTGCTACAAATTGCAAACAAAACAATTTTCTCTAGAAGACTTCAAAAGCAAAAAGAAATGTACTAATTCTACTTACTAATACCTCTAACCAATTGTTGATTTTGGAATGATTTTTGAATTATATGAATCATTTTTTTTTAATTAAAACTATTATAGTAGCCTAATCATGGAAAATATTAGTCCTCAAAGTAAAAAAAAAAAAAAAAAAAAAAAAAGCAAAAACAAAACAAAGCAAAACAAAAAAACAAAAAGAAGGTTCTCCCAAACAAACAAAATCAAAACAAAATGGACAGACATATTCATACTAGGAAATATTTATGGTTCTATCAAATTGATAGACTCATTGCCCCCATTGTAGAGTCCATCAATTTTTTGACCTAACAAATGGTCAAACACTTTTCCAACTGAATTCTATGAACAAAAGATACATTCTTTGCCTTTTCATGTTAACAGTCATGGTGAAGAAGGATTTTGTCAATTCTCAGGCTTTAAAAAGTCAGAAAATAAAAGAAAACCAACAAAAGAGCAGTTTATCATGCAGAATAATAAAAGTTTTCTTATAATTCAGGATACAAGAATAAAGGAGTTCTTTTTTTCTTTAAGTTTTCTAATTGCAGATTTTTAGATGTTTCTAAATTAAGGTATTGATCATGATTGATTATGATTGGGATTTTTACTGTGAGAAATCTAGGATGATGGAAAGAGTATTGGGTTAGAGGTCAGAGCAGCTCACATCTGCGATTCCACTTTTAATTCACCTTTGAGGTCTTAGACAAACCCTTCAGCTTAATATAAAAAAGAGAAGATTCTCCTAAATGATCAGCTGGTTGTCTTTCTCTGTCTAAAAAACTATGAATTTGTGCATATGAAGTATAAAGTGTTTTGTGAGCTACTTGCTAGAAATTTCATGCCACTTAGCATGGTATTTGGCACATTTAAGAAATGCTTATTTATTAAGTGATGGTTAAAAAATATTTTAGGTAGAAATTAAGGAGGAACCATTCATATCCAATGAGTATGTAAAACATTTCCCCAAAAGAAAGCAATCATTTCCCAAAAAGGTCCTAATCTTTGGACTCAAATGAAACCAATTCAGTTATAGAAGTTCCTGACCCCAATGAAAGGAGAAACTCAAATTGAAATATTCTGTTTATTTAAAAGTCTATTTATTGTTTATTTGCTTTCTGTCTTGCTTAAGTTTGTTTATTTAATTAACTAAGATAAGTCTCTTCTTTCTCATTCTGGTTACCTCCTCTGATATGGATGCAATTGCAATAAGTACCTCCTGTTGGGCAGTCAACCCTCAAAATATTTGAAAGCCCTAGGTATTTTTGGTGGCTGCAGAGAATAGATCAGAGGGAGAGTTCAATTTTGGCTAAAGATGATAGAGTTAAAATAAATTTAGTGAGCTCAAAGTTATATAGAACCTGAGATAAGAGTATTTTCTCTCTCAAGAGACTGAAGTGGGATAGCAAAGAGTATGCACCCAAGGTGATAGAAAAGTTTGTAAATTTGTCCCATAATAATCTATAAAGTAAATATCCCTTTGTGAAATCTAATTAGTGCTAAGTGGTTAAATGAAACTAGGTTGCTAAATATTGGCGTCTAACAGGAGGGATACAGTTAGATGGACTTCATCAATAATACTAGAGAAGAGATGCGTACATTAACTTTCTTGGTACCCTATAATACCAAGGAATATATTTAGCACAGTCTCCTATAAGAAAATGAACTAAAGTATAGTTATTACTTAAGGAATAAGGTATTAGACATTATAATTCTAAATTTAATCATTATAAAAGCTTTGAAATATCAGTTTCTCAGGATTGTGACATGACATGGTAAAAAGACTCTTACCTTAGAGTCAGAAATACCTGTACTCAACTCATGCCTCATATTCTTATGAAATGTATAACAAAATCATTTAACCATTCCTAACCTCAATTTTCCTATTGTAAAAGTGGGAATATCAATAGTATCTATTTCATAGGAGTATTGTAAGGATAATAAAAGTAATATGTCATGTGATTTCCAAGTAATAAAACTTTATATAAATTCTAGTTGTCTTCATCATTATCATCATTATCATCATCATCACTTTTTGGGGATTTGAACCTAATTAGAAAAACACTAAGCATAAAAGTGGCATCCAAGAACTTGAGATCCAATTTTAAACTTATTCAAGCAAGGAAATGATATCACTACCTAATAGCAGTTACCATCATAATTACTATTTCAGAAAGGGCATAGTACCTGTCTTGCTAAAGGACACCTTTAATCTACTTTTGGTTCTGTTCCAACAAAGAAGGCACATCAAAAATGGATATGAAACACCTTCCCCCACCCTCCCTTGAGCTCCTTTTGGTCCAAAATCTAAGTGGATTTTCATGATTTTGTTTCCAATTTTCTTTGACAACAACATTCTCCATACTATTCCTACCATCCTGCATCAAGGAACAGAGAACATGTACTTCTCCATGGAGCCAATGTATGTGTGTAGATTTCCATGGCAACTGGGTTAGTTCACACTCCCTGTCCCCAGAGGACATACTAAAAGAATAGGAATCTCAGCTCAAAGTAAATTTCTTCCTAACAAACAAGAAAACAAAAATCAAATCAGTGTCTGAGATTGTGATCTCTCCATTACAAGATATATTCATTTGGATACAAAATGATGATTTTGAAGTGATTCTTTGGAGATTATTCTTATTTTGTGAGGAGAGTAAGACTAAGTCACTTTTAAAATCCCTTTCAACTCAATAATCCAATAGTTCTAGGACCTATAACTAATGAGATATAAAACTAAAGATTACTTTTCCAAAACAAATCACCAGAATAGAATTAGATAGCGTACATTTATGGCCAAATTAAAAAGAAGGTTTTAGTGGAGAACTTCTATGATCTACTTTTGGTCTATTATTAGTAATTGTCCCTTTATTAGTAATATTTTTCACCAACAACTTAGATGGAAATATATATGGCATGAGTCATAGAATTAATCTTTTGCTCCTCCCAACTTTCCTCTCTTCCACTTTGGTCTGTCTCACTTACTTACTTTGATTGCTTGAAGTGGTTTGCCATAATGATGGCCATGGTTAGGCTTCTAGTAGTAACCTTGATTTAGAGAAATGTTTATTTCAAAATATTATTCTTGATGAACACCTGATGAGCACTCCCCCCACCAAAAAAAAATATTTAACTTGTAAACATGAAATATTCATTTACCACTGGAACAATGATAATAATTATGAAATAATATAACTGTCTATCCATAAACCTAATTTATATAATCCTATTAGTACTGAGTGTGGGCATAAACTTATAGAAACTATCATTAGAGGCTCAAGAATAGAGCTATGTTTCAGGGACAATTCACGGTTCAGGACATTAACCTTGATATGCTCAGGCTCTGGAAAATAGGCTACACTCCATGTAACCTGCAGGGTACCACACCTTTTATGAAACTCTCCATTCTAGATGAAGCCTTTTTCTACTGTTCTCAGACCAAGGGAACAGCATTAGGAACTTCTAGTATCTCAAGCCTGGGGTTGGTAAAATTTCTGAGATTTGCTACCTTTTTCATATAATGAAGCAGTTATCTTCTAGAAAAGGAATTCCCCATAAGTTTTTTATAATATGTTAATTAGGAAAGTATAAAAATTTCCTTTCAGCAATGATAGCCCAATTGATATTATATAACATAAATTTTATTGGAATCAGTCAGCATATTTTATGATTTTTTTTTCCAGATTTAATGAATATCATATGGAATAGAAGCAAGGACAGTCAATAAAGGGATTAACAATGCAAGTCTGAAATTCAAAAAGACAAAATCTTCAATGAGATGAATGGTAATGAACTTGATAGAAGACTATACTATAGAATTGAATCTATCTGCTGAGAAAGAGGGATAATTACAATGACAACAGATTGTGATAAAATATTTTTTCCATTATTCATGAGCATGAAAATGGTATACAGTGAGTGATAGCAAGATCAACTATATGACAATCTTTGTGTATAGTTATAATGAGGTAGAAGAGGAGGTCCTGTGAAATGAGTAAGTTGAATAATGGTGAAGTTAGGGTGTTTGAAAGAGTATTATATGTATATTGAAATCTCTTAGTTTAGGGACAGGAGTTGGGAGGGAGAGAAAAATTGTGAGCCCAGTACTAAATTCATTGAGGAAAGAGCTTCCTGGAATTTTAAACACAGCTACCAGAGTTTTTATTTCAGTGACAAATATGAAGTGAGTGATCCTCAAAAGATTATTGAGTGTTGGAGATACAGGAAAAGCTTAGAAGTGGAAATAGGGAGAAAAGAGTGTTCCAAGTCTGCCACCATAACCAATGAGTCAGGGGTACAAGTTCAATTAGCAAAAGAAAAGGTTAGCAAGGGAGTTTCTGACACTTACAGGGGACCAGGTTTTGGTGAGTAGAAAAAAATGTGTTTAGCAAAAATGGAACTAATTTAAAATGAGTAATATCTTTTCTTGGAGGGACTATTTTCTCTCAGTTACTTTCTAATTATTTTTTTTTTCTCCTCAAGTATTTCTCAAGGGCTTTTTTTCCTCTCAAATCTTATCTGATCAATCTATGTTTTATTTCATCTTTATTATTTTTTCCCCTAAAACATTCTTTCTGACTATCCTTTCCAATAAATAATATGTCCATATAAGAAAAGGGAGATAACTTACATGCAGATTGCATAATTCTCAAATTTTCAGATGCCACAAATCTGTAAGTGATAGGTAAAACTTTGAATTAAAGAATCAGGACATAAAAAGCACATTGATAGGTTAGACTCATGGGTTGTTTAAAATAAAACTAAATGTAATAGAGGTCATAGTTCTTCACTTTGGTTCAAAAAATCAACTGCCCAAGTATACATAAGAGAAATGATCATACAACATAAGAAGGTAGGGTCATAGAAAAAGAAACATCAAAATACTGTTTCTTGCTATCATGGTTTCATTTAAAAGCTTTGTGAAGCCTGTGGATCTCTTCTCAGGATAATGTTTTTAAATGCTTAAAATAAAATACATAGGATAAAATACAAAGGATCATATTAAAATACAAAAGTTTTTTTTTGTTGTTTTTTTCTTTAAGTTCAGGAAACTCAGGTTAAAAAATCCTTGAATAGAATCTTAGTAGGTAGTTGAATTAGAGCAAACAAAAACAGCCAGAACACCTGGAGGAAGAAATTGCTCTTGATCATCCTTTCTCATCTTGTGGTAAAGTTGCCCTTCTTCCTTCCATTTCACCTCCCACCTTTTTTTTCCCCAGAACACAAAGGATTCACAGTAGCTTTTCAACCACACAGTTGATTCCTTTAGGGTTGGTTTTGCTTCTTTCCTTCATGCCTTTAAATTAAAATTCAGTTCTCAATAGTCATGAGTAGATGCTACCTACTGACTTCAGTTCTCACAGGAGAGGATACTATAATAAAGTATATTGGGAAGCCAGAATTGGGTTAACTCTCTGTATTCTCAATTCTTCTGAAAGAAATGATGGGAGAAATCATAATAGTTTTGATTGAGCTCAGAGATAAAAAGATAGGACATCTTTAGAAAGCATGTGGGGAAGATTCTCTACATTATGCTCAGAGGGTTCAACAGGAAAAGAAAAACAAAAAAACAAGCAAACAAACAAAAAAACCATGAAACACAGATACAAATATTTCAGATAATTAGTGCTTCAAAAAACTGAGTTTATTATTTTTTTTTCCAAAGAATCAGAAGTAGGAGATACCCTTTAACTCTTTCCAGGAAGTGCATGTAGGATCTTTGGCATCCACCCATGTCAAGACTTAAAAGTATCTGCTACTTTCTAGAGTTGTGGTTATTGCTGCATTTCAAAGAGAGTATTAAAATTCAGTATTATGAAGAGATACTCCCAATTCAGTGTACTTCTGCCCTTGAGAATCTATCTATTTTCTGGGTGACATTAAGGTACAGGTTAGAGGGGCTTTAGTTGTGGACTATACATTTTCTGTGAACATCACTTTCAGGCCCCATAATCTCTGTGCCAAGATTTGATCTCGTTCATCACCTTTGTTCTCCTTTAGCTTCTTTTTAACTCTCAGACTTTTAGGAAAAACTTGTCTTTGGAAGCTAATGACCTGGAAGAGAAATTGAAGTATTGAAAGTATGAGAAATTGAAGGCTACCCTTAGCTAAAGGGAAGAACTACCAAGGGAAAGAAACCCCAAAGAAAGGGATTTCTTAGTCTAGCATCCATTAATTGGGCTTTTTAAAACTTTCTTTTGATAACTGCAAACTTTTATTTTGATAAGTGAACTTCATGATAATTGGTTTCTTTTGTGACTTTATTTTATGGATTTTTTCTGAGAAGGGGTTCATAGGCTTCACCTGATTAACAAAGGGGTTCACGAAATAAACTAAGTTTAATAACTTCTGCTCTTGGCCATATTTTCCATCCTTAAAGATTGGCCCTGAAGTAAGGAAGATTATTCTACTGCTGCTACTGCTGCTTCTACTAATCCTATTTTCAAATCCCCATTCCTGAGAGGAGGGATTGGTTGAATAATAACAAATAAGATATGTATTCCACTCTCAAGAGCAGAATGCCATAAAATAAGACAATTATAAAGTTCTGCATAAAGTTCATTATAGAAGCCATTTTCCCAAGTAAGGATCAGGGATAGTTTAGTTTTGTTTTAAATACAAACATAAAATCAATAAAGATAAATTTGTTTAAACAAATCACATTATAAATAGTATCATTGGAATGTTCTGGTTGTGCTTTTGTATATTCTGGTTTCTGCAATTGTTTTAACACTTTGTTTAAATTGACTCATTGTGGCCAAGGAGTTTCCCTAAATCACATATTTTCCTGAACTAAAATAATTTAAGCAATGTCAGACTTTGTCTGATCTTATTTGGGGCCTTCTTGGCAAAGATACTACAGTAGTTTGCAATTTCCTTCTCCAGCTTATTTTGCAGATGAGGAAACTGAAAAAAAGAGGATTAAGTGAATTGTCAAGGATCACACAGCTTTTTATTGTGTGGGGCCAGAATTAAATTCAGGGAAGATTCCTGATTCTTGTCCTAGCAGTCTACTGAGCCACCTAGCTAAAGGTGCACACATTTTTATATGTTATTTGGATGCACCACGATTCCTTTCTTTGCAAAGCGAACCAAGCATGCCTTATGTATATCCAGGAACAAGAAATCAAAGGTAAGCATCTGTTTGCCCTGAATCTACAACACTGGTAAGTTAGAATTGGAAAGAATATCACATGCCATCTTACTTAAGCCCCCAATCCATAGTAACATGGTTTGTAAGTGTTTGGCACCTGCTGCTGTAGCATACTGGGTTGGTGAGCTATGAATAGTCTTGCATGAGTGAGTCAAGTGCTTTCTTCATCTTTGTTCAGGCCTATTTATCATCCTATTTGTCAAGCTCTAATCCTGAACATTAAATCTGCTGAAGCCCTATAAGAAAATAAGTATCTGTGAAATTTGCTGCTGATTTCAAAATATCTTTAAATAAGGAAAATGGCATTTTCACAGTTCAAACATTTAAATACATAGGGTGTTCTCTCCCCTCCCCCCCCCACTGTGAAAAGGGAAAGAATTAGTAGTTAATTTACATAGTGTATGCTTGTTTCCTTTCCTCCCCATCCTCACACTCTTTAATTTGCAATGTCAGCATATTTTATTTTTAAATTTGGGTCTTCCTACTTATGGTAGCTGTAAGGTAATTTAGGATTTTCTTCAGTGAAGTTATGAAGTCTAACAAGATTGGGAAATCTTATTTTGGGGCACAGCATCTTTCTCATGTATTGAAATTCTGGTGTTATTTTATAGATTTTATTCTTTTCAGTGAGTGGTAATTAATGCTCCCTTTCCCTTAAGGGGGTCTTGTTATTGGATCTATATCACATTTTGTGTTTGTGAGGTGCTAATCTCTTCATAATCACATAGTATCATAATTAACTCCCCACTTCATCGGAACTATAGGACTTTCATGAAGTTATATCTGGCAGCTTGTGTTATCTATATTTTATTCGAAGCTAGCCAAGCCATAGCAAAGATAGCTGTTCATACCTCCAGAATTTTTTATTCATGTTTATCCACAGTGGGAGAAAGCAGCATGCAAAATAAATGAAGAGTGATACCACAGATGTCTTTAGAGAGGTATTAGAAGCCAGTCAGCAGAGAGGGGTTATGAAAGTTGTATGAGACATATATTATCTATGCATATGCTACAATGGTCAGAACATTAAGTATGTTGTGTTCTCAAGCAGTCTCAAATATACTTGGTGTATAATGAGGTTCTGATTTTGGGGTAGGATGAGAATGCAATTTTTCTTTTCTTATTTAAATGAATTTTATATTAATTGTTTTTTTTTTTTTTTTTTTTTTGTATGCCTGAGGAGTCTTAAAACAGTTGATTCTTGTGTGTCCCCTACGCTAAAAACTGACAAAAAGGTCTCTGTTCTTTTCTGGAGTATAGAAGCAACCTTTACCTTGGCTATAACTCAATTCCAAAACACTTTTCACTTTTTTTTTTTTTTTGGTACTATAAAATTCCTAATAATTATTGAGGCAAAAGAGTAGGAAGGAAAAACAGGTCCATGACTAAATACGAGATTAAAATAGTAGCATCTTATATATGCTCAGCCAATGTTTTCCAGAGCCCAGGAGTTATAAACACAGAGAGTCAGAATGAGAACTAGAAGGAGAACACAGAGAGCATCTATGGTAAGCATCTAAGAGCATCTAAGTGCCTCCATGAAATGTTTTGTTGTTTTTAATTATTTTATTATCTGTATCCTCAGCACTATCACTGTCTAGCACATAGGAAGAGTTTAATGAATAATCAATGAGTCAGGCTAAAACAATAAGATCCATAGAAAATTCCCTGTCATTTAAAAAAAAAAAAAGTGAATAAATAACAGGCTAAAAATTGGGCATCCAATACAGTAAAGTAGTCTTCAAGATGTTATAAATTTTCAAATTTATATATTACACATGTAAAAATATTACTAATTTATTACTTTGCAAATTTACAAATATAATATAATAAGCTCATTATCAGTTTGCACCTGTATTATGTCTTTTTTTTCCAATTCGATGAATTGAATGAATGAACAAAATGAATCAATTTATTTCATTTTACTGATAAAATCATAAAGAACAAATGAATTGCACATAGTCATAAAGCTAGTTAGCAGCAGAGATAAATTCAGAATACAAGGATATTGACTCATCCCAATAATTTTTGTGAGTAAATATCTTCTTCATACCTAAGAAATGAATTGTTATATTTTAGGTTATAAAATGGATTGACCAGTCAAGAAATAGGCCATTAGCAAAGGAGGAATATATTTAACCTGTGGTTTGATTTTGTTTTGGTTGTAGTGGTTTTTTGGGGTTTTTTGGTGGTGGTTGTTTGTTTTTGGTGTTGTCCTTCTATTTTGCTTTTCTTTTTTGTCTACTCACTTTAATAGATATAAAGTTTCCAGTATCCCCAATTAGAATGTAAGCCCATTAAAGTCAAGTAGAATGCTTTTGCCATTTTTTTTTAAAGTATCTTTAGTGACTGGCATAAAGTGAGCAATAGCTTGTAGACTGAGTGATCAATCGATAGAAAACATAATTTTCATTTTATAATTTTGCTGCTTTTCTTGGTCTTATATGCTTTCTAAGAACATTTTTTTTGTTCTTGGGATGGGACTCAGTTCTAGGCCATGGAAGATTTTGATAGAATGTTATATCAGGAAGAAACTTTAGAATGTAGAATTTAAAATCACTGACTATATCATACAATACAACTCAATCTCAGAACTACCGAAAAGGCCAATAAGACAATATTATCATCTGTGCCTCACTTTTAAAGCAGAAGTGGGTTTTTCAAATATAATGAAGTGAACTAAGTCAACTTCACCTCCAACTTTATTTTGCCAAAGCTTTGCTGTACTCCCCACCCCCATCTGTTTTTAACCATAATAAATCCTCTCAGGACATCTCTCTTTACTATGCTTTGTAAAGAAAGCTTTCAAGAAAGTTTCTTCAACTAAATCATACTCGTGAGTAAAGGATTGATAATAGCATAACATATTAACTTTCCCAATAGCTTCTTACTTTTAATGAGCACAAGTATTCCTTAGGTAAAAGGACTGAAAGCATACCTTTGAAGTTCAAGTATTAGACAGAAAGGAAGGAAAGATTTTGTGGAAAAGGCAAGAGGATACTTCCAACAATCATGAACACAATTGGAAACAGCATGGCACAGCAGAAAGAATATCAGCTTTTGAGAAAGAGAATCTGAGTTCAAATTGTGGCTCTGCACCATTCAATCAACTCTGAGACTCAGCTTCCCAAATATGTTTTCCCCTCCTCTCTCTTATAGAATGTTACCTATTTGAGAGCAGAGTCCATCTTGTTGTTCTGTTTATGATCAACTGCTTTTTTGCACTTAGTATGTGCTTAATATTGCTTTGTTCTTTAAATGATTCTTTCAAAAGGAACAGTACAAATTATCTCTCCTTTCAGTTTCTCTTTGTGTAATTTTTTTATATTCTGCCTTTTTGTTGGTGGATGTTAGAAACTTACAATACTGGTTAATCCTTTATTATCTCCTTTTAAGCAACTTAACTATAACATATAATTTTCAATAAATAATTATTTTTACAATCTTTAAATTTTTTAATCTTTGCAATATTTTTAGGATGTCTGTCTTGACCTTGGATCATTTTTCCTGCCAAGGAGACACAGAGAGAGAGAGAGACAGATAGAGAGACAAAGACAGAGAGACAAAAAGGGCAAAAGTAGAGAAACAAAGACACAGAGAATGTCATATGTCAAGAAGGATTCTTAGAGACTATCTAATCCAATTCCTCATTCATACATGATAAAACTAAAAGTACAAAAATAATTTCTATTTGCCAAGAAATTTTTGCTATAAGCAGAGCTAGAATTGGAATCCAATTATCCAGAATTTTAGTCTAACACAACTGTAATGCTGGAGAAACTGAGGCAGGAGAGAGATTAGGGAGTTTTTCATATTTTATTAATTGGAGAGCATAATTGACTGGACAGGACTCTTATCTCAAAGTATCCAGCGATGAATGGGAGAATCCCAAATCCTTATATACCTTTACAAACAAAGAAGGAGACAGAAGCAGGAAACTTTTTCACAGACCCATTTGGTTCTGTCAGGATGGGGGGAGGCTATAAATTCTTACTAAAAGCCAGAGTCAGGATGTCTGAATAAACAGAAGTAAAGATGTCAATGAGGTATCCGGAATAGTCTTATCTTTTGGAATATTTTAGAGGGATAGTGTCATAAATTCTTGAGGCAGAAGGAGTTAGTAGTCAGGAAGTCTGATCTTCCCCTTGTCTTGAGCCTCACATGGACAATTTATAATCTTAGAGCAAATGGTCCTCAGTTTTAATGGATCAGAGAGGGGTTTTACAACTAAGGGGTGAGGCAGAACAGTTAAGGAAACTGATAGAACAATTCAGGGAAACTCAGGACAATAAGGGAAACTAGTGCAGGGAAACTGAGTCAGGACACTTACAGAGAACTGTGGCACAACACAACTATACCATCAATAGACCAAATAAGGTTCAAGTTTTAAAAAACCACAGTTTTCAAAAACTACACTCTGATTTGATGAAGAAAATAATCCTACCAAATCAGGAATTCCTAAGGAACTAAAATGTTTTCAAGAGTCCTAGTACACATTTTAAAAGAACCTGAGGAGAGATGATGAACCACACTGGTCAAGTTCTTATATTGTAGATAAAAAGCAAATTGCAATGTCGATAGTAATATTGCATTCTCAATTAAAGTGAAGATGGTTGGCTCTGACTCATTGAATCCCAAACTAAGCCAAACCATGCTTCTGAAAATGGGGGAAGACCACTAAAGTAAAAATAAGTCTATATCCCATAGTAGAAAAACTAGACAGTTCTGCTAGTGTAATAAACTCATCTGTCTATGTACTCACCGTGCCAAAGAAGAATCAGTGCCATTAGAATGGAGTTTATGCACTAACTAATGATATGTATCCCAGATGCGTGATTCCTCTTTCAATTAGGTGTGGAGGAATGGGAAAAGATTATGAATCTTGCCTCTTTTCCTGGCAGAAGTAATCCTGAACAACTCAATTTGACTGTTTTGATTATGTTCTTCCCATGTTCTTGTGTTACTTTTTAAAAAAGTTGTCTTAAGGAAAGAGTTATATTCTTTCAGTTAATTTCAAATCTCAGTGTTCTCCAAATAAAACATTTTACACACACACACACACACACACACACACACACACACACACACACACATTTCATCCTATTCTCTGGTTAATGAATCTTCCATCCACTGGGTCTATGTTCTTCACTCAGTTCTCCCTTACTCCAAAAATGTTTGGCCTATGTTGTTTGACTTTCTATTCCTTTCAACTTATAAATCTTCACAGAATTCCGGGTATCTGTATGTCTACCTGGATTCATGAATCTTTTTTTCATTGAATCTTTGATACTGTTTTACACTGATCCTCTGATACTATTTTACTGATTTCTTATGGTTTATGGATATGGTTTACAATAGAAGTCAGGGTTTTCAGATATTAAAGAGTCATCATAGACCTCTTGACACTGAGTCTAACACCAGGCATTGCCCCTTTGAAAGAAGGGGCCTTCTATTCATCCCACTTAAAGTTTTTAAACAGATATTTTTACTTAGATGCCATTTGAAGGTAGAAACTATTTCCTTATTTGCTTCTCTGAAAAAGCTAAAGGAAGAATAGTGAATAATATTGATCCAAACCCATATGATGTAGAGAAAAGCAAATTTCAGTATGAGCATAACATTGCATTCTAAATTGAAGTAAAGGTGGTCAACATAGTGTATACATAATAGGTACAAGTGTTGCTTGATTAATAATTGTGTTTTCTGCTTTGGGTTGGGGACACTCATCTTAGTAACTTGATCTACCTTTCCTTTTAACATAAACAAGTCAACTAATAGATATTAAAGATTTAGTAAAGGATAAGGTAAAGGAATAAACATAATTTTTGTTTAGCCACAATTTCTTTCTTGAAGATGATAAAGTATTGCCATTGTCAAATGTATCCATGAGAGTATCCCATGAAAAGACTATTGGACTTGAAGTTATAGAAATTTAGATTCTATTTGCATCTCTGAGACTTAATAGCTGTGTGATAACACATAAATCATTTAACATTTCCAGTTCTCAGTTTCACAATTCTTAAAATGGGAGAATTATGCTTTTGCCATCTATTGTAAGAAATTGTCTTATGGAAAGAGTTATACTCTTTCAGTTAATTCCAAATCTCAGTGTTCTCCAAATAATACATTTTCCTCACACACACACACACACACACACACACACACACAGACACACACACACACGGTATATGACCCCCAAGTAAGCCTATGAAAATCTAATTCTCAAATTTCTTGGGTACAATGTAAAACTTTTATACATTTTAAAGAGCCATCTAAAAGCTAGTGGTGATGGTAATAGGAATATGAGTATGAGTATGAGTAATAGTAATAGTAGTACAACTACTTACATGTTATTTTTTCCCATTAGGATATAAGGTATTTCAAGGCATTGCTTTGCTTTTTTTCTTCTTCTTCTTCTATTTGTATTCCAAAGCAATTAGCATAGTGCCTAGTAAATTCAAATTAAGCCCTTCAATATTTGTTGATTTGAATAGACTTGATTACTAGCAGTAGTAGTGGTAGTGGTGGTAGTAATACTACTAACAATAGTAGAAGGTAGTGTTGGAAGTATTAGCAGCATTAGTAACTATTAGTAGTAGTAGGGTTATTAGTTATAGTATGCTGTTCTTCATACTAATCTGTTATTCCTCATCACAACTTCAGTGTCTGAGGATGTTTGTACTTTTGGTCTTTGAGCAGAGTTCTTTTTCTCCCCAAAGCAAGGTTGTCATTTATAAGTACTGTACATTTACCAGTTATATATTTATAATTTGGGGAATATCATATCATACTTTACCCAGTGAGAAAGATGATAAGTATATCCAAAGATTGTGGAAATGTGAAAACCTAATATAAACAAGATATTTAGTCTTAAATGGGAAGTTTAACCAAAGTCCATAGCATTGCTTTTCTGCAAAAATATATACAGTAATCATTGACTTATGAATAAATATTCAGAAAAATAACTTGTCTATATGCTGGAAACTGATTCTATGTAAACCATCTGGTTATAATGAATATTCAAAGCATACAATAGTCAAATAACAATTAATTATGAAGATGGGATGTGTATATATGTAGAAGTGTTTTTCTTTACCATTGAATATCCTTTTAAAAGGAGCTTTTAGCAGTATTCTCTTTGCTTAATGTTTATGTTAAATACAATTTATTGGTCACTTGCTCAGCAAAAGCTTCTTAGAGAAAGATTACCTACCCTGATGTTTCACCACTTACATCTCCATAAAATATATTGAGATTACAAATTGGACAATATAAGACTAATTAGCACTGATCAGCAGATGTGCACACTGAGGTGGTTCATTGAGGAGAAAATACTTACTTACAACTGAATTTATAAGAAAGGGAAGGAAATTCATTAACAATGCTTTGTAGATTTCTATTGGCCATATGTACTATACTTCCATGACCTTCTTTATATATTATGAGCAGACTATTCCTCTTATAGCTGAATAAAAGACACTTTAAATTTAAGACATTAAATGAACACATTGACTTAAGTAAAATATGATAAAGAGTTGATGTAAGCATTGAATAATGTGATATTTACATTGAGTAATGCATGGTTATTCATGATGTCATGCATTATAGGTAAATATCTCTCTAGTAATTGTTTTCAAACAATCTTCCTTCCATGTTAGGAAATATGAAATGGCAGGAAGTCATGTTTAATAATCAGGAAGGAAGAAAAGTGGGTAAGTAGGCTATTTAAAAAGCATAAAGTATTTGATTCCCAGGGTGGGCAAGGAGAAACATATACACTCCCCCCCAAAAAAAGTTATATAATACAATTTTATTTTGAAAATAGTCATAAATATTTGTGAGCATTGGAAGCATATATTAGTCTGAGGAGGGAACTGTGGCAAATGTAAGAGTTTATGTAAAAATACACAGGCTAGAAAAATTAGCATCAAGAATAAAGTCTTTGTGTGTGTGTGTGTGAGAGAGAGAGAGAGAGAGAGAGAGAGAGAGACAGAGAGAGAGAGAGAGAGAGAGAGAGAGAGAGAGAGAGAGAGAGAGAGAAAGTTCTTAATCAGAGATAGGGATGTCATTTGTATTTATACACAGCCAAGCTTGGAAATGAGCATTCATTTCCATGAGCATTAAGCATTCAACAACATTCTTCCTTTTATATGTTGGCATACATTTTTGAACAGTGGTGATGTCCAAAATAATTTGTGCCAATTTAAAAGATAGAAACTGTGTTGACTCAAGATATGTATTAAGCAATCAAAACTTACATTAAAAAGGAGCAAAAAAGCAAAAGGATTTCAACTTGTCTAAGTTGGTACATGTTTTATTCAGTTTGAAATTAAATTTGCTAATGGTAGGAGGGCAGGCTGAAGCAGACTTTGCCATTGTGATTAAATTTTGTCTTTGTAATATTTGTTTGTGATGACACATAACTTTTTCCTCTATCTATGAATTCATCTAATCACTTTTCTTATTTTATCAAATTTATGAAAAAGCCCAGTGATAATACTGTATATGAAGAAAACTGAAGGGGGGAAAGGTAGAGATTAATACATAGGAAAATCATTTTTCAAGGATTTCTTTTTTTCTGATTTAAACTCGTGTTTTTCCCATGATAAATATACTGGATTTGTAAATTTACTTCTATATGTGGATAGATTTCATAGTTGAAGTTATGCTTTAGAATCATCATAGGATTAGAGATGAATGAATGGAATGAATTAATTAATGGAATTTTGTTTACTATGTACCATGCAGTATAAGTATGAGTAATCCTGGTCTAAAGGAGCTCTCATTGTAATGGCAAAGATAATATATGTAGGAAGTTTCAGTTTCAAGTCCAAAGGAAAACTTCATAGTGCTTAACATGTAAGAGAAAAGCAAACATTAATGCCTTTTCTTCAATGTCAATCCAGTTTATCAAATGTTCTAAGTTCCTAAAGCTGAGACATTTTAGAGAATGAAGACTTTCTCTTCTGTATCTTTAGAATCTGTGGTTATAGAAAGTAAGCAGTTGCCAGGCTACATCTAAAAGAGGTTTCTTCCCTGGATGATGACTGAGGATACTGGAAGTATTGCCTTTGCTAAGGTTTATGGATTAAAGGTCCAAACCATCTCCATTGGACTTCAAGGAGATATGGTGGTCAAGTTCTGAGTGGTGGCTTGATTTGTTTGTCAAATGTTGCCTCCTATCTTTCCCTCAGGGTATCTTTATGTTTCAGTTAGGCTGGTTTGCCTGCCCTGTATGTGGAAGTTTGTTGACAGTTGGTATGAATGAGCTGGTACCTTTCCAGAAAAGTTGTTTTGTTTTGTTTTTTTTTTTTTTTTCTGAAAGAGGGCTGTAAGAGTTTGGCTCAAAGAATCACTGTATTTATATTTTGAAGGTAATTAGTCTCCTAATGAAACTCCCTTAAAATTTTAAATTATTATCTTTTTTAATTAACAAGAGTTTGTTCCTCCCACTTCTTAAACCATTGGGAGTTAGGCAGAAGTACAGAATCAATACATATATTCAAGTAAAATAAAACCTTATATTGGTCACATTAAAATGCAGGTATTTTATCCTACATATTTACTCCATCACTCCTTTATTCAGAGGTAGGTAGCATTAATTTTCATTAACTTTCTGGAATCATTTAAATACTCTTAAAAACTATATTATGTTGGAATAAGATAATATGAAATATATTTTATAAAATAACAGTCAGAAAACTGAGTAACAAAAAGAATATCATTTTGTTAAGGTTAGGAAGGGACCCCATAAGATTGGGTCACAGACCAGTGTCAAGAAGTGCCTCGAAAGAATTTGAAGTCTTGAACCCATAGGGAAGTCGAGGGGCAAAGTTTATTGTAATTGTAATGTCATGCTTTATCTATTATACCATGGAACAGCCTCTTAATTTTATATTTCCCTTCATCTTATTCCTATCTTAATGTAGCCCAATATTACATTTGCATTTTATACTCCTATCTTACTTTGATATTCTATGTCTTTAAAAAAAAAATTCTCAATTCTTTTACATATCACCTGCTATTTAGATATACCTTCCTCAGGAATGTAGGCACATCTTACTGATTCCAAATCTGGCCTCAGACATTTATTTACTAGCTGTATGATCCTGGCCACTCTGGTTGACTTTGTTTACTTATCTGTAAAATAACATGAAGAAAGAAATGTATAATCTCTACCTTTGTCAAGAAAACCCTAAATGGGGTCAGAAATAGTCAGATACAATGAAAAACAATTGAATAACATCATATGAATGTAAATAAGATGAATTCACTTATAAAATGGAATCAGAGGACTTAGAAAAAAAGAACAAAAAACAATAATAAATAGAATACAACAATGTGTTGTTAATAAGCAACTTGTATGAAACAGAGAGACACACATGCAGTATAAATGGGGAGTTAAAGCAGAATCTATTATACTTCAACTGAGGTTTACACAAACACATGTGAAAGGGAAAGGGAAAGGAGAAGGAAGGAAAAAAGAAAGGGGGCGGAGAAGGGAGAAAAGGAGAGAGGAGGGGAGGAAAATATGTTGTCTAATTGGTCTCCACTGAGACAGATCCTACTACTATTCACAGAGATTGTTATTTGTCTTTTGTTCTCAGAAAGACCACAGTGTGAGAAAAGGATTTGGTTTCATACTATAAAAATTAAATTGAGGGCAGCTAGGAAGCACAGTGGATAGAGCACCTGCCTTGAAGTCAAGAGGACCAGAGTTCAAATTTGACCTCAGACACTTAACATTTCCTAACTGGGCAAGTCACTTAATCCCAATTGCCTCAGTTAATAAACAAACAAACAAACAAACAAATATAAATAAATAAATTGGAGAAATGAAACAAATTACAAAATTGAAATTTAGAGGGACATCTTGAGGGTGGTCAGGGTAGGGGATGGGGAGTTGGAGATCATCTCACACAAAATAAAGTAAGAATGTAAACTCCTTAGGGGAGGAGTGGGTTTTGTAAGCAGATTTGAAAAGAATGTTTTACTCTTTATCCCTAGCTTTCTAGAATAGAAACTCCTTGGAGGCAAGGACTGGATTGAATAGGAAACACCCAACTCTACCAAGCTTTCTTACCTCATTTTTTTTTTAGAATCTGTGCTGTAGAAACCCAGCTAATGGGGAAAGGAGCCAGGAGGAGGAGGAGGAGGAGGAGGATTCTGTTAGGGAATAAAAAAGGGAATACCCTGTGTTGGGTGGGTGTCTCTCTAAAATCATGATTTGTATGTCAGAGAATGTATACCCTGTCTCAGTAGAAAGAAAGAAATTTTTTTCCTACACTCATACTTGGACTTCTGATTGTTTTAGTGGTCACTACTGTACCACAAAATAACAGGGAAGTGATGACATGATGTGCAAGTGAAATGGGGAAGCTACCATAGACAATGAGCAGTTAGGTGGTGCACTGGATATTGGGTCAGATCTACAATCAGAGTCCTTTCTTGAATTCAAATCTGACATCGAATGCTTATCTTGGACAAGTCATTTAATTAGCCTCCGTTTTCTCAGCTGTGCAATGAGTTAAAATATATATATATATATATATATATATATATATATATGTATATGTATTTTAACTCATTGCATATATATATATATATATATATATATATATATATATATATATATATATATATGAAATAACAAATTGGTTCAGTATTTCTTCCAAGAAAATCCCAAAAAAAGTCCCAAAGTGTCAGTGAAAAAAAGGCTGAACAACAAAACAAACCATAGAAAAGTAACAAAAAAATAAGCATGTGCTCCAAATAGTATAATAAGACCTAAATTTGTAAAGGAAAATTTTTAATTAGAGTAGAAATAGATATTAAATGTATAATAAACATACCAGGTTTTTTGCAAGGAAAATGAAATAACTTTAACCTCCAAGAATAAGATAAATTTAACCATGAAATAAATAAGAAAGAAGATAAGAATTTGAATTGAATTTTAAAGGAAACAAGTAATTATGATCAATCTCTGGAGAAAACTTAATGAAAATAGAAAGGAATACTTTATTTTTTCATCTGTACATAGCATCTTCATAAAAACTGACCATCTACTGTGGTCGCTCAATTAAATCAAGAAAAGAAGAAATATTAAAATGTATTCTTTCCAGATTGAATGGGACTGATTGGATGAAGTTTTCTCAGTTTGAGGTTAAGTAACATGATCCCTACTCCCAGAGCCTGAAGATGAGGTCTTGAACCCTAGATTGCAGGGAGTCACATGGTCTCTAAAGGTCATTCCCTCAGGAAATGATGTGACCCACAGGGAGCAGACAACATTGGTGACCATTGGTCAAGGACAGTTACATCCTTTTTGTCTATCCAATGAAAAGGCTCTGGTCTTTTGCTTTTAAGCCCTGGACACACTGGAAGCTGGCTAGGTTCCAGAAGCACATAGCAGGGGTTGGGAAAACTCCCAGGTGTGTATCTGGGCCTCTCCCTGCAGGGACTAAATAAATGCTTTCTCTTTGTACCTGAAGATGTCTCTAATTAGTTAATTGGAGAAGGAGATCTATTACTTGTTCCACACAAGATTATAATGCAACCAAAATTACATTCAATAAAGAGTCTTGGAAACACAGATTTAAAATTATTTGGAAACTATCTAATTCTAAAGAATGAGTAGCTTAAAGAACAAATCATAGAAACAATCAATAATTTCATTAAAAGGAATTACAACAGTGAGACAACATAGCAAAATTTATGGGATGCAGCCAAAGCAGTACATAGGGAAGTACTTTTATATCAAGATGTTTACATCAATAAAATAAAAATAGAGCAGATCAATGAATTGGGCAGGTAAGGAAAAAAAAATAGTACAAAAAGTGGAAATCCCAAATCCCTAATTAAACATCAAATTGGAAAGCCTGAAAATCAAAAGAGAACCTAATAAAATTGAAAGTAAGAAAACCATTGAAATAACAAATAAAACTAGGAATTGATTTTGTGAAAAAAATAAATCATTGGTTAATTTGATCTTTAAAAAAAGAAAACCAAATTATTAATATCACAAATGGAAATAGATTCACCACCAATGAAAAGAAAATTCAAAACTTGCCTAGAAATTCTAGCTATAGCAGTTTGACAAGAAAAGGAAATTTAAAGAAATAGAATGGGTAATGGGGAAACAAAATCACCCCACTTTTTAGAAGATATGATGGTGTACTAGAAAATCAACTTAAAAAAAAAAAGCCCAAGCTAAACTAAACAACAGCAACAAAAGTTGAAATTAACAACTTCCTCAAGATATTTGGAAAAAGCACATAAATGAGCAATATTCATATGTATGGACAGTTAAGTCCAGCAGCAAGAGACTGAAAAAGAAATTTAATTTAAAACAATTTTAGACAGTATAAAATAATTGGGAGTCTACCTGCAAAGGCAAATCTAAGAACTACAGGAACACAATTACAAAACACTTCTCACACAAATAAAGTCAAATTTAAACAATTGGAGGAAAATGAATTTCTTTATGTTTCAATTGAGCCAATATAATAAAAGGTCAATTTTTAAATTGGAGAAATGGAACTTAAATTAAAAAATTAAAACCTACAAGGATATCCAAGAATGGATGGAGGTTAGCTTATTTTTCTCTCAAATAATTTAAGAATGCATGTTCCTTGGGGACAGGGACTGCCTTTGGTGTTCAGGGATTGTAGTCAGAGAGTTGAAAAATATCTTTTGTTCTTTGCCTCTAACCCTCCACAGTTAATCTTCTCCCTGCTAGTGCAGATTCAGGTCCCTTAACTTCTGTGTCATCCAATTCATGGGGAATCTGAGGAGAAACTTGTACTTCAGGACAGGAAATAAAATCCTGCCTTTTGGAGTTTCAAAGATGTGTCTATTAATCTAGGTACCCATTCTTGTAAGAATACAAAATAAATCTTTCCTACATTCAAAAAAATGAAATAAAAAATCATTTATCTAATTATAATTGAACTAATTTCAATGCTATGAAAACCAAATTACCAAACATTATTTTATTTTGGTAAATTCAGTACACTTCTGTGCCATAATGGATAAAATGTTGGTCTTGTTGTCAGGAAGACTTTTCTCCCTAAATTCAAATCTAGCTCTAAACAATTACTCGTTATTTGGCTGGGCAAAATATTTAACTCTATTTGATATAATTTTCTTATCTGGAAAATGAGCTTGAGAAACAAATAGCAAATTACTTTAGTATTTTTGTCAAGAAAATCCCAAATAGAATTACCACAAGTTAAAAATCTGCACGAGAAGAAGAAAGAAAAAAAAAAGTAATGAAAAATTCATCTGGAAGGATAAAAATCAAGAATCTTAAGGGAATCAATAAAAAAGAAATTGAAGGAAGGTAGCACAAATGTTTTACAAAGTGTTAATCAACAAAATAATCTAATACTAGCTTAGTGGTAGAGCAGTGGAATAAATTAGATACACAATACATAGCAGTAAATAGTAATCTAGTGCTTGGGAATCTCAAAGATCAAAGCTTTGGGGACAAGAAATCCTAATTTCACAAATATTTCTAGGAAAACTATACATTAGTCTGGCAAAAATGAGGTATAAACTATCATCACACAATGTATGCCAAAATAAAATAAAAATGAGCACATGCATGAATACCATTTATAAAGGGTGGCATAGAGTATAGAATAGTTTAGCGGTCACATTTATGGATAAAGGAAGAATTTAGGACTAAACATGAGATAGAGAATATAAGAGATATAAAAGCTATAATTTTGATTATATCAAATTACAAAGGATTTGCAAAATCAAAATCACTGCTGCCAAGGTTAGAAGGAAAGGAGAAAACTGGGGGACATATGTTACACCAAGGTTCTCTGATAAAGGTTTCATTTTTCAATTATGCAATTTACTAAGTCAAAGAATATGAGACAATTCTCAGTTAATAAATGGCCAAAGGATACTAACAGGTAGTTTCAGAAGAAGAAATCAAAGCTATTTATAGTCATGGAGGGAAAATGCTCTAAGTCATCATTGATTAGAGAAATACAAATCAAAACCATTCTGAAGTATCATTTTACACCTTACAGAATGGCTAATAAGAAAGAAAAAAGAAAACAATAAAGGGGAAGTGGAGAGCTGGGGACACCAATGCATGGTGGAATTGTCAGCTGATCTACTATTCTGGAAAAAAAAAAATTAAACTGTATTCAAAAGGGCTAAGAAAGCATTCATACCCTGTGACTGTTCCTAGGTATACACTTCAAAGAAAAACAAAAAACAGAAAAGGGTCTACAGTTACAAAAAATAATACTTTTATAGGTGTTTTATCTGTGAATGCAAAATATTGGAAACTGAGGGGATGCCCCTCAATTGGGGAATGGATGAGCAAATTGTGATGGAATACTATTATACTATAGAAAATGATGAACAGGAAGCTTTCAGAAAAACCTTGTAAGTCTTACTTGAATGAATGCAAAATAAAATGAGCATAGCCAAGAGAACACTGTACATGGTGATAATAGCAATAATGTAATGATGTTCAACTGTGAATAACTTAGCTATTCTTAGTAATACAGTGATTCAAGGTCATTCTGAAGGATTTATGATGGAAAATGCTATCTAATCCAGAGAAAGAATTAATGGAATCTGAAGGCAGATTGAAGCCTATTTATTTATTTTTTTTTTTTGCTTTATTATATCATTGTTCTTCTTTTGCCTTTGTTTTCTTTTGCAATATGGTTAATATGAAATTGTTTTGCATGACTGCACTATATCAAATTGATTGCCTTCTGAATGAGGGAAGAAAAAGACAGAAAGAGAGAACTTGGAATTCAAAATTTTAGATAATAAATGTTATTTTTTTATTTATATGTAATTGAGATAAAAATAAAATAAAAATTAAGAAGAATCAAAATAACTTAACACAAAAAGTCTTTTAAATTACAGCTAATCTATCTCTTTGACTTTTAGTAGATTTCCATTTTACACATTAATTTTTCCTTGATTTGACTTGAACTTTTCACTGCAAATGAAGAAGTCTTAGCAAGGTTAGAAGCAAGAATTTTCTTTTAGGAAACAATGAAATATGTTTTCTGTTCTTCAAAACTTGAAGGTCTTTTCCACAAACTTTCCACAAGTGAGAATCATATTTATCAATAAATGTGATAATATGTACTACATTTCTTTCCCAGAATTTTTCATAGAGGACAAATATACATATTAGTTAAGAATAACATGTACTGTATTTCTTTAAATATTTACTTTCTTCTTTACTTCAAAGCAGAAAAGTACTTAATTTCATATCTTAATTAATCTTGGTTCTTCAAAGTATAACTATTCTTTTAATTGGCATATATTATCATTCATTCATTTTCACTTCATGAGGTTTCTGAATATATTGTTCAGTAATCCCACTTAAATTATTACCTAATCAATGCACTTAGAAGTCTCTTCTAACATTTCATAGATATCTATAGTATCTTTGGGTTTTCTTTCAATTACTTCTTTCTTTCTACATGAGAAATCCATTTATACATACATATATGTACAGAAAAAAGTATATGCATATGTATATGTGTATGCATGCATGTGTATATATATACATACACACATATGCATAAATGTGCACATAACTATACATGCATACATATGTGTGTAAGTATATGTCTGCAGTATATATTTACAATACCTTTTACTTCCCTCTTTTTTTGTCTGCAAACAATCATTTATAACATTTTATAAACTATTTCTTCATACCATGTCTTTGCATTGGTTTCAACATCAAATCAATAAGATTCATGAATGTTCAAGAGAATGATTGGTAATCTAAAAATGAAAAGTGAAAGATAAGGAAAAAGAGTGAGACAGAAAGAATGAATTCCATTTTTACTTTGGTACTACATATAAATTATAATCTGGACACACAGAGTTGTAGAAAAGGATTGTTGGATTGCACTTCATAATTATGCTGAGCTTCTAGTGATCTCAAAATACTACTTGACAAACAGTACCAATCTTCTGACATGTATATTCACCAATGAAGTTATAGATCTTTTAATCATGGAGATATTTGATAAGGACAGAATTATATATATATTATATATATATATATATATATATATATATATGTATATACACATACACACTAAGACATTTATTTAAAGTCTTGATAAATAGGTGCAATGATTCACATTTTGAAGTAAAAGACACCTCAAAAGGCATCTCTTAAAAAATGAGGCAACTGGAGAAGCTGGGTAGCACAGCAGATTGTATATCAATTCTGAAGTCAAGAGGACCTGAGTTCAAATCTGACCTCAGAAATTTAACACTTCCTACCAATCTTTCTCTTGAACATTCATGAATTAACTAACCCTGGACAAGTCACTTAACCCCAATTGCCTCAGCAAAAGCAAAATAAACAAACAAAAAAAAATAAGGCAATTAAGACAGAGAAATTCAGGGACTTGCTTAATATCACACACTTTCAGAAGTGAGATTTGACCTCTTATATTTTCATTTCAGAGTCAAAGATTTTTTTATTGTATCATGCTAGGAAGAGTAGATCTTGCTCTCCTTAGCAAATTCACCTTGGTAAAGAAACAGATTAGCTCTTTCCCTTGTACAGAAAAAAAAAAAAAAATTACCAATAGTTACATCAACAATTTTTGAAAGACTGAAGAATGGGAGAGATATTGTAGGATTAGAAGGAGTAGAGTCTGTAAAGTATTGACAAGAATGCTTGACTTTGATTCTGTGCAAAATCCTAGAAGATTATTTATTTTAAACATAATTATAAAGGAAGTATCGATAAATAACTACAAATAAAATAGGGAGGTCATAGAGAGTTTAATCGAAAAAAGATTACTTTCTGTTTCTTTCCTAACAAAATTACTATGCTGGAATATCATTTTAATTTACTGGGATTTTAACATGGTATTTGATAAAATTACTACTAATATTTTTTGGATAAGTTAGAGAAAAAGTGTTTTAGATAATAGGATTAGGTGATTTTGGTGAAAGAATTGAATCACCCAATGGTAAAGAATAGTCTTTAATTGTTTGATGGCAAATGTGAAAGTCTGTACTGTAATACCCTAAAGATCTGTGTTTGGTTCTATACATTTTAATATATCACAAAATGTGAAGATTCAAAGGGATTTTAGCAACTTTTTAGTCTATCATATACCCACAAGGAATTACCATTAAAACAGTACTTGGAAATACTCAGCCTCTAGCTAGTCATTTAATCAAAACTGAGTCCTATCCTATGTACACAAATAAATAACTAAATAAACAAACAAACACATAAATAAATAAATGATTAACTAATTAATTTCTTCTTAGAAGGCAGTTCATTTCCTTTGTTAATTATTAGATTTCTTTTTCTGTTTATTCCTTGAAATCCCCACCCATTACTCCTAATTCTTCTGTGGCAAAAGAGAATATTTTAATTCCTCCTTCACATGACAGCTCTTTAAATACTTGAAGACAGAAAACATGGGAATGTCAAATCTTTCATTCTAATGCTCCAACAAACTATTTTTTCATTATTTAAAATCATGTACTCCACATGTTGTATAAAGGCAGAGATGACATGTATATTCCATTTTCACATGACATAAAGCTTGAAGGCATTGGTATCAAATGAGATTTAAAAGACTAGAGACAGAAATATCTCACTAGATTAAATTATTAGGCTGAATCAAATAATATAAAATCCTTTGGAGATAAAAATCCTTTGTTTTTTGAAAATAATTTTTTTGGATTGCACATATTACCCTGTATCAGATTGCTTCTGTCTTGGGGAGAGATAGTCAGGGAGACTGGGAGAAAAATTTGGAACACAAAAGTTTTACAAAAATGAATGTTGAAAACTATTTTTACATGCATTTAGAAAGATAAAATATTATTGAGGAAAAAAAACACAGTTTCCATAATTCAAGATCAAGATTGTATGGCTTAAGAGTTGCTGGTCTTGGCCAAGGGAGATGGAAGAGGATAGACTGAAGGAGGAGAATAAACATGTTTCAGTGAT
Organism: Sarcophilus harrisii; assembly: GCF_902635505.1. NCBI lineage: Eukaryota > Metazoa > Chordata > Mammalia > Dasyuromorphia > Dasyuridae > Sarcophilus > Sarcophilus harrisii. The sequence goes on from NC_045427.1 coordinate 68,195,680, forward strand.
GAGTTGAATATCATTTAAGAGTGGGGTAGGTATAAAGATCCTGGTGAAGGGTTGGAGATAATCTGTGTTTTATATATATATATATATATATATATATATATATATATATATATATATCTGAGAATTTATGATTCTAAAACACAATGTCGGAAATAACTTAGACCCCACCCTCTTAAGTAAATTTAAACTAGATTTTGTGTGGGTAGATTGTATTATGCCCTGCTTAATGTAAACTTTTCTACCAATTCTACCAATAACTTTTCTTAAATGTTTTCAGTTAAATAATGTTCAAAAATCATTCTAGAAACTAAATATCAGGTATCAATAAATGAACATGTTATCCTGTAGCTTATTCATCATTCAAAACCCAATTTATAATCAAGAAATATATAGGAAAATGTTAATGGAAAAATCCAAACAGAATATGAATACCAGCTTCTTTTCCCTAATACCTCCTTATCTCAATAATCTGGTTTAAGCCAAGATGTATTTTTTTATATATATTTACCGCTTTATCTCCTCTGACACACTCTCAACCTAGTATCTTGACCACTATAATAGAGCCTAGCTTCTTAAACCATGGTTTATAACCTTTGTAGCTGAATTTGGAGATCGTGATATTATGCTTTATTAGCAGTGTTTGATTTTGTATACTACCCAAGTATACTATTACCTTATAAAAATTTCTTGAGTTAAAAAGGGTCGCAAGTGGAAAAAGTTTAAGAAGCCCTTCAATGTACTTGGAACCTTCTCCTTAAAGGGTTCCACTCTGTCCACTTCAATCCATCCACCATTCAGCTGCCATAGTGATCATCCTAAAGAGCAGGATTCATTACATCAGCTGCCCCACTCATTAAAATCCCCAAGTCACAACACTCTATCAGTTCTAACAACAATTGTCAATAAACATTTATTAAATACTTATTATATTGTACCATGTACTGATCACTGAAGATATAAATGCAAAAAAAAAAAGGTTCTTGCTATCAAGGAAATTGTTTATAATTTAATGAGAAAAGCCATCACACAACAGGCAGCAGATAAGTAATAAGGGTAGAGTTGAAAGACAGGCAAGAAGATTAGAAAAGGAATTTTATTTTGAAGGTCAAAGGAGTATACCAGGTGAGATTGATTGTAAACTCCTTGGTTTAGCATGCAAAGTCCTTTGCCACTTCTGGCCCAGCCTGTCCAGTCTTCCAGCTTCTCATACCATCCCTCACTCCCCTGTAATCAATGATCTAATGATATTGGTCATCTCTAGGCTCTTATATTTTTACATTTATCATTCTCTGCCTCCTCAGCTCTGCCTCCTGCTTTCCTTCAATTCCCCAATACAATTCCACATTCTCCAGTAAGCCTTAGCCTCCATATAATTTCTTCCTACAGTTATTTGCATAGTTGTGTCTCCGATTAGACTATGACTCCTTGAGAAGAGGGACTATCAACCCTTTCTTTGTATTCCCATAGTTCCTGGCAGATAATAGTGGTGCAATAAATCTGTATTGACTCACTGTCTGAGACATTCTCTTAATTGAAGAATAACATCACTTGAACTGTGGAAAGAGATTATCAAATGTGTCAAAGAAGACATCCTTGTCTCTCTCTGTCCTCGTCTCTTCCCTTTCCCAACCTCCTAAAAGTACGTGCATGGAGAAAATGAAATAATAAGACAGAATTAGACTGAGTTTTCTTAAAGCTTATATATTATTTTGTAATCATTGCCTTAAAACATCTGCAATAATGAAGCTAGCATTTTATAGTGTTTGCACATTTATATGTAAACTTAAGTTATATCCTAACCATAAAGCTGTGAGATAGTTGCTTTTATTATTCTGCCTTTACAGATAGGTAAACTAAAATCAAGAATAGTTAAATGACTTGCTTTGATCACAGAATTAATAGAACAACAACAACAATGATAATAGCCAGTTATTTCTATAATAATTATTGGCTAAATTATTTTATTTACAAAGACAATGTGTATTACAATCCTTGTTATTTCTCACCTTCCTTCATACCTTTTAAAATATACACTCTGTGGAAGAGGTTCATATGATGATCCCTTTTAAAATCCTCATAATACAACAATGTTGAACTCTTACGTATTATATATTTCTTCCGGACAGGAAAAAATGCTTCAACATACATTACAGCATTTATTATGTAGATATTTGCTGATTTTATCCAAAATCATTAGGACTATTAGCTCTGCTATGAGGTAAACAAAATAAACAAACACCTGGCAAATGAGGACTAGCTTTACTACCTTTTTTTCTTAGCATACAAATAAGGTCTCCAAAATCTAAATAGCTCACAAGTACCTTCTAGAGGTTCATTATTTATTCTGCTTATCACAAGGCAGAGTTAACTTAGCAGCACTAATAGGCCTCTTTCAAAACATGGTGCCATTTTTGTTGTCTTTGATTGGCCCTAAATAATATTCTACTGTGGTCCAGTGTTGAACTGGCTGCTTAAATAGATAAATTTCCACACATGGTCCATAGATTCTATGTGAATCTACATCCATAATCTATTAATATATTCACAGATTGCTGCATATTGCATATATAACTTACAAAGATATGTGATGAGAAAAGTATATTCATAGGCATGAGTACACTTATGTAATATTTATATGAATGAAAATTGCTATCCTCTTTCAGGAAACTACCTTCTATTTCTAGAGAACATTCTTTTCCATGGTAATAAATGATCTTCAGGAAGCAGTGACAGACCCAAAGATTTGACAATACATTTTTACCATCATTTCCCTCAATTGAGAAATTCTGGCTGCTCCACTACAGCTGTGGATCAGTCCCTCACTTTGTTTCCATATGCCATTTAGAAACCTTGGGAAAATAAATTAATCCTAAATTGCATGTTTGTCTGTTTTGCCTGCTTATGGTAGCAATAAGGACTAGATATTTATTTGTCTGCATTGCACCTGCGGCCTATTCTCTATGCTGTTGGTATGCTATCCTTTTGCTGTTGGTATGCTATCCTTTCCAAATACTTCCCACTCTCCTGAAAACTATCTGTTCGCCTCCTGTAGTGAACAAGTAAAAATAAATTGGATTTAGGGGACCTGTGTTAGCATGCTACTTTTTGTCTACTATGTGACCTTGGACAAAAACTACAAAGGGTCTCAAGCATTTATTAAAGAGTTTGCTATGACAGGGCCGAGAGATCATTATATACTTCAACAACAATACTATATGATGACCAATTCTGATGGACCTGGCCATCCTCAGCTATGAGATGAACCAAATCAGTTCCAATGGAGCAGTAATGAACTGAACCAGCTACGCCCAGAGAAAGAACTCTGGGAGATGACTAAAAAACATTACATTGAATTCCCAATCCCTATATTTTTGCCCACCTGCATTTTTGATTTCCTTCACAGGCTAATTGTACAATATTTCAGAGTCCGATTCTTTTTGTACAGCAAAATAATGGTTTGGTCATGTATAAAAACCCAAAAGTTTGCTATGAGAAAGGCTGAGGTCTGGAAATACCAGAAAATCTCTGCTTGCACCCCATCCACAAACAAATCCAAAGTTTTTACCCTCAAGGAGCTTACATTCTAGAATATGCAAACAAGTATTTAGATGTAAGATAGATGTATCTCAAAAATAATCTCAGAAGGAAAGCACATTGGACCCTCTGAACTTCATTCTTCATTTATAAAATATAAGGATTTCCCTGGGTCATATGACTAAAGTCACTTTCCCCATGATCTTCCTGAAAACCCTGTAGTTTCCCAACTTTATTTCAAAAAGTTATTCCTTACTTTAATTATAACTTTCTTGAGAGAAGCCTGTATTTCTTTCTTTTCCTTTTTTTTTTTTTTTTCCTTCTCAAACCTTAAGAGATAAGGCAAAGGGTGGCTACTTAATCCAACATTTTCATGAGAAGCAGCATGAAATACAAGAAAAAATGGGCTGTGAAACTGGCATTTGATATTGAGTTTATATCCTGACTGAACCACAACTAGCTTTGTAATCATGAATAAAACAATGTAGAACTCTTGTCTCAGTTTCATCATCAGTAAAATGAACATAATAATATTTGTCCTACATATTTCACTAGGATGTCATCAGAAGTTCTTTTATTTATTAGAGTCATAACCAGTTTTAAATAAAAAAGGTTTTTGATGGATGCAAAATAGTGATACCAGCAAACAAATGAGAAGTTAAAAATTCCTACAAAGGGTAGAAGAATTGTTATCAATACTCCAATAAAATATTAGTTTCTTGAGGGGATAGGGACTGTTTCATTTTTGTCTTTCTAGACTCATCCCGTAATATAATACCTGGAACATAATTGCTAGATGCTTGTGTAAAAAACTATTTGTGGCTTCTCTGGTGAACAATATTAATTAATCTTCAACCCTTTACCAGACTCTAGGCAAATTAATACAAGGTCTTTTATCTATCTTGGCTCTATACATAGTCATAGATGTAGACATAGACATAGACATTTTATAGGCCTACAACATATACATGTATAGACATAGATACCTTACAGATACATATTGTTTATGTATGGATAGGCACATATGATATACATATATCCATGGATATATGATAAATAGATCTAAAGTTTCATTCAAGGTTATGCAGTTTAATAACTTCATTTTACATCAAAGAAATTGAAGTCCAGAATTGTTAAATGACTTTTCCAATGTCAAAAAATATATATAAATTAAATACCCCAGATCATTTAATTCTAAATTTAGCACTCCTTCCAATGTTCCTACTTAAAAAAAGGTTGTGGTTAGGGTACTATGGTGAAATATTTGGAAATTTTTGGAGTCAGAAAAACCTGGTAGGATTAGCTATGTGACGCCATTATCAGTAACTTAAACTTTCTTTCACTGGCTCAGGAAACTACAACTATGAAATACAGAAAAACTACTGATTTAGAAAAGTGGAAAAAGCTTCTCCACCTCACATTTCCTATACTAGACTGTCAAACTTGCTTCCTACTTCACAGAATCAGATTTAACTAAATTAGGAAAAGTTTAAGAAAATAAATACAATTACAATACAGCATAGATAACATTAATTTGTAGTTTTCTAAGTTATTATGCATCCCATAGGAATCTGTTCATATTTCAGTTTGATATTTGTGTCCTGTACCCACAGAATATCAGGCCTGGACATGTTTACATATACATACACATACATACTATATATATATATATATATATATATATATATATATATATATATATATAATATAGTACCATTTTTCAAGCCTCTGCAATTGCATAAATGGGATTAATCTATGCTTTGCTATAAATCTCAACCCATCTATTTTCTATCTTTAAAAGTTTCTATCTGCATTAAAATCATCATCCTCTAGCAAGCTGATGATGACCCTCTCTGAATGTAGCTAGCTTGGTCTTCAGATGATCAGCATATATACAATATGCTTATTAGCACTAGAATTGTACTTGAAGCCCTTATGGCTTTGTAGGAAGTTTGAGTATTTTGGATCCATTGGAATTTCTTTGAGAAACAAAGGTCATTTGCATACTTCAAGGAGGCTTTAGGACAAGATTTTAAAGTACTAAGTATGTGTATATGAAAACTCTGGAATATGTATTTATATATATTTAGGCATCTAGATAGATAAACACACATGCATCTGTGTATATGCATATATATGGTTGTATAATATCTAAAACTAAAAATATATATAGCATAGTGGATAGGAACTAGGCTTATGATTACCTCTGTTAGTGGGGGAAAGTGTTGTGAAGAGGGAAAGGAATGAAAATGTGCCTATTCTGTACTTTTTACTGTTCTAAGTGTTTTACAAATATTTTTTCTTTTGATTTGATAGGAAAATTCCAGATGAGGTAAGTCCCTCTACCAATTAATGCAGGTTCCCATCTTCTCTGAAATTTTTAGTTTTTAAGAGATAGTTGCCAAGAGCATTGAGAGTAATTTGCAAAGGGTCACAAAGTCAGAATATATCAGTAGCAAATCTTGAACCTAAGTCTTCTTAACTTAAGAGATCACTTCCCTGTCCTCAGTATCATGTTGTATCTCAAATATAAAAAGATTTTCTAAATAAATGAAGTCTAAGTGAAATTACCTTGTTTATACTCATGAAAAATACAGAATTATACCTACTATGAGCTGATATTAACCTAGCAATTATTGGTTTATTTTCTTGAGAAAACTTTTTTTTTTCTTTCTGAATAAAACTTTAATCCCCTTGAAATTAAACTTCAGCATTGCATTTGCATTTTGAAGAGGGTCTACTTCTGAATATTTCTTCTTGGCAATTGACTATCCTTTCCAATTTCCTGTGATTTACACATTTGTTCACTGTGATGGGAAGCAGTGCTGATCGGTGGACAGAGGTGGGCCCTGCATCGATCTCAATGCCATTCCATTAGCCATCTTCTTTCGCTTAACACAAACTGACAAGTCTTGACTAGTTCAATTTTACCATTGGCAGCATTGTATTTAATCGACTTAGAATTCTTTCCACTATCTTGTCATTTTTCTGGTTCAGCAGATTCAGAGTTCTTTCCTCTTAACTCTCTTTATTTTAGGTCACATTAGTTAATTTTCAGTTCCTTTTTATTTCCTTGTGTTAAGTGAAAAGTAAAACATTGCCACTAGCCTGGATGGAGTTGGATGGTCATTCTTTTGAGAAGTTTACAATTCTAGCCGTTCCACCCTCTGATTTTTGTAGAACCTTTGTTATTTGAAATGCTATTCACAATACTACTAAAACTGCAACAATTGCAGAATTTTTATTTCCATTTTAGCCCTTGGGAAATGATTTCTTTCCTCGGCAATTTAAGACTCAGATTTGTTTTCTCCTTCATTAAAGTGCTCTTCCTATGCCTCATTGAGAATATGACCTGGGGGTTCCAGGTCAGTGTCTGCAAGAGCATAATCTCTGATTGGTCTAGCCAAAGTCCATAGATTTTCAGTACAAGATTTGCTAAGAATTGTATTTATTATACTTACTATGTGCACAATGGACAATCATCAGAATGTCATCACAAAGTTTTGAGTTATTTTGGACATGTCATCTCATGAAGTTATTAAGTAAGATGTGGAAAAGTTGCAATTAATTATTACCAATGACATGATTTTAAAAAAATGTATTAAATATTCCATCTGTACGAGGCACTGCAATAAGCAAGGGGTAAATCAGTTAGTCAATAAACACTTAAGATCCTACAATGTGCTGTGCACTATGCTAAGAGTTGGGAATACAAAAAGTCAAAACACAAATTTGTGCCATTGAATAGCTTTTGTTTTAAGAGGGGAGATAAACAACCTAGACACATGCAAGAGATATGCATAAAAAGATTGAAATTAACCTTAAAAGGGTAAGGTTTAGGAGCTGGAAATAGCAGGAAATACCTCTTGAAGAAAATAGAATTTAATGAAAGCCAGAGAAACTGAGTCAGGGGTAAAAGGATGGAGTATCCCATGAATAGCGTAAGACAAGAAGAAAGACAAAGACAAAAAATGGAATGTCCTATTTGAGGAATTACAAGTAGAAAATCGAACACTTTAAAATATAAAAGAGACATTTATTATCTCATTTGAACCTGAAAGAACAATGGAAATTGCTTGAAGTGAACTGATTCTGTCTTGTGACTCAATTCTGGATCTAGCTTATTTTCCTTTCTATTCAATTGTGGGTAGTCAAATTTCTGTTGTGTGTGTGTGTGTATGTATGTGTGTGGAAGAGAGATTATTCAATTATGGGAATTATGAGAAGTGTATTGCAATATTTGAACATAACTGCTTGACTGGGCAGCAGAACCACATTTACCAGAAACCCAGTAAGATGGAAACAAGAAGTTTTTTCATAATTATACACAAACAACATACATGTCTTATCTGAAACCAGACTCTGTATCATCTTGTTAATGTTTCCTAGTTTTGTTTTTGTTTTTCGGTACAATACAGACACTTGCAGGGAAAGAGAAAGAGGGTAGGAAACCTTTTTTTTTTTTTTTTTTTTTCTGATTCCAGGGAACTATACACATTGGCTCTCTCCTCTCTACTTGGAAATCTCTCATCTTTCTAACAATTAAAAATCAGATTATCAGGGTAACTAGAAAGCACAGTGGATAGAGCACCTGAAGTCAGGAGGACCTGAGTTTAGATTCAGCTTCAGATATTTAACACTAAACTATGTGACAATGGGCAAGTCATTTAACCCCAATTTCCTAGCCAAAAAAGAATTAAAAAAAAAAAAAAAAGATTGTCTAATCTCCCAAAATAGTTTGTATCCTATTAATTGTTTTCTTTTAATATATAAAAATATTTCTCCCTTCTGTATTCTGGATTAAATGTCAAGCAGAGGAGACCTGGTTCTGATTTATTATGCAATTGATATGCATTGCTTAAAAGTTTCATATGTTCAGAAGACTGAACCTTAAAATAAATTCGGTTATTTTATATTTTACCCATTAAAAATACTATTGCAATATTATAGAATAGGTATTCTGTAGAGGGCTGGAACTCTGAAAAGTTATACTTGAATCTAAAACAGCAGAACACTTAAGGCTAATTACCTACTCAATGTGAGATAATGGTTCTATAAACATATACTTACATGACATGATATGGATATGGTGATATGATGGTTCTCCTTATGATTGGCACTTGCTGTAGGTATTGTGGTGAGGTAATTGGAGGCAAGGATTGGAGGGCTGAGGGAGAGGGTCAGAGTTTTTCTGCTGCAGCAGGCTCAGGAGAGTTTCGTCTTTGATGAGCCATGTGGCAGCCTCCTTCACTTCTCCTCCTAAAGGCCAAGGACTTTGACTGATCCTGACTCTGATCCTGAGGCCCTCCAGAGAGCTAGCTCTGGACATTATAGTATTTCAAGTATGATATCATTTACCAAAAAAGGAACGTGAGGATTTAAGTATCTTGCCCAGAGTTATACAGTACCTATGATTAATTTGACTGGGGATAGGAGTACTTAATTTGAAAGAGAATTTATATAGTTCTGTGTACTAAGAAAGTACTATGCTAAATGCTTTACAGTTATCATCTTACTTGACTTGATATGATGTTTGGACTAAGGTTGATAGGTCCATCTAATACTTTGATGTATTTGGTCATGCAGACTAAAATAAATCTAAGATAAATGAGGTAAAGGAATAATATTCCCAAAAGAAAATACGAAGGAGAGCTAAAACCAGATAAAAATTAGACCAGAGTAAGTCACAGAGAAAATGAAAACAAATAAGAATATATTGTTCAGTTATTCAATTCTGAGAATTGCACAATTAAATAGGAACATGCTAAATCTCAGTGCTCAACTGATACTCTGTAAGATGAGTATTTTTGGTCTAGTAGTATCTAGATTGGTAGTTAGATATAGGTTTTTCAGCTCTTCCCATACTGAGGATAATCAGTTCTTACCTCAAAGAACCCCTATGTCCTGAAATTCCTTAGGATCCTTATTTTCACCCATTAAAGATAGCTTCCTGAAGAGAATCAGAACTGCATGTTTTTCTTTGAAAAACAAAGACAGAAAAGTGTGTTTTTCTTCCATTCTCTCACTAACTGCTCCCCTTGTAAAGCCACAGAACTTCAAATAATTGTTCTCTATCAATGAGTAAAATCTTATGCAAATTGTCTTAAGCTTCTGGGTAGGCTAATTATAGGCCAAACTAAACTTATTTGTTATATATTTTGCCAAGATTTTCCAAAATCTGAGCATGTTGATCACACTAATGGAATTTTTATGGAAACTTTATGACCATATATTTTCAGATAAAACAATTAAGATTTTTATACTTATTTTCATTTTATTGTTTTCATGATTCACTTTATTTTGTGGGCCTATTGATGACAACTTTTAACTTATTTATACCTTTCATTATTCCTTTAGAGAGGATTGTATTAATGTGCTAGAGACTTTCCTCAAGGTTTTAAAAGTTTTTGTAAACTTATCCACAACTTGGATACTTTTATCTATTTTCCCTCAATCATAGGAGAATCAATTTGAACCTGAATTGAGTCATCTTATCCAACTCCCTAACTTTATAAATGAGGCTCAGAAAAGAGAAATGACTTTTCAAAGCCTACTTATTCATAATTGAATAAAAATTGCAGATATGCCAAAGGGCAATGCAAAGCATTATAGTTATTTTACATGATAATACATTTGAAATTGTAAGATTTTTAAAAATTATACCTTTACAAATATAAAGTCTTGGTCATCAAATATTTGTATAGAACATAATGTTATTTAACTTGCCAAACATATTTTTCTTTTGGGTCTACAAGACAATTTCTTTTGCTATATCAGACATAATTTCCCTTCAACTTTAAATCTAAAGGTCACTAACCCTTTAAGTTGAGAGTTGTTTATGAAATACAGATGCAAAGATATGTGAAAAATTGCATTCTTAAGGAACTATAAAAGCTACTTTGATCATCATCAGCAGTATCAATTGGTAGCTCATATTTACATAACATTTTAGAATTTATGAAGGACTTTTCTTATATCTTTTTTGATAGATAAGAAAGCAGGTTTGGAATTATCACATGCCTTTAGTCCATTTTTTGTTGTTTTATTGATGTGCTTTGTCTTTACATGAAAAAATATTTACAGATTACTCTTACTTAATCAAAGGTCCTTTGGAAAAAAGGAACATTGTCAATGTAACATAATAATACAATGATTTCATCTTAAAGTACATGCAACATTTCATATCTGTAGTCACCAACCCTAATACACATGTAATATATAAATATGTAAAATGGGTCATATGTAGATAAATCAATTACTTGGGCATGTATAGTTTCATCACTGGTCCTCTGGGATATTTAATGGTTCTTATATTACCAATGATTGTTACATTTTTCAAAATTGTTTCTTTCTATAGTTTCTTTGCCTACTACATATCTATGTAGCTATCTATATTTGTGTGTATATATATACATATATGTGAATATGTATGTGTGTGTTTTCCCCTCTTGGTTCATATTATGTTACTTATCAGTTTGTAAAATTTATGAAAATTGTTCATTTTTATATGATGCTCCAATATATTTGTGTGTGTGGCTGTATTCTAATTCTGCTTACTTAACTCAGCATCATTTCATATAAGAACTTTCATGGCTTTTTGAAATGATTTCTTTGTTAATTTTGTATAACATAGTAGTACTCCATCATTTTATAAGTCACAGCTTATACAATCATTCCTCCTTTGAAGGACATTCCATTAGTTTCTCTGGGTAGAATAAAAATAGTAAGAAATTATGGACAAATATTTTCAATAACATAGATCCAAATTTTTAAATAAAATATTATCAAAGAAAGTGAAATATAGTGCAAAAATTATACATTATTACCGGATTTAACTAAGATTATAGAGCTGTTATAGCTTATGGAAACTATATACTTAATTAACCATATTAATCACAAAATCAAATTATTACACCAATAGAGCAAGAGGGGGGAAAATGCCTAGAAAACATGGACACAAAAAGATTTTACTTTGGCATACAGTTTAATCCAGTTATTATTTATATTTTCTGTGGTACACATTTCTATGATTCTTCACTTTCTCTCAAGGAAAAAATGGCAACCCAGAATATGCCAACAAACCTGGCACACCCACTACCACCAAACATCTATTTTCATAGAGGTAAATTGATTATAATAAACTAGATTATTTTAGTGTCAGAACTTGAACCTTACTTTTCTAATTTCAAATTGAAATCCAAATGCTCTTGTTGGTGGAGTTGTGAACGAATCCAACCATTCTGGAGAGTAGTTTGGAACTATGCTCAAAAAGTTATCACACTTTGCATACCCTTTGATTCAGCAGTGTTACTACTGGGCTTATATCCCAAAGAGATCATAAAGAAGGGAAAGAGACCTGTATGTGTATGAATGTTTGTCAGCCCTCTTTGTAGTGGCTAGAAACTGGAAACTGAGTGAATGCCCATCAATTGGAGAATGGCTGAATAAATTGTGGTATATGAATATTATGGAATATTATTTTTCTGTAAGAAATGACTAACAGGAAGATTTCAGAAAGGCCTGGAGAGACTTACATGAACTGATGCTGAGTGAAATGAGCAGAACCAGGAGATCATTATGTACTTCAACAACAATACTATATGATGACCAGTTCTGATGGACCTGGCCATCCTCAGCAATGAGATCAACCAAATCATTTCCAATGGAGCAGTAATGAAATGAACCAGCTATGCCCAGAAAAAGAACTCTGGGAGATGACTAAAAACCATTACATTGAATTCCCAGTCCCTATATTCATGTCCACCTGCATTTTTGATTTCCTTCACAAGCTAATTGTACAATATTTCAGAGTCTGATTCTTTTTGTACAGCAAAATAACAGTGTGGTCATGTATACTTATTGTGTATCTAATTTATATATTAATATATTTAACATCTACTGTTCATCCTGCCATCTGGGAGAGGGGGTAGGGGGTAAGAGGTGAAAAATTGGAATAAGAGGTTTGGCAATTGTTAATGCTGTAAAATTACCCATACATATAACCTGTAAATAAAAAGCTATTAAAAAAAAAAAAAAAAGAAATCCAAATGCTCTTTCCACCACTCTATATCTACTTCTCAATGCAGAAGGACTGATGCTTATACAATGGATTTTTGATATATCTCAATTTGGCATTATCCTGAGACAAAGAAGAAATACAGAATAAACAATGAAAGGGAAGAATAGGGAGAAAAATCACCAGAAGAGCAAGGTGGAATTTGTGTGAGCATTGAAATCACAAATTGCTATTTGAAATATTAGATCTGCTCCTCTGACTGTGAACAAGTTATTCAAATACTAAGAGTTCAAGTAACCAATCTGTAAAATGAAGATGCTATTATTTGTAGCATTAATCTATTTAGCAAGGATAGAGAAGTATATTTGCAAAAAAGCATTTTGTATGAAGTAGGGTTATATCTAAAATAGATAATTTTTATTACATTAAATTTTAAAAATTCTATGCAAACAAAACCAATATGAAAAATATTTAGAAGGAAAGAAGAAAACTGGAGAATGGGGGGATTTAAAGCAGATTTCTCTGATAAAGGTCTCATTTTTCAAATATATAGAGAACTGAATCAAATTTATAAAAATAAGATGGCCAAAGGAATATGAATAGACAGTTTTCAGATGGAGATATCAGTTATCCATTTTCATATGAGAAAAATGCTCTAAATGATGATTGATTGAAGAAATACACATTAAAATAACCCTGAGATAACATCCAACATCTATCAGATTGGCTAATATGACAGAAAATTAGAATGACAAATACTGGAGGAGATGTGGTAAAATTGGGACACTAAAGCATTGCTGGTAGAATTGTCCACTGATCCAACCATCCTGAGAGCAAATTGGAATTATGCCCATAGGGATCTAAAACTGGGTATGTTTTTTTTGGTCCAGTCATACATACTTCTATTAGGTCTGTATGCCAAAGAGATAAAAAAACAAAAAACAAAAAACAAAAAACAAAAAAAAAACAGGGAAATGACCTATGTTTACAAACATACTTATAGCAGCTCTTTGTGTGATGGTCAAGAATTGGAAATTGAGGAGATATTCATCAGGACTGCTTGAATAAATTGTGATATGTTGTTTTCCTTGAAATACTACTGTAATATATAAGAAATGGTGAACAGAATGCTTTCAGAAAAATCTAGGAAACTTACATCAACTGAATCAAAATGAAGTCAGCAGAACCAGAGCACTGTTCCCAATAACAGCGCTAGTATACCGTGTATACCATGATGCACTGTGAGTGGCTTACTGTTATCAGTAATACAATGATCTAAGACAATTCTGAAGAACTCAAATGAAAAATTCTATCCACTAGCAGAGAAAGAACTGATAGAATCGGAATACAGATGGAAGCATACTTTTGTTATGACAATTTATCTTGTTTTGTTTGTTTGTTTGGGGGGAGTTGGTATTTTCTTTCACTACATGACTAATATAAAATATATTTTTCATGACAACACATGTATAACATATAAATTTGTTTGACATCTCATTGAGGGAATAGGGGAAAGATGAGAGAATTTTCAATTAAAAATACATGTTAAAATTATTTTCACATGTAATTGGAAAAATATATACATTTTTCAGAGGAATAAGCTATCATAAGAACAAAATAATCAATCAATCAATATTATTAGGTACAGAAATTTATTCATCTAATAGATACAAAAAAAGTATTTATATAAAATAATTTTCCTAAATTTTTTTTTTGGGAAATCTATCCTTCCTCTTCCTCCCACCAAAAAAAAAAAAAAAAAAAATGAATTAATTCAAGAAATAAACCTACAAATAAATAAACCTTTCTTTTTGTCTTTCTCTCTTCCTTCCTTCCTTCCTTCCTCTGTCCCTTTCCTTTTTTTTCTTCCTCCCTTTTTCCCTTCCTCCTTCCTCTTCCTCTTCTTCTTTCCTTCCTCTTTATGTTCTTATTCTTTTTCTTCTTCTTTCTCTTTCTTTAAAGGAATTAAAGGAAAAGGACAATAATTTGTCAGTCATGTACTATTTTCCAGATACTGTGGTAAGAACTTTCCAACTATTATCTTTTTTGATCTTCAAAATAATCTTTATATAATTAGTAATCTTTATATAATTGGTAATACTTTACTTGACTGAATGTCTCATATGTCTCCCTCCTTCCCATCTCTTCCCCAAAACTTCCTTTGCCACTTATCAATCATTACTTTGCCTCTCTACAAGGTAAGGCATAGACTAATAATTAGACTCATTCCAGGGAATGATCATTAACTTTTATTTCCAAAAGTCATCATCACTCTTATTTTCTTTCTTTAGCAAATTATATAAAGAAGACATTTTCTTATTTTTGTTTTTCCTGTACCTCCTAACACATTTTACATGGTACAAAGCAATAGATTGCAGGGTTTTGAAAGTATTGTATTTTCTCTCTATGTTCTATGTCAATTACCAGACTGCTGGTTTCTAGCAGTGGAGAGCTTCCTTCTCCAACAATGTGTATATAGTTGCAGAACATCCCTAAGATGATTTTGTGGCTTGTTGTAATCCAATGTGTAAGTTAGTGCACCTGGAGGAATAAGTTGTCTCCGGATTTATTAGTTGAAGTACCTTACATCTTTCAATGAAAGAAAAAAATTTTATATTGACATATCCAGAGTTTTTATTGAAGTTATATTAGTACTATCTATCAGTGATATGCTAGAAAATCTATAACTCCCACCAAAATGTTGCCCATGTGAGCAATTCAATTTATGAAGTGCAATCTTCCCAAGCTGGCTTAGTGCCTCATGGTTCATTTTTCAACTTACATGATGTTTAATGATTTTGTCAAAATAAAAACTAATACACAGTTCCATGTCCATCAGCAAATTATGCCATTCAATTTATGCCTTGAGATATGAAAAAAGACATTCTGATATATATGAAGGTTGGAGAGTGGGAAATACCTCTGGTCTAGATGACATTTTTCCCCTCTTCCAATACTTCTGAGCCATTGCAGAGCTCATTTGCCAGGCATGCAGCTACAATGGGAGTTTGTCAGGGCAAAATTGTGACACAGTTTCATTATGGGAAATATGTAGATATTTGTCTAGAGTATACTGTCAGGCTAGGAAATGCTTTCTATTAAAAAGATAAGAAGGGAAAGGTTGAAAGGTCTTTATCACCTTGTTTAAAGCAATCTTAAATCCCATTTTCTAAACTACTAAATAGTAATTCCCAAACTCATTGAGTTTCCTTACATATTAAATCAGAACTTTAACATCAAAGAACTGTCTAGTCTGGTAGTATAAAAGAGCTCTAAGGGTTTAATGAGAGGCAAGACTTAACACAGTTCATGTGCTATTTCCCCTGTCCTGTTACATCCTTTTGGGACCTTACATATCCTTACATAAGGTTAAGAAAGGCAAATGCTTAAGTAATAAAAAAAGAAAAATGAATGATACTTTCTGTTCAGTCAGGAAGATTTTGGCAAATAGAGTTTACATTGGTTTCTTAGATTGCAATCTTCATAACTCAGCTCCTATTATAAATCCAGTGGGCTTTCATAACACACTGTAGTCAGGATCTCCTATGGGTATTTTATTTTTTATTACCGCTATTTTAAAATGTTCTGTATAATGGAACCATAGAGACAGGCTTATGCTCTGTCCCATAACTCTGAGAAGAGAAAATTAATATTTTCTGACCCTATATAGAGAAAGAACTCAAGATCTGGAATTCATTAGTAAATTAACCAATCAACAATAATTTATTAAGAGTTATCCCTACAGGCTTGGCACTGCCTTAGGATTAGGGTTCATGAAAACAAACAACAACAACAAAAAATATTTACTGATATTAAAGTGTTTTAGAGCTAATGAAGAAAATAACAAAGATGTATGTACACACAAAATTAATATTAAGTGCAGTAATAGAAATAAATCTACTTTACCTTTCAAGGTCTAGACTTCTTTCTCTTATATTCACAGACAATTTCATACCTTCTTCACTTAATGAAACTAAAAATACTTGTTTCTCTCTACCAGATCTTTGTACTTCACTCCTGTAACTATCATGGGTGCTCACTGATGAACTTTCAAGCCTCTGCTTCACTTATTGGTCATTTCCAGGACATGTCTTTTTTTTTTTTTTTCTATATTTTTCTTTTTTTATTATAGCTTTTTATTTTCAAAATATATGCATGCATAATTTTTCAGTATTGATCTTTGCAAAATCTTTTGTTCCAAGTTTTCTCCTCCTTTCCCCTACCCTCTCTCATAGAGGGCAAGTAATCCAATATATGATAAACATATTAAAATATAATTAAATTTAATATATTTATGCTTATTTATACAATTATCATGCTGCACAAGAAAAATCAGATCAAAAAGGAAAAAATGAAAAAGAAAACAAAATGCAACCAAATAACAAAAAGAATGAAAATGCTATGTTATGATCCACACTCAGTTCTCATAGTCTCTCTCTGGGTATAGAGGGCTCTCTTCATCACAAGATCAGTGGAACTGGTCTCATTGGAGAAAAGAGCCTACCAGGACATGTCAGCATCCATAAATACTTTCTCTTTTTACAGATAGCTTTTATGTGTTTTCTTCCTTCTTTAGAATATAAGTACTTGATGATCACAACTATTTTGCTTGTGTGTTCATATATCCCCAGGGCTTAGCAGTTTGTCTGATACAAAATAAGTATTTTATAAATGCATTATACATCTATCTATCACCTATAAATTCTTCTAGTTTTCTATTAATTGAGTTGGAGAGGTATGTTACTATTAGCTGGGGGAATCAAAAAATATTGCATAATTTGAAACTTACAGGAGACACCAATTTTACAAAGCAGAAAGCCATTCTTTAGATACCTTTTAAGAAATGCATGAATTCCAAAAATAAGAGACATTGAATAATAAGGCACAAAGAAGTGAGGAAAAGACCATGAGAAAAAGAGAAAAGGTCAGTATGTTTAAATTACCATTGAGAGTTGGAGAATATACTCTATTCACTCCTTGATGAATTTTGGAGATATATTAGAGAGATCTTAGTTCATATTCTGTTTATAACAATTATTCAACTTTTTGACCATGAACCAATCACTTAATGTTTATGAGACACAGTCTCATCATCTGTAAACTGGGAATAAGAATCCTTGAATTGCTCACTTTTGTAATAGGTAGCAGCTTTTTCAGTGCTTGACACATGGAGTTGTGAGGATTAAATGATTTAATCTATGTAAAGTGTTTTGTAAATATAAAAATGTTGACATTTGGCATCAGCATCATCATTATCAACATGCACATCATTATCTTTAGCTTTATGTTTACTGGTCACCAAGATGATTTCATAGCATGAGGTATTCCCAACATATAAATTTGATTAGCAAATAAAGATGTACAATTTTTTTTTAAATTTTTAATAAAACATTAATTCAATTAGTTTACTGAGCACCTATTCTGTGAAATTTTATACTGAACCAATTTGACCCCTTTGCTATATTACTTGTCTTGGAAATCATCCCTATATTCAAAATGGAAAGATGAAAAATCAATGGATATTATGTTAAACACATATGCAAAATTTTAACAATCAAATTTTAGCTCTAAATCCTCTTCTATTAAGCATAAAGAGGATTGGGTTTAGATTAGAATTTCAGACATGAAGAATAAGGGGAGAATCAATGTAGAAACTAGAAAAACAGATTAATACCATATTTTACTCCTGGATATTTCCTGGTGTTCTTTCTTTAAACAGAAATCCATAGACCTTATACTTTACTGCTAATGACAATTTATGCATGAGGAGATTTATTTTACATTCAAAATGCTTCAGAAAGCTATTAGCCATTTAAATCCTGGGTCATTTTAATTATTCACTTAAGGTGATTGCTTTGTAGCAATCATTTTTAAGTTCAGGTTGATTTACCAAAGGTAGTCTGATGGTAGAAGGCAGGGTGTGTACCAATGGAGGTTAAAAAAAAATACATACATACATATATATATATAGGTTCTTGCTATATCATTTTCTTAAATATACTTATCAATAGTTAATTAGTATTTATTGGCTAAATTATATTGGACCTTAACATTTGAATTCATGAATGATGAAGCAAAGATATTAATTATCACCTACAATTAATAATAGGGGAGAAAACAACAGAATAAGGGGCTCAAACTGATAGCATTAGAAAACAATTCCTTTATTCTTTAATGTTATTCTGAGAACTCTGAGAGTGATCTTGCCCTGAGAACCTAAAATTACTAGTGTGGGTGTGAATATAAGTAGAAAGAATAAAATCAGAGTATGTTTGCTGCAAAAATAATACAGTATCATCATTATAATCATTAACTTTTGTACTTGATTTGCCCTCAGAGCCTATTGAAGCTCTTATGTCAATGGTCCCACACTATTATGTCCTATGAATTTTAGTCATATTTTTGACTTATCACCTTCTACCAGATGATTATCTATCATCTTTTGCTGGTGTCATCATATATGTTTCCATTTATCTACTTTGCTTACTTTTTCATGCTTTATTATTTCCCTTGTAATTTTCAGGGACTAGGGAATTAGATAACCAAGTTTCTTAAAATTGCATATAAAATAAAAATAAAAAATTCTAAGTAAGAATCTAAGAAGCTATTCTATGAGTAAGGTACATAACATTTAAGTAAATAAATTTTATCATATCTATTTTTGCTTCTCTGAGGTTTTTGTGCTTTCTTCTAAGTTTCTTACTATTTGTAAGGAAATGAGATTTCTCTCAAAATTAACTTCTAGATAAATGAAGTGTTATTGTGATAACTGGTTATTTCACAGAGTTTTTAGACTTCCTTCTTCTTCTCCCTTCCCAATACTATTGAACATTTATTCTTTTCTCTCTCTTTCTCTCTCTCTTTTGCAAATGAGAAAATAGAGTTGAAGAAGAAGAATAAAAAAAGATGATGATATATCTCAGATATTCTGGCATTCAGATTTGCTCATTTCCATTCATTCTTTCTGCCATGGCCCCTTGAGCAAATCCAACAACTTGACTAGGAGGTATCTTATTCTTAACAGTATAAGTGAAATGAAGAGTGAATGTACATGTATGAAAAAAAATATTATAAAGGTCTTGAGGGTATAGGAATCATACAAACATTGAATACCCTCCTCCTGCAAAAAGATATAAGAAATAGGCCCCTTTTTCATAATCACAGTTCTCATGGTTCAGAACAACATCACAATTTTTCTCTTGTTGACGAAAAGCAACAAATCAAATAATTTAGTAAAGAAACATGGAAAGATAACTTTTTGAAGGCACACTCCTCTATGAGCACAAGTGGTCCCAATCTATCTCATCTTCTATATCTTTCACCTATATCTTATCTCTCCTGCTTTTTAATAAAATTTATCTTGGAATCTTCAGAATATGTTGATATTTTTTATTCCCTTGGCTTTCTAGCAGTTTTATTTTTGTTTCTGATTTTGTCTAAGTAGGAATAGAAAGGTCTTCTGACTGGAAAAAAGAAGGGAAACAAATAGCTTTCTAAATCATAAAAGGAAAAAAAAAAACATTCTGGCCAGTTCTAAAAGTACTATGGAAATGTGCATATTTACAAAACTCCTTCCTTTAGAAATTATATAGTCATTCTCTTGAGATGAATTTGACTTCACTAATCAAATTCAATCAACATAAAGTATTTAAATGTTTGATGAATTGACAGAGAGAATGTTCATATTCCCTTCATGCCATGAGCCATGAAATCTGAAAAATCAAGGCTTTCTTAGTATACTGAAGGTTTCTATTGATTACTTTGGGCTGTAGTCTAGAAAAGCTATCAAGGGTGAATCATGAGATTACAGGGTTTAGGGACAGGAGTAATGTGAGGGATCATTTGAATTAACCATCTAATTTATGATGGAGGAAATTTAGATTCAGAGATGGAATGATTTGCTGAAAAATATTATCTATGAATAAGCAAGAAAAGTGAGATTTAAATCAAGGCCTTCTGATTTCAAATACAGAATACTTTTTCCAAATATCAATCTGTTCAAGTGGGTAAACTTGCAAAATATCACTCCACTGAAATTTTAATTGTTTTTCCCCCTAGACATTCCTAAATACACTTTTTATATAAATCATAAATTTCCTCATATCTACCTCCTTACCAGTATAGCTAAGGATAGACAATAGGAGTCATAAACAAGGCAGGTGGATAACTGGAATGAAACAATTTTGGATAGTGGAGTAGAGTGGAAGACATAAGAAAGAATATGTTTTCTATGTCTTTCATTTTTATAATATATGAACAAACTTTTAACTATTTGTACTATGTGAGGCACATTTCAGTTGGTAGGGATACAAATAAAAAAAGAAAAATATCTCCTTTTTGCATAAATACAAAATACAAAGAGGAATTAAAATACAAAATAATAAGCTTGTCAAACATGCTATAATCATCTATGTATAACTTAATTTTAAAAAATAGCAATAATATACAAGTATAGGAACATTACTTTTGGCATAAAGATTTTATTGTTATAAGGAACTCCCAAATAGGGAAACTTTTTCTAGCAACTTAAAAATCTTATTAAGATGTCTCAAACATCAAAAAAACTACATCATTTGCCCAGTGTCAAATAGCCAAAATTTATTGGACAGAAAACTCAAACCCAGTTTTTTCTGACTTCCAGGTCAATTCTCCAACCATTCAGCTATGATGCCTCAATAAATAGAAATTTTATAAAACACAAATACAAAGTGATTCTTTTGTGGTGTTAGTTAAGTGACAATCATGAAAAGTTTCTTGAAAGAGTTGGCGCTGAGATAAACTTGGAAATGAATGAAAGATTTCAAGAGGCAGAGTTAAAGTGAGTATTCTAACTATTCCAAGTGTTCATATGGCTAGGGGAACCCTGAAACTCTTTCTCTTTCTCTCTCTCTGACTTTGGGAATGGTCATTCTTTCCCTGATCACATAGTGACCCTTCTTTAATCTGCTCAATTCAGTTTTGTGGATAACTTCCAGTACTGTGTGACTCAGGGTTAAATGGCACTCCTCTACCCCTTTATTGACTGCTGAATTGAAAGAGTTAATAACTCAATAACTCTTACAAAGAAGGAGGCAGCTTTCCACTGAACATAGGTGACAGAAGTAAGTAGGTGACAGAATTTAAGGTCTAATCACTCGGAGAAGATAGGATGAAGTACAACAGTGAATATTCTTTATTGAAAAAGAGAAGGAATTGTATTTTATCTTGGGAGTTATAAGGAACCACGGAATTTCTTGAGTGATCAGATCTGCATTTTAGGGATATCAATTTTGCAGTTCTATGGAGGGTAGAAGGAAGAGACACTGTAATCAGGAAGACCAATAAAATAATTATTCAGATATAAAAGAGAGAGAGAGAGAGAGAGAGAGAGAGAGAGAGAGAGAGAGAGACACACTTTGGTTAAGACCTAAAAACATGCAAAAAAAATAAGCCACTGAATTACCCCAGAAAACATTACAATATATTTTGTGACAAGTCAAGTTTTGAAGTCCAATAACAACTCAAATCCACTATTGTACTTTGTATATCTTGACCTGATTTTGCTTTGGAGAGGTAATCAAGTGAAAAGATCATTGAAATAAAACTGGAAGGAGCATTAAAATTCAAATTGTTCTACCCTCTCATTTTCACATTAGGGAACTGAGATTAATTCAGTTGAAATCAAGGAAGTTAACACTCAGGATAAAGCTTTGGGGAATATTCATGGTTAGCAAGCCTTACCTGGATGAATATTCACTGAAAGAGACCAAAAAGTAACAGTCTGAAAGATAGAAGAAGACCCAATGGAAAACAAAAATGGAGAAAGAACAGAATAACAAAGAAAATAGGATGATTTACGGTGCCAAGGGTTTACTGAGATAATAGGAAGGCTAAAAAAAAACAAACAAACAAGGAAACAAAAAAAATACATTTTGCAATTAAAAGATTATTACCGAGTTTGTAAAGAATACATTTTAATTGAATGATAAGGGCAAACTGCCGAAAGTTAAAAAATAAAATAGAAGAAAGGAAGTAGAGTCCTAGAATGTAGTTAGGATCATGACTGCATTAGATCAAAAACTAGTAGAAACCTATGGCAATTATAGGTATATATAGCATAGATAAATGTATCAAGTGAAGCTTATTTATGCATCCATTTGTTTGTTTATTTATTTGGAAGGTGAAAAAGACAGAGAAACATTTACAAGCATCAAGGAAGAAAGCAGTAGATTAAAACAGGAGAGATCAGATATACATGAGAGAATAGGCAATTTGATGTTGAAGATAAGATAGATTGGAACCACTTGTGCCCACGGAGGAGTTTGTCTTCAAAGGGTTATCTTTCCATGTGTGATAGGGGAGAAGGAATAGTAGAAGAGGAAAACTAAACTGCAAAAGGAGAATTCTGGGCGCAACCTCAAATTTTCCCATGAAATATGAAACAAGGTTCTAAGCTAAGAGATACAGTTTGGTCTAACTCTAACTCTAAACACACATATATATATATACTTTTTTATTTATATCTTATAAGTATATATATATATATATATATATATATACACACACACACACACACACACACTTATATAAATGTGTATATGTATTTATGAGTGTACACACATATCTGTGTATATGTAAGTGTATGGTGGCTAAGTAGTTAGTTCAGTCAATATGAAGAAGGGCCCCCAAAACTCTAAAACTCCTTGAAGTTCATGTTCAACTCTGCCTCAGTAAGGAACCCCGCCCAGGGAAACAAGACAAACAGTTTCATTCTGTTATCTAGGTGGGGTTGGTTCAGTTCTGAGCAAAAGAATTCTAATCCTATTCAATTAAAGAAACTCATTCAATTCTATTCAAATTCCAGCTTGTAGATGAGCCAACTTGGGACACCACCTACTAGTCCCTTTCAGCTTGTAGCCAAAGCTCCTTTTATAAAAGAGCCAATCTAAAATTCTCTTTGCAGAGGTTCTAAACAACCATGCTATGCCAAGGAGCCTCTGTCCACTGGAATAATATTCTTTTCCAGTGTTATCCTCTCTTTATCCTCACCTATTTCCCTAACAAGATCTTATGTCTCTTCTCTGTCAGGATTTCTGAACTTATTTCCCAAGCCCTATAATAAACCTCTTTTATCAATCTAGGTTTTTGGGTTTGTAAATTCCTTTACAGAGAATCTCTGCTCTTCCAGAAGATGGTTTCCCAAAACTCCCTACCCTTTGGCAGAATTCCAAGGGGATGCAGGGGAGTCAAACCTCTCCATTTGCTTCCCTGAACTCCAAACTTGCCACTAGACCTTATCATTTAACTCCCTGACCATCAGAAACCCTAATTTCATTTTGGGTCCCTAACTCTAGACCTTATCATTTGGTTCCCTACTAAAGGGAACCCCAATACCTAAACTTCATCATATTTTTGGTTCCCTGAAAGGGAAGCCCCCAAACTAGACTTCACCTCATCAGATTGATCACTGGACCTTGAATCAGGAGCTGAATCCAAATTTGGCCTCAGATACTTGCTAGTTGTGTGACCCTGAGCAAGTTACTCAAGTTCTGTTTGCTTTAATCTATTGGAGAAGGAAATAGCAAATCACTCCTGTGTGTATGAGAAGAAAACACAATGGACAGTACAGTCCCTGTGTTCAAAAAGAATCAGACACAAATGATCAACTGAACAACAACAAGAAAGAGAGAGAAAGACAGAAAGAGAGAGAGAGAGAGAAAGAGAATAGGAGCTTTTTTTTTTCTCTTTCATGGAAATGAATAGATAGTCCATATAAGTGATCCATTAGTATATATAGCTTCCTTAGATTCTTTCTTTTAAAAAAATAATCCCTAGTGTTTATCACTGTGCATAGTAGGCATTTGATAAATGGTTTTGGATTGATTAATTTTCTCAGCTACAATAGGTAATTTAAAAGGCACTGTGGTGACTGGAATAATGGATAGATTTGAAAGACATAAATAATCAGTTAATAAGCATTTATTAAACACCTGCCATGTGCTTGGGATGCAAAAAAGGGAAAACAAACAAACAAACAAACAAAACCAGTCCCAACTCCTGAGGAGCTCATGGTTTAATAAGGATGATACCACATAGAGAACCGTATAGGAAAAAAAAAATATTTATACACACACACACACACACACACACACACATATACACATACATAAAGTACACATTATTGATAGTGCATAAGGAAAATACTGATATTATGGTGGCCTGGGAGAATTTTCTTCCAGAAGGTATGACTTTACATGAGCTTTGAAAGAATGCATAGAACCCAGAAAGAAGAAATAGAACATTCAAGTCATGAGTGATAGCCAGTGCCAGACTAAGAGTCAGGAGACAGAGTGTCTGTCTTCTACAAAAATTTCAAGGAGACCAATGTTACTGGATTAGATAGTATGGGGTACAGAGAAATAATAATAAGTTGAAGAGAAGAATTTTTATTTGATACTGAAGTTTAGAGATAAGTAAACCTAGAGTTTATTGAATAGGGGAGTGACATGGTCAGAATTGGTCTTGAAAGCAGAGAACTAAATAAATAGAGAAATAGGAAAGACTTAAAACAGATCAATCAACAGACTGCTGTCATAGTTCAGGTTTGAAGTGATAAAGGTCTATACAATTTATATGTGCTATTTGAAAACATTTTACAGAGCATTGTATACTCCCTAAAGTCCTAAAAGTAGATGTTAATATTTCCCCCATTTTATAGATGAGGAAATTAAATCTCAGAAAGTTTAAGTGACTTGTGCAAGGTAACATGAATAAGGTTTTATTAATATCCAGGTATTTCTTACTCAGTCGACAATTCTCTTAATTATGGAGGGAAATTGAAACTTGGCAAAAGGTTCATTTCCACTTGGTGGAGTTATTAACCAGTGTGACTATTAGATAGCAGGATAATTGTATTTTTCCCATCTGTTGCATATCTACCTTCTGCTAGGCCAAATCCTATTATCCAGACTATATACACATTTATAAGCGAATATGAAACAGAAATGGGTGGCACTAGATAGTCTCTTGTATTTCTTTCAGTTATATATTCTTAGATCTTAACCAGAAGTTTATGGGTGAAAAAATGAAGAAATATGAGTATATGTGTATAGAAAGGGTGCAGGGTGAAAAACTGTAAAAATACACCTTTAAATATTCACTGCCATATACATGTCTATTGAAGGTTTCATGGTGTTGATGAGGTGAGGAAAAAGTCAACCTCATTCTTAATAGAGATGAGACATCAGTGTGCCTCTACAAGAAAATGATGAGGGATCTGTTGAAAGGGGAAACTATTTCATGCTATCATATAAGAAAGTTAACTTTTGAAATAAATGATACTTCAATTCTTTGAAAAATTTGTGATCTCACTGATGTGGGCACTCCCTTTAACACCTTTGCATATTTTCTGACTCCCTATACCTCCTGCACTTGCCCTTCTGTGAATCCTATATAGTGTGGAATTTTCTCTAACTCTTAACAAGAAAATTAATAAATCACATAGGCCATTCATTGAAAATCCTCTGCTCTCTCAATCTGGAACTATGCTATCAAATTGAGCATACTTTTGATCCAACAGTATCTTTAGTGGGTCTGTATCCCAAAAAGATTATAAAAAGGGAAAAGGACCCACATGAGCAAAAATGTTTGTGGTAGTCCTTTTTGTACTGGCAAGGAACCGGAAACTGAGTAGATGTTCATCAGCTGGGGAAGGGATAAATAAGTTATATATGTGAATGTAATTGAATATTATTGTCCTATAAGAGATAATCAGCAGGATGATTTCAGAGAAGCCTGGAGAGATTTACATTTAGTGATGCTAAGTGGAGTAGAACCAAGAGAACATTGTACACAGCACAAAAAAAAAAAAAAAAAAAAGATTATGTAATGATAACTGTGATGGATTTGGATTTAGCTCTTTTGAACAATGAGGTGATTCTGGCAAATTTCAATGAATTTGTGATGGAGAGAGCCACCTGAATCCAGAAAGGGGACTATGGGAATTGAACATGAATCACAACGTAGTATTTTCATTCTTTTTGTTGTTGTTTGCTTATTTGTATTTTTTTTCTCATTTTTTAAAATTTTGATCAGATTTTTCTGGTACAACATGATAAATGTGGAAATATGTTTAAAAGAACTGCACATGTTTAACCTATATTGGATTACTTGCTGTCTAGGGAAGGAAGAAAGGGAGGAAGAGGGAGAAAAATTGGGAATACACACACACACACACACACATCTTTTTATCTATACATGTATACAAATATACACATATGTGCCTTTTTTTTTTTTTTTTTTTTTTTTTTTTTTTTACAAAACTAAAGGTATACATACTAGAGATATACTTTAAAAGTTTGATCTAATGATACACAAACATATGGTAAAGACATATGGTAAAGGGATTGATATCCATACATAGGGAAGGAACTGTGTATACAGTTAAATCAAACTTCTTAAATAATTAAGGTCTTATTTAGGAAAATAGTTTTCTAGCACCTGGGATACAGATTATACTGCCCTTTAGAATCCTAAGGTGAAAAGTTCTTTGTTATTCAAAGAACTTTGACCTTACTCTCAAAGCAAACAGCAGCCTAAATTTCTCCAAGTACATTTCTAAACCTCTTTAATTAGGAAATCTCTGTGTTCTTAGAGAAAAGAGCTATGATAGTCTAAATGTCTTCTAATGGTCCATCATTATGTAATTAAGAGTTAAAACTTATGGCATGAAACAGATTTACTTAACAACCATTAACTCTTCTTTGTTTTAATTTTTGAAGTTTCCATAGAAAATCATTTCTGCTTTGTGGTTTCTTTTCTAAGACAAAAATCTCTACATTTCTGACAAATCTGGCATATACTAAAATAAGTAGATATATAAACAAACAAACAAATAAATAGATATTTACTTTTTATAGATATTTAAAAAGATAGATATACAAACATATGCATATATTATATGGATATGTATATATATGTACATATGTATTTTTGTATAATGATATATTATGAAATTCTGAATGAAAAATATGAATTTCTCAATCAATTTTCATACCTTTTTTTCCCAAATATCTTCTTCTAATTTTACATTGATTTAGATTTGATCTCAACAAATTAGTTATCAGATTGAACACAGGCAAATTATTCAAAAACAATTCTCTCACTGGTAACCATTCCATTCTTATGTTTCAAAATATAATTAATTTACATTTTACTTAGCATATATGTATGCATATGTATACACAGATATGCATAAATTCTTAAACATATACAGTGTGGGACACAAACACATATACACACATATATATTTCTCTAAATAGATGTTTCTTGAAATCACATTTTTTTTCTCCATACTGAAACAATAAGTCATTATAGTTCAACATTATGCTATCTAGTTGTATCACCTGCTTCAGCAAGACATTGATTTAGGGGCAGTCAGAAAAATAAAGGACAAGAATTCTTTTGTATTTTTCACTGGCTCAATTTTCAATATCCTCCTTTGTATTCTAAACTCTTCAGTTCAAATAGGTTTTTCTCAGTTATTTCTTCCAGTCTTCAAGTCCCCTTCAATATAATAATATATGCATATACCTTTTTTGGAAGACTAAGGCCATTTTTTCACCAAAATATCTTGTTTTTGAAAAAAAAAAAAACTAAAAGAATTGTTCTCAAATGCATTCCAGGATGTTCCCAAAAGTCACAAAAAGGGAGCCCCTGTTATTCGCATCTTTTGATGGCAAACTCATCTCCACGCCCTGACAGGGGCATTTTGAAATTGCAGCCTCCATCATTTCCCAGAGAACAGATGGTGAAAGAAATAAAGTTCAGGAGAGTGCAGCCGTTTGAGCTGATAGTATCAGTATTTCTCTCTCTCTCACAGCCCCCCAATGCTCAGAACCACATTTGCCACTAAATTCGAATTGCAGAAGCCAGATGGAAGAATGAGATGAGAAGGAACAGTTTGTTTGATTTGCTTTCACATGTTTTATGACTTGCCATGGGTAGATTATAGATTTGGAAATTAAGGTATGACAGTCAGGAAATCTGGGGACCTTGGGGCGGGAGAGAGAGAATAAAGCTTTATAAATGGCTGGAACATTTGACAGGAATATCAGGTAGTAGAGAAAAGGGAGGTGTAGAGATCAAGGAAAAAAGAAAGGAGAGAAAGGAAGAGAAAAAAATAAAGGAGCAGGAAGTTAAAAAAAACAAAAGGGAGAAAGATACTTGCAAAAGGTTAGAGAAGAAAAATGTGAGAGTAAGGAGATGAAGGAAAGTCTGAGATAAGATGAAACAATGTAGAGAGAGAGAGAGAAAGAGGGAGAGAGAGAGAAAGAGGGAAGAGAGATGGAGAGGGAGAAAGAAAGAGGGAAGAGAAAGAGAGAGAGAGAGAGAGAGAGAGAGAGAGAGAGAGAGAGAGAGAGAGAGAAACTGCTGGCTTTATTAATTCATTGCTTCTTGATTCTATCCAGGCAGTTTCCATCTCTAAGGATAACAACTTTACCCTTCTTCACCCTTAGGAGATATTTTCATGACAGCAGTCAGTAGAAAAAGAGATATCACTTCATATTCAACTCTCTGGTGAAGAAACTTTCTTCATTCTAAGCTTATCATCCCAGAATTTCTTGGGAGATAGGCCCATACTCTGTCAGGAGACTTATAGTGAAAGTTTTACAGCATGGTAGGATTTACCAGAACTTGGGCTCTGATCGTCTTACCTTTGATAATTCAGTGTCATACCACCTCCAGGGTGTGAAAAAGATTTTCATAGAGAAGAAAGTCAATGGAGAATAACTTCTCTGACAAAATTAAGAGGTATTTAAATTTGCCGCAAAGGTGAAATTGACTGAAATCCTACCTGTAGACCTTACTTTGATTGCTCATTTTATTTATAATTTTTTCCTGTAAATTCCTAGCATACCTTGAAATCTTAATAAAATAATATTATATATATATATACATGTATTCATATATAATACATATTATATATGCATATTATTATATTTCTACGACCTTTGAGAAAATCACTGAAAATAAATACATTAATAAATGTTGTTGAGGTGAGGTGAATAGTTGATTTCATGTGATAGGATTTTCCAAAAACTCTCCTTTTTTTTTTTTTTTTTTTTTTTTTTTTTTTTTTTTTTTTTTTTTTTTTTTTTTGGTTTAAGCTAAATATCACAAGAAATCAGATCCAGCATCTGTGTAGACACTTATTAATTAAATTTGAGGTTTTAGTTACCTTGGATATTTTGTTGTTGTAGTTATTGTGCTGTTATTGTTTAGTAGATGAAAATGCTTGATTTCTTGCATATCTATTACTATCTATACAATTCTGTCAACATCTATTCAACATGTAAATTATAATAGTTCTCAGTCCAAGAGAAAAACATTCAGAAAACAAGAAGAAAAGACTGCACGAAAAAAGAAAGAAAATAAGGGAGTACTTATAAAATTATCCAATAGTTCACTTTATGCATGGTTTCAATAAATAGCTGCATATGAAGTAGATCACACTTTTTATTCTCCTGAGTAGACTCTTCTAGATTCTGGAATTTTTAAAGGCAAAAATCACTTGAATCATAATTATTTTGGCTAGTATGTATCTAAAATAGTAAACTTTAATACTTATAAAGGAATTATGTCAGGGTCAGATTAAGAACAGTTTCTCTAACTGGAATACTCTAACAGTATTCCAGAAAGAACAATATAATTTTTAGAATATAGCAGAATAGGAGAGGGGAAATTTGGGTTCTAGTCTTAATCAAAGTATTTAAGTCTTCACAGTTTATCATTCTTACAATATTGCTGTTATTGGGTACAATGTTCTCCTGGTTCTGCTCACTGTACTTTGTAATAGGTTATATAAGTTTTACCAGGTTTTCTGAAAACATTCTGATCCTTATTTCTTCTAACACAATAGTACCTATCAGTTCTTAATATTCTGTGCTATAAGGTCCTTTTCAGCTATGACATTCTATATTCTGATTCTTTCAAGCTATAATACTCTTTGTTATAAAATTATTTTTCCTAGCTCTAACATTGTACAATCCTTTTGAAAACTTCATGGATAAATCCTTCTATTTCTCTTTTTAGTAGAAACCTTACTTTCTAGTTCCTACTTCTGGACAGCATTGGATAACTTTCAGTAGGATCTTACAAAATTTGAGAGTTATTGAGATCATTGTCTCACATTTGAACTTCCTCAAAAGCATGTCAGTTGACAACCCAGGCTCAAATCTCTCCCTGTTTTATACCATCCTGCACTCTGCTCTCAAATTGATCTTATAGTATCTTTCACCATCCTAGTCAATAAAATACATTAGGTCCTAGTACTCTCCAAAATCAAATATAAAATCTTCTGCTTGACATTTTTAGATTTTGATACTTTATTGTATTTCCAGTCTTCTTTCCCATTATTTCCCACCATGTACTCAATGATCAAGTGATAGTGGCCTTCTTTCTCTTCCCTACACAAAATACTCATCTCTAAACTCCAGACATTTTTATAGTTCATTTGTTTGTTTTGTTTTCAACATTTAAAAAATGTTTTTGTTGTTTTTGTTTTAGTTTTATTTATTTAATATTTTTCTCAGTAACATTCAAAACAAAAAAAATTACAATTATTTCCAAAATTTTTGAGTTCTAGATTCTATCCCTTATATCCATGCACAATTAAGAAACCACATGGGAAGTTATGCAAAACATTTCCATAAAAGTCAAGTTGTGGGAAAAAAAAATCCATAGAATGCTCACTCTAGTGAAAATAAAAACCATCAAGAAAAATTGAGAGGGGAGGTACAGGGGGGAGGAGCAGGGGGAGGGAGAGAGAGAAAAAGAGAAAGAGGGAAAGAAAGGGAAGGAGGGAGGGAGAGAAAGGATTGGTATAGTAGGGTTAAGATTTTTCATCGGATGTCCTTCAGAGTAATTATAATACTGAGAACAACAAAGTCATTTACAGCTGGTCATTCCAAAACATTGCTATTACTATTACTGTGCATAGAGGACATTTCACTTTCCTTGAGTTCATGGAGGACTTTACAGGGTTTTTTTTTTCCTTTCTGAAGAGCATCCTGTTCATCATTTCACATAGAACAATAACATTCTATCATAAACACATACCCTAAACACACATATTATTGAGTCATTCCCCAATTGATGGACATCCCCTCAATTTCCAATTTTTTTTTTATCCTGAGACCTGCTGTGAGTATTTTTTGTACATATAAGTTATTTTTCTATTTTTTTTCCCTCAAATCTCTTTTGGTATTCATGCCAAGTAATAGTGTTGTTAGGTTAAAAGGATATACATGAGTGGATAGCCCTTTAGGCACAGATCATATCTTTTGATCATTCATCAACTGAGATGTGTCTTTCATTTTTTTATAAATTGGACTCATTTCAATCTATGTTTGAGAAATGATCAGAGAACTTGTTTCAAAATATTTTTTTTTTACAATTATTTGTTGCTAACTGTATTTCCCCCCCATTTATTCTCTCTTTTCACCCTGTCCCTGCTCAAAAGTGTTTTGGTACTGACTATTCCTTCTCCCAATAGGTCTCTCTTTTATCACCCTCTCTCTTCAACTCCCATTTCCCTCCTATTTTCCTGCAGGGTAAGATAGATAATCTATATCCTTATTGATTTTGTGATTATTTCCTCTTTGAGCCAATTGAGAGTAAGGTTTCCTTTCTTATCCTTTATTTCTCCTCTTCCTTTTCACTATAAAAGCATTTTCTTGCCTCTTTTTTATGGCCTATAATTCAAAACATTTTACTTCTCCCTTTCCCTTTATTTCAGTACATTCCTTGCTCACCCCTTAATTTCATCACTTTAAAAAAAAAAGTATTATCCTTTCATATTCAATCCCTATCTATATATACTCTTTATGCCATAATAATGGGAAAGTTCTAATGATTTACAAGCATCCCCTAATAGGGATGTAAACAGATAAACCTTATTAAATTCTTTATGATATCACTTTCCTGGTTACCTTCTTATGCTTTTCCAGAATCCTGTCTTTGAAAATCAGATTTTCCATTAAACTCTAGTTTTTTCATCATAATTGTATGAAAATCCTCTATTTCATTGAATGACCACCTTTTCCTCTGTAAGATTATACCTTATTTTGCTGGATAGGTGATTCTTGGTTGCAATTCTAGCTCTATTCCTCTCTGTAATATCATATGCCAAGCCCTTTGGTCCTTTAATGGAGAAACTGCTAAATCCACTATACTTGAATTGCTTCTTTCTGGATACTTGCAATATTTTCTCCTTGACCTGGGAGTTCTGGAATTTGGCTGTAATACTCCTGGGAGTTTCATTCTGGAACTTCTTTCAGGAAGTGATTGGTGGATGCTTTCAGTTTTTGTTTTACCCTCTGCTTCTAGAGTAACAGAACAGTTTTCCTTGATAATTTCTTAAAAGATGATATCTAGGCTCCTTTTTCGGATCATGATTTTTTGATTGACCAATAATTTTTTAAATTCTCTTTTCTGGATCAATTTTCCAGGTCAGTTGTTTTTCCAATGAGATATTTAACATTTTTTTTCATTTTTTTGGTTTTGCTTTATTGTATTTAAATTTCTCATTTAGTCATTAGCTTCCTCTTGCTCAACTATATTTTTTAAGTTATTTTAATTTATTTTCTTTGTGAGCTTTTGTACCTCTTTTTCCAATTGGCCAATTTTCATTTTTAAGGTTTTCTTCCCATTAGCTTTTTGCATTTTTGCACCTCCCTCAATTCTTTTCATAATTTTTCCTCTTCCTCTCTTCCTTGATTATCAAAATCCCATTAGAGTTCTTCTATGGCCTGAACCCAGTTCTTATTTTCTTTGGAGACTTTGGATGTAGGAACTTTGACTTTGTTGTCTTCTGAATTTGTGCTTTGTTCTTCATTATCATCATAATAACTTTCAACTGTCAGAAACTTGTTTTGTTGTCTGCTTATTTTCCTACTCTATGACTTGGTTTTTAACTTTGTAAAAATAAGGGTCTATTCCAGGGTGGAAGGTATACTGTCTCAAGTTGCAGGGGTTTTCTATAGCTATATCCTGTTAGGAACCTAATTGCAAACATTTTTTTTTTATGCCCTGGAGCTTCTAGGAGTTTCCCTGCCCCACTGTAGCTGTAAGATCCAGTGTGCTAAATTAATAGAGTTCTGTTTTGCTGATGCTCAGGCCCTGAGACTGGGACTGGGGCTGCACTGGGATTGCAGATTGAACTTCCACTGAATTTCCCCAATGACCTTGTGAATCTTTCCTGGTGTTCCATGGACTGAGGGGTCCAGAAGCCTCTACCACTAGTGCTGATTCAAAGGGTTCAACTAGCTGACTCTGGGGTCCAGCTGAGGATCCAAAATGGATCCAAGTCAGCAGAAGTGGAGCTGGGGCTGTGCTGACCAGTGTTGTGATTATGCACTAGACTGCTACTCTGGTTCTCCAGATCTTTTCTGGTGATGTTAAATTCCTCTTTGGTGTCTTTGGGCTAAGAGTTCTATAAGCCACTAGCACTGCCACTGATTCAAAAGTCAAACTGGGTTCCAAGTTGCTCAGTGGTGGCCTGTATTCTGGACGCTGACTCTGATGTCCCAGATCTTTCCTGCTGGCCTTCTAAATTCTTTTCATCTGGAAAATGTTCTAGTACATCTTTTGGGGTGTCCTGATGCTCTAAAATTTGTTTGGAGTCATTATTTAAAGGAATTTGAAGTGGTTTGGGGGCAAGGTTGGGTAAGTTCCCACCTTTATTCCATTATCTTGACTGCCTCCTCAACATTTATTTTTATAAGTTTTTGAGTTGCAGTTATTATTTTTTTCTTTTTTCTTGTGGCTCCCTCCTCTCCAAACCAGCAAGTAATTTGATAAGTTGTACATGTAAAATCATGTAAAATATTTCCCCACATTATGTTCTGAAAGAAAAATTAGAACAAAAGGGAAAGACCATAGGAAAGAAACAAAAACACAAAGCTTGAAAATTGTATGCGTCTATCTTTTTTCTGACTCCATAGTTCTTTCTCTGGATGTGGATAGAATTTTCCACTGTAAATCTTTTGGAATTGTCTAGTCATTTTATTGCTAAGAAGAGCTAAGTCAATCATAGTTGATTACATACAATATTGTTGTTACTGTGTACAATGTTTTCTTGTTCTACTTACTTCACTCAACTGTTAAGTATTTCCTGGTTTTTCTGAAATCTACCTGCTCACCATTTCTTATAATAATCTTCCATTTTATTTACAATCACAAGTTTTATAGCTATTCATCTCAATTGATGTACATCCTCTCAAGTTCCAACTCTTTCCTCCCAGAGAAAGACTTATATAAATATTTTTGTCTATGTGGGTCCTTTTCCTCTTTTTTTTTTTTTTTTTTTTTTTTTTGTTTGTTTGTTTGTTTCTCTGGCATTACAAATACTAGTAGGACTAATCTGGATCAAGGAGTATGCATAGTTTTAGAGTCCTTTGATCATGGTTCCAAATTGCTCTCCAGAATGATAAGATACCACCTATGAAAGCAAGTGTTCCAATTTTCCCACATTTTCCAACATTTATCATTTTTAAATTTTTTGTTATATTAGCCAATATGATAGGCATGAGTAATGCTTCTGAGTTATTTTAATTTGAATTTCTCTAATCAGTAGTGATTTAAGGCATTCTTTCATATGATAATAGATAGCTTTAATTTCTACTGGTGAAAACTGCCTGTTGATATCTATTGGGTAATGACTTTTATTCTTACAAATTTGGCTCAGTTCTATATTATATTTGAGAAATGGAGCCTTTAATCATAAACACTGGCTGTAAAATTGTTTCTCATTTTTCTGCTTTCTTTCTAATCTTGGTTACATTGCTTTTGTAACCAAACATTTTGCATTTCATAATTTTCTCTAATTCTTGCTTGGCCATATATTCCCTTTCCATATATTTGATAAGCAAACTATTCCTTTATCCCTTGATTTGCTTAGGGTATCACCTAGCTTGTTTAAATAATGTAACCATTTTGACCTTATCTTGATAGCAGTATGAAATGTTGGTTTAACCATCAAGTTATTTCTTTGTTTCATATGTGTTTCTTGTAAACAAGATTGTAGAATTCTGGTTTTTAATCTGCTCTGATATCTATTTCCATTTTATCAGAGATCATCCCATTCATATTTTTGATTTTGATTACTTTGTATTTCCCTCCATCTTATTTTCCCCATTTATAATGTTTTCTCTGTTTTCACTCTTCTCATCCTCACCAGTTGCTAACCACTGCTTCCTTCTTTGACCTCCAATGTCCTCTCTTCTATCATTACCTCCTATTTCTTTCTTTTCTTCTGCCCTCCTTTCTATTATCATATGCCTTCCCCCCCCCCCCCCCCATTTTTCTCCTTTCTCCTCCTACTTCATTATTAGGTAAGACAAATTTCTGTACCCAACTGGGTATCTTCCAATTCTTTCCTGAGTTTTAGAGATGAACTGAGTTCTTAAAGATCATGGGATCATGGATTCAAGTAATGAATGTCAATAAAGAGACAGGATTTTAATCCAGCTTTTTAAATTCCAAATGTAATTCTCTTTTTAGTATTTTCATAATACATATACACACACATACACATACAAATATTATATATGTTTATGTATGTATAACTTGTATAAGTGTATATGTACACATAAAAATCCACAAAAATATATACACTACACACACACACACACACACATATGTATACAAATACACACAAGTACATGCACGTAGGTATGTATATAGAGACATCTATATGGAGGGTTGCATGCATTTGTGTATCAAGCATTTTTGCACTTACCAATTAAGACAGCTGATGCCATAGCAGATAGAGTGATAAACTTGGAGCCCAAATGATCTGAATTCAAATACAGCCTCAGATACTTGTTAACTATGAGACCTAGTCAAGTCATTTGAATGCGATTTATCCTCAATTTTCTCATATGTAAAATGGGAATAATAATAACACCTACCTCAAAGGATCGTCATAAGGATCAAATGAAATAATAGTGTAAAAAGCATTTTGGACATAGCATGTGCTATGTAACTGCTTATTTCTCTCTCTCCTTTTCCCTTTCCCCACTTAAGACAAAATATCCATGTTGTCTATAAAAATATATTATCTTCTTTGTTACATTTCAAATATAATAAGGTATCTTTTCTCTTTTTTATGAATGAGTTGAGGATGCTCAGAGTTTTGACAGATGATTTATAGACCACAGTGATTCCCCACTTAGTTGTCCCTTTGCACAAAACACTCCAATAATTTTGCTGATGAAACATGGTGGTGATACAATGCATATTGGCAAAACATGTAAACAAAATAAAAGAGGAATGTCATCACTATGCTGTCAGTTCCACAATCCTGAGGGAAATCTAAGTCTCACTGCCCTTCCAGTAAATGCAGGCACAATACATGCCATTCTTCTTACTCACCTTAAATCTCTGAAGCCTGGTATCATTTAAGAGACTCAATGTTGTAGTCCTTCAAGTGAAATTATCTGTGATGTAAGGAATAGTGACAAATACCAGATATAGTATTCCCACCCTAGTGCAACCAGCACCTAGGAAAGCAATAACCCTGCCCGATTTGATTCACATTGTGTTTCTTCTGCAGCACATCTGAGGAGCCTGTTTGTCTTATTCAATGGCAGCTAAATGCAAGGCTGAGAGCACTAAAGATTTTATTCTACATGCATTTCCCAATTTCTTTTCTGCTCATGATGATTCAAGGATGTTTTGTTCATGTAGTATTGAATAAAAGGTGATCTTAATCTAGTCACCTTAAAGATGATCTAATTTAATCTGAATAGCAATCCCACAATAAGATCCCAGATCAATAGTCATTTAGTCCCTACTTGAAGACTTCAGTAATGGGCATATCATTATGTCCAGAGTCAGTCCACTGCAAATATGGGGAACAGATATATTTAGGAGATTGTCCTAATAGTGATATAAAATCTCCTTCTTTGTATATCTACCTATTTTTTCTAGTTCTTCTCTCAAGTCCCAAGAAGCAAAACATCTAATCTTTTTTCCATCTTCCAAACATAAGAATACTTGAAGACAGCTAGCATATCCCTTATTTGTATTCAGATTTACACTTCCTCCCTCAAATGCTCATATGGCATAGTTCCTAGTCCCATCACCATCCTGGTTATACTTTCCTGGGTGTATTCTAAGTTTTCTAATCTTTTTAAATCGCCATGGACATATTTTAACACTGCTCTAAAAACATACTAGAATTCACTTTTTTTCCTCTCAGGAAAAGGAAAGAAAGGACAACAATAATAACACATTATGGAAATGAGATACATTATTTTAGTAAAACTCCAATTATATCTCATGGCAATCCCTCTTTCTTCTGTCACTCTAAAACTTCTTTTAGGACAATATTGCCATCATGTATAAAGTTCTGGAACTGAGAACTCTGATTGAATCAACTCTTCTATGCCAATAACTCAAACTGATTTGTATAAATATACTCACCTATGACCCTACTCATCCCTATAACGTTTTAGAACAAAATATTTCTTCCTGACTACTACTCCCCTACGTGTATTATTAATTCCATTTAACTATAAGCTTCTTGAGGTCAGCATCTTTGATTTTGTGTGTATTACACACATGTGCACATATATATTTATATAATATATGTGTATGTGGTATGTAATATATACACAACACCCATCATACACATACACATGCACACACATAGATATGCATACATGCACATGTACATATATATTCCTAGAATTTAGCTCAATGGTGGGATCTAAGAAGTACTTAATATATTCTACTTCATTTATTCAATCATTCTAATGTCCATCTATCAGTCCTTGGATCATTCTTTTCCAAACACACACACAACATTATGGACAGTTTCCTATATCCCCAGCCAAAAAATAAAGATTGTTTTTTTGACCAATAGTTTTTTTTTTTTTAATAGTTTTCCTAGGTTGAAAAAAAATTTTTTTTTTTGCAATTCTGAACAAATCCTCACATAAAAAGGCCACTAGGACTTGTACCCTATGCTGATTTTCTATTCATTCTGTCTCCTTGTTATGGTCTTTGGTGACTTGATCCTTTTCTTCTGCTTACTTTTTGCCTTTTACCAGGGTATGAGAAGCATTATTAACTAGTGGATAGATAGTGGAATTCTGGAGAGAACTAGATTCAAATAACATTTCACATTTATACTACTATACTAATTTTCTAAAGCCTCAGTTTCTCCATATCAGAGCTTCTTAATTTTTTTCCCTCTCATGACCCCTTTTTGCCAGAGAAATTTTAGATGACCCTGAATATATAAAATAGGTATACAAATCAAACATTTACTATAATAAATTATAATTTTTCTATACCCATATTCAATGATATTCCATAAGAAGCCTGAACAATAGTTTAAAAAGTCTTATATAATGAGGATAATAGCACCTTCCCCATCTCATGGGATTGTTGTGATGAAAATACTTTGTAAACATCAACATACTACTTAGATCACAGTAGTTTTACTGTACAATGTAAACTCCTTAAGGGCAAGGGACTTTTTTTTTTTCAAAATCTCTGGAGCCTAATACAATGTGTTTTTCATGGTTGGTGCTTGTTAAACTGAATGGAATTGTCAAAACAGTGCAACATAACTAGTTCATTGACACTTTGGATTTTTATTTCAAATCATTAAACATCTTTCTTCA
Organism: Sarcophilus harrisii; assembly: GCF_902635505.1. Lineage (NCBI taxonomy): Eukaryota > Metazoa > Chordata > Mammalia > Dasyuromorphia > Dasyuridae > Sarcophilus > Sarcophilus harrisii. The sequence goes on from NC_045427.1 coordinate 68,234,905, forward strand.
ACACTGCCACCACAAACACTCATTATCACCTTACATAGAATATTGCATTACCTCTCTAAGGTTCCTTCTAAATTTGCATTTTATGTACCTACAATCCCTTTTATCAGCAATTTCCCACTCTACTCTCTTCTCCCATCCAATTCATCTCTTACATATTACCAGTTTTATCTTCTTTATTGACAGATTGGTTCATGCTACTTCACTGCTCCAATTCCTCCAATGACTCTCTTTTGCCTACATACATAGTAAAGCCTTCTCTTCAAAATTCAAGGTCCTTCACAACCTAATTCTTCTCTACATTTTGCCTTTTCATAGTGGATCTTTCACTCCAATAAAACTAGATTTTTCAACTCTCTATTTATTTAACACTTTGCTTCATGAAGTTCCCTACTCAGAAATGACCTTCTTTTCTCTTGACATTTAATAGAATGCTTTTAATAGTAATTGACATGTATATTATACTTTAAGGTGTGAAAAGTATTTCATATGGCTTCTTTCATTAGATATAAATAGTAAGTAAACATATTGTTATTAATTTTAGGCCCATTTTAACAGCTGTGAAAACTAAAACTCAGAATAAATGAATTGCCACAACTAGTTTCAGAAACAAAAGTAGAACAGTGATTTCTTCTAGTCAGTCCCTCATTCTTTTCATTTGCCATTCCTCCTCTTACACATTTATGCTTTATTTGGTACTATAGCTATTGAATAATCACTGCCTATGTAGTCTAAAATATTATATATTTATGTAATTTCTGCTTGTATTTCTCTTTGTAAGTTCACCTGCTTCTATCAGATCATCTGCATAAAAAAGTGAGGCACTTGAATCGCTACTGAATAAATAAAAATGAATAAAGAGCCAGAGACCTGACTTCTTGTGCTGAAAGATAGTAGGGCCTACAAAATCTTTGGCAATATACAAATTTAAAGAAGACTTAATAGAGGAGAAAAGTAGGAAAGATATTGATAAGCTTGGATCCAGAAGACTCATCACAGAAAAAGTACACTATGAAAATGTGTATGATAAAATAGAAGTTTTCATATAACCATATAAATAACTAAAGGTATGTATGCACACTATATCTCTGTGTATATATATATATATATTTATATATATATATATATGGATACATACACACATAATAATATCAACATGTATGTATATAACATATCTAAATATCTACAGCATACAAAGTAAGTATATACATCAATTGATGAAAAGTGTAGCAAATTAGGGTATTTAAATGTAATGGCATATTAGTGAACTTAAGAAAAAGATAAGGGATTATCTATAATAAGGCTCCTGTGAACTATACAGAGTAAAGAAAATCAAGAAAAAAGCATATATGATGATAACAATAATGTACATGAAAACACCTTATAAAGCAGCTGAATGCATTCTAATTCTAAAGCATTTTAGTTTCCAAGGCTCAAGAATTCTCCTTCCATACTTTCCCTAATTTCAGCCATCTTTCCACTTTAATGACACCCTATAATACAGCTTCTCCTTAACTTTATTCCAAAGTATTTCATAACCACTTTGCTAATCTATCTCCAATCTCTCTCCTTTCCAAATCAAATTCACTACAAGTTAGCCTTCTCCACATGCTCTATTATTTCAGACAAATTGGTCTTATTGCTGTTTTGATCAATAACAACAGACATTTATTGAAGACCTACTTTGTGCCGGACACTGTGATACACATTGATAATGAAAAGTAAATACAAAATCTCTGCAATACCAAAAAGTTTGCATTCTAACATTTAAATAGCAATGTAAATTCAAAAACTGTATTAGAGGTAATATCAGAGATTTAGATTCTTTGTAATAAGTGAGATTGAGGTTAAAAGGATGCAGAAGAGTCATTAGGAAGAAGTGAGGAGTTAGAATAATCCAGGCATGGCGGACCACCAGATAAATGATGTAGAATTGGGAGATGGAATGTCATAGGAACAGAAAGTTATCCAAGTACATTGGACCATGGAGTATATGCAGAGCTGAGAGGTATAAGAAGACTAAAAAGATGAGCTATACTAGGTAATGAAGTATTAGTGGATATTGAAATTGGTAGCTCTGTACTTTAATGAAAAGCTAGGAATAGAAATTTTAAAAACAGGAAGAGAACCAGGTAAGAGAAATGACATCAAAACCGAGGGAGGTAGAAATACCTAGGATGAGAGGTTTATTTATAGTGTCAAAGTTTGCAAAGAGGTTAAGAAGGAGGAAGATAGAGAAAATGGATAGTAGATTTATCAATTAATAGAGAATTGTTAACTTTGGAGAAAACAGTTTCACCTGAGTGAATTGATCAGAAGTCAAAATGAAGCTGAGGATGTGGGAGGAAATGAGGTAGTTAGTGTTCTAAGAGATAAAGTTTGGGAAAGCCCACGTGTAGTTAAAAAGATGGAAAGAGTGACAAAGAAAAGATTTAATATGAAAACAAGTTTGTTTTTTTAGAAAGCAACTTATCTGCTTTCTATAGAGTATATCTCCAGAGGGGTATTTTAGTGAGGATAGTAAAGAAACAGATTGAGGTTGATAGGAGTAAAGGAACATGCTTTTGGCATAGGGGATAGAATCTGCATATCATCTGGCAATTCAGTTGGAGGGGGGGAAAGATATATGTAAGGTATTGAATAGTGAGTCCAGGATTTTATGCTGAAACAGACAAAAGAAGCCACAATCTTTTCTCAATATATCCATTTGAGGCAGGACTTCTTAATCTTTTTGTGCCAAATGGATTCCCAGTGGCAGTCTAGTAAAACCTATGGACTCTTTTTGGAATATTTTTAAATGTACACAACATAATAGATGGCAGGAAACAAATTATAGTGAAAGTAAACATGTGATTATTTCCCCATCTAAATTCCTATACCCATAAAATGCATCCATGGAACTGTTGGTGTGTGACCTCCTTGTTAAGAAACTCTGAGGGAGGGTGAATAAACTCATCTCTCTCATCGTGCCAATCAGGAATAGGATTAAAAAAAACAAACTGGGGTTTTTAGTTTGGTAGAACTCTCTTAGTGTCGAGGCCTTCACTCCTGGGTTCATCTGTCATTCTGTGAAGGGGTGGAAGTATATTAGGTATTGAGCAATCAGTCCAGGGAGAATATTCATGATTGGAGTAAAGTCCTTTGAGGTTTGCTGATAATTAGGTTTACAAAAGCTGCATTTCTATTTTCTCTTTAGATCCAACCTTTTAGCAAATGGTAATGTTATGTGCACTTTTCAGCTCTGGAGGCCTACCTTAAATCAGGTAGGAATAGGTAGATGGAGGAAACTTAGTTGGGACGCAGTGGGGTGCAGAGTGAAGTGGGATCTCTGAATCATTGGAGAAAACCCTTGGATGAAGATTGGATCTTGAGCTGTTTTAAAGAAATTTGGGAATACCACAGAGGAAAAACAGAATTCAAAGGAAGGCAGCTGTGTCTTAGGCTATTTCAAGACTCACAAGGTTTGTTTGGAAGGGTTTAGAAAGAACACAAAGTCTGGTACAAATTAAATTGTACCCATGTCTATTATGTTCTCCTCCTTCACTGTGACATATGCTTCTTTCAAAGCTGATTCACATTGCCTTCTACAGGAAACATATATCAATCTCTCCCAGTTGTTATTAACTTTCTGTTATACCTGAAATTGGCTTAAATCTGCTCCATATACATCTTCCATGCATTTTGCTTTGTTCACATTGTTTTCCTGAAACAAAGAAGTGCCCACTTTGAGAGCAGACTTTTATTTTAATCTTGGTATTTCAGTCACCTAATACAGAAACTGTGACATGAAATAAATTTTTAATAAATGCTTTTTTATTAAATTAGTTTCATAGGCCAGAGAATGAAGTTCTTGATAGAGAGGTGGGGGATTTTACATGTTAAAATAGTATAATCTGTTTACCTCACTTTCTATACACATACACCCAAATGACTCTTCTCTGTGTCTCATTCTGAGAACTTGAATCCTCAAAATTCTGATTCACACTTTTGTTCTCCCCTATAACTAGAGGCAAACTAAGAGAAATCTCTTTAACAAAGTCTAGGTATTGTTTATGTCTAGCATGACTGGCATGACCAAAAATATAAGAAATGTTATAATGAAGAAACCACTTGTCTTGAAGGTGGAGGTCAAATTGTGACTTTATATTATATCGGATAAGTTATATTCTCATTTTAGTCCTCTATAAAATGTGGAACTGGGAATAGATGTGTTTTCTTTTTAAATTGTCTTCCAATTCTAAATCCTGTAAATCTTTACTTTTTGGTTCTCTGCAATGAACTTTTTTTGAAACAAGTCTCCATAAAGCTACTTTTAATTCCAGAACCATGCTGAAACAGATTTAGTTAAAAGGCTAAATAAGATTAGGCAAAAACACTCATTAAGACTTGGTCTCACTGTTCTGACCAATGCCAACTTTTTAGGGGGAGGAGTGTAGGGTGATAGTGATAGTGGTAGATGCAAGCTTCCAAATAAGTCTCATCTTTTCTATAATCCTATAGCTTGTGCTGTCTATATATCAATTATTTTCTTTAATCTAATAGTGTAATGTTCTATGTCTCAATCACATTATATTATAGTGTGTTTGAAGTGAGGTACTGAGTCTTATCCTTAATGGAACTAGACTAGAATCTGGCATAGAGTAAACCCTGAGTGAATCTATATTAAATAAATGAAGTAAAGATTTTATTTGATTTATTCCTCATATGTGACTGTCTGATAAACCAGGAAGGATAGAAAGTACCGACAATAAAGCAACTACTATGTGCCAGGTTCTATGGTTTAGGGTATAGGTTCAAGGTTGCTTGCCAAAAAGATTATTTTATAGAGAACTCACACAGGGCAAGTGTTCACAAAGTGGTCAGAAATAGTGACACAAGGAGAACTCTTAACAAAGTTCTCTCTTAAGAACTTTAGAATAGATTGTAAGACATGGGAGACACTGTCACAGGACTGCTCAGCATGGTGTTATTAGATGCTGTGCTCTATGAACAAAGCAGAATTGAATTAGTTCAGAAGAAACATGAGATGAACAAAGGTAGAGAATCCACCCCAAATGTTCATAGGGACTATTTGTGTCCAACTTGTGACAGAGCATTCCAAGCTCATACTGATCTGATCAGTCACAGTGGGGCACACTGTAACTCGACTAATTTTGGTTGTGATGTCATTTTGGTTCTCTTTGAGAATAAAAAAGCAACAACCAACTAACCGACTTTCCAAATATCTTATTTGATCCTTAAAATAATCCTAATTAAGTCTGTTTTACAGGAGAGGAAAAGGAAGCAGGCAGAGGTTCAAGTGCACACAGTGAGACTGAATGTTTAACCACAGATGAAAACATCTGAAGGACTGTCACATGGCAAAACAACACACAAACAAAATTGACTTGTAGTATTTGGTCCTACTAGGAGTAAAGAATAGCTATTTCAAAGAAGCAGATTTAGATTTTAGGTGGTGAAAAAAAAATTCCTAAAAATTACTATTACCTAAAAGTGGAATGGGCTTCCTTACATGATTTTCCTTTGGTGGCAGTATTTAAGCAAAGTTTAGATCAAAGATCACTTAGTAGAGATATTGGAGGAGTAATTATTATTCATGTCTGAATCAGAAAATTACCTGATAATTATATTCCAACTTTTACATGCTATTGCTGTAATATCTGTTTCAACTTTTTCAGAAAGTCAACTCTGATATTGCCAATTAATATTATCTCTTTTGATAGAGCTAATTCTTCCTTGCTATTTTGGTCACTGATTATATTCTATATGAGTGTAAGGTCATTGAAGGCAGTGACTGTTTTTATTTGAATTTCTTTTGTATCCTTGTCCAGGGCTAATAAATGTTGACCACACTTTGGAATTGAATGCATTTCATCTCTCCATTTTATGAGTCTCAACCAACCTTTTATTATTATTACTGGATAGGTCCAGATATGAATTACAAAGAAGTTATGGGATGGAGTTTTAGAAAATAATACAGTAATTTCAGATAAATGATATCTCAAGATTCTTTCTATCTTAATGCATTATTAAACTATGATCCTAGGACATTGTGGTCATTATAATATATAAACAGATTAATATTTGAATAAGACTAATATTTTCAAGGCATGTGAATAGATGATTTTATTTTCTTTCACTTATGGAGAAATTATTATAGACATTTTTATTATCAATTTGCAATTTAAGGAAGTGAATCTCAGAGTGACTAAAGTCACTCAGAGTACCAGTAGATAAAGAACCCTTAAGTTTCAAATATGTGGTTTAAATCCATTTCTTCTTATTTTCAAGGTCAAAACTATCTACAATTTTTTATTTATCTATCAATGCTCCTGAAATGGCAAAAGATTGAAGTTCAATAATGATAAGACAAATTTTGAGATTATTAAAGTTGATACAATTTATAGTGCCAACAGGATGTTTCTGTATAAGGAAGTCAGGATTCCAGAATTCCAAATTCTAGGTGCCATAAGAAATCAATTCAGTGTTATTAGACAGTGGGGGTGGAGAAGGTAGAGAGACTTAATTTTCTGTTGTGCTGAGTCTTTGAAATGCAAGATGCAGTTTCAAGCAGATTCTAGCTTTGATTAAATTAACACCTGTCCAGTCATACTAGAATAGAAACAAAGTCAGCCTGAGGATCAAGGTCAAGTGAGAGATTTAAACTGTTTTTCTTTGGTTGAGGCTTTTGCGCTATAGTATTTCCACAACATGATTGTTAATCTTTGCTTCTCAGCGAATGCATAGAACTATAGGAATGCACAATTAGAATTCAAAAAGACCATAGATATTATATCATAGAATGTAAGTGCCTTGAGGTTAGAGAATATATGTGTATACACAGATATATAGATATCTTTATACATATAAATGCATATACACACACATATATATGTACATATCTATATATCCTTATCTCTATATATGTGTATGTGTTGCAAGAGACAGACAGACAAAGGATAGAGAGAGACACAGAGAAACAGAGACAGAAAAAGGAAATAGATACAATGAAAGACACAAAGAGATACAGAAAGGCAGAGAGAAAACAGAGATAGAGACAGAGACAGAAAAAGAGATACCAAACAAAAAAGTGAGGGGAGAGAGACAGAAACAGAGATAGAGAAACAGAGAGACAAAGACAGACAGTGGCAGAGAGAGAGAGAGAGAGAGAGAGAGAGAGAGAGAGAGGGAAAGGGAGAGAGGTAAACACATAGGTTTTGCATTCCCAAGGCCTAGCATACTATATGTATTAAATTTAATTTATCTTAACCCCCGCAGTTTACAAATAGCACTGTCGCAGAAAGTTTCACTGACTTGCCACATATTACATAGATAGAAAGTATTTGATTCTCATATTCCCAATTTACCCTTCTTTCTACTGTATCATTCTGTTTTAATGTCATCCATGTAGATATTTAGACTAAAAATACATGTTCGAAAATATTGTATTATATCCTTTGATCCTTATGAGCACATGGTGAGGGAAAACAGAGGAAACAATCTTGATTGTATAATTAAGTAAACTGAAGCAGTGATATGGAAGTCATTTGCTCAAGGAAGCATAGATATATTAAATGGCCAGACCCAAGCACTTATATCCAAATCCAAGTTCAAGTCTATTTAAATTTTCTTACAACAAGTTTAATATAAGCCTGCATGCTAAATTCTATAATCTGGCAATTGTTTTAGTAATTTTCCAATCTTATACTGTCAGGGTATTTCAAGTAAATTGGATTACCCAAATAATTCTTTTCCATCTTTGTATTTTTTGCTTATCATCCCTTCATGGAAACTTCCCTTTTCATCAATTTGAGCTTTCAGAATCTAACCTATCATTCAAGACCCTTTCTCATTCAGAAAATATCCCCAAAATTCCAAGGAAGTATCAACTAATCAATCAATAAACTTTTTTCTTATTATCTTCTACATACCAAGAACTGTGCTAATTTCTGGAAATACAAAAAAACGCCAAAAGACAGCCCCTGTCTTCAAGGTGATAGTCCAATGAGAAAGATGATATTCAAAATGAAATCATGCAAATCAAGCTATATGGAAGACAAATAGTACATAATGAATAGTTGGAAGGTATTAGAATTACAATTAGGCTGAGATTCTTGTGGGAGTTTATTTATTTATTTTTGGTGAGACAGTTGGGGTACATTTCAGACAGTATAATATAGAAGAGGCTAGATTATGAAGGGCTTTCAATGCCAAACAACACATGTTTTATTTGGTCCTAGAAACAAAAGGGAGCCACTGAATTATATTAGATAGGAGAGTGAGATGATTAGACCTTCACTTTTTGAAAAAATAATTTTAATGGCTTAATGGAGAATGTATAGGAGTGGGGAAATAAGCTGGAAGAATGCTAGAAACTATTAAAATACTAAAAGCATGAGGCAATGAGAGCTTGCATTAGATTGCCAGCAATGTCACAAGTGAGAAGGCAGAGTAGTGCTCAATTCTGCAAAGATGAATCTGACACATCTTGGCAACATCTTGGAGAAATATGGAAGAATCCAGGATGCCTCCTAGGTTATGAGAATGAGAGATTGGGAGGATGGCATTATTCACTATATTATTCACATATTAATAGAGAAAATAGAAGAGGGAGGGGACTTAGAAGGAAAGATAATATGTTCCTGTTTAGCCATGTTAAATTCAAGATGTCTACATCTAGCTCAAGATGTTGAAAAGTATCACAGACTAAAAGTTATAATTCACAGAGGAAATTCATCACATCCTGCATTATTTTTATCACTTAAATCTTAAATTATATCTTCTTCAAAAGGCAAGAATTGTATTGTTTCACCTTCATCACTGATAGCACCTACATTAGAATTTGCTCATAGTAGGACACAGCAAATGATTGTTGAAGGGAAGTAAATTGACTTCAGGGACCATGGCAGCCCAGTGGTAAGATAATTTTGATTAGGACAATATTATAGTGCCTACATGCATACATTCATAATACATACGTATATACATGTATACACATATATACAGATAAAGATTATATATATATATATATATATATATATATATATATATATCATCTATCTATCTATATCACATAGATAGACTTTGAATGAAAGTGGCCTTAAATAAAATAAAATTAACTCTAAAAATCAATAGTTATACTACTCGCAATCAATGCTCATCAGGATTAATAGTACTCATTCATTCATTAATTCTTCACTCATTCAGCCAGTCTTTTAAGTGACTACCATGTACAAGGTACACAATAATTTCGGTCATAGCTACTAGATGCTAAAATGATTCAGTTGTTTTTAGTCATATCTGACTCTACATAACCCCGTTTGTGCTTTTGGCAAAGATACTACAGTGATTTGCCATTTTCTCCTTCAACTTATTTTACAGATGAAGAAACAGAGGAAAACAGGTTTAAGTGATTGAAGCTGGATTTGAACTTCCAAAGATAAGCCTTCCTAATTCCAGAACACTATCCACTATGCCACATAGCTGCTATGACTTTACATATTACATTAGCAGCATAGTTTTTTGACAACTGGAGAGGAATAGTTAAACAAAAGTAAATCTTTTTTTTTCTTTTTGCAGTATCTATCATATTCATCTAAATATAGGTCACAACCCCCAAGTGAAATCTCTTTGAACTAAAGAAAAAACAATAACACATAGATATATATTGAAAAAATAATTGCATAAAATTACCATATTGAGGTGTTTCTACTGTGAAACATTTGCTTTTACATTTTCTTTAATCCAATTCAAGATGTTTTATTCAGTTTTATGATCATTGTTCACTTTGTCTTCAAAACTGAGAGAGTAAATATAGGTCAGTCTCAGGTTTGATCAAAACCATATTAATAAAAAAATAGTACAGCATATATTCAGAAGAATAAACTGTTGTATTCAAGTGTGTTTGATGTGTAATATGAATATTCCATATCTGTTCCCCCCCAAAGTCTAGAGCCTACTTAATCTAATTGTTGTCCTCTAAAATTAAACTTAAGCAAAGCCTAATACATACCTGACCTCATAATTGTGAGTATAGAAATTTTCCAGGATCCATAGTGTGGAAAAATGGGACTTCATTTCTAGAGTTTAAAGATGTTTAAAGGGAGGATGCACAATTTACAGTATAGCAACATTATATTTAAGTGTATGGAGTTTGAGATATGTGATATCTTCCCCTGGTCTGGTGAAATTAATGAAGGAATATGTTCAATAATTTAGGCCACAGTAGAGCAAACATTTGCAGATAAAATACCCCCTGTACTTGAACCAAATCCCCTTCACATTTGTCTAGCATCCCTTTTTAAACCCTTGTTAAGAGTAGGTGTAAACCTACCCTTTAAATGTGTAAACCTACCCTTTAAATGTGTTCATTAGCTCTAACAGAAATCTTGACCTATGTAAAACAAGCTCTTGATACTTTCCCTTGTACATTAATTCAACACACCTCATCCATACCCTCAATTATCCTCTGTCCTCTGATTGGAGAACTGGAGAGCAGAGCAAAAAAAGCTCCCAAAGCCTCCTTAAAAGGAGAACTTTTTATTTATACATTTATATACTATACATTTATAGCCATCTCTTAATTTCCCATCAACTTCTATATTTAATTTAGACTTTATTGATATCATGGCTCTGTGCTCCAGAATATCATCTGTTGTCTCTTCTCTACCTTCCCTACCTTTCTTTCCTCCTTAAAGATTCAGTTTCCTTTTGTATATTGCCTTCTCCCACTAGTTTGAAAACTCTTCAAGGAAAGGTACTGCCTTTCTTTTATTTGTATCCCAGAATTTAACACAACACCTATAGAATATTAAATGCTTTAAAAATGTTTATTGTATTCCTCTGTTGTAATGATTTAATTGGGAGTAGGGAGTTAATATGGTCATACCTCTACTTTGGGAACATCAATTAGATAGCTAAGTGGAGGATGGATTGTAGTGGGGTTAAAGTTGAAGTTGGGAGACAAAGAAGCTATCTATTATAATAGTCTGGATATTAGGCAATGAGAGTCTATAACAAGATCATGGCAATCAAAAAAAAAAAAAAAAGGAAGGGGAGAGATTAAATGAGAGATCATATATAGTTAGAATTGAAGCCAAATTGGACTTTGGGGCAATGGGATGTTGTATTCCATATCCATTTGTTGATTAAAAATTTGATGATTTTTTTCATCAGGAATCATTTTTTATATGATTGCTAATTAACAATCACACTAATACAAATATATATATATATATATATATATATATATATATATATATATATATATATATATATATATATATTAGAGACAGACAGAGAGTGGGGCAGAGAGATAGGGAGAGGGAGAGAGAGAGAGAGAGAGAGAGAGAGAGAGAGAGAGAGAGAGAGAGAGAGAGATATTTACTTATTCCTCCTCCCCCTCCTCCATCTTCACCATCTAACACATCTTTTTGTAATTGGCTTCAGTTCTACCTACTCAGTGAAACTTTCTCAGATTCTACTCCTCTCATACCTTCATATGAAAGTGATTTCTTTTGTTTAGAGCATTTGCATTTCTCATTACATTCACCAAGAGGCATTGCTATTTAACAACCTTTATATCTCCAAGTAGCTTTTCACTTAGTAGTGATTTAGTAACTGTTAAATGAATTAAATTTAGAAAACTAGTTCTGAGGTACTGATTGCAATATATGTTTTTAATGACATCTTTTGTTGGAACATCACCTTAATTTCCCAATATATTTCCTTCTCCTCCTCAATCACAAAACCATTCTTTATACAAATAATAGAGAATAAAGGGGAAGATATTTCAAACAAAGTAATCAACACATCAAATATAATCCAATAGTACATAAACTGTTGCCTATCCAAAATCTCTTTCATGGAACTTTGCTTTCAAATCAATTGTATTACATTATCAACACTATTTAGGCATGTAATGATTGATTTCTTTTTTTTTTTTTAAATTATAACTTTTTATTGACAGAACCCATGCCTGGGTAATTTTTTTACAACATTATCCCTTGCACTCACTTTTGTTCCGAATTTTCTCCTCCCTCTCCACCCCCTTCCCCAGATGGCAAGCAGTCCTATACATGTTAAATAGGTTACAGTGTATCCTAGATACAATATATGTGTACAGAACCAAACAGTTCTCTTGTTGCACAGGAAGAAATGGATTCAGAAAGTAGAAATAACCCAGGAGGAAAAACAAAAATGCAAACAGTTTACATTCATTTCCCAGTATTCATTTTTTGGATGTAGTGCTTCTGTCCATCACTGATCAATTGAAACTGAGTTAGATCTTCTCTTTGTTGAAGAAATCCACTTCCATCAGAATACATCCTCATACAGTATCGTTGTTGATGTATATAATGATCTCCTGGTTCTGCTCATTTCACTCAGCATCAGTTCATGTAAGTCTCTCCAAGCTTCTCTGTATTCATCCTTCTGGTCATTTCTTACAGAACAATAATATTCCATAACATTCATATACCACAATTTACCCAACCATTCTCCAATTGATGGGCATCCATTCATTTTCAGGTTCTACACTACAAAACAGGCTGCCACAAACATTTTGGCACATACAGGTCCCTTTCCCTTCTTTAGTATCTCTTTGGGGTATAAGCCCACTAGTAACACTGCTGGATCAAAAGGTATGCACAATTTGATAACTTTTTGGGCATAATTCCAGATTGCTCTCCAGAAGGATTGGATTTGTTCACAACTCCACCAACAATGCATCAGTGTCCCAGTTTTCCCACATCCCCTCCAACATTCATCATTATCTTTTCTTGTTATCCTAGCCAATCTGACAGGTGTGTAGTGGTATCTCAGAGTTGTCTTAATTTGCATTTATCTGATCAATAATGACTTGGAGCATCTTTTCCTATGAGTAGAAATAGTTTCAATTTCTTAACCTGAAATTTATCTGTTCCTATCCTTTGGCCATTTATTAATTGGAGAATGGTTTGATTTCTTATAAATTAGAGTCAATTCTCTATATATTTTGGAAATGAGGCCTTTATTAGAACTTTTGGCTGTAAAAATGTTCTCCCAGTTTATTGCTTCCCTTCTAATCTTGTCTGCATTAGTTTTGTTTGTACAAAATCTTTTTAACTTGTCTATCCATCTTTCTATCGATTCATCAGGGACCTCAATTTAAAACTTGTTTTTATATATATTCACAATATTTCTCAATATTTTAAATTTTGAAAAATGCCTTTAAATCCTAAAAATTCTACTTCCCCACTGTTTGACTTAGAGAAATTACTTTCAAATTTTGGATCTCAGGCACCACATCAATATAATGATTGTATGGCTTTGACAATTACTAAAAGCTTGGCTTACTGCTGAATATAGAGTATATATAGAATATAGAGAAAATGATCACATACAATTGGACTTCATGAGGTATAAATGGCAGCCATGTATTACATTGGGTCCTAGATCAATGTTGACCTAAGTTCCAGGTCCCACAGATGGAGGTAGAACCCCATTATCCCTACAGCTGCCAATTGCTAGGCCAAAAATAGATGAAAAGTGGCTAACTTTTGTGCTATGAAGATTTTGGGATCTAATAGCAAGTCCCTCCAGAAACTGTGTCCTCTTGATCAAGAAACTAAGATTATTGTATGTGCTGAGTCAGTCTCTCATATTTGTTTGTTTCATTTCATTTTGTTTTACTTTCTAATCCGGGTTATAATACAGATTTCTTACCCAGAGCATAATGTATTGTGAGTATTCCACATGAGGTATATATGAAGGTGATAACATAAGTATAATGGTAGCAACATTTCATTGCTTGAAGGGCTATTGATAAAACAAAGTAGAAATTAATGGTGGGTAATAAGAAAGTAGAAATCAAAAAGTCCTAACAGGTGCTATTCCTCTAAGGGAGGAGACTCCTGAGACTATGTGGCAGTTTAATCTAATGTAGAAGGCAACATTTCTTTCTCTGTAAAAATGATGGCTAAAAGTTTTAAGATTTTTTAAGGCCATTGGATTTGTGTAAGGAAACTACTCATGTACAAAACTGACAAAAGAGTGATGGATTTAGATCGAGCAATCTAGGAGAAAGTACATCAGAGATATCACACAAAGAATTCTGGATGTTCTAGTGCATTCCATAACATTGCTGAATACATGGTTTCTCAAGTTTACGAGCTCTTAAATTGTATGAGTCTATGACTCATTTCTATAATATGTTAATAATGAGAGGATGAGACAATGAGACCAAAAAACATACAGAGAAAGACGGAGAGAGACAGAGTCATAATTTAGATCTGGAAAGAATCTCATAGACCATTTAATCTCATACCTTTATCTTACAGGTGAAGAAAATGAGACAGATAGACAAATGGATAGATAGGCAGATATACAGATAAAGAAATAGACAAATGATAGATACATAGATAGATAGCTTTGAAGATTTTTAACTCTTTGGGTCTTAGTTTCTAAATAAAATACTTCATAAAGTTACTTTAAAGTTACATAAAATAAAAGTTACTTCATAAAATGAAGTACATGAAGATATTCCCAAAAGTAAAGGCTTTTTGTTACACTATGTTTTCTACAATTCCAAAACATTGGTCAACTAAGTCAAATCTGTCAAATCTATATCAGATGCATTATTTCAACATCACATAAACTGCTTCTCAGGCAGCCTTTGAATCTTCAGCATTGGGTATGGAAGTACAGTTACAGGCAAAGTGCTGAGTAGCCCCAACTAGTGTTCCCTTTAATTTATGCAAGTCTCCCTTTTGAACAATCATCTATTTGTTGCTGCTGGTTAAATTGATCCCCAACCCCAATATTTCTCAAACATATATTTTCATATAGGTGGCCCAAAATTCCACTTTATTTATTGACATTCAGAATTCACTTGATTAATTATAGATTCTTTGCCCCCATCTTTTGTTTAAATAGCTCTATTTTTCCACACTAAATTTCATAAGCTAGAGTTGATTCCAATCAATTTTTGTAGCTCATGTTTAATTCCATTCCTGTCTAGCATTTTAAAAATCCAGTATGGTATTTTTTGTGCTGTGTCATTTGAAAACTTGCAAATATGATTATGCTGTGATTAGAGCTGTATGTGGCATCTTCATTTTCTGTTTTCACTCATATTTTGGTTCAGCAGCTAGGATGTCAAATTGAGTTCTTAAATTATTATGGGGAAACAGTATGATATAAAAAGAAAAAGTTTGAGGGATTTGGACCAAGCAGGAATGTTTTAACCCTATTATTATCTTAGAGATGGTGTACAACTACTCAGCATGGAACAACATGCATGTTTCCAGTAGAGTTAAAATTATAACCTCAAGGGCAATGAAAAGACACATGGGAGGTGTTACCAAGTGGCAAAATATTTCAAAAGATGACTTGCATGTAAGATTTAGAGTGGAAGACACCATCAAGAACATTTACAACAGGAAGAAGAGTTGAGCTCATTTGTACTTAGAATGAGAAACAACAGATAGCTGACCCAGGTAATACATTGTGATGTCCAAGATACTAAAAGAAAAAAAGACTGACTTCTAATGAATGAGATCTATTTCCTAAAGAAAATTTATGGGAAAATATTGGACAAGAATCATGGGGAAGAAGTGATGACTGGTTGTTATAATCTGCATCAGTTTATAGAAGAATCACATTGATAAACTTATGATTTACTCATAGAATTGCAGGAAGAAAGGAGATAAGAGAGGAAGGAAAGAAGAAAGGAAAGAAGTATCAAAGAAAGTAAGGAAGGAAAGAAAGGAAGGAAAATGTAAGGGAGGGAGAGAGGAAATGAAGAAGAAAGGAAGGAGGAAAGGAGGAAATAAGAAGGGAGATATGGTGGAATTAAAGGAAAGAAACCTGGGAGTCAGAACTCCAGATTTATAGTCCCAAATCTGCTACAGATTAATTGTAACTTTATTTAAATCCCCTCCCTTATTTAATGTGTTATTTCTATGTTGTAAAATGAAGTAGTTGAACCAGATGACTTCAAAGGTCCGTCCAGTTCTACAAGTCTATAGTTCTATGATTCTACTTTGTAAATATTGCTAGCCTAAAACGAACCCTTCACTGGAGTCAAGATGGTAGAGAGGACACATTCTTCTTTCTGAGCTGTCCTAATATCCCCACATTAATTATGAAATTCAGCCTCTGAAATAGAGCTAGACTGACAGAATCCACAAATATTGGGAGTGCAGCAAATTACCAGCAGAAGATAATTTTGAAAATTGCCAGAAAAGATCTGTTTTGATCAAGTGCAGGCACTGGAGGAGGCCAGGTACAGACACAGAGGTTAGCACAGGCTGAGCAACTGAGGATAGGGTACAGTCTCCGCAGAGCGGAGACTCTACCAGGAGGACTCTACCAGTGTTGGCTACTCTACCCGGGCTGCAAGCCAATAGATCAGCAGGGAAATTGTAAAACTTCCAACACCAACACAAAATGCAAAGAGTGAACTCCACAGCACCAGAGTCTCACAAGACCTAGCCATACCCACCCAGCACCAGGATTAAACCAGCATGATCCCAGTTGCTGTTGCTTCCTGGTCTGTAGAGGAAGTTTGAAACTTCCCTAGCCCTAAAAGCAGATTCCAATTTTTTTTTAATGAGTAAAAAGACAAAACGAGTTTTACTTATAGGCAGCTTCTATAGCGAAAGAGAATAGATTTCAAACCCTGAAGAGACAAAAAGCAGATTGTCTCCAGATGAAGCTCCAAATGGTGATATAACTTGGTCCCCATCACACAAGGCTCTCCTAGAAGAAATTTAAAAAGGATCTAAAAGTGACCTAGAAGAAAAATGAGGTAAAGAAAGGAAAATCCCGCAAGAGGGTTTGGAAAAGAAATATAACTGATTAAAAGAAAGATTTGACAAAGTGGAAAAAAAGAAAACAACTCCCTAAAATGTGAATTGAAAAAGATAACTCCCTGGAAAACATAATTTGTGAATTGGAAAAAGAAAATAACTCTTTAAAAAAATTGTGAAATGGAAAAAAATCAATAGAACAAAACAACTCATTTAAAAACTCAATTGGGCAATTACATAAAGAAGTAAAAAAAGTAAATGAAGAAAATAATTCATTAAAAATCAGAACTGAACAAATAGAAATGAATGACTGGATAAAACATTAAGAATCAGTCAAGCAAAACCAGAAAAATTAAAAAATAGAAAAAAATGTTAATTACTTGCTTGGGAAAACAACAGACCTGAAAAATAGATCTAGGAGCGATAATCTAAGGATTATTGGACTCCCTGAAAATAATGATGAAAAAAAAAAGAGCCTAGGCACTATTTTTCAGGAAATTATCAAAGAAAACTGTCCAGATGTCATAGAATCAGAAGGTAAAATAGCCATTGAAAGAATTCATCAAATATCTCTTGAAAGAAAATTGGGCTTGCAACTAAAACAGCTAGAAAAAGAGTAAATTAACCCCCCCAATCAAAAGCTAAACTTGAAATTATAATAATAAAAGGAGATATCACTCACAAAATCCAACAGCTAAAGATAAAAAGAGAAATTCCATTGAAAATAACTGCTGATAGTGTAAAATATTAGGGAATTTATTTACCAAGGGAAAGTCAAGAACTATATGAGCAATACTACAAAATACTTTCCACACAAATAAAGTCAGATCTAAACAATTGGGAAAATATGAACTGCTCTTGGATAGGTCAAGCAAATATAATAAAGATAACAATAATACCTAAAGTAATCTATTGATTTAGTGCTATACCAATCAGACTCCCAAGAAACTGTTTTACTTACGTAGAAAACATAACAACAAAATGCATCTGGAAGAACAAAAGGTCAAGAATTTCAAGGGAACTAATGAAAAAAAAGTCAAATGAAGGTGGCTTAGCTGAACCAGATCTAAAACTATTACAAAGCAGTGGTCACCAAAACCATTTGATATTGACTAAGAAGTAGACTAGTGGATCAGTGGAATAGGTTAGGTTCACAGGACAAAATAGGCAATGACTATAGCAATCTAGTTTTTGACAAACCTAAAGACCCCAGCTTTTGGGACAAGAATTCACTATTTTACAAAAACTGCTGGGAAAATTGAAAACTAGTATGGCAGAAACTAGGCATTGACTCACACTTAATACCTTATATCAAGATAAGATAAGATCAAAAATGGGTTCATGATCTAGACATAGAGAATGAGATTATAAATAAATTAGTAGAACATAGATAGTTACCTCTCAGATCTGTGAAGGAGGAAGGAATTTGTGACCAAAGAACTAGAGGTCATAATTGATCAAAAAATTGAAAATTTTAATTGTATTAAGTTAAAAAGTTTAGTTAGTTTTAGTTAGTTAGCCAAGTTGAAATTTCATGTGTTTGAATACAATGAAAACTTATTTTTGTATGTAGAACAAACCTTAATAGAGATGAAAAGGTATTTGGTATTAATAGTTGAAACTTAATAAAGATAATATTAAAATTATTTATAATAATTATATCCTTATACATATTAAATTTATAAAACTAGGCAATTGAATTATATTTTACATTTATTTCTTTGCTGAAAACTTGCCATTTAAAAAAATTCCAGGTGATCATCATTCCATCAAGGTGGGACCTCATCATATAGTTCATTTGTTGGCAGATATCTGAATTGCAGACATATAGGATTAATATTATTTTTAGAAACATTGAATGGTCATTAAATAAGATACAACTTATGCTATATGCATTGGAAGTTGCCAGAATGCTGAATTTTATAGTACATGAGGACTATGGAGAGTAAGAAACTGGCCAATGTTGCCATTACACAGGGTAAAATAACCACCTCAGGTAATTTTCTGCTTCAATGCAGAGGGAAAGGCTCACCTTACACAAGAACAACACTGCCAAATGAAAAGTGAAAATATAATTACTTTTGTGCATTTTTAAAGGAACAAATAAAAACACAAAACACACACACACAAAAAAAAAACTTAACTGATACATAGACTAATTTCAGCACCTCAGATTCTTAGCCAGATAGCAGTGGCCCTATTTTTTTTTTTTTTGATAAGCATTTGATCACTTAAGATTAGTAAAAATTGTGTAGAAGGAAGAGGTATTCACAATATTAAAGAAACTACTAGTTAAGAAGGAGAAGAGAGGCAGAGCCAAAGATGTAAATTAATGGTAGGAACTCACCTAACCTCTCACCCAAACTATACCAAATTCCTTCAAATAAAGACTCTAAACAAATTTTAGAGCATTAGAACATCCAAAAATATGGAGTAGAACATTTTCCAGCCAAAGGCAATTAGAAAATCAATAGAAAATAGAAAAACAACTTGTGTGTGTATGTGTGTGTGTGTGTGTGTGTGTGTGTGTGTGTGTGAAAGAGAGAGAGAGAGAGAGAGAGAGAGAATGCTTCTTCTCTTTTCATATTCACAGCAATATTCCAGGATGACCATCTGTGAATGACTTTGCTATTCTAATCAGTACAATCACCCAAGATTCTGAAGCATGTATGTATGATACATAAAATCCTATCCATACCCAGAGAAGGAACTGATTGAATTCAGTTGAATTCAGATTGAAGCATTCTCTCTCTACTTCTCTCTCTCTCTCTCTCTCTCTCTCTCTCTCTCTCTCTCTCTCTCTCTAACAAGTTTTATTTTTTTAATTTTCTTTAGGTGTGGGATTTGTGTTTGTTTCTTTTTTTTTTCACAACTTGACTTTTATGGAAATGTTTTACTTAACTTAAAATGTAGTTTCTTACTTGTGGGTAGGAATAAGAAAGAGGATCTAGAACTTTAAAATCTTTTTTTTTTTCTCTTTTTTTAAATTTTTTTTATTTAATAGCCTTTTATTTACAGGATATATGCATGGGTAACTTTACAGCATTAACAATTGCCAAACCTCTTGTTCCAATTTTTCACCTCTTACCCCCCCACCCCCTCCCCTAGATGGCAGGATGACCAGTAAATGTTAAATATATTAAAATATAAATTAGATACACAATAAGTATACATGACCAAACCGTTATTTTGCTGTACAAAAAGAATCAGACTCTGAAATATTGTACAATTAGCTTGTGAAGGAAATCAAAAATGCAGGTGTGCATAAATATAGGGATTGGGAATTCAATGTAATGGTTTTTAGTCATCTCCCAGAGTGCTTTTTCTGGGCATAGCTGGTTCAGTTCATTACTGCTCCATTGGAAATGATTTGGTTGATCTTGTTGCTGAGGATGGCCTGGTCCATCAGAACTGGTCATCATATAGTATTGTTGTTGATATAATGATCTCCTGGTCCTGCTCATTTCACTCAGCATCAGTTCGTGTAAGTCTCTCCAGGCCTTTCTGAAATCATCCTGTTGGTCATTTCTTACAGAACAGTAATATTCCATAATATTCATATACCACAATTTATTCAGCCATTCTCCAACTGATGGACATCCATTCAGTTTCCAGTTTTTAGCCACTACAAAAAGGGCTGCCACAAACATTCGTGCACATACAGGTCCCTTTCCCTTCTTTATAATCTCTTTGGGATATAATCCCAGTAGTAACACTGCTGGATCAAAGGGTATGCACAGTTTGATAACTTTTTGAGCATAGTAGAACTTTAAAATCTTAAAAACTAATGTAAAAAATTGTTTTAATGTAACCAGGGAAAATATTAAAGAAAAATTAAATTAAAAAAGGATAGAATTCCAGTAGCAACAGAATAACTCTGACATATAATAATGCATTGATTTGATAACAATTAAAACAATATTTTAATTCTGCATGAAATTTTTGATTTCATCTCTGTGGACATAGCTGTCATGAGAGATTATAATTATTTATTTTATGGTTGAATGAGATTAATGAGATTTCTTTGTTTGAACCTGTGATTTCATTAATGTAGCAGTCTCTTGATTTGAAAACTCCTTCCCTCAATGCTGAATGAAAACTCTTTCATAACATTTAGTTCTGAGTTTTCTTGGTTCATCAAGGTTTAAATCGTTTCATAGGTCACATGGTTCTTGCACTCAGTCATGATTTGAACTATTTCTTATTTAAAGTCAATCATTGTATCCACTATATAACACTGTCTCTCTTGAAGTATTTGCTGTATTCAAAACATTACTTTGGGGTGGCTAGACTTCTGTTTACTAGCTTCTTGGCACTTAGCTGGGATGTTGTTAGACAAGAGATCCTTAATGCATGAGTGAAGGCTGTTTTATAAGTCACACAAGGTTAATGCTTAAATGGAGGTCAGAAGAAGTTGTATAAGGACACTCTCAAGGTCTTTCTAAATGATTTTGAAGTTCAGTATATGACATAGGAGATACTGGCAAAGGACCACTCAATATGACATACCCACATCAAAAAAGGAAGATGCTGTGCTCTGTGACCAAAACAATTGCAGTAGCGCAAAAGAAACACGGGATGTTCAAATTTAGAGAATTCACCCTAAATGTTCACATGGGTTGTTTAGGCTCTGACCTGTAGTAGAGCCTGTTGAGTTATATTTGTCTGATCATCAACAATTGGACACACTATACCTTACCTCTAACATGCTGACGTCATTTTGGTCTTTGTAGAGAATTAAGGACAACAACCAACTAACTGATTTTGTTCAAAACTAAAGTTATGTCTGACATTTCAGTTTCGTAGTACCCTTTGGCACTGATGGGGCCTTTTGGGTATGATTTTCTCTGGACCATGGAGGAGGAACTTAGAGAAAAATTATAACAATAGTATTTCAAAAGTAATGAGAAGTTCACCAAAAGAGAAATAAATCAATATATCAGTAAAGATTTATTAGGTGCCTACTATGTTCTAAGCATAGTGCTAAGTAAGCATTGTGGATATGAAAAGAGACACACAATAGTCCTTGATATCAAGAACTTTAGCAGATCACCTTCCTAGTAGTTTCCTTTTATAATCTGAACCAAAAGTAAGGTAAATTAAGGCTAGACAAACTGCTGAATTGATTCAAATAATGACTTGGATGCTTGTCTTTACAGGCCACCCCTTATTTTGTCCATTTGCATACAAAGCACATAGGTTTGGTGTCTCCTTATCCTTTCCTCCTAGGCAAAACATTAAAAGAAAATAGAAATTTTGCAATTATTAAAAGAGAGCCATCAGTTTCTTGCATTTCATCTGTTTATGCCAGTCTTTTTTCTAGCAATCACTGTGTCCAGATGCCAAGCAGCTGAAAACAGTTTCTTTTTTTTTCCTTTTTTTTTCTTTTTCTTTTTTTCCCCTAGCTACAGCATCTGGGCTTGCAATGAGCAGGCAGTTGTGTCTGAGTCAGTTATGTGGCTAAATGGATAATGGACTGCCTGGGCTGCCTGGCCCTCCTGAATGTCAATTTTCTCCAACTTGAATTTTCCAGTAATTTATGCATCTTTTCCCATTGTTGACAGTGTTTCTGCAGCAATTCCCTTGCTTGATTGCAGCCTATTTAGGGTCACAGAAAAAGAAGAAGAAGGAAAAAAAAAGTTTTCCATGAAGCATTTACATCAGTAAAAAGGACTTGAATTTTAAATTTACTTGGGTTTACCACTCACCTATGAATTTACTTTTAATATCTATAGTAGGAATGGAGATTTTGCTGCATATGGTGCTCACATATTTGAGTTGACAGGGACCTCAGCTGTTAGTTAAATTGTTATAAAAGTGTTATTTCAGCTGTCACCCTTCTGTGGAAACCACACCCACATTTAGAAACATTAAATAAATTGTAAAGATCTCTCTGATTGAAAATCAAAACGTGGGCAGACAATACATGGCACTGCCCTGAGCCAAAGGGGTATGATGTTTTTCTCTCCAATAGTAACAAATGTGGACAAAAATCACTCTGATTTATTGGAAGTGAGATAGAAATTTCTGATTACTAGCCTGCCTCTGCATGAAACCAATTTCCTCAGAAAGACCATTTGAATCTGGGAAATAGAGGGCAAATGTAAATATGAGTGGAGGTTAAAACTGTTGGTATGGGCATGAAGTCATAAATTATGCAACCATAAAACTCATTGGGTTGTTTTTGCCATCTATCTCCTGGACTGATGAACCAAATTGAAGAAAAAATATGTAAGACAATGAGATTAGAAGCAGTGGAAATTCCCTCCTTTCTACCCCCCCCAAAAATGTGGCTTTATCACACTAAGTTTATAACTAGATAATAACATCACAGCAACAAAAAGATTCCATTCCAAGTGCTTTTTAGGTGGTTA
This sequence comes from Sarcophilus harrisii, assembly GCF_902635505.1. NCBI lineage: Eukaryota > Metazoa > Chordata > Mammalia > Dasyuromorphia > Dasyuridae > Sarcophilus > Sarcophilus harrisii. Next base: position 68,258,066 of record NC_045427.1, read on the forward strand.
CAATTGGGAAAATATCACCTACTTCAACTTCTAAAGGACTTAATCATTTCTGTTAAAGAAGGGCAAAAAGAATGATGATATAAGTGTAACATCATTTACAGTGGGTACATCAAAGTGTTTATTTTCAAACAAAACATGTTGTTTTGTTTTATATTTTAATAGTTGGTCTGCTTGTGTTAATCATTTTCAGTTTTTTTTTCAATGTATGTTTTAAAGATGTGAATAATATCAAAAATTGCATATAAAAATAATTTGTTTATATGCAGCCCATTTTTAATGAACTAGCATGATTTTGCCCATGGACTAACTCTGGGAAAGGACCATTAAGCTTTCATATTGCTCCAGGAGAGCAGAATCCCAATTTATCAAGGTTTGTAAAAAAGTTTGTCTATCTTTTCTTTTTGTCCAATTCAGTCTTATCTGTCACCTCCACCTGGGAGAGCCTTAAGTATTTGTAACTGAGTAGGTAAGAACACTCACAGTTTCTTTTGCTCCATTTTCCTCCAGACTTTGTGCACTGTCAAGAGTTTGTCACAAGGGACTCAAACTAAATGAAATGTTGATTTATTTCGGGTTTGCTTTAGAGAATATATTGATATTGAAATACCTTTCCAGCTTGATAATTTAAAACACATGTGAACTTGTTTAAAATGCAAAGTTCATTCACTGAATATATACAATTTGTGAAAATTAGATTAACAAACATCAATACAATTTGGCAAAATATTGGATGATTTATATACTGTAATGGATTTCAGTTTTCCAGATGAGGCATTGCTAAGAGGAATAATTAGTGTTTTGGAAAATAACCTTGGGACACAAAAATATTTTAGCGAATAAAATGATCCAAAATTTAACAAGATAAAATTTAGAGTTACAGGATTATAGAATATCAAAATTAAGAAAACACACACACAATGTTGGAAGCAAAGGTAGACAAGATTTGAAAATTTAGACAAAGTTTCACATGGATCCTATATTTGAGGAAAGCTGCTTTCATAATCTTCAGAGAATTATAGAGAGAATTTCTAGAAAAAAATGACAACTTGAAACTTGCCATTAAATTCAGTTCCCTCTAGAACAAGAATTATTACTCTGGAGTCTATGACTCCATATGAATATATGAGGAGGAATATATGAATATGAATATATATTGTTTTTCTTTCTTAAATAAGTTTTTATTGATATTTTATGTTTCTTGTACTATCATAAAGTTCTGTGTATATTTCTATCTTCCTCTTCTATAGAGTAATCTCATGTGACAAATAGTATTTTCTGGAGAGAAAAAAATAAAATAAATAAAAAGACAGCACAACTGATCAATAAACTGAAAAGTCTTAAGTATGAAATGTGTAACAACTATGAATCTTTCACCTCCCTGAAGGGGTAGATTGTAGTTTCTTTTCCTATATACTCATTTGAATAACACTTCATTTTTATAATTCTGTTATATTTACTTCTTATTTTTTCATGTATTTTGTTCTTTCCATCAACAATTTTGTATTTACTGTACATATTCCTTTTTTTGCTTTGCTTCCTATATCTGTTCGTATAGCTCTTTCCACAATTCTTTCTATGCATCACATACATGCTTTCTTATTTTTTTTTTTGTTTTTTTAATGGATTTTCCCCACTTTATTCACCTATTCTTTTTTTAATGAAAGGTTTTTATTTTCAAAACATATATATGGATAATTTTTCAACATTGACCCTTATAAAACCTTGCATTCCAAATGTTCCTTCCTTCCCCCACCACTCCCCTAGATGACAAGTAATCCAATATATGTTTAGCAACTTAAAATAAATCCAAAATATGTATATATATATTTATGCAATTATCTTGCTTCACAAGAAAAATCAGATGAAAACGGAAAAAAAGTGAGAAAGAAAACAAAATGCAAGCAAACAACAAAAAGAGTGAAAATGTGATCTTGTGGTCCATACTCGTTCCCACAATCCTCTCTCTAGGTGTAGATGGCTCTCAGCATCACAAGATCATTGGAAACATACATTTTTTTTTTTCTTAGCAGCATAGTAATAGTCCATTATACATGTAAAGCATAATTTAGTTCACCATTCCACAACTGATGATAATAAACTTTATTTTCAATTCTTAGCTATCAAAAAACCTCTTTAAATCTTTTGGAATTCATGGACACATTTCTATTGATGTCTTCTTTTGGGAATAAATCCATTAATAGTGTGTTATTCAAAGAATCTGGACATTTAGTTGCTTTATTTCATAATTCTGAGATATTTTTAAAATTATTGTATAATTTAAACAATTCACCAATTTTATATTAGTGTGTTTATTTTCCCCAAACCCCTCCAATATTTATTCTTGCCATTTTGGAGGGTTATTTTTTTTTTAGCCAATTTACAGGTTTTGAGTTGAAACATTAGGGTTGTTTTGTGTATTTTTTCTTCTTATTAACTGTTTATAGGATTTTTTTTTCATGTAGCTGTGAATATTTTGGTATTTGTATTTTGAGAATGATTTGTTCATATCCTTTCATCATTTACTATTGAGAAATAGTTATTCTCCTTATTCTTACACACACAGACAATGCATGCAGAAATATATATATATATATACATATATATAAGTATATGTGTATGTACATATATATATATATATAGTGTGTGCATATATATGTAAATACATAAGTATTGTGTGAATACATACAAGTGTGTATATGTTATTCATATAACTTGGATAAAAGTCCCTTAGCAGATAAATCTGATATGAATTATTTTTTTTTGCAATTTAACTTTCTCATAATGAAAGTTATCTATTTTATATTTCTGAATTATATTTTGAATTATGTATTTTATATTTTTGAATTTGAATTTTGAATTTGAATCTATTTTATGTTTTTGAATTTGAATTTGAATATATTAAATATATATTTGAATATAAAATTTGAATTTTAAATATACAATCAGTATAATTGATTTCCTCTGTGAGCATATGAATTTTATTTTAGGCATTTAAAACATTATTCTTGGAAAGGATCCATAGGCTTCCCCAGAGAGGGAGGCAGAAAGTTACAGACAGACAGAGAGATAGGGAGAAAGAGAGACAAAAACTTACAGAAACAGAGAACCATGCTATAACCTCTATCTCTGAGCTAGTTTTGATGGAACACTGATTCTCTCCTCCCCCAGCTCATATGCAGAAATGTGGGGAGAAATAGAATTATTGGTTTCTTTTCCTAATTCAGTAGATCATGGTATTCAGAGGCTTGAAGCAGACAATGATACTGAGCCCATGCAAAAGATCACAATTCTGGTCTTTATTAAGAAAAAATCTGTACTCAATCAGTAGAACCATAGCCAGTTCTGCTGGTGGTGGAAGGAAGGCTGACCTTGGCTGAGCTATACAATCCAGGATTGTAGGAGGTATCATTGATTAAAAGTCTAATTCAATATCCCTGAACAAAAATGCACTACTGGACAAAGAAGAGTTCTCAGAATCCCAGTCAAGGAGTTTGAAAGGGGACAGAAGCCTGAGATGTCTTATGCCTCAACTCAGCTTCTTCACATGGGATAATGATGATGATGATGATATGTGTCAGTGAATTTATTTATTTTTTTGTTGGGGGTGGAGTCAATAAACAAAGAATGAGATCTCAGGTTTGGCCACCCCATCCAGAATTCTAATTTTCAATCCTTATATAGTTCCAAAAAGAAGATTGCAAGAGTGAATAATTTAAAAATCAATTATCATCTTGACTTGAATCATAGCCCTCCAAGCTGAAGACTGCACACAGATTATTTGAGTTAATTCTCAATTGTTTTTTATTTGTTTGATTGGTCAGTTGGTTTAATTTTTATTCACATTACAAGACTTACTCTGAAGGAAAAGGGTGACAATCTCATCAGTTTCAAAGCCAAGAAAAGTTAAGGAAAAAAGGTAGCAGGATTTTTCTGCTAGCCAGTCATAGTAGAAAGGCTGAAGAAATGTTTGGTCCAAAGAGAAGCCTAAGAATTTAGAAAAAAAATTTAAAAGCTACGAGTAAAGAAGAAACAAATTAAAAGAAGGTGGAGGAGGAAGAGGAGGCAATAACAAAGAATGGATTGGTGCCAATGACTTTGAGAAAAGATAGAAGGATTGAAGGAAGACTTTTAGCTTGAAATACAGAATGAAATCAGAATTCAAGAAGACAAACATGAAAGGAGAATAGCTAGCATAAACTTGGAAGCATGATACCTAAGTATGATAATGTTAAAAAATAGAAAACCAGTAGATACTTATTTTTTAAAAATAATTTAGCCAACAATTCAACAATACAAAATTCTAAAAGGAAAAATTAAAAAATGCTGGGTTCAGACTATGAACATATAAAAGAGCAATAGATGAAGACTTTGGAAAACAAATTAAAATTTTGGAACAGATTACTCATATAGTAGCTTTGGGAGTTCAGTTATTCTGAATTTGTTTTCTCTGACAAAATAATAATTATAAATTTCTCAACTAGCTTCTGGAGCTAATTTTTACTAAAGGCAAACCCAGTTTACTAAAAGCAATCTCAATTCCTTCTATCCACTCCCACAAATTATGATCAGTGTCATCATCATTCCCTCTTAGTTTCATTTTTTCCCAATTTATTGGCTTTTCTAATCCCCTCACTCTATATATTCCAAAAGGTTACTTAATTATTCAATTGAAATTGCTCACTCCATAATTATCAATGAACTCTGAAGTTCACAACAGAATGAATGTCCTTTTCTAAATCCTAATTTGTCTTAACCTTTCTGTAGCAGTTGAAACTATTGATCATCTTGTCCTACTGTAGTCCTTGTGCTCTCTGACATTACAGAGATCTCAAAAAATCTTTTTCTTCTCAGTTTTCTTAACTGATTTTTCATGCATGCCATGTCCATGTTTGTCCCCCAATGCTCTGTCTTTTTTGTTCTATTTTCTCTTAATTGTATCATAAACTCCTAGAGTTCAAGTTATCATTTCTAAATCGGTTATTCTCCAATCTACACATTTAGCTCTAATTTCTCTTGAGATCAAACCGATTTCACCAAGTCAACAACTCTGTCAATCACCTACTATGTGACAAATGTGCTAAATAAAGGTGATAGAAGGAAAGCCAAAACAAAAGTAGTCCCTATGCTCACGTAGCACACAGTAGAACAGATAAAACAACCTGGAAACAACTATAAGCAAAAGTGTTATAGATAGGGCAAATTAGAGAGAATCAACAGTAGGAAGAGGACAAGATTAAGGAAAATCAGGAAATGTTTCTTGTAGAAGATAGACCATGATCAAAAATGTGTTTTAATAATATTACTTTGATATCTGAGTGGAAGATGCATAGGAGTAAGGAGAAATTTGGGGCATGGAGACTAATCAAGTAGGCATAATGTGACATGGGCCTGAACCAGGTCAGTATCAGAGGAGCAAAGTAATCAGTGATAATATGCTTTATTTTTATCTATATTTGGAAAATAAGGATCAAATAAATGATAGTTCCAATCTTTAGGGTACATAAGACAAAAGTAACGCCATCGAGACAAAGCAGAGCTGCTCAATTATATTTTACTTCTGTCTCTCACTTTGTCTATCAGAGAAAATGACAGAACAAAAAAGGCTCATAGAAAGTTAGTACTCAAAATAAATAATATAGGCTGTATGAAAACAACTTGTTTCCCTTGATGATTTATTCAAATTACTTGGCCTGGGTAACATTCAGCCCTTTGTAGTAGAAGAATTGAAAAGTAAAATTTGATCAACCAGTATCAGGGAATTATCATGGGAAACTAATAATGTATATCAAGATTGGAGGAAGGCAAATTTCCTCAATTTTCAAAAGTCAAAATAGTCTAAAATGTATAGGTCAGATAAATTAACTTCAATTCCTGGGGAAATTCAAGAATGAATCCTTAAAGAGATAATGAACAGCTGGAAAAGAAAATGGGTTTTACAGAGATAGCCTCATCAAAACAGGTTGACTCCTAATGATAATTTGATACTCAGTCATGGTCAGTTCCTGAGGAATGAGGAATGTAATTTTGTCCAATAATGTCTAAAATATTAGGCTAAATTTGCTTCTTCTATTTTCATAAATTCACCTCTCTCTCTCTCTCTTTCTCTCTCTCTACTTGGTAAGCAGCTTTGCTAAAGTCATATATCCAAAAAATGCAATATAGTTTGCATAGATTAAGCTCAAACATTTAATAAATTATCTCATGCTTTTCTTCTGAAAAATATGTGGAGTAAATACACTTGTGATGGAAAGCACCATTCATATTCATAGCCATTAGGCTTGTTGATTAACTATTTTTTTCTTTCTCGTGCTTTTTTTAATCTGATTTTTTGTGTGTGTGCAGCATGAAAAATATAGAAATGTTTACAAGAATCACACATGTTTAACCTATATCAGATTGCTTGCTCTCTTGAGGAGGAGGAGGAAGAAGGAAAGAAGAGAGAAACATTTGAAACACAAGGTTTTTCAAAGGTGAATGTTGAAAACTATTTTTGCATGTATTTGGAAAAATAAAATATTATTAAAATATGTGGAGTAGATACTTATGAAATTAGATTCAGAAAGGTTTAAAGGTGTGTTGTTAAAAGTTCAATGTCAGCATGGAAGTATGTCTCCAGTGAATAGTACTAGGAATCTGTTCATGGTTCTAAACTTTTTAATTTTTTTATAAATGACTTGGATACAGACATAGATAGCCCTATTAAGTTGCAGAGGAGACAAAGCTGGGAGGGATGACTAATAATATGGATAACAGTCAGAATCCAACAAGATCTTGACAAGTTGGAGCATGGAATTGAAACTAATAAGATATAAAGATAGATAAATATAAAGTAGTACATTGCTTGGGAAATCAACCTTACAAGTAAAGGATGTATCAGCTGTTAATAGACAATATTGATTCTGGAATTAGGGAGACCAGAGTTCAGATCCAGCCTTACTATCTATGTGTCTCTGGGCAAGTCATTTAACTTATTTTCTTCAGTTTCCTCATTTTTGAAATGTTGAGGAAATATTGGAGCTAATAGATTGCAAGGTCCCTATATAGATCAACATTTCAATGTAGCCAAAAAAATTAATCAAATCCTAAAATGCTTTGGAAGAAGCATAGTTCCTACTGTTATTAAATTATATTCAAAACCACCTTTATTCTTTTAATCCATGTAGACTTCTGCCATGGTTACATTTATTCTCATGAATTTCTTATTGTTCACCAGGTTGTAAAATATTTCAGTAATTGAAAAACTGTGTGAATCATAGTAACAGTTCGATATTGAGTTATGATAAGCTCTTGGGCAATGAGAAATTAGTTTTTGTACACTTTTGTCCAAAATAGTGAATCCAGACTATTCCATTTAATTCTGGATGTTACAGTTTCAAAGGATATTAAAAATTTAGCAAACATGCAAAGAAGGGAAACCTCTAGTGAAAGGACTTATATTCATGCCATGTGAGGATAGACTAAAGGAAATGAGAATCTTTATCTTAGATAGAATTAAAAGGTAGAGGGAAGTAAGAAATTATGTTTAATTATTTTAAAAAACTGCCTTGTAGAAAACAAACACAAGACCAAAGAGAAGTTACAGAGAAATAAATTTTGACTTGATATCAGGGGAAAAAAACCCCAACAATAATAAATCCTTCCTAACAATTTCTTCTATCTAAAAAGGCACTGGCCTGCCTCAACAGTTGATGGGTTCCTTCTATTTAACAAAGCATATTAGATAGAATTGGCCTCCCTTTAAGGAATTACTGGGACTACATGTTTATTGAGTTCTATTCTGATTTCAAAATATTAAGATTCCCAAACCCACAATAAAAAAAAATTCCTAATAAAATATTAAGACAGAAAAAGTAGGAAATGAAGAAACCTTGGGATCCTTGAAAATCATGATGAAAACAAAATAAAAATATTTAAATATAAATATTTATGTATGTATGTGTGTGTGTGTGTGTGTGTGTGTGTGTGTGTGTGTGTATTGAACCTGAGGGCAATGTGAAAGAGATACTAGCAGTGTCGTTTCATAATAGGTGACCCATAACTGTTTTATTGGCTTAAAAACCAACCGTGTGTAAGAGAGCAAAAATTTTACAGAGTCAAATGAGATGTGAGAGTCAAATCCTAGAACTTTACAGTGAAAAGAAAATTGCTATAAACAACCAGGAAGAAAGATCACATATCAAAGTAGCACAGTTAGGATCACACAAAATTATGCAGCAGTTACAAAAATGAAAGGAAATCTTTGAATATGATATATTGTGAGGAAAAAATTGACTAAAACAATCTCATATTTTCCTACAAATCTGTATACGATTTTTACAATGATTGAATTGAAAATCATGTATTAGGAGGTTACTATATGCCAAATATTATGCTAAGTATCAGGGACACAAGTAGAAAAGTAAAAAGAAAAATCATATTTTCATAGAGACAGAGGAAACTACACATATCATAGGAATTAGCTGCAAAGCAGATGGAGAGGTCCAATGGTCCTTAACATTCAGTGGCAGAAAGGCACAGCAGTAGAAGAAGAAATGCAGTCCATTGGTCCTTAATTTGCAATGGCAGTCCTGACATAAGTTTTATGGTACTCCATATCACTATAAATATTGTAGCTTATGACTCAACGCTCATCAAAAACATATGTGACTATGTCATCCTTGGAACCAAGGTACTTGATGAGCCCAAGCCTATGAACACTGGGGAAGGGAAATGTTTAGGCCAGGTAAAGGTCCTGTCAGAAACATTGTCTGCTAAGAACTTGGAGGTTAGAGACAGTTGGGGGTTGGGAAAACAGAAAATGAATCTAGAAATAGAAATTTTCCTTTAAAGATTGCTTTCATAACATTGTAGATTTCTCAGTACATTATTCCATTTTCCTTTTCTTATAAAATTTTTATTTGTTTTTTAACCAATTAATTTATTAAAATTATATTTTTCTTCATTTACATCTGTATCCTTTTGGAATACAATGTTAAAGCATTGATTGAGGCCTTATATTAGTATTAAAATTATATATAATTATACATAATATATTATATTATTTTATAATTATTGAGCCAAGTTTTATTTACAATGCTAAAAACTGTGAATAAAATAGAAAAGTAAGGCAATTCCCTACTTCCAAGGATTTCAAATAATCAACAGAGAGAAGAAAAACTTTCTCATGTATAAAATGGGAACACATATCCCAGGATTGTTGTTAGGATAAAGTAAGAGTTTATTTATAAAGCACTTTGCAAACTTTAGAGCATTATGTATTTGTTGTCTATGATGTTGTTGCAGTAATTGCTATGTTATTTAGTTTTAGGGAAGTCACCATGTTAGGTTCCAGGGATATAAAGAAAGGCAAAGCATAATCTCTTCCTTTAAAGAGCATACATTCTAATAGGGATACAATATAAAACTAGCTGGAAACATACAAGACATATACAGATTATATAGAAAGTAATCTCAGAGAATAGACACTTGAAAAAAAGGAAACAGGGAAGTTTGGAGGATGAGCAATGCAAAGGTATGGTAGGGAAATTTTATGTCATACATCAGGAATAGCAGGTGGATCAGTGAAGATGAAGAATGAGAAATTGTACTGAGAAGTTGTAAATGAATTTAAATGGCAAAGGACTAGTTTATTACTAAAGGTAGTTGAAAGTCATTTATATTTGTGAACAGTGGGTGATGTGGCCAGGCACATTCTGATATCATTTCTAGATCCAGTATCCAAAAGAAATTTTTTGATGAAAGACTGGAATTCAGGAGAGAACTTGAAATATAAATTTTTCATAGAAATTATGCTTAAAGCAATGGGAACCAGTAAGATCATAAAATGAAATTGTGTATGTAGAGAATAGGAGAAAAAAAAAGGAAATGTTCTGGAGAATATCTACATCTAATGGATGTGAATAGGATGAAGCTCCAGTCAAGAAATCTGAGAAGCAATGGTCAGACATGAAGGGAAGAAAATCAAGAGAGAACAATGTCATGAAGATCTGGGGTGGAAAAAATATTTTTTAAAGAGAGGATAATTAACAATAACAGATATTTTAAAAACAGAAGGATAAGAATTAAGATTTCCTAAATTATTTTATTATAATTTATTTCATAACAAATTTTTAGTTTTCTTAGAAAATCAATCAAATGAGGTATTATTCATTCAGTAATTTATGTTTGGAGACTTACTGAATACTGATTTATTGAATTTAATTGTTCCAATTCTTTATCATTTAATCTATTCCACAAATTTACATTTCTCTTTTTAACTAGTGCCAAATAGATTTCATATTTGTTACTTTATATACAATTTAAGATATATTGAAGTATATATTGATTTCATATTTCATATTTTAAGATTTCATATTTATATACAATTTAAATGATTCACCCACAGGTTTGGCTTAAATTAAGCACTTAATACTTGTTTGCTTCCTCCCTCCTCCCATTTTTGAAATCAATTTAGCTCAGTATATTGATTGTTGTTGAAATAAAACTATAATATCTAAATTATTTAGGAATTAGTTTATTTGAATTGTGTGATTATAATTCAACTTGATTATGAACAATGAGTTTATTTCCAATTACTGATTTTTTTATTGATTTAAAGGGCATTTTAAAATAATGTATATTTCTTGTGTTAGTAGTCAGTGTATAATTATTTTCAATGTGATTTCTTTTTTCATTATTTCCTCTTTGATTTTTCTGTTGTTAAATTGAATGTTAATGTTTTTATGACTTTATTTTATAACTTACCATTTTTACCAATGCTATTCAATGTTTCACTTTTTTTTCTTACTGATTTTTTGTGGTTTTCCAAGGAAACCTTCATTCATTGTCTCTTATTTGCCAATATTTATTACTATGGTGTTTTTTCCCCTTTATGCTATTTGCAGAATTTATAGAACTACAAATAATATTCAAAAATTGAACATTTATTCTTTAATCTAAATATTAAGGAAATTCTGGTGTGTTCCTATGAGAAATAATACTAGCTGTTTTTAAATATGTACTTTTAGCATATTATACGCATATTTTTAAAAATCATTAATAAGTGTTGTAAATTGTCAAAGCTGTTTTTCTATGTATATTTAAATATTTATTTCTATGTCTATTTAGACAATAGTTTCATCAGTTTTTTCCCCTTAATGTTGAACTAACTTTGTATCACTTTATAAATCTAATTTGATACACTTTTAAAAAATTATTTTGATTTGTCATAGTTGGTTTTAGGTAAGGTTATATTTAAAATTTTGATACCATATCATTATGAATTGTTGATATAGGTCCACAGTTCTTTGTCTTTGATCTAATCCCTCTCGGGCCTACTTATTTATCCCATGATAATCATACAAAATATACCTGAGAAATTTTTTTATTTTTTTCTTCAATTTTTTTGAGAATAGTTTTTAGCATAAGGATATTAATTTTAACATTTTATAAAATTCATCTAAAATCCACTTGGACATTTAAAAATTTCCTTATAATAGTTCTTTGGTGATTTTAAAATATTATTTTCTAAGATTAAGTTATTTGCAATCTATATTTCATCTTTTTTCTTCAGTTTAAAATCTATCACCTTTTTTAAAAAAATGTATTCTGCTAACATTTGATATTTTATTTCTGGTTCTATTTTTTAAAATTTTTCCATGTTATTCACCCCCCTCCTCCTTACTGCTTTTTAATTTGTTAACTTTTATTCTCCTCTATCATTTTGATCACATTGTTTAAATATGATTGCTTTTTTTTGAAGAAGTGAATTCATGAACTGAATGTGCAATTTGAAAAAGAAACCTATAATTAAATACATTTTATACATCAGAATTAATACATACAATTTTAATAATAAACAAAACTAAAATTCACAAATATTAAGGCAGAAAATTGAATATAACAGTAAGACTGGGAAAGGTACAAAGGTCATTGAACATAAAGAAAATTATTGTATTTGATTCTGGAAGTACCAGGAAGGCATTGGAATTTATTGAATTGGCAAGTGATACAGTCAAAACTGTGCTTTTTGGAAAATCACTTTTAGGGCTGAATGGAGAATGAATTCATGAATGGGGAGTGACAAGTTAAGCAGACCCATAAACAGGCTATTGCAATAGACCAAGAATAAGGTGACAAGGACCCAAAACAGAGTGGTGACAGTGTCTGAAGACATGGGGAGCATATTAGTCAGAAATTATTGAAAACTTGAAATTGACAATTCTTCTTAACAGAGCTAATATTATGGAAGGTGAGAGATGGTAAAGAGTTGAAGATGACTCCTGTGTTGTGAGTTTCAGAAATTAAGAAGATGGTGTTGTCCAGTAACAGGGAGAACAAGAGTGTTTAAAGGGAAAGACAATGAGTTCAATTTTGTACCTGTTAAGTTTAAGATGTCTTTTGCACATCTAATTTGTGATGTTGGAAAGGAAATTGGAAATATGAGAATGGACCTCAGAAGACTTTGGGACAGGAGAAGTACTTTGCAAATCATCAGCATAGTGATGGTTTTTAAATCCATGAAAACTGAGATCACCAAGTGAAATAGTTTAGAGGAAGAATATAAAAGAATCTAGGGGAAAAACCCTATAAGACACATCTTTGTATCCCATTTTAGCTGTTTGTTGCTCTCAGAAACACTTAAATCCATTCTTCTATGTGGGGATAAAGTCCTCGCAGCTATAATTCTTTTTCAATAGAGTCTCTTGATGTTCAAATTTCTCCTAGAAGAAATCCATTATTAGTCTCTATTGCCAAATTGAACGTTAATGATTTTTGTGGGCAGAGATTCCAAACATGCCAGCCATGTGAGGACCCTCTGTCCACTGGACCCTCTGTCCAGTGCCCTCCTTATCTTTATCTTCACCTATCTCCTACTTCTAAACTCAATAATAAACCTCTTTTGTAAATCTAAAAAAAATTTTTTTGTGAATTTATTTTATATCTTACCACTTTACTAGTATTATTGAATGTTTCACATTTTTTTTTTGTTACTGATTTTCTGTGGTTTTCTAAGCAAACATTCATTGTCTCTTACTTGCCAATATTTAATTCTTTGGTGTTTTAATCCCATCTGCTAGTCTCTATGTCTTAACCATAGACATGTAAGCTCTTTATTATGGGTAAGTGCTTTATCTGCACCATCTGCTTTATGGTATCCCTTTTAGTTCCACTCTTGTGTTTTATCCTGTTTTCCTATTTTGATTAAGAGGCTGAAGAAAATATCTCTTCCTTGCTCACTGATGGCAAGCATGGGGATACATTGTGTGCTAACATATTTTATTTCTTATTTCCCACCCCCTCATTAGTAGCACTGTGTCATCTTCAAAATATACTAATTTATCTATAGGAAATTATGGGGTTTAGTTCCATGGATATTCAAATCTCCCTCATTTTCCTTTTCTGAAATTTTTAATTCTCCTTATATCTTTAAGGCTCTTAGGGTCTTTTTTGATGTTATTTTACCCTTGGTTAATCAGTCTTTGCTTTTTTTTTCTTTCACTTTTTTTTTGTTTATTTGTTTTTTTTTTTTTTTGTTTTCAATTTAGTAGCATGAGAGAATTTATTTAGAATGCAGGAAGTATAGTGCAATGATTGCTAATTATATATTGAATAAGATTGTAGATTTGTTGCTTATTCTCTTATGCAACCTTTGATAATGCACTAATCTTCTCTGTAGCTCCAGTTTCTCACTTGTAAAATGATGGGTTTTCATTGAATAGTCTGTGCATTCTCTTTTAATTCTTTGTGCATGATCTTTTGTTTAATTTCTTAATATTTTATTGAAAATCGTTATTTACTTTTCTTATGTTTTTCTGGTTTGAGGTATTTGAAACTTAAATGTTCTCACCTCTAGAATTGCTGCCATTTTCATTGCTAGTTTTTATTTGTTCTTTTGGATCCAGAAATGGCTTAATATTCTTTTCTTTTTCTCCAGGCAGACAGTCAGGCTTTTCCTTCCCAAAATAGTTAGTATATAAGGTCTTTCGAGGATATGATACTCTTATTTTTTCACCTTTTTTTAATCATCTGAAAGAATGCCTATATTATTAGAATTCTACATAGCTAAAATATATTTTCTTGTGAAATTATAAAATTTAACCATTACATGGCTTAAACTTTTCCTCTGGAAGAGCTCTGGATTTTAATTGATATAAATGACTGCCAGTATTCAAAAGTTATGAGCAGTTTATTAATACCTGTAATAAGAAAAAACAGTATCACTGTTTTGGAGAAAAGTCAAGAACATTTTTTACTCATCTTATATTTCTGACCTCAGAGTCAAAGATTTTAGCTTGCATAGAATTCATTATTGCTAAATTTGTTTTCCTTGTTTTCTTTTACAAAATGTCCTTTGAGTTCTGTATTTTTGTATTCTAAATCAGTCATATTCTTTTCCCCAGTCTCTGTTTGCTTGTTTGGATACTCCCATATTTCCACCCCTTCTGTTTGTTTAAATGCTCCCTTTTTTTTTTTTTAAATTCTGCAATGTGGATTCTAATTTCTAAAAATAATTTCATTCAAATATGAAAAAAATACTTTTACTTTTTCTTTGAATGCTTATGGAGTTTTTTTTTTTCTGTTGTCCCATTATGTTTGATCTTTATGCTTCTTTTTTGATACTAGTAAATTTTAATTGATTTTTCTTCACAGTACAGCACAATTTTTTTTATTTTTTAAGCTCTTTGAATTTTTATTAAATTTTAAATTTCATTGATTTTCTTCACCTTTATTAATTTCTTTTTTGGCCTGTATTCTTCATTTTTAATTATAACTTTTTATTTTCAAAATATAATTGAAACTGGTCTGAATCACCTCATTGTTGAGGAGAGCTATGTTCATCAGAATTGATCATTGTATAGTCTTGTTGTTGCCTTGTATAATGATCTCCTGGTTCTGCTCATTTAATTTAGCATCAGGTCATGTAGGTCTCTCAAAGCCTCTCTGAAGTGATCCTGCTGACTATTTCTTATACAATAATAATATTCTGTAACATTCATATATCATAACTTGTTCAGCCATTTTCCAATTGATGGACATACACTCAGTTTGCAGTTTTTTGCCACTACAAAAATGACTGCCACAAACACTTTTTGCACACGTGGGTCCTTTTTCCTTCCTTTATGATCTCTGTAGGATACAAGCTCAGTAGAAACACTGCTGGACCAAGGGGTAGGCTCAAATATGGAATTATACCCAAAAAGCTATCAAACTGTGCATACCCTTTGATCCAGCAGTGTTTCTACTGGGCTTATACCCCAAGGAGATACTAAAGAAAGGAAAGGGACCAGTATGTGCCAAAATGTTTGTGGCAGCCCTGTTTGTAGTGGCTAGAAACTGGAAAATGAATGGATGCCCATCAATTGGAGAATGGTTGGGTAAATTGTGGTATATGAATGTTATGGAATATTATTATTCTGTAAGAAATGACCAGCAGGATGAATACAGAGAGGCTTGAAGAGAATTACATGAACTGATGCTGAGTGAAATGAGCAGAACCAAGAGATCATTATATACGTCAACAACGATACTGTATGAAGATGTATTCTGATGGAAGTGGATTTCTTTGACAAAGAGACCTAATTCAGTTTCAATTGATCAATGATGGACAGAAGCAGCTACACCCAAAGAAAAAACAATGGGAAATGAATGTAAACTGCATTTTTGTTTTTCTTCCCAGGTTATTTTTGCCTTCTGAATCCAATTCTCCCTGTGAAACAAGAGAACTGTTTGGATCTGCACACATACATTGTATCTAGAATATACTAGGACATATTCAACATATATATGACTGCTTGCCATCTAGGGGAGGGGGTGGAGGGGGGGAGGGAAAATCAGAACAGAAGTGAGTGCAAGGGATAATGTTGTAAAAAAATTACCCTGGCATGGGTTCTGTCAATAAAAAGTTACTATAATTAAAAAAATTAATTAATTAATTAAATTTAATTTTTAAAAAAAGTGTGTGGGGGGGTATGCTCAGTTTGGTAGCTCTTTTGGCATAATTCCAAATTGCTCTCCAGAATGGTTGAGTCCAGAATGGTGGAGTTCACAACTCCACCAAAAATGTATTTGTGTCCCAGTTTTCCAACATCCCCTGCAACATTCATCATTATCTTTTTCTGATATTTTAGCCAATCTGAGAGGTATGTAGTGATAGCTCAGAGTTGTCTTAATTTGCATTTTTCTGATCAATAATGATTTAGAGCACCTTTCCATATGACTAGAAACAGTTTCAATTTCTTCATCTGAAAATTGTCTGTTCATATCCTTTGACTATTTATCAAATGGAAAATGCCTTGAATTCTTATAAATTTGAGTCAATTCTCTATTTTAGAAATGAGGCCTTTATTAGAACTTTTGAATATATTTTTTCCCTCGGTTTATTGCTTCCCTTCTAATTTTGTCTGCATTGGTTTTATGTGTACAAAAACTTTTTAATGTAATATAATCAAAATTATCAATTTTGCATTCAATAATGCACTCAAGTTCTTCTTTGACCACAAATTTCTTCTTTCTCCAGAGATCTGAGAGCTAAACTATTCTTTGTTTTTCTAATTTGCTTGTAATATCACTTTTTATGTCTAAATCATGAACACATTTCAATCTTCTTTTGATATAGGGTTTTAGGTGTGAATTGATGCCTAGTTTCTGCCATACTAATTTCCAATTTCCCTAGCAGTTTTTATCAAATACTGCGTTCTTATCCCAAAAGCTGGGGTTTCTGGGATTTGCTTTTCTTCTTGTAACCTAGTTTTTGTTTATTTATTTGTTTTTTACTGAATTCTTCTCCCTTAGATTTTTGAACTTTATCTTTTAGTCCATGTTACTTGGCTCTTGTTTCCCTCCTTCTCCTTTGGCTCATGCCCTTCTAATGTTGAAGAAATCTTTTCTCCTCCCATTAATTGGGTTCATATATCTCCTTTATTTGTGCAATTTAACTATTGATTCTGCTAAATACTCAAATCAAATTCTGGAGAGAGAAAACTGCCCCTATATGTTTGTGACCCCTTTATCATTAGAAACATAAATCCAAACACTTGAAGGATTACAAAATTTAAGTTGGATAACACCTTGGAGTTCTTGCATCTCAACCTCCTCATTTTATAGATAACAATACTGAAAACCATACTTTAATTTACTGCTCAGATGACAAGAGCTGGTACAGTATTCCAGATTCCATTACAATGCTCCATCCGATAAAACAGTCTGCTTCCTAGTTGGCTTTGCCTTGGGTTTTGTCCTGTCCCTTTCTCTTGGCTCCCTGCTGTGCTTTGAGTGGCTGGGCATAATAAATGTCTTTCACCTGTAGAATATGGATATAGGGGATGGAGGTGGCTCAGACTGTCAATGTCATGACTATACAAAAACTTTCCTTTTTCCTTCTTTCCATGATGATGTTCTGTAGCATAGTCTTTCCAGTATACTTTTGTTTACTTATGAATATTAATGGGATGTTGCATGTTAATAATGAATCAAAGTTCTAAGTATCCACATAGTCTATTATTATTTCCTGTTTTTTTGTTTTTTGTTTTGTTTTGTTTTTTAACTAGTGTGTTTTATATGATCATTTGTTTGTTTTAGACTCAGTTTCAGATAATTTTATGTAGTACCTAATTCTTTTGTGTTACTGAAGGTTTAAGAATTAGTTTCCAGAAGAGAAATTCATTGCCCTTTTGCTGATTATGTAATTCTGAATTTACAGTATAATGAGAATGATAGTGGTGATAATATGTTTAAGTGGAAGGCACTACACATTTACTCAGGAAAGTAAATACAAAATAGAAACAAATTTATGTTATAATTTTTGATCTCTATAAATTGGTAGTTATGTAAAAGACTAGTTTTTGAATACAATGTCAGAGTCTAAGATATTAAGGGATAAAACAACTGAAAAAACTTCAAGTACATTCTTGGTCAAAAAATATCTGAGCGCAAATTTTGTCTCACTCATTAGCTGTGTCACTCTGGATCAGTATTTATTTTCTAATCATCTAAGTTTTTTTTAATATTTAAATGATGATGATGATAGCACTTGTCTCAAGATTTCTATAAATATTCAATGAGATGCTCTATGTTAATATATATAAATATAAAGATATTCTATACTTTATACAAAAATAAGCTAATGTAATATTTACTCTAAGATCTTTTTTTCCATCACAGATAGTAGTGCACATTCAAAATTTTAAATAATTTTATCTTGTATTCTTTATATTTAGTTACATTTTTAGAGAGAACATATTTAGTTACTTTATAATTGCATTATCAATCCCAATCCCCCACTGAAGAATTTTACATATCATTGGAACATGATATTCCTCTTTACTTTCATGCATAAAACAACTAATTACTAAATTCATGTGATGGAGATTTTGTTTCACATTTCTCAGTTCCCTTCAGAAAAAAAGTTTCTGCTCCCCCTTAATGCCCTCTTGTGGTTTGTTTCAAGCCATTCCAGAATGGAATGAAAGTATATTACTGAGGAAAAAATAAATCTCGCTTCATTTCAATTTATGAGAAATAATAAATCAATCATTAAAATGGAAACTATGTGTGAATAAAACCTGGAGACAAGAACTGTCACTGAATTTTAAGTAAACTCTGTAGCAATCCTCAAAAGCCCAATACTTATTGTTTATGCGATTGATGTTTTGAGACAACTGTGTGTTGAGCCCCTATAATTATGCAATAGTTACATTACAATTCCTATGTAAACATTAATATAATCCCCCATATTTTTCAAAAAGAAATTCAAACTGGTGGATATCCTTCATAAAGTCTTCTTCTTGGGACATTTCTAGTGTCCATTCCTCAGGTATTTTCACTTATTATCTTGTTGTTGCTGGTATTTTTGTTTTGATGGTGGTATTTTGGTTCTTGTGTAGCAATCTGGTTCAGCAAAAATAATCTCAATTCTAATACAATGCTCATGTGACCTATTTATAAATCCTGAACATCTGGCAAAAATAAAATCATTTCTCTTCATCTTCCTTATTCTCTAACTGTATGGAATGAATACCTTGTAGGCTACATGAATTTTTATATATATTTTTTGAAGTGAGGATCTTTATTTATTCCTTGTTTCCCTAAAAAGAAAAAAAAGTTATTGGTGGAAATTTTTGAAGTGATAGTATTAATCCCACCTTAAAATTAATAAGCATGTAAATATCGGATTCATCCACAGATAAAATCTTGCCACTAAAAAAATGACATAAGATTCTTGGAGGAGAATGCTAAGTGGGGAATGGGTTTGACTTCTATTTCAGGCTCTTTCAATCCTGATTCTCCATTTTTTTTCTTTCTAATTTGCAGAGATTTTTTGGTAGTACAAAATGCAGTCATTATGATTTCTGTCTCTTGCATCTCAAATAATCTTCTGAAGCCCCAGATTCTAGATATCTTTAACATTGAAGAGAGGAAGGAAGGAGGTATTGGTGTGAGTTTGGGTTTCCTCATTAACTCTATGTCCAAAATTTGACTTGTACAGCTCACCCTTACTCCTAGAAGCATAATAGGCCCTGATGGAGGGGATGTTAAATGAATTCATGATGAATATGAATTCTTTTTTTATTGTTATATTTTAGCTTCTTTTGGATTCTAGGTATCCTAAAATTGAAAAAAAGTTGAAATTGCTTTATCTTCAGTGAATAATTTATGTTTAAGAGAAATATGAGAAACTGTGAAGATCAGAAAAAACATCAAGCCTTCTATTATAAATCATTGAACTTGGAAGTCCCATATAATCTCTATGTGCCTCATTTTTCGAATCTGTAAAAAAAGGGAATGACAGCATACATCTCCCAGGGTTTTTGTGGAGATTAAGTGACATAATATTTCTGAAATACTCTGCAAACTTTAAAGCAATATGTAAGAATTATAATTATTAGGTGTAATAGGTATTTTATTCTTTAATATTTATAATCATAACAATACCATATGTACTACTTTAAATTTACAAAAAACTACATGCCTATACATACATACATATAAAATATATATACAAGATTTAAATTTACAATTATATATACACATTCATATGAGCATATATGTATGTAATCTAAATTACACATACCTGTTTGTCATATACAAATGGATGCGGGTATGTCCATATATTTTTATTTATTTATGAAATTTAAAGACTGGTAATCTGAGAGACTAGGTAAATTTTCTATGGTCACATAGCAAGTAAGTACAGATGATTCTTGTCATTTGTGATATCATATTCTACAATGTCACTGAGAACATTCAATTATAATATATAGAACAATTGTACCTAGGGGGAATATAGGTTAAAGTCCAATCCTACAAGTCAGACCCTTTACTTTAGCAACTTCCCAAGTGGTTTCACCTACAGATCCATAAATTTAATGCTTTCATTTGTAGATGAAATGCTAATTTTTATGCTAATAATTCATTTATTCATTCAACAAACTTTTTTCATGCTCGTACTTTTGCCAGGCACTGTGCTATGTACCAAGAATACAAATAAAGGGCAAAAAACAATCCTTGCCTTCAAAAAACCTATACGTTCATGGGAGAGACAAAAAAAAAAAGTTCTATGTGAAAAAAATAGGAGATAGTCAAAAGACAAAGTCCTAGAAAAGTGAGGGATAGAGGAATGCTTCTTATAGAAGATGCAATTTTAGTGGAGATTTAAGGGAAGACAGAGTTATCAGTAGTTGGAGTAGAAGAGGAAGACTATTCTTAGGCATGAGACATACAGAAAAAAGGCTGGGAGCCTAGACATGAAGCATCCTGTTTGTGAAGCAGCCAAGGAGTCTCTGGATTGAAGACTACATGTTATGGAGTAAGATCTAAGAAGTCTGAAAAGGTAGGAACAGACTAAGCTATAAAGGGCTTGGAATAATGAAAAGAGAATTTTGAATTTGCTCTCAAAGGCCATAGGAAGTCATTGAAGTTTATTTAGTAGGAGGGTGATGTGATCAGACCTATATTTTAGGGAAACCATTTTAGTGACTGAATGTAAATTGGATTAGAATAGAAAGTTATTTGAATTAGGAAGACCCAACAGAAGGCTGTGACAGCAACAAAAGCTATAAGGTCTTCCACTGCAGTAATGGTTGTGTCACAGGAGAAAAAGGTATATTCCAGAGATGTTACAAAGGTGACACTGATGTAGCTTGGAAAAAGATCACTAGCTATAAATAGGATATCTAGATGGTACAGTGGACAAAGCCCTGGGCCTGCAGTCAGAAACACCTGAGTTTAAATCTGAACTCAGACCTTATTAACTCTGTGACCCCAGGAAAGTCACTTAGGTTTGTTTGCCTTAGTTTCCTTATCTGTAAAATGAGGTGGAGAAGGAAATGGCAAGCCACACCAGTATTTTTGCGAAGAAAATCCTAAAAAAGTTCAAAAAGAGTAGGTCATGACTGTGTTAACTAAGCAATAAATACAGTAACTAAAATATGTTTTAGTATTTAACCAAGAATGATTTGAACATGAATCCTGGCATTAAAGATGTCAGTAAGAAAATATACACTTGGAAAAGGATGTGGAACAGACATTTTCTTATGAAGTCTGGGTTAGCTCCCTGGAGGCTTCAGAATCAGCCAGAGTCAGGATAAGCAAAAGTCCTTGTTCTTTAGTGGGAGAAGTGAAGGGGATCGACAAAACTGCCGACTGACCTCCCTTTTCCTAGTCCTCCTCCAAAGTGACTCTGGCTTGTCTTACTCCACCCCCTAATCCCTCCTACAATTATCTGTATACTCTAAAAGATCAAGCCAGTACAGAATAGTGAGAAGGACCATTTTTCCAAGCATATGCTAATAAAGTATTGTCCAATAGGTAATTAGCCTTAAGTACTCAGTTGTCTAATTCCAGTGCACCAACTCAGAGTTTCAGCCCTTTACATTTTCTAATGATAATTAGAAGTAATTGTACGTTCTTTGCCATTACTCTTTGCAGAAAAAAAAGAGAATTCTGTGAAGATAGATGTAAAGATATATAGGCTATCTATATTTAGATCCAGACATTATCTATTTTTTTATCTCTATACTTAGGATGGAAAAAGTAGGAGATAGATAAAGATAGAGAGACACACAGTCAGACAGAAAAAGACAGAAAGACAGAAAAAGAGACAGAGAGGCAGAGATTTGGGATGTTGAGGAAGGGAGGGGAGGAGAAGGAAGAGGAATACTGACCAAGATAATTGCAGCAATTGCTATGTATTCATGTTATATTAAGCATCTCTCAATGTGAAATGTATGTGAGATTTGGATGGAAAGGGAATGTTCTGTTTCAGCCACTGAAAGTGAAAGTCAAAAGGCACTTGCTATTATTTCAAAAAATAACTAAGTCTTTGAGTATCCTCCATAATCATAGATAATAATGCAGTTTAATTACTAGATGAGAGATCCACTTAGTGTAGAATTGGAGAAAATGGTTCAGGGAGCTGGCTACCTGATGGCTAAAGTGATATACCTATCTTAGTAACACCCCCCTTCCCTCCTTACACACACACACACACAGTTTGGTTGGATTTGAATCCATTTGATACCTATACATTTAAGGGGGTTGGAAGTTTAAATAACAAATGACATATATGTCATCATTGTTGGAAAAACATAATTAGAAAAAGTCTCAAAAGTGAACAAAAGGGAAACATGGCATTTAAAGCATGCTGGATATAGAAAGAGAATAAATACTCTTGTCCTTGTTTTATTGTTCTATTATTGCTTGAGTAACCTTGGGTTAATAGTAGGTAGATAATAAATTGTATAGAACACTGGCCCCTGAATCAGAAAGACTTATCTTCATGAATTCAAATCTGCACTCTTATTAAGTTAAGTAATTTAACCTCATCTACCTCAGTTCCTTATTTGTAAAATGAGATGGAGAAGGAAAACACAAAACAGGAAAAATCTAAAGTGAGGTCACAAATAGTTAGATATGACTAAAGAATTGAACAAATAACCTTGGGTAAAACATCTAATTTCTATGATTTTCAAGAATAAGAGAGGAATATTATGAAATCTGATAGTTATGACAAAACCAATAAGATATGGAAAAGGACAAGAAAGGATCCGCAAGTGTTTTGAACAGATCTGTGAATAGTTCAAAGAATGGCATGGACAAGAATTGTTCAAGTTCAGGAAGTATGACTGAGTTATTATTTGCATTGGTAAAAGAATTAGCTATGCTGAGGGGAAAAAATAGAAACCTTCAATTTGGTAAAAGAAAATAAAAGTATGGGGGGAGCTGCTAAATGTCTATAAAATAGCAGGTTAAAGCACATACAAAACCTTAAACAAATCTCTTCTGACCCTACCTTCTCTAACAGCAAAATTAAGAAATTTTATTTTGTCAGAATTGTTTCTTTCTGAGTTAGATGGAACCACAGGGCCATTCAATTTGTGTCCTAAAAAGTTCCATTGTGATCTGCTAAAGCTGCTTAGAATTTCTAAATTCATGCTTCCAGAATTATAAAAACTTACTTAAACTTTTAAGAGTCCTTACATAGCTAAAAAGGGATGTATGTTTTAGGTTCACAAATTCCAAAGATTTTAGCCTTGTAATGCAAATTAGATATGGGTTATAGAAGAAAACTAATATTACCAGATAATCCTAAATTTTTAAGGCAAACACCTACAGAAAACAATGAGACATGAAAAAAAAAGCTATCTTTATGAAAGTCATCCAATTCTATTCAATTTAAAAATATTATGTATAGACATTGTGCCAAGTGCTAAGGATATAAAGACGAAGGAATGAAGACAAAAGTTCAACATACTAGCATAATAATAGGGAGGATTGGTCCAATATATCTACAGTGACTATAATTCCATTAGAATATGTTCAGAGACAGGATGGTAGACAAGACAGTCCAAGATTTTAATCAAACTTCAAAATACTTTCAATCAAATTTGTTTAAGTAAAATGAATACATCACTTTTGAAAGACTGATCTTTGTCTCAGAGATCTTCATATTAGACAGCTATTTTCAACAATGGACAATAATTCAGCAAGACCTGAATTCAGATTCTTTTTCAAACAATATCTATGACTCTGGGCAAATCATGTAACATGTTTGCCATAATTGTCTAATGTACAAAATATAAAACAATAATAGCAGCTGCCTCCCAGGATTGTTGTGAAGTTACAAAACTATAATGATGACAAAACACTTAGCACAATGTTTGACGCAGAGTAAGTCACACGCACATATGTATATGTCTGTGTAGATAATAAGACACAAATAATGATAGATATCCAAATATATATTTCTCAGTTATTACTTTTAATTATTATTATAATTGTCCATAAGACTCTTGAGAATCTAGGTAGAACAGTGTGAGAGAACTGATGTAAGAAAGAGTGATCTTCCCGAGTTCAAATATGGCCTCAGATACTTACTAGTTATATTACCCTAGATAAGTTACTTAATGCTGTTTGCCTCAGTTTCCTCATTTGTAAAGTGAGCTGGTAGAAGGAAATGATCAATAACTTCATTATCTTTGTCAAAGACCCTAAATAGGGTCACAAAGAGTTGAGCATGACTGAAAATAACTAAGCAACAACATATCATTACATTTAAAAGAATAAATTTTGGAGGGGGCAGAGCCAACCAT
This sequence comes from Sarcophilus harrisii, assembly GCF_902635505.1. Classification (NCBI taxonomy): domain Eukaryota; kingdom Metazoa; phylum Chordata; class Mammalia; order Dasyuromorphia; family Dasyuridae; genus Sarcophilus; species Sarcophilus harrisii. The sequence continues at coordinate 68,282,635 of NC_045427.1, forward strand.
GGTCTCTACCTGACTTCCTTCAAGATTGCCTTAAATCAACAGTAGATTAAGTAGATTATCAATTGCAATCATTATATATAAAATCGATATTTTAAAGGGAGACAGTGCTTTAAATTCACCACGCCAGTTTATAAAAGAAGCTCAAGAGACTTTAAGAGAAATTGAACTGGCTTTATCCTATGTGGTTGAAAGAATCACTCAAAAACCCTTGGAAATATCAGTTTTTGCTACAAAAGAGGCACCCATAACAGTCCTTCATTAAGGAGACAGTGTGATAGAGTTGGTGAACCTCCAGAACAACCAGAACAAAACCTTACTCCTTACCCATTGCTTGTGGCTAGAATTTCATAAAAGGCCCTTAAGTGAGCAGTACAATTACCTGAGATAAGACCTGATAAGATATACACCTTTTCTACTAATGCACAAATTAATGTGTGCTATGAAACCATCCCAGAGTGGCAAATTTTATTAGCCATGGCTCCAATTGGCGATGGATTCTTGAAGAAAAAGTTTCTAAAGTTCCTCTTAAAGGACCAACTATCTTTACAGATGCATTAAAACATAATATTTGCACTGTTCACTCTTTTGACTTAAATATAAAGGGAGTAGTCAGAACTCCTTTTCAGTCCACTCAGTAGAATGAATTGTACACAATCATTCTAGCTCTTACTTATTATCCAGGAAATATAAATATAATATCTGATTTGGCCTGTTCAGTAGGTGTGGTACAAAGAATTGCCACAGCCCAAATAAAATTTGTAGCCTCTAATATATTAGCTCTTTAAGCAACTTCAAGAGCAAGTGAGAAAGCATTCAGGTAAGATTTATATTTTGCATGTCCACTCTCATAGTGGATTTCCAGGTCCTGTTTTTGATGGTAATTCAAAGGCAGATAGCCTTCTAACTATGCTGGTCAATACTCCTTTATTTCAAGAAGCCCAGGCATATTATTTTAAATATCATCAGGCTGCTCGAACTTTATGTTTACAATTTGGAATAACAAGAAAGGAATCTAGGAGTACAGTAAAAACCTGTACAGCTTGCCTTCCTTTCCACCCTCCTACACACCCTCCAGGGAATAAGTCTTGTGGTTTGAGACCCATAGAATTTGGCAAATGGATGTGACCCATTATAAATCTTTTGGTTGTCTGTCTTTGTGATAGACATTGTGATAGACACCTTTTCAGGATTCACTTTTGCAATATCAGCAGCAAAAGAGACAGCCAGAGTGGTCATTGAATTCCTTATACAAGCATTTGCAATTATGGGTGTGCCACATGCAATAAAAACAGACAATGGTCCTGTTTATACTTCAAAACATTTTGCACACTTTTGTGCACAGTATAAGATTTTACACACCACTGGCATACTCTTTAATCCTCAAGGACAGGCAACAGTAGAGAGGAGAAACAGAGACAGTATGATGCTCCTCCAAAAACAAAAGAAAGGGGGAGCCACAGGTAACCCTAGAGAGCTTCTAAATCTAACCCTTTATACTATTAACTTATTGATTTTTGACAAAGATGCACTGGCTACTGCAGACAGGTTTTATACTGGAAGGGCAGTGTCCAGGGCGAGCAGCTCCACTATCTTTAGATAATCGTTGGGTGATGTGGAGAGACCCAGAAAGTGGTGAATGGAAAGGACCAGATAGGCTAACTGCTTGGGTGAGAGGGTTTGCTTGTATCTCCACAAATGGAGAAGGAATCAGATGGGAGCCAACAAGCCGTATTTGCCTTGTTCATAGAAGAGTGACAGAGCAGACCCTTGAAACAAAGGAGAAGACCCAAGAAACATCAGATGATTCCATCACTGACTATACCTACCACTGAAAGGGCATGGCAGTTATGGTGTTTGACTCATGGACATAAAAAATTGTTGTACTTCAAAACCATCAGGAATCATTGGAATCCCTGAGACATGATAAGATTGATGTAGGACTTAAAAAACCCTCAGGAATCATTGGATTTTCTGAGAAATGATAAGACTGTTGCAGGACTTCAAAATCTGCTGGAATCATTGGATTCCCTAACACATAAAAAGACTGTTGCAGGACTTCAAAAACTTGCAGGGACCATTGCATTCACTGACACGTGAAGCAATGGACAATAGATTATTTTTGGACTATCTCTTGGCTGCTGAAGGAGGCATATATGTGATTGTTGTTTACATACCTTCTTTCTAGGAGTTCTGGCAATCTTTTACAACACCATATTGATTCATATTGTTTGTTATATCACTACTTGCATATACAATTCATGTGTATTACACCACATTGAGCCTGCACTGGCTGTGGGTGAGCCATTCTAATAGCCTGTGCATTATTGCTATGTGCTTGTGTAATATCTCCCATGCTGATGGGTTTGTGTATACCTGTTTCTAAAGACCCTTCATCCCAGAAACCCGCTAACAATATTTGGCTTGATTCCCCACTTTTCTTTGGTGCTTTTCATCTCCCTTCCTAAGAAGTCAGTGAGTGTGTGATCATCAACTTTTTAGTGCTTTCACCTCCCTTCCTGAGAAGTCGGAGGGGCATGATCACCTCCTTTTTGGGGTTCTCACTTCCCTGAGAAGCCAGGGATGGTATGACCACCTGTGTTCTAAAACAAAAGAAAGGTGGAGATGTAAAGGGCTGAAACTCTGAGTTGATGCACAGAGGTCAGACAACCAAACACTTAAGGCTAATTACCAATTGGATAATACTCTATTAGCAAATGCTTGGAAAATGGCCCTTCCCACTATTCTGTGCTGGCTCCATCTTTTGGTTATATAGATAATTGTAGGAAGGATTAGGAGGTAGAGTAAGACAAGCCAGAGTCACTTTGGAGATAAACGAGGAAAAGGGAGGACATGAAGATATTGTGTCCATCCAATTCACTTCTACCCCTAAAGAGCAAGAATAAAGACCTAGGACTTTTGCTTATCCTGATTCTGGTGATTCTAAGGCATCCAGGGTGTTAATTAGGTATTCACACATTACTATTTAATATTGTATTAGAAATATTAGCTTTGGCAATAAGAGAAGAAAAAGAGATTAAAGGAATTAAAGTAAGTCATGAGCAACCCAAATTAACACTCTTTGCAGATGATATATGATGGTATACTTAGAGAACCCTAGAGAATGAACTAAAAACTACTAGAAACAATTCACAACTTTAGCAAAGTTGTAGGATACAAAATGTATCCACATAAATCATAAGTATTTTTATATATTACCAACAAAGTCCAACAGTAAGAGATACAAATAGAAATTCCATTTAAAATAATTGTCAATAATAAAAAAAATATATTTGGGAGTCTACCTTCCAAGGGAAAACCGGAAACTACATGAACACAACTACAAACACTTTCCATACAAATAAAGTCAGATATAATTAATTGGCAAAATATCAAATGTTCATGCGTAGATGGAGAGAATATAATAAAAATGACAATACTATCTAAATACTTATTCAGTGCCAGACCAATCAAACTCTCAATAAATTATTTTATAGGTCTAGAAAAAAAAATGAAAGTTCATCTGGAGGAACAAAATGTTAAAAATTTCAAGGGAATTAATGAAAAAAAGTGAATGAAAGTGGCCTAGCTATGTGAGACCTAAAACTATATTACAAAGTCAGTTTGTAAATATATATCTATATATATAATAGGATCATTAAAACCATTTTGTACTGGCTAAGAAATAGAGTAGTTGATCAGTGAAATAGATTAGGTTCACAGGACAAAAATATTCAATGACTATAATAATATACTGTTTGACAAACCCAAAGAACGCAGATTTTGGGATAAGAACTCACTATTTGATAAAAAACTGCTTTTTAAATTTAAAACTAGTATGGGAGAAACTTAGCATTGACCCATACCTAACACCATATAGCAAAATAATGTTGAAATGGGTTCATGATTTAGACAGAAAGAGTGATACTATAAACAAATTAGAAAAACAAAGGATAACTTACCTCTCAGTTCTGGGGTAAGGAAAGAATTTGTGGCCAAAGAAGAACTAGAATTCATTATTGAACAAGAAATAGATAATTTTGATATTAAGTTAAAATGTTTTGTTAAAAAAAAAAACAACTAACGTAGACAAGATTAGCAAGGAAGCAATAAATTGGGGAAACATTTTAAATTCAAGGGTTCTGACAAAGGCTTCGCTTCAGACATATAGCGAATTGACTCAAATTTATAAGAATACAAGCCATTCTCCAATTGATAAATGGTCAAAGCATATAAAGAGACAATTTTCAGAGCCAGAAATTGAAACCATTTCTAGTCACATGAAAAGGTGCTCTAAATCACTGTTGACCAGAGAAATGCAAATTAAGACAAGTCTGAGATACCACTACACACCTCTTAGATTGGCTAAGATGACAGAAAAAGATAATGACGAATGTTGAAGGGGATGTGTGAAAACTGGGACACTGATACATTGTTGGTGGAGTTGGGAATGGATCCACATTCTAGAGAGTGATTTGGAACTATGCCCAAAGTGCTATAAAGATCATAAAGAAGGGAAAATGACCCACACGTGCAAAAATGTTTGTGGCAGCCCTTTTTGTACTGATAAGAAACTGGAAACTGAATAGATGCCTATCAATTTGAGAATGGCTAAACAAGTTATGGTATATGAATGTTATGGAATATTATTATTGTTCTATAAGAAATTATCAGCAGGATGATTTCAGAGAACATAGCATTTTCACTCTTTTTGTTCTTGTTTGCTTGCATTTTGTTTCCTTTCTCTCTTTTTTTTTCAATCTTTAAATTTTTTTGTGCAGCATGATATTTGTGGAAATATAGAGAGAGTAACTGAACATGTTTAACATATATTGTATCACTTCCCTATTGGGGAAGCAGGGGAAAAAGGATGAAAAAAAAAAAAAAAACAGAACATAGGATTTTGTAGGGATGGATGTCAAAAAATTTTCCACCTATATATTTTAAAAATAATAAGCTATAATTAAAAAAAGAAAGAATGTAGAGACCTTCTTGAGAGAAAATAAATGAAAAAAACAAAAGTAAGAGAAGATTGTATACAGTAATAGCAGTATGGTTTAAAGAAAAAACTTTTTATCAACCAAGTCATTCTGACTATTTTAAATATCCAAATTAACAACAAAGATTCATTCAATAAAAAATGTTTGAATCCAGAAAAAAAATTTCATCTGTATGTAAAAAAAAAAAATCAAGATGTGCATATCCTTTGATTCAGCAGTGTTTCTACTGGTATATAACAAAGAGATCTTAAGGGAGGGAATGGGACTCACATGTGCAAAAATGTTTGTGGCAGCCCTTTTTGTAGTGGCAAGAAACTGGAAACTTAGTGGATGCCCATCAATTGGAGAATGGCTAAATATATTATGGTATATGAATGTTATGGAATATTATTGTTCAGTAAGAAGTGGTCAGGAGGATACTTTTAGAAAGGCCTGGAGAAACTAACATGAACTGATGCTGAATGAAATGAGCAGAATCAGAAGATCATTGTACATGGCAACAACAAGACTATAAGATGATCAATTATGATGGTCGTAGTTCTTTTGAACAGTGAGATGATTAAGGCCAGTTCCATGATCTTGTGATGAAGAGTGCCATCTACACCCAAAGGGAGGACTGTGGGAACTGAGTGTAGATCACAACATAGCATTTTCACTCTTTGTGTTGTTGTTTACTTGCATTTTAATTTCTTTCTTATTTTTACCTTATGATTTGATTTTCCTTGTGCAGGAAGATAATTGTTGAAATCTGTATGCATATCTTTTATTGAAGATATATTTTTACCTTGTTTAACATATATTAGATTGCTTGTCATCTAGATGAGGAGGTAGAGGGAAGTTGGAACACAAGGTTTTGCAAGGATTAATGTTGAATAATTATCCATGCATATTTTTTAAAATAAAAAATTTAATACAAAATGAATAAATTTTGGATTGACTTAATTCCATTGACTAAAGTAGGAGTAGTTCTGTGTTGTCACTTTAAAAAAGAAAAATGTAATCAATACCTGTTGCTTCCGTTAAATTTAATCCATTATTTATATAAACATAATATAGACATGCAGGTATATATCAACACTATATGTTTATATGTATATGTGTATATTTATGTATATATTAAAATGCAAATACACACATAGTTATAAAATTGCCCTGTAGTTTCTTTTCCATTTTATACTTTGATATAGTATTTTAAAGTATGTCCCATATACTTGAAATTTAGCATGCTTTTTGGAGATAATAGGATTTTTAAACGACCTATCTTTGACTATTTTCCCAACACTAAAGTTGCATATTTATTTTGACTTCTCAGATCCAGAAACAGCACACCTACAGTTTTGAATTGGTCATCAATAACAATTTGGAGCCCGCTACTGCATCCGACTATTTATTCCCTGCAGTCAAACAGGAGAAAGAAAAGAAAAAAAAAAAAAAAAGATAGATCTTGTAAAAATAAAATACATGATTTTCATGCTACTTTGGAAAAATTCAGAATCAAACCAATTGCCAATAATATTTCTAGAAGTGAAATCATCTGCACAGTATCTTCATGTCTCCGGGTTTTTCCATAGATTTGAATTGACTGGTTATATAACAAACTAAAAAAAAATGAAGACTGTCTCTCTTCATAAGATTCTAGAATAACAGTAAAATTCAGAAATCATCTTAACATATCCTCTTATTTTATAGAGGGATAAAAATGAGGGTCAGAGAAGAAAAGTGATTTCCCATCGTTATACAGCAAGTAGGGTAAAAAAATCCAATTCTTTTGATTCCCAATTCTAGTGATTTTTTTAAATTTACCACAAAGTATGTACAAATCATTTTGAAATTGTAAATATTCTATGTTGTTTCATTATTAATGCTCACAACTACCTTGAAACAGTGCCTTCAGTTATGCAAAATTGACATATTATACCACTTGTTATTTACAACAAGGTACACCAAGTATTTTTATCTCCTTTTTGCTGAAGGGGGAAATGTTTTAGAACGGTCAGGTGCATTATTGATTGTTACAATGCTACTAAATTTTATTTGTTTTTCACTTTTTTAAATTTCGATTTTTACTTCTAAATTCTCTCTATTCCTCCTTTCACAGCTCTATCCATTTTGTTGTTATTCTTAAGCTGTTTGTCAATTGTGTCCAATTATTTGTGACTGCATTTGGCATTTTCTTGGCTGAAACATTGTAGTTCTTTGTCATTTCCTTCTGCAACTCATTTTACAACAAATTGTTACGGAATTAAGTGACTTGTTCAGGGTCACACAGTTAGTAAGGATCAGATGCTAGAAAAGATGAATACTTCCAGCCTAGTACTCAACATCCATTGAGCTGCTCTGGGATTTCCCACTGAAAAAAAAACAAAAACAAAAAAAAATGTTAACCATTTTTATATTTGAAGACAGATAAAACATATTTGTACATTATCTATGTTGTGAAAAAAATAGCAAAGAAAAAGAGTGAAAAATATGTTTCAAACTATCAGTTGACTGTTTCTCTCTCTGGAGGTAAATAGCATTTTTTCATCTATAAGTATTTTGGAATTGTAAAAATTTAGGGTTAGATTTAGGATTTAATTTAAGAATTAAGTAATTTAGGATTATTCAGAGTTCTAAACTCCTTGACTATTGTTACAATATTGTTTTTACAATATAAATGGTTCTTTTTGGTTCTGTTCATTTTACTTTTCAGCAATTCATATAAATCTTCCTAGGTTTTTCTTAAACTATTCTCATCATCATATCTTATAGCATAATGATATTCAATTTAATAACATTACAGTATAAATGATATAACTAATTCAGCCATTCAAAAATGTACCTTTAGATATTTTCCTTTTTCTTTCATCTTTTTTGGGATACAGACTAAATAGTGGCAATATTGTTTTAAATATTATATCCAATTTTATAGCATTTTGGACATAATTCCAAAGTTTTGCCCTGTACAGTTAGAGTAGTTCACAACTCTTTTAAGAGTGTCTTTGTGTATCCTCCCTCCTATATCCTCTTTAGTGGTTGTTGTTTTCCTTTTCTGTCATGTTAGTCAATCTGGTGATTATGAGGTGGTACATCAGGGTTGTTTTAATTTGCATATTTTAAAAAAATATATAATTATTGATAGCTTTGAGAAGTAAATAGCTTTTGGGAAAACCCAAATGGGATTTTATGTTAAAGTTAGGCCTTGATTATCTCTGGGGTGTATGTTTCCATATGTAGATGATAATTTCAGACTTCAGGCTTTTTCATAGCTGATAGTAGATGTTATAAATTTTTGGTACTTCTAAGATGGGGTGATTTAGAGAGAGATGTAGTCCATGTCTACTCTGGTTTCTCCCCTGTCCTTACCCATGTTGGGGTCCTGATCCTTATGATTACAATTGTTCCCCTTCACTTACAAATTGCAATCCAGACTAAGACAATAGGCAAAGGAGTTGAAAAGAAATACTCATTTAAATCAGGTGATCATTGAATCAGATAATCCACAAAGATTGAAATGGAAGATGTACATCATTAGCAGTTTTATACATATATACACACATATATCATGATATTTATTTATTTATTTATTTATTTTTTTTTTAATTTCTATTTAATAGCCTTTTATTTACAGGATATATACATGGTAACTTTACAGCATTAACAATTGCCAAACCTCTTGTTCAATTTTCACCTCTTACCCCCACCCCTTCCCTAGATGGCAGGATGACCAGTAGATGATAAATATATTAAAATATAACTTAGATACACAATAAGTATACATGACCAAAACATTATTTTGCTGTACAAAAGAATCAGACTCTGAATTATTGTACAATTAGCTTGTGAAGGAAATCAAATGCATGTGTGCATAAATATAGGGATTAGAATTTAATGTAATGGTTTTAGTCATCTCCCAGGTTATTTTTGGCATAGCTAGTTCAGTTCATTACTGCTCCATTAGAAATGATTTGGTTGATCGTTGCTGAGGATGGCTGATCCATCAGAACTGGTTCATCTAGTATTGTTGTTAAGTATAATGATCTCCTGGTCCTGCTCATTTCCTCAGCATCAGTTCATAAGTCTCTCCAGGGCTTTCTGAAATCATCCTGTTGGTCATTTCTTACAGAACAGTAATATTCCATAATTTCATATACCAAATTTATTCAGCATACTCCAACTGATGGACATCCATTCAGTTTCAGTTTCTAGCCACTACAAAGGGCTGCCACAAACATTCGTGCACATACAGGTCCCTTTCCTTCTTTATAATCTCTTTGGGATATAAGCCAGTAGTAACACTGCTGGATCAAAGGGTATGCACAGTTTGATAACTTTTTGAGCATAGTTCAAACTACTCTCCAAAATGTTTGGATTCGTTCACAACTCCACCAACAATGAATCAATGTCCCAGTTTTCCGCATCCCTCCAACAATCATCCTTATTTTTCCTGTCATCTTAGCCAATCTGACAGGTGTGTAGTGGTATCTTAGAGTTGTCTTAATTTGCATTTCTCTGATTAATAATGACTTGGAGCATCTTTTCATATGACTAGAAATAGTTTCCATTTCTTCATCTGAAATTGTCTGTTCATATCCTTTGACCATTTTCAATTGGAGAATGGCTTGATTTTTATAAATTAGAGTTAATTCTCTATATATTTTGGAAATAGGACTTTATCAGAACCTTTGACTGTAAAAATATTTCCCAGTTTATTGCTTCCCTTCTAATCTTGTCTGCATTAGTTTTGTTTTTAAAACTTTTCAGTTTAGTATAATCAAATTTTCTATTTGTGATCAGTAATGATCTCTAGTTCTGCTTTGGTCATAAAGACCTTCCCTTCCACAGGTCTGAGGTTAAAGTATCCTATGTTCCTCTAATTTATTAATAATTTCATTCTTTATACCTAGGTCATGAACCATTTTGACCTTATCTTGGTGTACGCGTTAAGTATGGATCAATGCCTAGTTTCTGCCATATTGTTTCAATTTTCCCAGCAATTTTTATCAAACAGTAAGTTGTTATCCCAAAGCTGTGATCTTTGGGTTTGTCAAAGACTAGGTTGCATATGTTGTTGACTGTTTTGTCCTTGAACCTAATCTATTCCACTGATCAACTAATCTATTCCTTAGCCAATACCAAATAGTTTTATAACTGCTGCTCTATAATATAATTTTAGATCTGGTACAGCTAAGCCACCATCATTTGATTTTTTTTCATTAATTCCTTGAAATTCTTGACCTTTTGTTTTCCATATGAACTTTGTTGTTATTTTTTCTAGGTCATTAAAATAGTTTTTGTGAGTCTGATTGGTATAGCGCTAAATAAATAGATTAGTTTAGGTAATATTGTCATCTTTATTATATTTACTCGCCCTATCCAAGAGCATTTAATATTTCAATTGGTTAGATCAGACTTAATTTGTGTGAAAAGTGGTCTGTAATTTTGCTCATAAAGTTTCTGATTTTCCCTTGGCAGATAGATTCCTAAATATTTATATTATCAGTAGTTACTTTAAATGGAATTTCTCTTTGTAACTCTGACTGTTGGATTTTGTTAGTGATATATAAGAATGCTGGTGACTTATGTGGGTTTATTTATAAACAACTTTACTAAAGTTGTGGATTATTTCTAATAACTTTTAGCAGAATTCTGGGGTTCTCTAAGTATACCATCATGTCATCAGCAAAGGTATAATTTGGCTTCCTCATTGCCTATTCTTATTCCTTTAATCTTTTCTCAGCTCTTATTGCTATAGCTAGTGTTTCTAATACAATATTAAATATGTAACGGTGATGTGGGCAACCTTGTTTCACTCAGATCTTATTGGGAATGGTTGGTTTGTCTCCATTACATATGATGCTTACTGATGGTTTTAAATAGATGCTGCTGATTATTTTAAGGAAAAGTCCATTTTCCTATACTCTCAAGTGTTTTCATAGGAATGGATGTTGGATTTTATCAAATGCTTTTCTGCATCTATTCAGATGATCTATGGTTTTTGTTAATTTGGTTATTAACATGGCCAATTATATTGATAGTTTTCTAATATTGACCAGCCCTGTATTCCTGGTATAAATCCTACTTGATCATAGTGTATTATCTTCGAGATGATTTTCTGTAGTCTTTTTGCTAATATCTTATTTAAGATTTTAGCATCAATACTCATTAGGGAGATTGGTCTATAATTTTCTTTCTCTGTTTTCAGCCTACCTGGTTTTAGGTATCAGTACCATGTCTGTGTCATAGAAGAATTTGGTAGGACTCCTTCATTCCCTATTTTATCAAATAATTTATATAGCATTGAGGGCCAATTGTTCTTTAAATGTTTGGTAAAATTCACATGTAAATCCATCTGGTCCTGGGGATTTTTCTTAGGGAGTTGTTTAATTGCCTGTTCTGTTTCTTTTCTGAAATGGGACTATTCAAACAATTTACTTCCTCCTCTGTTAGTCTAGGAAGTCTATATTTTGAGGTAGTCATCCATTTCACTTAGGTTATCAAATTTATTGGCATAAAGTTGAGCAAAATAACTCCTTATTATTTCTCTAATTTCCTCTTCATTGGTGGAAAGTTCTCCTTTTCATTTTAAGACTACTAATTTCATTTTCCTCCCTCCTTTTTCTAATCAGATTTACCAAAGGCTTATCTATTTTATTGGCTTTTCATGAGACCAACTCTTAGTTTTATTAATTAGTTCAATGGTTTTTTTACTTTCAATATTTTAATTTCTCCTTTTAATTTTATAATTTCAATTTAGTATTTGATTGGGGTTTTAATTTGGTCTTTTTAGTTTTTAGTTGCAAGCCCAATTCATTAATCTTTTCTTTCTCTGTTTTATTCAAGTAAGCCTCTAAGGATATAAAATTCCCTCTTCTTACCGCTTTGGCTGCATCCACAAATTTTGGTATGATGTCTCATCATTGTCATTATCTTGAGTGAAATTATTAATTGTATCTATAATTTGCTGCTTCACCCAATCATTCTTTAAGATGAGATTGTTTAGTTTCCAATTACTTTTGGTCTATTTCCCCTAATTTTTGTTGAATGTAGTTTTTATTGCATCATGATCAGAAAAGCATTTACTATTTCTGCTTTCTTGGATTTAATTTGAGGTCTTTATGTCCTAATATTGGTCAGTTTTGAATAGGTTCCATGAACTGCTGAGAAGAAAGTATATTCCTTCTAACTCCATTCAATTTTCTCCAAAGATCCAACATACCTAATTTTCTAATATTCTATTTACTTCTTTAATTTCTTTCTTATTTGTTTTGTGGTTTGATTTGTCTAATTCTGAGAGTGCAAGGTTGAGATCTCCTACTATTACAGTTTTGTTGTCTATTTCTTCTTGCAACTCTCTTAACTTCTCCTTTAGGAAGCTGAGTGCCATACCACTTGGTGCATATATGTTTAATATTGATATCGCTTCGTTGTTTATGCTACCCTTTAGCAGGATGTAGTTTCCTTCCTTATCTCTTTTAATTGATCAATTTTACTTTTGCTTGATCTGAGATAGGATGCTACCCTAACTTTTGACTTCACCTGAAGCATAATAGATTTTGCTCCAGCCTTTACCTTTACTCTATATGTATCCCCTGCTTTAAATGTGTTTCTTGTAAACAACATATTGCAGGGTTCTGACTTACAGTCAGTCTGCTATCTGCCTCCTCTTATGGGGAGTTCATCCCATTCACATTTACAGGTTAGAATTACTAAATCTGTATTTCCTGCCATCCTAATAACCCCAGATTGTGCTTTACTTATTCTTGCCTCCCCCCACCCTCGTTCCCCCTTTTAAACTATGTACCCCTCTTGTATTTGATGCTTATCCTCTTTATAATCCCTCCCTCCCCCTTTGAGTCTTTCCCCTTCCTTCCCTTATTACTCTTTTCTTTTCCTTTTCCTCTCCCCGTTTTAATGAGGCAGAGAGAATTTTCTCTAAAACAAATGTCAATTATTTTTTCTTTGAGCCAACTCTGATGGAAGTAAGATTACACAATGTTCCTCCCCTCTAAATTCCCTCAGATGTATAAGTTTCCTTAGCCTCTTTGTGGGATGTGGTTTCCCTCTTTTATCCCTCCTTCCCACCTTATTCTGCCATCATCCTTCCATATCTACTTCCCTTTTTATGTTAGATCAATACAATCAAATTTTACATGTATTCTTTTGTATATCCCAACAGAAATACAATTCTCAAGAGTTATTTTACCTTTTCTGCATCTCTTGGTTCTATTCTTGGATCAAATTTTTGTTTAATTCTGTTTTCTTCAGAAACAAATGGAATTCATTTGTTTCATTAAATGTCCATCTTCTTCCTGGAAGAAAATGCTCAGCTTAGCTGGTAGTTTTATTCTTAGCTGCATCTCAAGTTCTTGTGCCTTTCGGAATATCTATTCCAGGCCCTTCTTTCCTTTAATGTGAGGCAGCCACATCTTGGTGATCCTTATTGTGGCACCTCGGTATTTAAATGGTTTTTGGCTGCTTGTAAAATTTTTCCTTAATCTGATAGTTCGAAATTTTGCCACAATATTCCTTGGGGTTTTTATTTTAGGGTTTCTTTCAGAAGGTGTTCGATGAATTCTTTCAATGCCTATTTACCTTCTATTACATCTGGGCCGTTCTTTGATGATTTCATTGTAAAATAGTATCTAGGCTCTTTTTTCATCATAGTTTTCGGAAAGTCAATAATCCTCAGATTATCTCTCCTATATCTATTTTCCATGTCTGTCGTTTTGCAAGTAGATAATTCATGGTTTTCAGTTTGTCATTTTTGTTTTGCTGACTGATTCTTGCTGTCTCAATGAATCATTAGTTTCAATTTGTTCAGTTCTAATTTTAAAAATTATTTCTTCATTAGCTTTTACTTCTTTCTGTATATGTCCAATTGAGTTTTGAATGAATTGTTTTAGTCTGTGGAATTTTTTCCATTTCACTAATTTTTTTTAGTGAATTATTTTCTTTCAATTCACAGATCCTACTTTCTTGGGAGTTCTTTGTCTTTCAATTCACAAATCCTACTTTCAGTGAATTCTTTATTTTTCAATTCGTATTTCAGGAAGTTGTTGCTCCTCTTGTAAAAGTTCTCTTCCTTTCCCCATTCATCTTCTAACTCTCTTTTGAGGAGCTTTAATGGTCTCTTCTATGGAGACATCATGTAAGGAGGACAGTCTGATGCATTTTGCTGTTTGAGGTCTCTTCAGGTTTGCTGACCTGCTCTTTTTCTGCATAGAAGCTGTCGATCGTTCTTTTCATCTTTTTATTCATGTTTTAAAGCCTTTAGGGTGGTCTCTAGGCAAGGTTACCAACTTCCTCTGCAGAGCAGAAAGATGTAAACCGATTTCGGCTCGAGGTATGGAGTGATCTGGTGAGAGTTTTCCTTCCCCAACAGGAAGTGGATTCAGCACTGGCCGAGCTATCAAACTGTTAGTAGGGCTGAGTGGGTTAGCGATTGCCCTCAGCTAGAGACAAAGGGTGAAGTGTCACTGCCCCAGGCCGGAGCCTCTTGTGGGACTTAGTGTTAGCAGTGACCACAGACCGCAGACTCAGACCGCAGACCAGCAGACCGCAGACCGCAGACACCGCAAACTCTGCCCAGCGTCTCTGCCAATCAAATCAGCCCTGGAAAAGCTCTATGCCAAGCCGAGCTCCCCACTGTGCAGATTAGAGCTACTGGCTGCGTCCTCTGCTGATGCAGGATCACAACTCCCAAGGAAAAGCCCGTGACTCGGGTTGGACACGAGCTTGTGCTGAGATCTGTGGCTTCACCCTCGGTTTGAGACTCTCCTCAGAACCTAATTTCTCCCCGTCTGCCCCAATCTCCCCTGGCCCCGAACCAACCTTTTTGGCGAGACTGCAGATTTTCTTCGCGTGAGTTGTTCTATTTCTTATCTTTACGAATTGTAGCAGTCAAGACTATTTTTGAGGCTCGATATAATATTGATAAAGAGGGTAAGAGAAGAGCTTAGAAAGTCGCGGGTGTCTTCTCCGCCATCTTGGCTCTGCCTATATCATGATATTTATTTGCTGCAAAATGTTTTTTCTAAATTTAATTTCTACTAATATATATAGTTTTCTATATTTTTTGTCAGTTCATTAAAAAAATAGTTTTTTTTTGTTTGTTTTTTTGTTTTTTTAGTTTTTAACAGTGGGGACCAATGGGATGATAGTCCATCATTTTTTAAGTGCCTACTAAAATTCTAAAGCAAACAAACAAGAACAATAAAAAACAACAAGAAGAATCTTATGCCAATGCTAGAAGAATTGCACACACACACAAATGTACACACACAAAGCAAAAAATTCAACAAACTAATAAATTGTTTAATTTTAAAAATAGCTTTTTTATGTTAGAACCTCATGGTATTAATTAAAATCATTTTTAGCATAATGCTGAGTTCTTGGTCATCTTGAAAGAAGGAAAATTCATGTTCCCTTAAAAAGGTAGGAAATGAGTTTTTACAGGCATTTTTTTTTTCCCAATGTAAGTGGCAAAGTAAATTTGTGAGATTACCAATTTAATTTAACTTGCATACAGAATCTCAATTGATAATTAAGAGTTGTTTGAAGAATCCCTTAGTTGCACCTTGAAGAACTGAATGACTAATATATGTATCAAAAAAAAATGGAAGGAAAGAAGGAAGGATGGGAGGGAGGGAGGATGGAAGAAAGGAAGGATGGGAGGAAGGAAGGAAGGACAGAAGGAAGGAAGGAAAGACGGAAGGAAGGAAGGAAAGAAGAGAGTGGAAGAAAGAAAGAAAAAAGAAAGAAAGAGAGGGAGGGAGGGAAGGAAGAAAGAAAGGGAGAAAAAGAGAAAGGGAGGAAGGAAGAAAGGAAGGAAGGAAGGAAGAAAAGAAAAATATGTTAAAGGATATTTATTTTTTTCTTTCTTTTATACTGAACAAAAATTCGTCATTATATTGAAAACAGTTTTAATTAATGTCTTCCTTAAGGCATTTACTTTGTATTCTTCTACCAGTAAGAACCCAATACTAGCCACATGGAAAAGCTAACTTTGAATTTCATTCAAAAATTTCCTTCCTGCTAAAAAATTTCTGATGAAGTATCTTTCCCAATGTCCATATCCCACCCAATTGCAATGACCAGAAGATTATAACTCTTCTCCATCACATAAATAATCAAGGGGGTGCTAAAGTGGAAAATTTGGATTCTTAGTGTCTGCATTTCATTTTCCTCCCTTAGAAAATCCTAAAGCTCCAGAAACTATACCAAACACTGATTTTGCCCTCTCTAAATCTTTTTTGTGTGTCTTGCTTGAATTATCACTAGCCACTTATTGCAGAATTTCTCCATTTATGGGAGTTTCTAACCCCAGGAGAAGGTAGCATTTTATCTCCAAACCTCTTCCTGTTGGCTAAGCTGAATCACTATGGGCCACTTTTTGCTGGCAGCAGGGTTTAGGACAAAAATAAATGGAGAAAGAAAAAAAAAAGGCAGGAACTAAACTGAGCTCTTCATAATTCTCTTCCAGACAACTTTAAATAATTCCTCAAAAAATTCTGGAGCAGCAGAACCCACAAAAGAATGAGGTGAAGCAATTGTCCTGTTAAAAGAAACTTAGAAAGTCTCCGGAAAAAAATGTGTATAATAATGATGTGAATTGAGTACATAGTTAGTGCAGACTGTGCCAAGGCAGGCAAGACCACAGCAAACTAGCAGCAGTGCTTGAGGGCAACTGAGTCATTGTCAGAAGTTTTCATTTCTGAAACTTGTAGCCCACAGACAAAAAGTTGCTCAGACACTTGGTCAGGAAGAGATTACAGGGGTTCCTTTGCGGGCATTGGGTGCAGGACTCTGTTAGATTGCTAATAAGCAGATATGGATTTCAGTCCTGGATTATAGTCTCAGGGCAAGAAGGAGCACTAATACCTCAGAGCTTGCAACCACAAGGAAGCAGGAACATTGGTTGTAATTTGACAGTGGAAAACTTCCATGACCAGAACATAGAACAGGAAATCTGTGACCACATCTTTCCTTAGGTCCTTTGGTCAGGTTTTCTTAATTCTAGATCCAGCGCTGCTTCACCTAGCTGTCTTTTATAAATATTAAATAACTTCATTTTTTTAATGAAAGTTCATGAAAAATAGTCATTAAAACATCATATATTTTTGAGTCCAGGAATAGAAGTATTGGCTATAAGACAGTGGATAGATGATTCTCTTTGGATTTCAAAACTATTTATCATTCAATTTTCTTCAGAGTTCTGTCAACTTTGACTGAACCTCTACAGAGTGAAAAAAAAAAATTTAAAAATGACCCAATGAATTAAATGACTTTTCAACCAATCATTTATATTTATGTTATTATCTACATAGGCTGAAGTATCATAATCATCAGATTATATCCATGGAACTGGAAGGGAATTAAATGTTCGTAGAAAAAGGAAGTTGCCAAAACCATGCAGAACTATAATAAAATTTAGAGATCAGAGAAAGAAATTGAGGCTCAGAGAAAATAAAATATACACTAAATCTCACAGGTTTTAAGTGACAGAAACAGTATTTGAGCTAAAGGTCATTTCGCTCAGGATTCATGATTGACCATTGAATAATTTAATTAATTTAAGCCAGTTAGATGTTCCCCTTGACAAATTCCTCTTTCAAAATTATTGTGTTTTCTCATTCTTGTAGTTTCAAATAACTTCCCATTTTAAAGCCACTTACTTATATACAAGTAATAACACTTATTAGAATGTAAATTCCTGCCATTAAAAACAAACAAAAACTCTAGCATGTAGCATAGCATAGTGCAATAGTAAAAATGGGAAATGAAATTATAAACATATATATATTGCATATTTGTATTGATAGACACATCCATATATAGTCACTCACATATTGTGTTGAATATCTACATATTGACACAAAGATTATATATGACTGTATATGTAAATATTTCTTGCAACAGATTGGAATAGATAATAGTTACAACAAATCAATGTCTTTTTATGACACATTCTCTCAAAAAAGACATTTTTCTCTCATAAGATTGCACTTTCATTTGACAGAAGTCCATGAATAAAGCCTATATGTTTGATCAATTTAAATATAAATGTATGTGAAAGTAGGCACATATATGAATATATTCATTTGTAGTATATGATTATATATATCTATATACATACACACACATATATATATATATCATCTGATTGTCATATGACTCCTATTCTTTAGTAGAAATAAGTAATTCAGAAGTGAAACAATTATTCTATTTTACACTTCATTTTGCCAAAACTCGGAAAACTGCTATCGTAAAACAAGTTAAATAATTTAGAAAACAAATAAAATAAAAAGTATTCTTTAACAGCCTAATGCCTTTAGACAAATTCTTGCCATATTATTCATGAGTATGGCTTGCATTAAATAATTTTTGTCCTGTTGTTTATTCTCCTGGGTAATAAAATCCCTGTCTTAAGAACAATTGTACTGCTTACTCCCAGACAATTAATGTTTCTTGCTATTGAAATACATGTGTAATATATTTTACTATGTAGAATTCCATCTACAATATGTAACAAATTCATATAATTGTCAGACACAGAGTCTGAATGTCCTGCACTTTGCCTTCTTATAGATCTCTCTAAATTATCACTGTATTTTTATATCAAAGGATTTTATATCTCTTCTATTGAAGCAGCAGGCTGTGCTGCTATCCTTTTCTGATAAAAAATATCCAGTGAAGATGTGATGGATCTATAAAACCTTTCTCTTGACTTGCAGAAAAAGGGAGATAGAGAAAGCAAAAAAAAAAAAAAAAAAAAAAACCCTGCTAAAAGAAAGATGAAAAGAAGAGGGAAATCTACTTCAAAAGCAACTCATTTATCTCTCTTTAATATCTTGAGATAACAGATTCACATTTTGCTTTGATTACAAGTGAAACAAGTTTGGTGGTCTTGATGTTGTCCTCAGGGTATACATTTTTTCTATTACTGGTTTTGATAGTAAGATAGACATTACAGTGACATGGAATACCAACCCATGGCCTCTGATATCTTTGAGGTTCTCAAGAGTGGTCTCAATTGACTAAGGTATAAGAAGGGACTATATAGCTGATAGTAGCTTACCATTGTGAATACCTTTCATTATTCTGTGACTTTTTGAGAAAGTAAGGTGATGCTGAAATTCTATTACACCACACTTAATCAAAAACATAATAATAGTGACTGAAATAAGGGTAATGCTAATGATGATGACAGTAAGCCATAGCACAGGTTTACATAGATGGATATGAATATATATATATATATATATATATATATATATATATATATTTATATTTTTATACACATACACATATCACCCATGTACACACATCTACACACACACATTCATAGTCAGGAAGATCAGAGTCTGAAAACCTCCTCTGGTATTTAATAATTATATGACTTTGGACAATACAATAAACTACTGGTCTCAATGTCCTTTACTGTAAAATGCTAATAATAACAGTACCTACATTATTGCATTGTTCAGCAATCCAAATAAAATTAAATACTTTGTAAAATTTAAAGCGTTAAATAATTGTAATTTCTTTTATCTCATATAGTCCTCTTGCACACATTGGCTATGTTAAAAGTGCTTTAAAGTTAAAGGCTATTTTTGCTTTTGTCTTATTCTCCTTTTTCAGGGATATAATGTTGGTGCTTGTCAAATACTAAATACTTAATATATTCTTATTGAATTGCTTTTTATTGTTTTGTTTCCTTTTTTTTTTTTTTTATGTGTGACATCTACTGTGTTCCCTTTTGCATAGTAAGTTCTTAATCAGTATTTCCCCACCCTTAAGGGAATTAAATGATATAGTTATGAAATAAAAATATTATCAAATATCATCTACTTCCAACTATTCATTTAAGATCAAGGGAATTGGTGAATTATTCAAAATTTTATAGCCAAACAGTAGGAAAACTTCACCTTGAACCCAAATCTAGGCCTTTATATTTTACTTTCTTTTTCTTTCTTTCAACTGTATTATATGATTTCAAAGGTCCAGGTCTATTATAAACAGTGATTTAAGAGAATTTGACTTTATTTTTCATTTTAGAATACTAAAAGCAAAACATTCACTATGGATTCAGATAATTTCTTTGATTAGAATAGGATTTTACACATGATAGAGAAAACTAGGCCAAAAAACAAATTGTTAGATTAATATGTTAAAACCAGATTTTGAATTGTTCCATTTCAAATACATTTTAATGCCTATATTTGACCTTTCTTCATATATTTAAGTCATCCAAGAACAGCTAAATTGTTATTTTGAATAACAAGTTGCTCCTACTAAGACCTGTTAACTGTTAGAGTAGAAAAGAAGTAAGTTTGCTTGAGTTTTGACTCTTGTAAATATCACTTGATGGATATCCCAGAAATCCTTCTATTTTATATGCAAGAGGAACTGAAACACACACACACAAATACACACACAAAACATAAAACGTGCACATTATCCATATTCAATATGCTTGTGCATACATATATGCATGTATATACACACCTAAACACCCCCCCATATGTATGTGTATATAAACACATATGCTCCAAAGTCAAATTTAGTACTATCATTTTTATTCAGCCTTCTTTGTTTGATTCTGTTATCTATCATTCTCAGAAATATGTTCTAAGGGTAGTGTTCATATACACTTAATAGGAAAAAAAACACTCAGGAATACTGAATATAATGATTTAAGTATATTTCACATATTCACATGTTTTAAGTTAAAGGATTATCAGGACCTGAACTCTCACTATTGTTTCTAGCAGCAAGTGTTTCTTTAATAATGACTAATTAAACTAATGGTATGCTCTATGTCATTGAACCATGAAATGATAAATCTCTTCTCTTCACCTAGTCTCTTTGATCAGAATGGCTGAAATATCTTGGGACTTGTGAAGATCATTATCAGCAGTTTTTAGAATTTATTGTATCTGGATGGAATCTAATAGCAATCTTAGTAAAATATAATCCTAGTTGATGATGTTTTGCATCAGCACTTCTTCAGCTTCTTCCTTTATGTTAGAATAATTGATTTTCTTCCCTGACAGATTGAAGAGGGAAATAATTGTCTTTTTTGTCTATGAAAATATGGAGTCCAAAAATGAAATACTTATTTGAATGATGAAGTAGTAATTTTTCACATATTCCTCTAACTGCTTCATTTCCAAAAAAGTTAGCTCACTTCCTCTCATGTAAAAGGAGCTCCTGATTTCCCTTTAAAATGTGTAGAATTGTATGCACACTTTGAAGATAATGTGAATTCTAGCTATAGGTATTTGAGGATATTTGCGTGTGTGTGTGTGTGTGTGTGTGTGTGATGCCTTTAAAAATTAAAACAAGTTTTTCAACCTACTTTGTTATTTTTCATACTATATACAAGACACATAGGAAGTATAATGACTAGAGCAGAGATAAAAGGAAAAAAAAAAGTACCTCAAGTGATAAACAATGATCAGAATGCACAGAATTGTTGCTCTTGGATTCCCACCAAATCAAAGTTTTGTTGTTGTTGTTGTTGTTGTTGTTTCTAATCTGTTTCTTTTTTCCTATATGAGGAAAACAGAAAGTTTTAGGGAAAAAGAGGGGGGGAAGTATTTATAATAATGTGTCTTTTCAGATGAAATTAAAGGAAGTATAATCAATGAATAGTTGCACTTGAGAGTATATAGGGTATAAATTGTTAAACAAGGAACTTTAAATATTGAAAATAGAGAGATCTTAGCACTAGGAGTGCTAAAACATAGAATATAGAGTGTTTGAAGTTAAAAGGCTCTTAGAATATAAAATATTGGATCTTAAAGAGGTCTGTGACCTTAAATCTAGATAGCAAGAACAGAGAGAGCTGAATGTTACCAATGCAATGGACTTCAGAAAATCGAATATTAGAATTGAAAGTGACAAAATATAGAATATTAGATCTTAAAAGAACATAAAATGTTAGAGTTGAGGGAGCATCTTAGTTATAATGTAGTCAAACCTGTCGATTTTTATGATAAAACTGGAGCCTAATGAAGTAAAATAAATCAATTGGTAAGTACCTACTTATTTAATGCCTACTATGTGCCAGGTATTTTGTTAAAGTCAAACAAATTTCCCAAGGTCATGTGCATTATAAGTAGAAAATCAAGGAATGAGAGTCAGTGTCATCAGACATGGATATGTTCACCAATAATGCACTGCATTATTTCTTTCTGATTTAAATCTAG
Organism: Sarcophilus harrisii; assembly: GCF_902635505.1. Lineage (NCBI taxonomy): Eukaryota > Metazoa > Chordata > Mammalia > Dasyuromorphia > Dasyuridae > Sarcophilus > Sarcophilus harrisii. The sequence continues at coordinate 68,304,827 of NC_045427.1, forward strand.
AGGGAATAAATGTACATTTATAAACACATGGAAATTCTGAAATAGTCCAGTGTCATTATTGTAAATGAGTAACTAGATTTGCACTGCAAAACATACCACATTTCTGTGTCCACAGTGACTCCTGAGAGTGTGATATCACAAAGAAAAACATTTTTTTTTTTAAATGTAAAAAGTTAGAAAATATTTCCATTGTCTTTGGGGAACTGATCAAGCATTCTTTATGGAAATCAGTTGTATCATAAATTTTGGTCTCAGAATGACTTTTATCAAGATTAAAAAGAAAAAAATACAGAGAATGGAAAGGAAAATTACTTGTGATACAACTTTGGAAGTAACATGAAAAGTTAAAGAAAAGAGATTGTTTGAAGAGGGTTCTGGAATAATTTTAAATGATACACTGAAATATGTATGTATATGTACATATCCACACATGTGAATAAATATACATATATACACACACATATGTAGTTGTTGCTGATGCTGTTATTGTTGAAAAGTGTCCAAATGTGATCCATTTGGGTTTTCTTGGCAAAGATACCATTTGTTATTTCCTTCTCCAGCTTATTTTACAAATGAGGAAACTGAGACAAACATGATTAAGTGTCTTGCTTAGGGGATAGAATTGAACTCTTTGACCTCTAAATTGTCATCCACAATTAATCTATGATCCTATGATTGGCAAAACCTTGAGAAGGAGAATGCTGGGCAAAAGTTAGCTCCTTCCAATTATTGACTTTTTAAATGGCACTGCATCTTGATAATTACTAGATGGATAAGACAAGGATTAAAAACCTCAGCTCAGAGTGAAGGAAGAAATGAAAGTGTTCTGGATCCTGTGGAAGGACAGAATATTGTCTGGTCCTTGTATATATTCCTGGCCTGAACCTGAGAAACATGCTAAGGCAAAATTCCTTATTTTAGATGTCTGTAATATGGCAGTTTGGAACTAATATTAAAAAACAAAACAAAACAAACAAACAAACAAACAAACAAACAAAAAAAAACGGACAAGCTAATAAAAGACTACTATTCACCTGCAGTTGACTTAAAATTTGTTAGACTGAGATGGGATCATAAATTCAAGAGCTTATTAGCAGTAGAGATACAATTGAAACAACATCATTTTCTGTATGTGAGTAAAGGAAGCTACCTGGATTTCCTTCAAGAGCATTAGCAACCCATTGGTGTTGTTCCTGGGTCAAATTGAGAGAACATAAACTTCTATTGAGGACTTTTTTTTCCTTGTCTGTTTTGGGGTTAGATCAAAACAGAAGTAGAACATAAGCTTCAGATCACCAGAAGGAACAGATTTGTGATATGAATTTGGCCCTGAGCTTTGCTTATTATCATCGGTTTGAGACACATCAGAACAAGGTTCTTCCTGCCGTAATCATTATGAACAAAAATGAACTCATATAGATTTATAGAAATCCAGATACATAAATACAGACTCTCCAGCTCCTTCACTCTTGAGATCTGATAGATATTCTTTGCTTTATCTTACCTAGAACCAGACAACCTGGCCATCTACCCAAAATGCTATATTCTGTTTCTCCCTCTCTTCTGTGATCTGAAGAAAATAATAATTCATCCTATATCTATAATGAAATAATATGAATGATTGGTCAGAGAAGCATTTATTTTATTGGGTCATTTTTCTCAATTTTTCTGTTTCACTCTGTGGAAACACAAAATTTACAGAGCTCTTTGAGGAAAATTGAATGATGAATACAGTTTTAAGATCCAGAGAGAATCCCATTCATCTACCTACTATCTTAACTATAGCCGATACTTTTTATTTCCTGGTTTCAAAAATAAAATGTTTTCAATGTCTATTTTCACAAACTCTAATGAAAATGAAGCTATTTCATATTTATAAAAGGCAACTAAGTGGTGCAGTAGATAGAGTACTAGACCTACAATTAGGAAGATCTAATATAAGGATCTAAGAAGAGAAGTGGTCACTGTTCTCTTGTCCTATGTTCTGGTCTTGGAATGACCACAGGCATTTTTTCTACCCTCAATTTGTAACTGTGCTCCCTAGAATTGCAAACTCTGGTTTGTAAGTGCTCCTCTTTGCTCTGGGATTATAATACAGAACTGCAACTCACATCTGCAATGGACAATCTTGCACCTAGTGCCAAAAAAGAGCTTCTATCCATTATCCTTAATATCATTCCCTTCCTTCTAAATTTATTTCCAATTTATCCTGCATATTTTTTTAATACACACAGTTAATTGGTTGAATGTGCTCTTGCTTATGAATGTAAGCTTTTTCAGGGAACATATCTCCAGTGCTTAACACAAAGTATATGTGCCTTAGACGTTAGGAATTTCTTAATAAACAACCTGACTACCCCTACAACTTCTCTGGGACCTTTATCTTGCTGGGAAAAGAGTTTCTTGTTTGGAACTGATTCCCTTCTGTATATATATATATCTTAAACTGTTAAGTATAGTAAGTGATTCATAAATGGTTTGTCATAAATGCATAAACTGATTCATTCCACATCATTTGTCTTTTTTATTTTCTAGTACCTAATATGTTACAAATGCTATTATGCTTTCTTATAATTGATGAACCTGAGACAGAAAAATTTAGAAAATTGTTCATCTCTGCCAGGAAGTGCCAGAGATGAAATTCACACCTTTCCTGTCATTTTCCACCACCTCTATCCACAGAATCACATATCTTTTAAGTGTCCAAGAGATGATTTTAACTTAGCTCTTCCTGATTTAGTGTCCAGAACACTGTCTACTATATGAACTACTCATCTTCCTATCAGTAACTACATATGGACCTGCAAAAATTTGAAGCTGACACAGAATTCCTGAAGGAGACCCCAGTCTTTTGGCAACTTTATATTCTCAAAAGCTGTTTTAACCCTATTGTTGACTAAATGACTGGTAGGCCTTTAGGTTTGATAGATTAAAAGGTAAACAAGAGCATTGAAAGTATTTAATCAAACCCCCTCAATTGAGTGATGAGTAAACTGAGGCTAAGAAAATTTCAGTCTCAGTGGTAAATGGAGAATTAAATATTCTAGCTGGGATGAAAAGCTAAGTTTTCTAACTCTACATGGAGTATTCTTTTCAAAATTCCTCATTTAATGCTGCTATGGGAAGATAGCCACACACCAAGGGTTATGTATTACCTATTATATTTGTATTTACGTGTATATATGTATGTATACATTTGTAAAAGCCAAATGATCTTTATTAATCAGTTACAAACATGACTATATAAAGTAATCAGTTTAATGTTTCTGAATGCATTGAATGCAGCTCAATTTGGGAAAGCAGGGACATAATTTATATCTATATCTATATTTATATTCATCTATCTATCTATATAACAATTAGGATTAAATGAATTTGCCCAGAGTCACACAGCTGGAAATGTTAAATGTCTGAGGCCAGATTTGAAATCAGATCCTCCTGACTCCAGGGCTGGTGCAATCTATTTGCCCAAATTTGTATTATTTTTAGACAAAGAAAGATGGAGAATGAGCAAGTCTGAAGAGGAAAGGAGCATGTTGTGGAGGTGAATGGAAAGCTCCAGGCATGAGATGGAGAGTGTCAAGAAGCAGGAGAATGAGTCTCAGGTACAAGGACAGGGACCTCAACATACCAAACAGAACACACAGGGTAATTACTGTGATACCAAGAGTGCAAGGCCTGATTATAAACAAAGTAAGTGGAATGTTGAATGGATCCACGAATTCAAGGTTAGCTGAAAGCTTAGACTACTCAAGGCCAGTTTGGCTTGTCAGCTGCAGTGTAACTGATTCTGCACTTCCATCTGGGTTCACACTTCCCTTACACAAAGTATTGTTTATTCTTCAAGCCATTTTGTAACCTGATTAGTCAAATCAGTTCCACACAGCAACTGTCCATTATCTCCATAATTATGTGTATGTATGATCATTATCTATATTAATTATCATATAAGAATAATGCAATAGACACACATGTATAAATATACTCTATATGTGGGTATATGTAATATTTAAATATACATGTAGATCAATTCAGTAAACCTTTATTAAACATTTACTATTTGCCATTTAACTGTGTTAAGTGCTAAAGATATATAGTTCCTGCTTTTAAGGAGGATTAAAATCTAAGGAAGAAACAACATAAAAGCAAATTAAACAAACAAACAAACAAACAAACAATTGACATACAAGATAAATAGGAAATAATTAATAGAAAAAAAGCACTAGATTAGGAACACAGAATTATAGTTGGGACTTAAAGGAAGTCCGAGATATCAGTAGTAGGAACAAAAGGAAAATGTTCCTGGCATGGTGGAAAAGTCAGAGAGAATACAAGACCCTAGATATATAAGATATTTATATATAAAGGCTTAAAAATGATCTATATGTATCTATCTGTATATGGATGTTTATACACACACACACACACATATATATATATATATATATATATATATATATATATGTATGTGTGCATTTAATTTGATCATTGTCCAATCAGGGATAAATCTCAGGTAAATATGTATAATTCGCTATGTAAGGACAAATTATGAATGCCTTTAGGCTATGCTTGATGACTTTCTCACTCTAATTCATAAATGGAATCCCTGGTTGCTGTCAGAAGGTGCATAATATGTGTTTATTGAAATCAAGTATGAGATTCTTAACTGCTAAGAGAATAGAAACTTTTTTTTTTTTGGTCAAGGTGCTACTTATTATTTTATTTCTTTAGGCTAAATTAAAATGTTCCCACTACTCCTGGTAGCTATATTCAAAACCATTGTTCAAAACCTTCTCTCTCAAAATTGATTCGGCATCTCTTACATACAAAATTAAAAAGATATATCTATATCTACATTTATGCATCTATATCTGTCTATATATATTGATAGGTAGATAAACATTTCCTTGACTTTAATGATTTTATATGCTATCTTGATTCCTGGGTGGAGGGGGAGAATAACCTGGACAGGATCTTTGAAATTTAAATTAAGGAAGGTGACAGATGACTAAATAATGGAAAATGCATACATATAGACACATTCATGTATTATGTGGGCTTTTCAAGACCTTGAGTAAATCCCACTTCATTATATTTATACCATGGGGAAAACTGTGCTCAACATGCATGTGCTTCAGCACTAGTGAATTATCCTTCAAAAGATAGAACAAATAAATTTAATTATTCATCTTGTTGAGTACTTTTTTTTAAAGAACAAATTTACTTTGTCTTAAATTTTTAGGCCAAGTGAGGTAAATAAAAATGGAATCCTCTTGCAGTGAAATAGAAAGAAAATTATCTATCATTTTTGTAGCATATTATCTCATTCTGTGTATCAGACTTCGAATTAGATGACTAAAGTTCAAGTTCCCTGCTTTATTTCTATATAGATGACCCTAGAAAGTCATTTAACCTTCTTTAACTCCCTCAATTTCCCTATCATTAAGCAACTAAAAGAATGATACTGGCAATAAGTAAATGTGAGTCCTCATTTCCATGAGGACTGGGAGATTGCAAATTGCAGTATAGGAAGGGGGGGTGGGGAGCAAAGATGAAGAGTCAGGAAGATAAGGAAGTGCTCTCCATTTGCACTGCAAAAATTTGTGCTTAAAGATATTTTAAAAAGTTGATCTTTTTGCTTTTTATTTGCATTTTATGATATATTCTAACACTATGTAAAAGCAGCAGATCTCACAGTAGATAAAATGCAAAACCTGGTATCAGGGAGAAAAAAGTCAATTTCAAATTTGATCTCAGACACTTTTGAAGTGTGATCCTGGACCAGTCCCATAACGTTATTCTATCCCAGTTTTCCCATTTAGAAAATGGACTTAATATTAGCAGCGATTTCCTAGGATTATTTACAGGATAAAATGAAATAATATATGTAAAATGCTTTACAAATCTTAAAGCACTATATAAATTCCAGTTATTGCTTTTTTAAAGACATTAGAGGCCATTATGAGTATGAGCTTTCATGCAAAATGTATTTCAATCTCTCCTAACATTGTAGTTACTGTTCCCTATGCATGAAACAATGAATTTTTAATATCTTTAGTACAAAGAATGTCATGAAACGTCCTTCCTTTTATTTACTACAATCAGAAATCCTATCTGTTCACATTCCAATCCATAGAGTTAAGAAAAGGCACCTTGTTATTGAAATATCCTTTTGCAATAGTATTCCAACAAAGCAATTAGGTCCACATTAATTAATGGGAGATTTTCAATGGCCTAGGAGAATTTTGGTCCTATTTTCTGATTTACAGGATGCATAATACATCTGTAATACCAACCAACAAAGCCAGGAAATAGAAAATATGGCACCATCTTTCACTTCATAACTTCTGGCTTAATCTCAGAAATGGACATGAACACCCCATGGCATTTGACAATGCAAATCTGTAGCAGCTCTACATAGCCCTTTCACTATAAATGTCCTCAAATGCATAATGAAGCACACAGAACACAAATATAGCCTATTTGTTATCCAGCCTGGGGAGGGAGGGAAAGTTTGCTCAGACATATTCTGAACACCATCTGGGAGAAAAGTGCTTCATTCTGCGACAGATTGCCAAATTTTATTGTGGAATCCAAAGAGAAGCTCACTCCAGGGACTTTAATAGAACCCTGATTGAGCAGGCCTTTCATCTTTGTTTTGTGTTTTTGTAAAGACTCTACATATGTCTGATGGATAGAAGTCCTCATTAATTTATTATAGGATTCATTCTTTTCTTTCCTTTAGAGAGTGTAGTATTTTACTTTATGGAGAGCCGTTTTTTCCTTGCATATGGCAATTAATCTTTTCTCAAGACAAGCATTCACTCTATCAAGGTGTCATCTGATTGATTAGATTAGAAATATAATGTTACACATAATACATTAGTAATATTTCAATATAACATATCACAGAATCTAAGCTCAAGAACAACAGGGATGAATACCTGCAAAGAATGACCTTGGTAAGAATACAACACTTGACCCACTAACAGTGAAGAACAAATTTTTATCAGTTTTTATTTATTTTTATTTTTTGTTTTATTTATCTTTAACCACAGTTAGATGGTACAATGCATGAAGAGCTAGACCTGGAATCAGGAAGACATGAGTTCAAATCTATCACCAGGAACTCACTAGTTTTGTGGCAATGGTCAAGAAGTTTAATCTTTATAGAACTTATTTTCTAGAATTATGAGGATCAAATGAGATAATATTTTTTTAAAGTGCTTAGCATAATAGTTACTGAAGAAATGCTTGTTTTCTTAATCCTTCTCTCTTTATCTCTCCCTTTCTATTTTTCTAGAAGGTCCATGTGTTTTGGTGCAAAATCAGAGTTTGGAGGATTTCTGAGCCAGTAAAAAGCAATAGTTCAACCCTAATGTTTTTGTAGATGAGGAAATAAAACCTGGGGTGAGTTGGTTAAATGACTTCTCCAACATTATATTGGTAGTGGGAATCAAAGGATTTGAGCCTTTTCTCTAACAAACCAAAGTTGTTGTCATTAGATCCCTTTGTCAGATATGATAATATAAGAAATAAAGATGGGCCCTTCATTGCAATATAGTTTTCTGTAAGCCAATCATTAATCCAGATATATTGTTTTTATCATTTACTCTATCAACCATGCTCTCAAGGTGACACTAAAAGTCTCCATTGGTATTTTTGATTTTTTGCAATTACAGACAGAAAAGCAAAAGGTGGACAGTAGCTGAGGAAATGAAAAAAGTGCTTGATGACATAGAACATAATGAAACCTCTCTACCATGTGCTGAGGCTTGGAATGCCATTGTCTTCCTTGTCTCCTCTTCCACTTTTCTTCTTTTTTTGGCAGTAGCTCTTATTATTTTGTTTTATATTATTATTTATGTTTTCCCACTTACATATAAAAACATTTTTAGTTATACATGTACATTCATTTTTTGCATCTTTCCAGTAAGTATCATGTTGAGAGAGAAAAATCAGAACTAAAGGGAAAACTATGAGCAAAAAATGGGGGAAATTATGTGTGTTGATCTAAATTCAGCCTGTATAGTTCTCTCTCTCCATGCAGATGATGTTTTCTATCCAAAGTTTATTGGGATGGCCTTGAATCACTGAATTGCTGAGAAGAACTAAGTCTATCATAGTTGGTTATTACACAATCCTGCTTTTGCTATATACAACATTTTTCTGGTTCTCCTTGTTTCACTTACCATTAGTTAATGTATATCTTTCCATGCCTTTTAAAAATTATTGTATTCATCATTTTTTATAAATAATACTTTACTTTTATGTACCATAATTTATTTAGCAATTCACTAATTGATAGCTTCTCTTTTTCCAATTCCTTGCAACCACAAAAAGAATTGATACTATCTATTGTTTTTTTTTGCATCTGTGAGTCTTTCCTTATTTTAAGTATTTTTTTTTGGGGGGGGGGTGGATACAGACCCAGTAGTGGCACTAGTGGATCAAAAGGTATGCACATTTTGATAACCCTTTGGACAAAGTTCCAAATTGCTTTCCAGAGTGTTTGGATCTGTTGACAACTCCACCAACAATGTATTAGTGTTCCAGTTTTCTTACTTCTCTTCCAACGTTTATCACTATGTTTTCCTGTCATCTTAATCAAAATGATAGGTATGAAGTAGTATATGAGTTTTAATTTGCATTTCTCTAATCAACAGTGAATTAGAGTTTTTTCATATGATTATAGATGGCTTTAGTTTTTTCATCTAACCATTGTCTGTTCATATTCTTAGGCCATTTGTCAGTTGGAGAATGTCTTGTATTCTAATAAATTTGACTCAGTTCTTTAAATATTTTAAAAATGAGGTCTTTGTTAGAAACACTAGCTATAAGGCCAAGAGATCATTATATACTTCAACAACAATGCTATATGATGACCAGTTCTGACGGACCTGGCCATCCTCAGCAACGAGATCAACCAAATCATTTGCAATGGAGCAGTAATGAACTGAACCAGCTACACCCACTCTGGGAGATGACTAAGAACCATTACATTGAATTCCCAATCCCCATATTTTTGCCCACCTGCATTTTTGATTTCCTTCACAGGCTAATTGTAAAATATTTCAGAGTCTGATTCTTTTTGTACAGCAAAATAACGGTTTGGTCATGTATACTTATTGTGTATCTAATTTATATTTTAATATATTTAACATCTACTGGTCATCTTGCCATCTGGGGGAGGGGGTGTGGGAAAGAGGGGAAAAATTGGAACAAGAGGTTTGGGAATTGTCAATGCTGTAAAGTTACCCATGCATATAACTTATAAATAAAAGGGTATTAAATAAAAAATTAAAAAAAAAAAGAAACACTAGCTATAATTTTCTTTTCCCTAGCTTTTTGTGCCCTTCTAATTCTGGATGCATTGTATTTCTTTTGTGCAAAACCTTTCTTGTAATGTTCTCTCTAAAATGTAATGTTCTTTGTTGAGGTTTTCTTGGGGTCTCTGGAGGCAGCCTTTGTTTCAGTTCAAGTAATCACCACATGAGTAGCCAGGGGTTAAAGTCCAAATCCTTTAATATTTCTTTCAAAGTCTTGTCTACTTTACTGGGGTCTAGTTAGCTTTCTTATAGTCCTATCTGTCTCCTTTGTTCCGTGGGCTTAAGCTCCTGCCTGCCTTCTCTGGTTTCTGAAACTCCCCAAATCCAAAGGTTTGTGCTTCAGCCGCCAGCCATCACAAAGGTGGATGATGGAATGAATCTGTCTCAGCCTATGTGAGCTTCTAGTGTGCTTGTCTTTCCAAATGGCTCTGAATCTCCCTGGATGAGGCTTCTAGCTTATAAACTCCACATTGAGTATAAAGCAATTATTATATCACTAGGAAACCATTATTTGTTATAGGATTAAATCAATGCTAAATCAGATTTAACCATTGTCTCTTCAATTCCACTTAGTACCTTGTTTCAAGTTCTCGTCCATAACATCTCCTTGTAGGATGAAATCAATCATACTGAACCATGCTAAATTAGATAACTATTGTCTCTATCAATTCCACTGACTTAGTACCTTGTAAGAATCCTTTGTTTCAGTTTCAGTGTTCTAGTCCATAACCTTTCTAATTGAAATGCTAAAATTATATTTTCATTTTGATCTTATTTTGGTATGGAATTCTTCTTCTTCTCATTGCAAAATCAAATCAATAATTTCTTGAAAGATGATGTCCAGGCTTAATTTTTATCATGAGTTTCAGGAAGTCCAATATATTCTACAATTAATTAGTTTATTTTTAATACACATTGCCCTATGAATCATGTTGGAATAGAAAAATCAGAACAAAAGGGAAAAACCATGGGAAAGTTTAAAAAAAAGACAGAAAAAAGAAGTGAACATAGAATGTGTTGATTTGGATTCAATCTCCATAGTTCTTTTTCTGGATGAAGTTGGCATTTTCTGTCCAAAGTCTAAGCGATTGCTTTAGATCAATGAACTACTGAGAAGAACCAAATCTTTCATATTTGATCATTGCACATTTTTGCTGTTATTGTGCACAATGTATTCCTGATTCTGCTTGATTCACCCAGCATTAGTTTGTGTAAATCTTTCCTAGCCTTTCTAAAATCAATTTGTTCATCTTTTTTATAGCACAATAATATGTCATTACCTCCATATACCACAGCTTATTCAGCCATTCCCTAATTGATAGGCATTCACTCCTTTTCCAATTCTTTGCTACCACAAAAAGAGCTGCTACAAACATTTTTGCACATATGTGTCTTTTTCTCTCCTTTATGATTTTCTTGGAATAGAGACTATAGTAATGGCAATCCTGAATCAAAGGGTATGCACAGTTCGATAGCTATTAGGCATAGTCCTAAATTGCTCTCCAGAATGGTTGAATCTTTTCCCAATGCCACCAGCAATACATTAAAGTCCCAGTTTTCCCACATCCCCTTCAATATTTATCATTATCTTTTCTTGTTGTCTTAGCCAGTCTGAGAGATGTGGGGGCTATCTCAGAGTTGTTTTAATTTGCATTTCTTTAATCAATAGTGATTTAGAGCAGTTGTTTCTAATGACTATAGATGGCTTTAATTTTGCCATCTGAAAATTGTCTGTTCATATTCTTTGATCGTTTTTCAATTGTGGTATGACGTGTATTCCTATAGACTTAACAAAGTTCTTTATATATTTTAGAAATGAGACCTTTATCAGAAACAGTGGCTGTAAGGATTTTTTCCTACATTTGTACTACCACTTTAATCTTGTTTCTCTTGGTAGTGTTTGTGCCAAAAAAAAAAAAAAAAATTTTTTTTAATTTAATGTAATTAAGGTTGTCTATTTTCCCTTTATAATGTTCTGTAGTTCTTTTTTAGTCATAAATTCCTCCCTTCTCCAGAGATCAGAGAAATAACTTATCAGTTGTTGTCCTAATTTATATATGGTATTATTTTTTATGCTCAGAAATGTACCAATTTTGATCTTATTTTGGTATTGGGATATGAGATGTCGGTCTATGCTGAGTTTCCAACATATTATTTCCAGTATTCCCAGCAGTTTTTGTCATCTTGTGAGTTCTTATTCTAGAAGCTGAAGTCTGGGGATTTATCAACTTCTAGATTGCAATAGGCTTTGATTATTGTGTCATGTGTATCTAATCTATTCACTATCCACTATTCTATTTCTTAACCAGAGCCAAATGATTTTGATGATTGCTGCTTTAAAATATAGTTTTGAGTTTCTTACTACAAAGCACCATTTTTTGTGTTTTTTTTCATTAATGCCATTGATATTCTTGAGCTTTTGTTCTTCAAGATAATTTTTGTTATTATTATTTCTAATTCTATAAAATAGTATTTTGGCAATTTGATTGGTATGGCCCTGAACAAATAGACTAATTTAAACAGAATTGTCATTTTTATTATATTATCTTGGCCTATCCATAATCAATTGATATTTTTCCAGTTTAGATCTGACTGTAGTTGTTTGAGAAATGTTTTGTAATTTGTTCATGTAGTTCTTAGGTTTGTCTTGGCAAGTATTTTTTATTTTGTTTACAATAATTTTAAACGGAATTTCTTTTTCTAGATCTTGCTTTTGGGCTTGACAGTAATAAATAAAAATACTGATTATTTGTGTGGGTTTATTTTATATCACGCAACTTTGCTAAAAGTATGAATTGTTTCCAGTAGGTTTTTGAATGATTTTCTAGGATTTTTTAAATATATCATCATGTCATCTGAAAAGAATGATAGTTTTATTTCCTCATCGCATATTCTAATTCCTCTAATTTCTTTTTCCTTTTTCATTGCTAAAGTCAACATTTCTAGTACAATGTTGAATAATAGTGGTGATAATGGGCATCTTTATTTCACCCCAATCTTACTGGGAATTTATTCAGCTTCTCTCCATTACACATCATCCCAAAATAAAGTCAAAATGGATACATGATTTGAGCATAAAAATGATAGCATAAACAAATTAGGAGAACAGTTTACCTATCTGATCTTTGAAGAAGGGAGAAACATTTGATCAAAGATGAACTAGAGAACATTATTAAAGACAAAATGAACAACTTTGATTGCATTAAACAAAAAAGATTTTGCAAAAACATAACCAACAGAAACAACATTAAAGGGGAAGTACAAAACTGGGGGGAAATCTTTACATACAGTATCTTTCATAAAAGTCTCATTTCTAAAATATATTTAAAAATATGTCAAATTTATAAGAATGGAAGTAATTTCCCAGTTAATAAAGTTAAAGTATATGAACAGACAATTTTCAGATGACAAAATTAAAGCCATTTATAGTTATAAGAACAAATGCTCTAAATCACTATTGATTAAGGAAATGTAATTTGAAACAACTCTGAGGTACCACCCCATACCTCTCAGATCGGCTAAAATGACAGAAAAAGATAATGATAAATGTTGGAGGGGATGTGAGAAACCTGGTATGCTAATACATTATTGGTGGCATTGGGAAATGATCCAACCATTCTGTAGAACAATCTGAAACTTTGCCCAAAGGATTATAAAAATGTGTATACCCTTTGACCCAGCTACTGGGTCTGTATTCCAAGGAAATCATAAAAGAGGGAAAAGGACCCACATGTGCAAAAATGTTTATAGTAGCTCTTTTTGTGATGGCAAAGATTCGAAAAGGGAGTGGATAGGGGCAGCTAGGTAGCACAGTGGATAGAGTAACAGCCCTGAAGTCAGGAGTACCTGAGTTCAAAACTGACCTCAGACACTTAACACATCCTGGCTGTGTGACCCCAGGCAATTCACTTAATCCCAATTGCCTCAGGAAAAAAAAAAAAAGAGTGGATGCCCATCAATTGGGAAACAGCTGAATAAGCTAAGGTGCATGAAGGAAATGAAATATTAGTGTTCTTTGAAAAATGATAAACAAGCCTGAAAGGATTTACATGAACTGATGCTGAGTGAAACAAGCAGAACCAGGAATACAAGAATACATTGTACACAATAACAGCAAGAATATGCAATGTTCAACAATGAAAGGCTTGGTTCTTCTCAGCAGTTTGGTGAGCCAAGGCAATCCAAATAGACTTTGGACAGAAAATGCCAATCTGCATCCAAAAAAAGATCTAAGGAGACAGAATGTAAATCAACACATGCTATGTTCACTTCTTCTTCTTCTTCTTCTTCTCTCTCTCTCTCTCTCTCTCTCTCTCTCTCTCTGTCTCTCTTCTTTAAATTTTTCTCATGGTTTTCCCTTTTGCTCTGATTCTCTCCCAATGATTCATAAAGCAATGTGCATTAAAAATAAATAAACTTACTAAATTAAAAAAAAAACATAATGCTTGTTTTTCTTTTTTAAAAGATACTGCTCATTATTTTAAGGAAAGTTCCCTTTATCCCTATGGTCTCTCATCTTCTTAATAGGAATAAGTACTGTATTTTGTCAAAAGCTTTTTCTGCATCTATTTTGGTTATTATATGATTTCTCTTGGTTTTGTTATTGGTATGGTTGATTACAGCAACAGTTTTCCTGATATTGAATCAGTCCTACATTTCTAGTATACATTCCATTTGATCACAATGTCCTATCCTGCCATAAATTGCTGTAATCTCTTTACTAATATTTCATTTAATTTTTTTGGCATCCATATTCATTAGGGAGAGTAGTCTGTAATTTTCTTTCTCTGTTTTGGCTCTTCCTGGTTTAGGTATCAGTATCATATTTGTGCCATAGAAAGAATTTGGCAGGCAGGACTCCTTTACATATTTTTTCAAATAATTTAAATAGTTACTGTTTGGTAGAATTCACTTATGAATCCATCTGACCCTGGAGATGTTTTCTTAAACAGTTTGTTAATGGCTTCTTTAATTTCTTTTTTCTAAAATGGGATTATTTAAGTAATTTATTTCCTCCTCTGTTAATCTGGGCAATTTGTATTTTTTGTAAATATTCATCCATTTTGAGTTGTTTGTCAGATTTGCTGCTATGTAATTGAGCAAAATAGCTCCTAATTATTGCTTTAATCTCTTTTTCATTTGTGGTAAGTTAGCCCTTTTCATTTTTGATATTGGTAATTTGTTTTTTTTTTCTTTCCTTTTTTGAATCAAATTAACCAAAGGTTTAACTATTTTATTATTTTCTTATAAAACTAACTCTTAGTTTTATTAATTAGTTCAATAGTTTCCTTAGCTTCAATTTTATCAGTCTCTCCTTTGAGTTTCAGAATTTCTAATTGGATATTTAATGAAAGGTTTTTGATTTGTTCTTTTTCTAGTTTTTTAGTTGCCTGCCTAATTCATTTATCTCCTCTTTCTCTATTTTATTCATGTAGTTTTTATTTATGTAGTTATTTAGAGATTTGAAATATCTCCTTAAGAACTTCATTCCTTGTGTCCCATAGGTTTTGGTATGCTATTTCATAATTTTCATTCTGTTGGATGAAATTATGGATTCTTTCTGCAATTTGTTGTTTGACCCACTCATTTTTTGGAATTACATTATTTAGTTTTTACTCTATCTTTCCCTGGCTCTTTATTGAATATGATTTTTATTGCATTGTGGTCTGAAAAGCAAACATTTACTCTTTCTGTATTTCTGTAATTCAGATTAGCATTTTTATGCCCTAATGTATGATCAGTTTTTGTACAGGCACCATATAATGATGAGAATAAGATATATTCCTTTTGGTCGCCATTAAATTTTCTCCAGAGGTCTATTATATCTAGGTTTCTAGGATCCTATTAACCTTCCTAGTTTCTTTGTAGCTTATTTTGTGATTAGATTTGTCTGACTATGAGAGGAGAGGGTTGAGATATCCCACTAATATAGTTTTGCTTTTTATTTTTTCTTATAAATGGTTTTGTATATTCTCTAGGAATATGTATGCTCTACCACTTGGTGTATATACATTTAATATCTTTAGTACTTCATTGTTTATGGTACTTTTAATCAAGATGTGCTTTCCTTCCTCAACTCTTTTTATTAGGTCTAATTTTACTTTTGCTTTATCTGAGATCAGAATTGCTTCCCCTGCCTTTTTTTTTTTAACTTTAGCTGAAGCATGATAAATTCTGTTCTACCATTTTATCTTTACTCTGTATGTGTCTCTTTGTGCCTAATGTGTTTCTTGTAAATAATATATCATAAGATTCTGTTTTTTAATCCACACTCTGCTATTTCCTTCCCTTTTGGGGGTGTGTTCATCCCATTCACATTCACAGCTATGATTATTAATTCTGTGTTTCCCTCCTTCCTATTTTTTCCACTGTATATACTTTTGTTCTGCCCAGCCTGTTCAAAGTACTGTTTTTTTATTGACCCACCCCATATCTTATCTTTTATCTCCTCTCCCCTTTTATCTTAATTTTTTTCCTAATGTTTCTTTCCTCTTTATTCTACCTCTCTCCTTTCCCCCCATCCCCTTTCTCCTCATACTTCTTTACAGGCTTAGACAAATTCCTATCCCCAACTGAATGATTTAGTTCCCTCTTAGAGTCAAAAACTGATGAAATTGAGCTTCAGACAATGTTCATCACACTCCCTTCTTACCCTCTATTGTTTTTTTGTGAAACCTTTTGAAGAGGCCTTCATGTGATCTGATTTGTCTCATTATACTTCCCCTTTCCTCTTCTTCCTGTACAGATCTTTTTCCAACCACTAATGTCTTTTTCTTTGAACCTTTACACATCAGAGTCCATTCAGAACTACACCCTATGAATGCCACCTCTGTTTGCTGCAGTAACAAAAACAGTTCTCAAGAGATACAGATATATTTTACATGTAGGAATGTAAACAGTTTAAACTTTGAATAATATATATTTTTCTCCTATTTATCTTTCTATGCTTCTTTTGTGCCTAATGTCTTTCTTGTAAATAATATATTGTAGGATTCTGTTTGCTCTTTTCAGAAAACAGCCTGCTTTCCCAGAATTTGTCTTCTGTGCTAGGACTGGAGGCTGCCTCACTGGTCTGCCCCTCTACCGAGTCAAGATCAACTGTTTTAGTTGGTGATCTTCTGAGATTAAGATCCTCTCATTGACTTTCCCAGAGTCTGTTTGAGCTGAGCTGAATATCCTTTTCACACCAGTGAGACATTCTTTTCTTGAATGTTTTCCAATCTACCTTGAACTGGCCAGTAATTTCATTCTGTCAGACTCTGTTCAGAGGCTTGGTTTCATGAGACTCTTGAGGGAAACTGGGAGAGCTTCCTGGCTTCACTCTGCCATCTTGGCTTCACTCCTGGAAGTCAATCCAATACATTTTTTAAGATTATCTATTCTAAATCTATTTTCTAGGTAATTTTTTCTTCTAATAAGATATTTCACAGACTTTCCCCCCTTTTTCTTCTTTTTTGTTTTATTATTTTTTGATATTTCCAAAAATAATTTACTTTCATTTCCTCAATTCTAATTTTTAAGGAATCTTTTTCTTCAATAAGCTTTTGTACCTTCTTTAACATTTGGACAATTATACCTTTTTTTAATTAATAGCTTTTTATTTACAAATTATATGCATGGGTAATTTCATAGCATTCACAATTGCCAAGCCTTTTGTTCCAATTTTTCCCCTCCTTCCCCTACCTCCTCCCCTAAATGGCAGGATGACCAATACATGTTAAATATGTTAAAGTATAAATTAAATACAAAATAAGTATACATATCCAAACCATTATTTTGCTGTACAAAAAGGATCATATTCTGAAATAGTATACAATTAGCCTGTGAAGGAAATAAAAAATGCAGGTGGACAAAAATATAGGGATTGAGAATTCTATGTAATGATTCTTAGTCATCTCCTAGAGTTCGACAATTATACTTTTTAAGGAATTTTTTGTTTGTTTGTATTTGTTTTGGGTGACTCATTTTTCATGATTTTCTTTGATCACTCTTATTTCTCGTCCCAATTTTTCCTCAACTTCTCTTTCGTGATTTTCAAAATCAGTTCTGAACTACTGCATGCCCAATTCATATTTTTCTTGGAAGATTTTGATGGAGCTCTAACTTTGTCATTTTCTGAATGTGTGTGTTTCATCTTTCTTGTAACCATAGTAACTTCATATGATTATTTTTTGTTAGTTTGTTTGTTGATTGCTCAATTTCCCAGCCTATTGCTTGACTTTTAACTCTTTATTAAAGCAGGATTTTCCTTCAAGAATGGAGAATGCAATGTCCCAAGTTTCAGGGGGTTTATAAAACTGTTTTCAGAGATACACATAGGGATCTGTAAATATTCATTTCTTCCAGGGTACTATTCTGTAAGGAGAGATGTGTTTAGAATTCTCACAATCTGTACTCTAGATTGTAAGCTGACAACATTCTTTTTTGCCCTGGTACTGTGAGGAAGGTCCTTGCTTTACTGTGGCTATCATCTCTGGTTTGCTAGAAGTCCTCCTGGCCCTAGGACTAACATTTGAACCTCTGATTTGGATCCTTGTATGGGCAAAGCAACAGAGCTATGTCTCAGTGCTAGCAAAGAGACTCCTCTAACCTTCTGTCCAGTTGCTCAGCCTTCTTACAATCTGTAGTTTGAGAGCTCTGGAAGCAGTCGCTGCTGCTGCTGGTTTAGTGTTTCCTAAAACCTACTCCTAATTTGTTGGTGCCAGGGCTGTGCTGGCACAGTCTGCACTGGACTGTGGTCCACTTTCATCCAGATGCTACAAACATTTCCTGCTGACCTTCTAACTTGTTTTTGGTGTCTGTGGGCTGAGATGTTCAGAAATTGTCACAGTCGCCACTGTTTAAATCACCATAGGACCTGCTCTTGGATTGCTGGGGTCTGGTTTGCGCTGGCACAGCTTGTGCTGATCAGTGTTTTACTCTCTCCTGGGTGCCAGAGACCTTTCCTGCCAAGCTTCTAAGTTGTCTAGGGCTGGGTTTTTTTTTTACTTCATCTTTTTGTGTATTCTTCTGTCCCAGAACTGTTTTATGACATTTTAAAACATATTTGGAGGTTTTTGGGGAGGACTCAGGCAAAGTCATGTTTTTTTCCCACCATTTTGGCTCAGCTCTAAGGCCTAGAATTTTTAACCACTGCATTTAAGCATTTGGATTCTGGCAAAAATGTTTACCAAATTATCCTCAATTTATATGTGTATGTGTGTAATTTATGGGATTTAAAAGTAAATTCCTTGCATACAGAAAGTATTATGATGTTTCATTGATTTCAGATCATAGGCTTCTAAACCTGGAGATAGAACATATCTAATAGAATTTCCATATTTTATATGTGCAAGGTCATTGAACTTTTTGAATATGTTACAGCAAGGAAATCTCAGAGGCTGGATTGTCTTACTCCTATTTATTTGAATAAATCATATCTTTCCTTCAATAACACTCATGTAAAACAGTATCTGAAATATTGTGTGTGGAGAAGATATGTGGGGGGATATGTATAAGAAAAGATGAGTTCAGTGATTTTTTTTCCCTTATATTTTCTTATCTATTCTTTATTTTTCTTATGCCTCACTCTTCTAACAAAGTTTCTAAGAACTGAGGTAATTGAGAAAAGCAAACTATTTAACAGTGGGTCTTAAAAACACCAAATTCCAATTTTGAGCCTAGTATAATATGGCACATATATACTTTAATGATAGTATTTATCTGTCATATCATCAGTATTTCTGTCTTCTGGTTCACACCATAAGCTCTATCTCTCCTCCTCCTGTATGGTTTTTGTCCACATTATTCTATAAATACTTCCTACTGAATTTACCTAGGACAAAGGAGTCCTTGCTCTGTATGTGGATGCCGGTGATATCTTTGAAATATCTATTTGTTATTCCTCATTTGTATCACCTCATCAGACAACCACTTCTTTTGGTCATATAATTCTTTCTAGATGTCTTTTGTGGTACCTTTGAGTAGCCAAACGTTTGTGATCAGTAAAACTTCTATGTCATTTTCCAAAGTTAAGTCAGCTCAATTTCCTCCTCTTATTTAATTTTGGGTTCACATTATTGTGCATCAACATTGCCTATTCTTTTAGACTCCCTAATTCTGTCATTTGTATTTTATTATCTGAGCTATCAAAACAGACGTGTATCTCACTTTGTTTTTCCAATGAGAATGACAACTAAATTTTTTGAATGCTTATGTATATTATTAATTAGAAATTTCCAGGAGTCAAGGAAATTAGAACAATGGTTAACACATATAAGAACATCTATAGAACTTGAACATTAGAATTATTTTTTAATGAAACTAATTAGAGATTGGTAAGCTTCTATCAAGATCTTGTACAGAATATCCTCAATAGCAATTGTGAGCAACTTTGGTGAACATAATGAAACCAAAAAAATTATTAACGCCTCCCATTCATCTCTTTTGTACCATGGGCCATGTCAATCTTGGCTTATGCTTTAGATAAGTTTCCAGGGAGATTTGGTCACATTTTGATGTCACACCAATGATAGATGGGCCAATATGACTACAGAAATTTTAAGCTTAAGATTCAGCCATATATGACCGTAATGGAAGCAAAGGATTTTAGAGCAAGAAGTCACCTTAGAAAGTACCTAATTTTACAGGAGCAGAAACTGAGGTCAAGTGAGGAAAATGACCTACAATTGCTTTTAAGGTATGCACTGCTAGTTCATTTAATGGTGTGGAAAATTGTAGAAACACATAGAGGGGTCAGTTAAAAACTTCATCTACATTCTTTGTTGGACAAGAGATTCTTTGTGTAAATCTTACCAAGAAAAGGCAAAGAATTTGAATTTGAGTCACCAAGGAAAAAGGCATGTGCATGGAAAGGTGGACAGATATTTTCCATTCTTTTATTCTTGATAAGATCAAGGATCTTGTACTGTTCTCTTAGTTCTTACAAGAAGAATTAATTGAAAGAGCAATTATATGACCTGTCCAAAGTCATATAGGTATTAAGTAACAAGAGCAAAATTAGAAGCCACGTTCTTTGATTCTAGCATCAGAGCTTTTACCCATCTACCAAATTGCTTCCTGCTCACTTACTAAAATAATAATAAGAATCAAAATAAAATATAAATGGATCTTGGTGGCTGCAAATTGACTAAAAGAACAAAAATTGAAATTTTGTATTGTATTTTTATAAAATATTTCCTAATAATATTTTATTATGCTCCTGCTATTTTATGGGAGCTGCCAGGAGTTTTACTCCTCTAACTTTTTACTTTTTATACTTTTCATAGCATCCATCCCTAGTCCTTATCTCTCATAAAACCCACAAGATCTCTAAATATTACAAGTCTTGAGAGGCACTAGGGAAAGGAAAAAGGGCTTGGACGCTGTGGAGGTAATGAGCTGGGATTTGTACCTTGTCTTCTCTCTTAGAGCAGTGGAGGCCGTTTTGGACAGTGAGTAGCAGTGCTATAGGAGGAGCAGAGTCACAGCACTGGACCCTCAGCAGGAGCACAAGGAATTGAGTAGAGCTTTTAGTATCTTATTTAATACAGAAAATAAATTATTACTGCAGAAAAGATCAGATGCTACAATTACATTTTCAGGTTGTTTTATAAACATTTGTTTAGTTGCTTATTGAGCAATCTAATAGAACTGAAAGTAAATAATGCCATTAAAATGGAAGCTCAGAGACTTTTAAAAGGCCTAATTAGGAATCCCCATAGGACAGTGTCCTCCAAAAAATATTTCCTTACCTAAAAGGAATCCACTACAAGGCGCAGTCTGATGGGATTTGGGGAGAATATGAAATTGATTACATCTTGTTTGTGAGAAAGAATGTAACCTTAAATCCTGATCCTAATGAGATTAAAAACTGTTGTGACCAAAAAAGAATTAAAAGAACTCTTGGAAAAAGCAGATAATGGTGAAAGTAAGATTGCACTGTGTTTCAAAATCATTGCAGAGACTTTTTTTTTAAAGAGTGGGATAACTTGAATCACTTGAATAGTTTTGTTGAGCCTGAGAAAATTTATAGAATGAAAAAATGGGTCAAGAAAACTCCACATTAAAGTTGTTTTAAAATTACCTCATTTTCTTTTATGAAGACCATTACAGAAGATATGCTATTTGAATATGTAGAAAGACTATTGGCTAGGTGACTATGAATTGGATGTCTTAGGTGTACACATGGCCAAAAGATGTGTGTATGTGTATGTGTGTGTATGTGTACATATATATATATATAAAAGTTTTTTTAATTTAAAAATAAAACCACATATGCCTACAGACACATTCAACATTTAGCTAAATTAAATTCTTTTGAAATGTGCCTAAAAATCTATTTCTGGTAAATTTGCACAAATTAAGTTCTAATACAATTGAGACAGAATTTTTCACTATTTAAGTTACTATTATGATTTGGATAAAAATATTTCCCTAAAGGAATGATATATTTACTTCTAAATATTAATTACTTTTTATTTGCTTGATTGTTTTGAAAATGCTGCAATAACTGTTTATGTTCAGTATAACTGTACTGAGCTAATATAGAAGATTTTAAGGACAATGGTGATATCTCAAAGATTTGGTTTCTTTATCTCTATTCTGGGTAAAAAAAAATACATTTTTTTAATGGGTTTTAAATTCTGGAAGTGGGCTTTTAAAAGAAAAGGAAATAAAAAGTAGTTTTAAATTTTGTAAGCACTCTTTGTATAAATACTTGAATTCAGGTAGCACTATTCTAAGGAGAAGTAACAGGACAGAAATTTTTTTAAACAGTTTTTCAACTAGGCAGATTTTTCATAGCAAAATTTTAAAAATTAAAGTGATTGTAACTATCTGTGAAGCAGTAATGTGAATCAGAAAACATAAAGAGCATGACTTGATTGTAGAAGAAAATAATTAAAGCCTAACATCTATTTTAAGATTGTATATAGCAAGATGAACCAGCCTGACCCAAGTAAATGTAGGTTGTTGAGCTAATAAGATGTGAAGTATTAAATTTTACCTTCTGATTTGCTTGCATATCATTGAAAATCTTGGAGGATTTTGTCAGTCATAAAAGTTATAGTTTAACCAAAGATGAAGAGAAAATTTAAAATTTGCTTCTTAAACCTATGATACACAGAGAAAATGGGGGTAGAGAAGGGAAATCATATGTCCTTAAATTTTAACATCAATTTGTTTATAGTTTTTAAATGATTATATTGAACTCTTTTTGTCCTGCTAATTTGTATAATTTATGATAGCATAATTTATGATAGACTTATTTTACTAAACAAAGTATAAATAAAATCAATAAAAGAATTTTCCCATTCTTTAAAAAAAAAGAAGAATAAAAAGAAGAAAGCATTTGGCATTATCTAGTTAAATCACTTATCATTTACTATAGGCAAAGGCCTGGTTTGGAAGTCCAGCTGTAATACTCACTGTCTCTGACTTTGAGCAAGTCAATCCCTCTTTCTGACTTATAGTTTCTTTACCTCTAGTATGAGTTGGCTGCATTTTATCATATCCAAATCTTATGCATTGTGTTTCAAATTAACTATCCATATAGGTGCAATCTATGATTTTTCTTATTCCACATCTTCTCCAGAGAAACATTAACAGACTCTATTTCATAATTGTATTTCAACTGCAGAGTAAAACAATTTTATAATGAATAAGATCTTTCAGAAAAAGGACTTTTGACTTTTTGTGTTAGATTTTTTATTAATTAATTAGAAACAATACAGCATAGAAAAAGAAAATAATACCATATATACAACAAAACATAAGAAAGGATTGAAACATAAAGCAATAAATTTCCACTTCAAGAAAACCTATATAATAAACATATAATAACCTATATACTATAAATTATGTTCTGAGCTATCAATCTTTTCTGAATGTTGACACTCCAAATCAAGATTTGGACACTTATCTATGTGATCTTAGGAAAGTCAAAATCTTGTAGATCCTCTGAAAGACTTTTAGGTGTAAAATTCTAGTAAAAATTATGTCATATTGTCTTCCTGATGGAAATATGAGATGAGGAAAAGAAGAAAAAGAAAAAGAAGTGGAGGACAAGGAGAACCAAGAAAATGAAAAGAAGGAAAATAGGAGAACAAAAATTAACAAGAGGAAAAGGGGCAGGAGAAGGAGGATAATAAATAGAAGGAAGAAGAGGAGGAAGAGGAGGAGGAACAAGAGGAGGAAAAAGAGAAAGAAGAGAAAAAGAGGAAAAGAAACAAGAGTTGGAAATGGAGGAATAGGAAGAAGAAAAGCTAAAAGAAGAAAAACATTTCTTACCTGAAATTATGCAATCTAATTAAGCTTGGAATCATTTGAATTCCTAGTCATTCTTTGTGACTACTGTGTGGAACTGTTTAATATTCTATAAAGATAAAATAAATATTCTGAGTCAGATTCCTATCTTATGTAGCTCGGGAAAACATTCTGTAAGATACATGTACATTTCAAACATAGTCTACTTTTAGCAAATAAAAGAGAAACACTTAAAAGTCTAAGGGAAACATTTAAATTGTTTAACACAAGACAACTAGCAAGAATGAGTCCTTTACCAGTGTCCAACTAAAATATGCCATTTTATTTGTCAAATCTCATCCAATACTTGATTATAAACCAGATTAATAATCTGTAGAGCACTGTTAGGAGCTGTCCCCAGGAATCTCAGAAAATGTAATATCAGGTAACAAAATTAATGAGGTGTGTGTGCGTGTATGTGTGTGTGTGTGTGTGTGTGTGTGTGTGCATGTGTATATGTGTGTTTTGCTTTGTTTTTTCCAAGGATAAATCACTACTGATGATGAATTTTATAGAACAGAGATGAGTGGAATCTTGTTCAGAAATGTGAGGGGCTGCACCCAAATTTGATAATGACTCTACAGGAGGAAGGCATGCTTAATTATATACATGCAGTGCTTGAAGCCTTTACAGCCTGACCTCTCAGCACTGGCTCTCTTTACAAAAGGCCACCCAGAACTACACAGTTGGAACACAGGAGCAAGGAAAAATACCTGGAGATTAAAAGTTAAAACAGACTCTGTGGCCCAATTATCAAAAGTCTGAACTATTTGAAGTACAATTCAGCATAATATGAGTAGGAACAGGATAGGAAGTGAGCTTTATAGTGAGAATTCTGTGCCAGCAGCCACCCCTGGGATGAGTAATAGGCCGAGAAAAAGATTGGGCTGCTTGCTGTAAAACAAGAACATCAAAGTCCAAACCAGCTTTAAGGAGGGTCCCTCAAAGAGGAATAGTACATCAGTGAAGGTGACTTGAATATGGTCCATAGTAACTACACATATTGATGACCATCTGTTTTTGAGATAACAGTTCACCCAATAGCAAGCAGCAGTTTGGGGGTCCTTGCTAGAATCTCTCTTTTATTTTACTACTGTGTGAATTCAAAAGAAATTCAGTTAGAAACATCTGAGATAAGATAATACTGTTCCTATTTCTTCTAAAAATGTTCTGTCTTTCAAAAAGATGTGTATATGTATATGTATAATTTATTGACTGGAGGTGAAAGTTTCACTTGTGGAAATTAAGTATACTCAATAAAATGTATTTTAGTGTCCATCAAGAGCAATTTAGCATATATTTGGTGAAGGCAAAACTAAGTAAGGAGACTAATATTCTTTTTTTAGATTTTTTTTTGTTGTCTTTATTTTTCTGTTTGATATAGATTCTTTTCCCCACAGCACAACTCAGTCTATCTCTATCTTTACACTTACAGAAGTCATTCCAATATATTTCATTGATATTACTTCAGATGCTCAGAAAAAAAAACATACAGATTTCTAATCTCTCACATTAGGATTGCATAGTTGAGATGTTTTTAGTGATATCTACAAAGAAATAACTTTTATAGTCCATCATTTCCAATAAGTGCACATCAATACATTTTAAACTGTTGTTTAGAACAGCAATTTGTCTCTTGATAGAGACTATGCATGCCAAAGTATCCATTTTCCTTATGGTACACATACCATCTACCTCCCATTTAAAATTAAGAAGATTTAGGTATGACTTTTTAGGGATATAGCATTATTTGAGTAGAAGAATTTTAAATGGTTGAATATAAAAACCCTTAAAAATGGTATGTTTGAGAAAATACTGCCTAATCTGTCTTGGAATGATTGGGTATAAATGAAAACTCCATCTTATTTAAGACTGAGTCTTGGAAAACCTATACCCATTTAGGAGAAGCAAATTGGATGTATAAGATATAGTATACTATATCTATTTTTTTTGTTTTTAATTTCCCTGACTGAGGCCAGAATTTGACCATTACTCCATGTTTCTTTCACTCAATCCCCTCATTGGAATGACAAGTATTTATATTTACTGGTATTTATAACCAAGGTAGCTCTTTGAAAGGCACATTAATTAGAAAGCTGAAATTTGGTTTAGAATTTTAAGTGACATAATTGTGCGAAGTTTGGAAAAGCCATACAATTCAATACAGTGAATATGCAGAATTTTATTAGGATATGCAAGGCTTTGCTTTCTAAAAACCACAATGATGCTTGTGGGTCTAAGGGTACTGGATCTTTTTATATATAAAGCTTTTTATTTTCAAAATATATGCAAGTATAGTTTTCATCACTAACCCTTGCAAGACCTTGTGTTCTAAATTATTTTTCTCTCTCCCTTCCCCACACCTCCCCTTCCTCAGATGGCAAATAATCCAATATATGTTAAAAATGTTCAATTATTCTTTACATATTTTCACAATTATCATACTACACACACACACACACACACACACGCACAAAATCAGATTAAAAAGGGGAAAAAAAGCCATAAGAATGAAAGCAAAATTCAAGTAAACAACAACAAAAAAGTAGAAATACTATGTTGTGATCCATACTCGGTCCACACAATCCTTTCTCTAGGTGCAGATGCACCTCTCTATCACAACACCATTGCAAGTGGCCTGAATCACCTTGCTGTTGAAAAGAGTCATGTCCATCAGAGTCAATCATCATATAATCTTCCTCTTACTGTGTAAAATGTTCTCCTGGTTCTATTCACCTCACTTAGCATCAGTTCATATAAGTCTCTCCAGGTCTCTCTGAAATCAGCCTGCTGATCATTTCTTATAGAACAATAATATTCCTTAACATTTCTATGCCCTAACTTATTGAGTCATTCCCCAGCTGATGGGCATCCATTCAGTTACCAGTTCCTTGCCACTATAAAAAAGCTTGCTACAAACATTTTTGCACATGTGGGTCTTTTCCCCTCATTTATGATCTCTTTAGGATAAAGGCCCAGTAGAGACACTGAGGAATCAAAGGATATGCACATTTTGATAGGCATTGGGCATAGTTCCATATTGCTCTCCAGAATGATTGGATCAGTTCACAACTCCACCAACAATGTATTAGTGTCTCAGTTTTCCCACATCTCCTCCAATATTCATCATTAACTTTTCCTGTCATCTTAAACAATTTGAGTAATGCGTAGTGGTATCTAAGAGTTGTCTTAATTAGCATTTCTCTGATCAATAGTGATTTACAGCACTTTTTCATATGACTAGAAATGTTTTTAATTTCTTCATCAGAAAAGTTTCTGTTCATATCCTTTTACCTTTACTCTGTATGTCTCTCTCTGTGTCAAATGGACTTCTTGTGAACAATATATTGTAGGATTGTTTTTTAATTCACTATTTACTTCTGTTTTATGGGAGAGTTCATTCCATTCATGTTCACAGTGATGATTACCTAACTCAGTATTTCCCTCCATCCTATTTTCTCCCCTTTTGTACTCTCTTTCCACCTTATCCCTCCTTAATAGTGTTTTGTTTTTTGACCCATTCCACCCACTAGCTTATTTTTTATCACATCTCCACCCCTCTCTTATCTTTTTTTCCCTAGTGTTTATGACCTCCCTTCTATCCAGGCCCTCCTTTTTCTTTATTCTTTCTCCTCCTACTTCTACATAAGATGAGAAAAACATATATACCCAACTAAATGATTAAGTTATTCCCTCTTTGAGCCCAAACTGATGAAATCGAGCTTGAGACAATACTGATAATCCTCTTTTCTTTTCCTCTATTGGTCTTTTTTTGCCTCTTCATGTGATCTAATTTGTCTTATTATACCTCCCCTTTTCTCTTTTTCCTGTACATGCCTTTTTCCATACACTAAGATGTATTTTTTGATATCATCACATCAGAGTCTATTCATAACCAACCACATAATTATGTTATACAAAAGAAGTTCAGGGGAATGACTGAAAGAAAGGCATTGGGGGAAGAGGGCTCATAGTTTTGAAAACCTACTCATAGAATGAATGAATTAAATTGGTAACAGTACATTATCTATTTATCTATGTATAACTATCTATATATCTTCATTTACATATTTCTATATAGATATATTTAAATCTATAGCTATAAATATCTAAACATCTTTATGTATATATGTATGTATGTATGTATCTATTTATCTATAGCTTGAAGGTTTTAGTCCCCTCTAAAGTCTATAAAGAAATAAAGGGGGAGGAAATGGGATAAAGTGGGTTATAGAAGAATATGTAGATCTATGGTAGTGTGACAAGGTGTGTAGATTAATGGGAAAAGGATAAAGAAGAGAGACAAAAGGGGAGGTTGAACATAATAGAAAGATCTGGGAGTGGGTGGAGGTTAAGTAATAGCAAGGCAAGTTAGAGAGCATAATTGAAGTAGAAAATTTATCAAGGACACAAAATGAGAGCACAAACAATACAACAAGAATTAGGAGTAGAATTTACTAGAAAAAATTAAATAAAGTCAAATTTAAAGATTCAATCAAGAGATAAATCTATATAATATGTCAATCATATTAATAGCTTTAGATGCATATTTACATATGGGTAAATGTGTGTGTGTGTACACATGTATGCATGTAGGTTTATGTAAGCACATATATATGTATTGTGTGTTTATATCCATCAATATTATTAAGTGTGTAAATATGTATGTATATATATTTATATCCATATCAATATGCCTATCTATATCCATATTTATATCTATCTGTATTCTATTTATATTCTATATATATTTAGTTATATTTAAATCAATTTTTTAAAAGGCAGTATATAGAAAAACGTTAAGGAAACCCAACACAGAAACTTGTGCTTTGCTAATAATTAGGAGTCATTATATGGATAACAAACTAGCTAAGGACACTAAGACAAAGTCATACAGGAAGAAGGATGAACAAGAGAGAGTGTATCACAAAAACTGAGAGAGTATCTAATAGGAACAGATTAGCAGTGGCAAATGCAGCAAAATTTTCCATGAATGAATAAAAAAATGACAATGTAATAAACATTTATCAAGTACTTATTATGTAAAACATGTATACATGCATCTCTATGTATATGTATATTTGCATATATACCTATATCCACATACACAGATAGATATGTGTATACATAATATACATCTGTGTGTGTATGTGTGTGTGTGGGGGGGACGAGTTGAAGGAATTCCAGAGGATACTGAGTGCAAGGGCAGAATTAAAATGATGATGGAAAGCTAAGTAGAGTTGTTGGCAAATAAAGAGAGAGGCATTCTGATCTCCTGACCTCAAATCAGGGAGGATGAAATAATTTAGGATACTGTTGAAAAGTGAGTATCCAAGCTGAGATACACTACAGAATCATGAATTTCCTGAAGATGAATTTATCTAATGATGAATTTTTACTGGGTGAGCATACTAAAGATGATAGAACTAAAATCAAGCAGAACAGCTGGTGTGAAATGAATGAATGAATGAAACATCTGTTAAGCACTTATAGTGTGTAAAGTAGGGCTGCTAAGTTGTATAGTGGAGTAGAATGCTATTCTGTAGATCAAAAAGACTCATCTGCTGAAGTCAAATTTAGACTAAGGTACTTTCTAGTTACTTGAGCTTGGGCAAGTCACTGGATACTGTTTACCTTGGCTTCCTTATTTGTAAAATGAGCTGGAAAAGAAAATGACAACCATTTAAGTTTCTTTTCTAAGAAAATCTCAAATGCATTATGAGACGTCAGACACAATTCAACAATAACAGCATGTATAAAGAACTTTACTAATTGAGAATATGAATAGTAAGGTAAGCAAGCAATCCTTATTCTTAAGGTGTTTCCATTCTACAGGTAAGAAAAACAATAATAAAATGCTTCAGTGGCAAGTAAGCTGGAAAGATCCCATAGATTTTAGGGTACATTGGCAAAATTAATGTTTCTTCTTTATTATTACTTATAAAATCATATCATTTTCTTTACAATTTCAAGAACTGGTGACAAGAACCTTTCTAGGTCTTCAATAGAAGTGATTGACAGACTTGTAAGAACATTTTATATTTGTCTCCACAAAAGAGTTGCTTTACAGGAAGGTAACTATGAGCTGGAAGCTGGAAGGTCCAGGTTAGCTTCATGGAGGCCTCAGAATCAGCAGGATTCAGGATAAGCAAAAGTCCTTGGTCTTTAGGGGGAGAAGTGAAGAGGATGGACAAGACTGCCACAAGCTCTCCACACCCCCCTTCTCTTTATCCATCTGCAAAGCTCCTCTCACTCCAACCCCTAATCCCTCCTTACAATTCTCTTAACCCCAAGCATTGAGCTAGCTTTAACTGTGAGAAGAGAAATTTCAAACATGCTAATAGAGTTATTGTCCAACAGGTAATTAGCTTAAGTGCTTGGTTGTCTGATTCAAGTGCACCTATTCAGAGTTTTAGTCCCTTACAGGAAACATTGTCCTTTTAAAAGCTCTTGGGTTCAGAGTCTTGGACTGAAAATGCTGAGTGGTATTAGTAGTTTGACTTGACTAGCCGTGTATGGCAGTCAGTTTACAACTGGTATGGATAGCCAACACCTTCATCATATAATCTGAATACCTGTGAGGACTAAGATGGAAGAAGAGACTTCCGCTCCCAGGGCGCCTATTTGCCTGTTGGAGGCAATTGTTCAGCATATTTTGCTGGTGGTATCGATGAGAAAGGTGGATCTTTTCTCTGTGGTGATTTCTCCCATAAGGGCTAAGTTAGAAACAGATCTGGTAGTAGGGGAATACTGATATTCACAAGGATCATGGTTGAATGGAAGAGATGGTTAGGTGACACAGTGGATAAAGCACAGCCCTTGGAGTCAGGAGGACCTCAGTTCAAACCTGACTTCAGACTTTTGATACTTACTTGTGATCCTGGTAAGTCACTTAACCCTTTTTGCCTCAACCGATGATGATACGTAAAATTATGATGGTTTTTCAACTTGCTATTGCTAAGCATATGGTGCCTGTCTTCCCCTCAGGATGATTTGATACTTCAGCTATTTCTGTGTCATATTGAATAAAAATATCTAATCTCCTGCTCCCTCTAGTCAGAATTCAGACATTCACTCTTTTTACCTGGTCTCTGACTGGTGAACGTGAGCCAAATACAAGGGGCCACATTCTAACTCTCTCCATGCAATATCACCTATTGCCATAGCCTCCTTCTTTTCCACCTTAAACAAAGACTTCAGTACTTAAGACCCTAGGCTCTTGTTGGTGAGTTTCCTTCATATGTAATTTTGGTCTCAATACCAACACAAGTTGTTTTTTTTTTACCCATTTCCATGGAAGATATTAAATTAGACCAAAACCAAAATAAAACAACAACAAAACAATGTAAATAACAGGAGGAGGAAAGTCATAAAATTATATTCTGACTCCATATACAAAAGTATTTAATCACTCATAGACTACTTCATTTTTGGAAGGACATATCTACTTCAAAGATAAATTGTAATCCTAAGCAAGGGATTTGGGATATGACTGGCACTCCTCTGTTGCCTCTATTTCCCAGTAAAGGACTGTGCCTCACTGTTCTGTTCTTCCATTTTTTTTCAGTTGTTATTCCTCTTGGCTATCAAAGTTGTCATCTGCTACTTCCCTCCTAACCTTCTGCTTTTTTCTATCACGGTTATTTCCTTTTTGAACAGCATCTTCCATGCCCAAGTTGTCATGTATTGATGAGGCTCCTTAGAAGGGGCATTGGTGCTCTTATATGATACTATACATGGAAACTAATCAAATTACTTTCAGTTCTTTGTTAATCAGGATCCATGCACTTTGATGGCATTTAGGAAACTATCAGTTCATTCCCCCTACTTCACTTATTCCCACATAATAGAAAGTCTCACAAGCTACCTTGGAGTTATAGCAAGTGAATTTAAAAGAAATAAGATTGTGGGCCAAGAAAAACCCCTTAACTCATTTTGTGTTAGGTAGATGCTTAGTAGCTCCAGAAGGAAAGGGCAGAACTACTATCCTATAGGTCTAATCTCATGGCATATTTTTTCATTCCTTAAATTTAATAAATAAACAAATGAATGAATGAGTAAATATACACATATATTTATAAATATATGAAACAAATATTTAAATGATATATTTATCTCAAAAGTGGAATTTTGTATAAGAAATTGATATATAATATGTACATATGAATAACTTAGAATAAATATAAATGTGATATATAATTAATTATATTAAATAAATATGCTAATATAGTTTATAATGTTATCATACATTACATATATCTGTGCAAAATAGATTGTATACAATATATCATACATACAGTATTACATATGACATATAATGCATGTATATAATATGATGAATTACAAAGAACTCTACATTATAATCTATTCTATCATTTGATTCCCAAGTCCTATAACATAGTTAGTGTAATCATTATACTTCTTAATAGATGAGGTTTCTAATAAATCACAGAGCCAGTATCATTTAAACCCAGATTTTCTGGATCCTAATCAGACACTTCACATCTTACTACACTTATCAACATTACTGATAAGTGGATGATTATGTGTGATCTTAAATGGAATTTGTCATAACTCTTATCACTTCTGCCTTTCCTTCATGTCGTTTTCTTTTATAATTCCAAAGTGATTTGACTATTTGAAGATATAGAGATATAGATTTAAATCTTGTCTCTTATACTAATAAAGTCATTTAATTTCACTGAGGTCTCAGTGTCTTTATAAATAACACAGGGACAAAAATATATATACCAATAGAGAACACTATTTACACCAACTGCTTTATAAGATTTTTATGAACTGGGGGAAATTATTAATATAAAAATTCTACAGAAATGATAAGTTGTTGTTCAAGATGGATTTTGAGTACTTGAATGACCAAAAAGTACAATTATATTAAAAAATAAATGATAAAGTTACAAACTAAGCTTTATTATGTGTGTTCTGTTATAAAGTACACAATAAATTTGGGACACTTTTTTGGTTCTCTTCCTACTATTCCTCAGTCTTCATTGCTGGGTCATCATCTAGATTCTACTCCCAACCATGGGTTGCCTTCTGGTTTTGTTCTTAGACTTTATTATTATTATTAATTTTTTACTTTCTCTTGGTGAACATACCAGCTCTTATGGATTTAATTATAATCTCTTTTCTGACAATTCTAAATCCATTTTGCTATAATCTCTCTTCAGATCTTTATTTTTACATCTCCAAATCCCTTTCATAAAGTAGAAATATTTACAGTAGAAATATTTTAACTCAACTTGTTCAAAATTGAGTTCATTTTCCTTCTCCCTAATTGCCCCCCACCCCACATACACATACTATCTTCCCTATTATTGGGCAAAGGCAATGCCATCCTTTTACACCCTCAGGCTTACAAGCTAGTTGTCATGTTCAACTTATTACTATCTTTTACCCCCTTCATAGACAATGTATTGTCAAAGTCTGTTAATTTTACTTTTGCAATATCTCTTAAATGAATTTGTCTTCTGATTTTGCTATTGCCTGCCACAGTATTTCTTACCTTCTCAGCTGAACTATTGTAATAGCTGGTAGCTCTTCCTGTCTCAAGTCTTTTGTTTCTGAGCCATCTTCCCTTCAGCAGCAAAAATAATTTTCCTAAAACATAGTTCCTTATACATAGGCCATACTTAATAATTGTTTATTAATTATTATTAATATACTAGTTATTATACTCACTAATTATACTACTATATACACTACTACTATATACTACTATATACACTATTATACTCACTAATATAAAAGTAAAAATTGATGGAAATATATATTCATAGTCTTAGACATTGAAATTATAATTGAGAATTAGGGGATTATGTAGAATTTATAATTTATACATCCCTTCCTGGAATACTGTTTTGTCTTGGCAATGGAGCTTGTGTACTTCAATGAAACCATGATGTATGCCTTGCAGATAATACAAAGTGGACAGGTCATAATGGAGAATTTTGACAAAAAATGGTCACCACGGAATAAAATGACAAATCACTTAAGTACCTTTGGCAATAAAACTCCATTGATAATACTAAAATGATAAAACCTATGTTATTGGAAAATGAGCCCCTCATGTCAAACATGTCCAACATATTATTGAGGAAGAGTGGAGGACAAGAACAAGTAACTTCAGAAATAATGAAGCATCTGGGCCAAAGTCAAAAGGAAGCTCAACTATGATGTGCCTGGCAATGAAAAGAAAGCCTGGTGCTGGAAAGATCAATATTGTCTAGCTGTCTGAAATGTAAGATCTATAAACCAAAGTAAGCAGAATGTGGTCAAACAAGAGAGGAAAAGATTAAACATTGACATCCTTATTGTCAATGAACTTAAATGGATATGAATGGGTGAATTTCATTCAGGTGATTATTACATGTACTATTGTGAGCAAGAATCCCTAAGAAGAAATGGAGTAGCCTTCATAGTCAATGAAAAAATGAGAAAAAACAGTACTGGAGTATAATCACAAAAATGACAGAATGATATCTTTTCAAATTCAAGGCAAACCATTCTACATCATGGTAATACATGTATATGCTCCAAT
Organism: Sarcophilus harrisii; assembly: GCF_902635505.1. Taxonomy (NCBI): domain Eukaryota; kingdom Metazoa; phylum Chordata; class Mammalia; order Dasyuromorphia; family Dasyuridae; genus Sarcophilus; species Sarcophilus harrisii. The sequence goes on from NC_045427.1 coordinate 68,339,000, forward strand.
AACACTTTCCAAAGAGGTCAAAGTTCCTCAGTTCTATGAATATCAATCCATATTAGGAGGGATAAAAAATGGTAACCTGAAAAATTGTAAACTGAGAAATCATCCAATTTTATGTAAGCTTATATCATTTATTTGACTTGCTCCACTTTTGCAGTACCTAATCTCTCAGTATGAGAGTTTGGTACTTCTAAATTCTTAAATAAGATATTTCTGCTATATACTTGGAAGAAAAACATTAAACATAAGACAACAAAAGCATTAGAACTATCCAGAAAATGGATTGAATTATTTTTATGTTATAAGCCTTAAAAAAAACAACTTTTGATATATACTTTTTTAACTATGCATTATATATGGCATTCCCTTATCTGTTCATCTGTCTATCTATCTACCAATCTATTAATCCATCTATCTATTTTTCTATCTAAATATGGATCTCCCAAGTTGTCATTTGTCTCAATTCTCAAAAAACTTTTACTTTTCTGAATCTTGCACATGCTGCAATCTCCCCTATACAAACCACTTATAGTACAGTTGAAGAATCTTAAAGTCAAGGAAGAAACATGATCCACCCACACCAGTGGGGAAGACTGTGTTGTTAAATTTATTTATTACAATTTCAATTTAAGTAAGGAAATAGAGTGTTTACTTCACAAAACAGTCCCTTGTTCACTTTACTTTGCATGTATAACATAGCAAGAGGAATAATATGAAATAAGATTGGAAAGATAGTTTTCAAAAAAATAATGCAGAACTTGAAATGAAATGACCAGCTAGTTATTGTTTTTGTCATTTTCAAATTTTAAAAATTAGGGAAACAATAAAGATTTCAGGGAAGTTGGAGAGATAGTCAAGCTCATCCTTTAGCCTATTTGACCAGCTATGTGAAAGACAGAATGGGAAAAAGAAAGACTAGATGCAGGTAGAAAATTTAAAAGGCTTTTGCTATAATACAAGCAAAATATAATGAAGTCTGAACTAGCAGAATAATAGATAGTTGAAAGAAGATAAGCATGATGGGGCCATAAAGGTATAATTAATAAGACTTAGTATATAATTGAATATGAGAAGTAAAGATGACTCCAAACTAACCATCTGGTTACTATGGCTACTAGATTTTAAAAGAAGGGGAAAAAAAACTAAAAAAATGTGCTATTTACAAACTGATCAGCAGTACTTGAAAAAAAATCAAAATTAGAAGTGTTCCAACAATAATATAAATTTCTTTTGAAAACAATTAACATTAAGAAAATGCTTTAAGGTTTAGAGAATGCTTTACAAGCATTTTCTCCTGTGATCCTCATCACTCCTTTATGAGTTAAATAGTATAAATGTGATTATCCCTATTTCAGAGATGAGGAAATGAATGGATGTTCAGAAATTGTTTTCTTATAGTCAGGTAGTTAAGTATAAAAATCTGGATTTGAACTTAGAGTCTTTTTCACTTTGAACTGAATTAGAATGTTGTCTACTAAAACGATATTTGATTTTATTTTTGAACCAAATTTCCCTTAATTTATGCCAGAACTATTATTAAAGGTGATATAATCTATAAAACACTATAACAAGAAGAGATAAAAATATAAATCTGATACTTAAGAAATTAATGAACCAGTAGGGAAAAAGGGCAATCATCCTTTCCTCCCTTCTTATATTCAATAAAGACTTTAAAATCAAATAGTATGTGAAATTCATTGAATTTGGTGCTAAGAGCGACATAAAAGTAATTAAAGAATGGTCCTTGTCTTCAGTGAAATTGATGTCTGATAACTAATAAGATTGTTGCAGAAAAAATACATATATATGTTCTAATTATTATTTATGAATATAAGTTGGGAGAGCTTCCTTTAAGTGACTGATAATTCTTTTTTTTTTTTTTAATTTAATAGCCTTTTATTTACAGGATATATGCATGGGTAACTTTACAGCATTAACAATTGCCAAACCTCTTGTTCCAATTTTTCACCTCTTACCCCCCCATACCCTTCCCCTAGATGGCAGGATGACCAGTAGATGTTAAATATATTAAAATATAAATTAGATACACAATAAGTATACATGACCAAAACGTTATTTTGCTGTACAAAAAAAATCAGACTCTGAAATATTGTACAATTAGCTTGTGAAGGAAATCAAAAATGCAGGTGTGCATAAATATAGGGATTGGGAATTCAATGTAATGGTTTTTAGTCATCTCCCAGAGTTCTTTTTCTGGGCATAGCTGGTTCAGTTCATTACTGCTCCATTGGAAATGATTTGGTTGATCTCGTTGCTAAGGATGGCCTGGTCCATCAGAACTGGTCATCATATAGTATTGTTGTTGAAGTATATAATGATCTCCTGGTCCTGCTCATTTCACTCAGCATCAGTGACTGATAATTCTTAGAAAAAATACAGAAATGTTTTTTTTCAATATTTTCATCTGCCAGTATCAAAAGAAATAATCCACATAGGCCAATTTAAGACATATTAAGTAAGAATATTTATGTATATTTCTAGAGGCAAGGTTCATTCTACTCTATCAAAGCAAATTAAATATATTGCAGGTACTATCAATTAAAATGTCTGGAAATTAATTATAAGAAGCAAACTCATTCAACTAATCAAAGACTGATCTAAATAAATTAGTTCTTAATCACAACTTTAAAAGGAAGAAGGAAAGAAGGCAACTTGGGGAAAATAGAATGACTTCTGTGGAGAGGTAACACAGTAGAAAAGGAAGAGATAAAAACGAGATTATCTTCTTAAAAATGGTTATATGCATGTACACATATAAGTAGGGGTCTACTTCTATATAAAAATACATATATACCCACATACATACATAGGTATGTGTGCATGTGGGTGTGCATGTTTGTGTGTATGTGTAGGACATTCCTTATATTGGTATTTTTCTTTTGTTTCAATATTAGTTTTAGACTTCAGTATAATTTGCAAATGAGTCCTTGTAGTATAAAAGGCAATCACAGAGTTTTAAAAATAATTATAAAAATAATAAAATAATTATGTAACTTGAATCCACTGAGGCCCTAAAGACAATATCTACTGCATTCTCATTAATTTTTAAATGATAAAATGGGTGATTAGGGGATGTAAAAACACTAATTATAAATGCAGCACTTGTACCATAAACAAAGAAACCCTACTTATGGTCATTCCATATTCTGTAGAGCTCCTTAGGAAAGACTTTCTTATTTGATCACTTGACTGGTTTTGTACACTCAGAGCACTGATGGGTTTATGGAGTAGAGTGTGGAGAAGAGTACACTTAACTTGGCCAAATATTTGTTGTTGTTTTTTTTTTCCTTTTTTTTTTTAAATTAAAGCTTTTTATTTACCAAACATATGAATGGGTAATTTTTCAACATTGACCCTTGCAACATCTTGTGTTCCAAAAAAAAAAAAAAAAAAAAAAAAAAAAAAAAAAAAAAAAAAAAAAAAAAAGAAAACAAAATGCAAACAACAACAGAAAGAGTGAAAAAGCTATGCTATGGTGCATATTCAGTTCCTACAGTCCTCTCTCAGCGTATTGAGGGCTCTCTTCATTACAAGATTATTGGAACTGATCTGAATTATTTCACTGTTGGAAAGAGCTACCACATTCATCAGAACTGATCATTTTATAATCTTGTTTGTACAATGATCTCCTGGTTTTGCTCATTTCACTTAGCATCAGTTCATGTAAGTCTCCCTCTCTAAAATCAATCTGCTGATAATTTCTTATAGAACAGTAATATTTGATAACATTCCTCATTTATTCAGCCATTTTCCAATTGATGGGCATCCACTCAGTTTCCAGTTTTTGTGCCACTACAAAAAGGGCTGCCACAAACATTTTTGCACATGTGGGTCCCTTGGGATGTAACCCCAGTAGTATACTGGTTCAAAGGGTGTGCACAGTTTGGTAACTTTTTGAGTACAGTTCTAAATTGCTCTGCAGAATGGCTGGATCCATTCACAGCTCCAACAACAATATATCAATGTCCCAGTTTTTCCACATTCTCTCCAACATTTTTCCAAATATTTGGGTCTTTAAATTATTCTTTCCTCATAGAAAGGAACTCGTCTCTTTAGTTTGATTTATTCTTGAATAAGGTGCATGAAGGTTTTCTGTCTATATAAGCACAGGAATCAGAAGATAGATGATAGATAAAAGATAGATGATAGATAGGTAGTTATATAGATAGAAATATATCCATATATGTAGGTATAGATAGATATTATCTTTAAGGCTTAAAAATGTTTTTCAAATATTATCTACTTTTTCTTATAACTCAAAAAAAATGCTATTAGTGTTTCAATTTCATGGAGGAGAAAACTGAGTGACTTACCCAATTACTACAGAATAAGCAAATGTCTGAAGCTGGGTACAGACTCAGTATTATCTGACATCAATTCTAGTGTAATTTATTACATGGTTCAATCCTCCCATCTCTGATCTCTACCCCACATTCTGTAACCTGTATATAGATCTAGATAACATGAAAAAATTAGGCATTGGGAGGATTTTCAATTAATTTCAATAAATATTTATTTAGCTCCTACTGTGTGCTAGGCACTATACTAACTGGATACAAATAGGAAAACACACACACACACACATACACACACACACACACACACACACACACATATATATATATATATATACTTTGGATTTTTTCAACTGGTCTTAAAGAGTTCATACATATTACAAAATTTGTCTGAGCTGAAAAATTTTCCAGTGGCAACAGAACCTGAGAAGGAGACTGCCTGATTTTTGCAATAAAAGGACAAGATTTCTTTTGGTGACTGGAACATTTGGATTTTCATTCTGTTATAGACACTGGATGATTGAATTTCCACATTTTAAAGCCACCCTTTGCCTAGCCAGACATTATAAAAATGGAATGGTTTAGATGCACTTTGCTTAATAGGAATATGCCATGTGCCATCAAGAGAAGGGCATTGAAACTAACATTGGCTTGGAATTTAGCTGGAGAGAAATATGAAATGACCTCTGAGTTCACTAAACCAATTAGTCAGCTTACTATACATTGGGGAAATTAATTCCTAGAGTAAAATATTTCATTACATTCATAACTACAAATATTGTTCTTGGATATAAACTCTCTAACTCACTTGACTCTGTGACCTTTTATTTCAGTATGTCTAATAGATTTATAATATTCTGGAATTTCAAAAAATTACTTCTTGTTCTTGAACACTTGATAAATATAAGTCCTAGAAGAACTTAGGATAGGTCAAAACTCTACTTGTTAGTGAATCTATGTAGTTCAATGACAAGTACACTGGCCTTAAAGATAGGGAAACCTCTGGCTGATCTCCACTTTAGCTGTTTGCTGGTTGTTTCTAATTAGTCAATAATTTGGCCTCTCTGAGCCTCATTTCTTCATCTTTAACATGGAAATAATAAGAATACATACATATATATATATATATATATATATATATATACTAACATAGTATATATATATATATATATATATATATATATATACTAACGATTTCTCAGTGCACTTGCAAACACAATATAAAATAATGTAGAAGCACATTGTAATTATAAAAGACTATAGATATATAAGCAAGCATTCTTGATTCATTTAAAAACAAGTCTAGCATTTTAAAAGCAGTGGTATAGTTGGAGTCAAGTTTTGGATTCAAATATTGCCTTTGACACTAACTATATAAATTTGGATAAATTACCTAAACTCTTTCAGCTCCAAGAAATTTTTAAAACTTTGAGAGAATAAAAAAAATTTTTAACCTAATAAAATATGTTCCTATATTGTATTTATACCTTGTAAATTTTTTAAATTAAATATGAAACCTCTTTGGTAAAATTAACAAGCATTTCAGCCAAGTTTGTTGGTATATTTGGTGTTCCCCAAAATGTAGTACTCACTTTTCACTTTCTACAAAAAAGAGGTACATTTTCTATTCTCTTCTCCAGAACCAAGTTTGATTATCATAAGTACATTGCGTTTAGATTTTTTCATTATTTTTCTATTTATATTTTTGTACATATGTTACTGGTTTTGTTTAATTTCCATCAATTTACATCTTCTCATGCTTCTCTGAATTACTTGTATTTCATTGTTTTTATTGATCAGTAAAATTCTATTATATTCAAATGGCACAATTTTCACAGCTATTCTTCACTTAATGGATATCTCCTTTTTTTACTCATGAAAAAAACATTAAAAATGCCCTATGACATGTATGATTTTAGAGTGTCTTCATTGACAAAATCACAGATTACCTTTTGATAAGCTGGGTCATTACTTCTTTTCTTTTTTTCCCACTCTCTCCCCCATTTCTTCCCTCAATCCCTTCCTTCCTCCCCTCTCCCCTTTTCTCCCTCCTGCCTTCCTGCCTTCCCTCCTTCCTGACTTCCCACCTTCTTGCCTTTCTGCCTTCCTGTCTTTCTGACTTCCTACCTTTCTGCCTTCTTTTTTCCATACCTAGAGGAGTCACTCAACTTACTATGCTTAAACACTGGGGGAAACATAATCAATATACACATATTGGTCAGAGAGACCCTCTGCAAATAGAGAATATTTATTATATGTCAAAAATGTGCAACCCACTGTTATATGACTGACTTTAAACACAGTTTTCTGTTCCATTTATCTCCATGTTTCCAATTCTATAATTGCTGACAATTCTATGAAGTCATATGAATTGCCTGACCCTTTCTAAAGGAGACTTAATCTGGCAAAACACAAAATTTCTGAATTCTCAGAAACTACCACCACTCTCCTTCCTCTTTTTTTTTTCCTTTTCTGTGTGTATGTAATGTTTTCTTTATCATACATTACATAACTTAATTATATTTTGTCATAATAAAACACCTCCTTCATGTGGTAAACTGTTATATGTGGGGTTTTTGTAGAAACTATGTGATAAAAGAAAGAATAATGAATTTTTTTGATTCTAGAATTAACTACTTAATATTTTTGTGACTTTGTGCAAGTTATTTGATTCTTCACCAACTCTGTCTTTTCATATATAAAATGTGAGTTTTGGTCTGCATGATCTGCAAACAGAAGTATACTGAAATATGTTTAACAGCTGACTTTGACAAAACATTGTACAGCTCCAGTGGGATCTTTTTCTAAGTAACCTAATTTTTTTTTTGGAGGGGAGAATTAGATAAATGGGAAGGAGTCCAAACAGCTCTTATTGTCAGAAAACTCAGCAGGTAATGTCTTTATATCATATTCACTGAGTGCAACAATGTTTGCAAGTGAAGGACAGCTCTGAATCAGAGCTGAATGCACATTTTTTCTAGAATGGTCACAGTGATGAGGAGCACTATGAAGCTGATATAGTTTTTTTAATCAGAAGTAGTCTAATTACCAAGCTGTACCAAAATGAGTGAATTACCTGTTTACGAGAATACCATTTTTATTGGCAGGAATGTGCCAAGCTATTGTCATCAGTGCCAATACTACTACTATGAAGAAAGTTTTTGATGTCAAAGAAAAATGTTTATGAAGACATGGAGCCCTTTATTATCATGTACAGAAAAAATGATTTTATAATACTAGGAAACTTTAATACAAGAGTAGTCATAAATATGGTAGGGAGTTCTTGGGAGGAATGGAATAAAAAAGAACAAAAGCAAGGGTCACTCACTATTATGTTTTTTCATGACTTTCTCATGACCAATACTATATTCATTTACCTAAACACAGTAAAACTGTGAATATGTCCTTGTAGCAAATATTGATATTTAATAGATTGCATCATCACAAGGAAGATAGATAAACAAGACACGAAAATAATGAAGGTAATGTTTGGTGCAGAGTGCTGGACCAAATATAGACTTATTTTCTCCAAGATGAATATTCACATCAAACAAAAAACAATTGTCCCAAGGCAAGATGACTACTGAAAGCCTTAATGTCAGCAGATTAGAACACTTCTCATTATAGGAATAAGTCATTGCTAATGTGAAGAGAAAGCTTAGGCAACATATATTGTGCATTAAAGAATTGGGCAATTTTCAGAGTTATATTTACTTTTCTGGTCTAGAACACATAAATATCTAATTTTTTTTTTTTATGAAAATGATGGGCAAACTCAAAACTTGCTTTTAAAAAATGAGAACTCTACAGAGTTCTACTAGAAGGATAGTGCAGAGAGTAATTAAATTCAACCAGTGTAGTTATCTGGGAATGTTATTTATGAATCAAAGACCTATGGTGCATCTCAACTACTCAGTGCTGATGGAGTCATATTAATTAGTGATAAGGGCATTATCCAAAACAGATGAACTGAACATTTGCAAAGTTTTTATCCATCTCTAGTTATCCTGATCTATATTTTGCCTTTAGACCCAGAAAGCTCCAGAGGAGAGCATGAGACTTGTGATTTTCCATAGCCCTCTCTAACTTAAATCTATTTCACTTAAAGTCATTTTTTTGATATCATGGTATTCTTCCAAGAAAAAAAGGACAAGATACACCAGTTTTTTCAATAGACCATCATCAATTAATGCTGGTCATTGGTCGAATTTAATCACTCTCTGGCTGAACTTCCAACAGAAGAGATTTTTGAATTTCATTAGGCTCTTTTTATTTGGCAAAGTGTCTTGTGCTAATTTTATTTAAGCTGTGTTTTACAAAACATGAGATAGACTACCCTTGGCAGGTATTTTCTTGGTAATAAGGTAAAAGGAGATTATCCTTTAAGCATTCAAGAATGTCTTCAATATCCATTTTATAAAGTTGTCTATTGGTTATTCTATGACAATAATGGTCTGTGTTTGTGTGTGTTTGTGTGCATTTTAGCCATTGCTGGAAAGATTCTTACCAGAATCCTATTTAATCAAGAACAAGGATGGCTTCACAAAGGACCTAGGATTAATCAATATAATGTTAACTACTCCACAACTCTTAAGAGACATGCCAGTAGCAAAACAGAAGTCTGAACAGAACATTCATTGATCTGATCAAGGCCTTTTGATATTGTTAGTAATGAGGGTTTATGGAACATGAAATAAAATTTGTTGTCCAGACAAATTCATCAGTGTTGTACATCAGTTTTACAATAGCATTCTTGTACAGATTCTGGATAATGTATAATACTGTTGCACTATGCCAGTCCCCAAAGGAGAGAAACAATGCTGTATTCTTGTTCCCATACTTATTAGCATGATATTTTCAGCAAAGTTGTCAGAGGCCTTCAATGAAGATGAATAGTATCAAGATCAGTTACTGCACTAACAGTAAATTATTATACTTGAAAAAGCTACAAGCTAAGAGTAAAGTGGAGGGAGATCTAGAGAATACATTTTTGTTTACAGATGATTGTGCACTAAAAGTATCTTCTGAGGCTCAGATATAACTTTGTACGGATAAGTTCTCCATTACATGTACTAATTTTTGGCTTAATAATTTACCTAATAATTAATTAAAATACAAGTTCTCTTGCAGCTAGTACCACACCATCCATTTGTCAGACTAATGGTTAAATAAATGGAGACATTTTGAGTTATGTGGATGAATTTACTTACATTGGCAATGTAACTGATGAGGTCAACACACACATTATCAGAATTAGCTCAGTGTTTAGGAAGCTTCAAAAGAAAGTGTGGGAGAGAAGAGGTATTACACTGTCTAGCAAAAAGAAGCTCTAGAGAGATGTTTCACTTACCTTGTTGTATGCCTATAAAACCTGGACAGTATACAAGAACCATGCCAGAAAAGTAAATCACTTTTATATGAATTATTTTAGAAAATTCTGAAGACCACCTGGAAAGGTACTGGATATTGAGGTCCTTTCTTAAGCCAAACTATCAGGCATGAGTCATACAAAGTGCAATTTGCAGTAGCTCAAAAACTCCACAGATTTAGAGTCATCTTCAATACAAATATGTATGTGGATTATTTCTTCTCAACATTTGGCAGAGCCTTCTGAGCTTGTACTGCTCTGGCAACCACATTTTGACACACCTCCTATTGACTCTAACATAGTGATATGCTGGATATGATATTTTTGGCCACAGGACTAGTTCTTTTGTTTGTCATTAGATATGATTCCACAAATATACATGATCTTTTATTATGGTTGTTGTAAAGTCCTGTACACTTCTAATTGTAGTTCCAACATATTTGAATTGATTTTTTATTGTTTCTTATAAAATGTTCTCTTTGATCTAAGGGTTTCAAATTTTGCAATAATGTTCCTGTGTGTTTTTCACAAAGGATTGCAATGAGATGGTGATCTGTGGATTTTTTTTTTCTATTTCTACTGTCTCCTCATGTTCTACCATTCCAGGACAATTTTCTCGAATTACTCATTACATTATTGTGTCAAGGTTCTTTTTGGGTCACAACTTTCAGGTAGTCGAATTATTTATTTTCCATTCTTGATCTCTTCTCCAGATCTGTAATTTTTCTTATAAGATGTTTCACATTCTGTTTTTTCATTCTTTATAATCTATTTGGTCATTATTTTATCTCTCATAGGTTCACTAGCTTCCTTTTGCACAATTCTAATTTTCAAAGAAATTTTCATCTTTGAAATTGTATCTCCTGTTCTAGTTTATTAACTTTTTGAGTTTTGATTACTTTAGTGTCCTCCTCTGAAGATGAAGCCTGGTCTTCCCTGTTCCCATAGTATATTTCTATGGTGGGGTTCTTTCCTCTTTGTCAGTTCATTTTTTTTAATAAGAGGTAATAGTGTAAGTACTTATAATTGTGGGGTTTGGGGATGGCATCTCTGGGTTCACTTCAGCTCTTCTCATTGACCAGGAACCCCAAACTAAGAGTTCCATTCTCTAGCAAATGCCAACAGCCAGCAGCATCTCTGCTCCACTGTCTGCATTCACTGGGTACTGGTTTCTTCTTGCCCAAGGCCACATCCCAGAACACAGTTGGACCTGGCATTCCTAATCAGCCCATCCAGGCCTCAGACACAGATATCACAGACAGTCTGGGAGGTGAAATGTTTGTGCTTCCTGCTGAGGCTCCAGCTATATCCAGCTCCTCTCCGGGCTCCACACTTGGTGTTTCTGTGGAACTAGCTGGGAGATGTTTGCACTTTACAGAGTTTTTCTTCATATCTTCTAGAGTTGTATCAGGAGGACCCTTGTTCTATTTCAAATCTTCTTGATTTTTCAGGAGTTTATGTTTGCCTGAGGTGAAAATTTATTCTATTTGTGGGGAAAAAAAAGAGAGCCTGAAATTCACCAACCTATTCCACCATCTTCTCAGAATCCTCCCACAAAATCAATGGTCTCTTCAAGAATGCCATTCATGTGGCTTTGTTTTTTGGTCATTACCTCCATATATTCCAATAACTTTAAAATTATCTCTCCTGGATCTATTTTTCAGGTTAGCTGTTTTTTTTCCCCAAAGATGTATTTTATATTTTTTCATATTTTTTTTCATTCTTTTTAGTTTGTTTGACTGATTCTTGATGTCTCATAGTGTCCTTAGCTTCCATTTGCCCAGCTTTAGTTTTTAATATATAACTTTCTTCAGCTAGTTTTTGTATCTCTCTTTCCATTTGATTAATTATACATATAAAGGTGGTTTTTTCCTTTCCTTCAGTGTGTTTTTTGGAGCATTTGGCCAGTTGTATTTTTTAAGGAATTGATTTCTTCAATTGACTTTTTTTTATTTTTTGCATTTGACAATTGTGACATTTAAGGAATTGTTCTCCTTTTCCAGGCTGTTGACTTTCTCTATCATACCTTTTGTTTCTTTCCCCAATGTTTCTTCTACCTCTCTTCTTTGACTTTTAAACTCCTTTATTTGCTCTTCCAAGAAAGCTCTTGGGAATTTGAAACCAATTCATTTTGCATGGAGGCTTTCTATCATCTTCTGAGTTGGTGTTTTTGTCTTTCTTGTCACAAAAATAGTATTCTATAGTTAAAAGTTCTTTTCTGTTTCATGCTCATTTTCTCTCTCTTTTTTCCCTATTTCTTGACTTTGAAAGTGGAAGTCTGCTCCTGGGGTGCAGGAAATGCTCTTCCATGCATCTTGTTCTTGTGCAGCTTCAAGCATTGATTGTCAGCACAAAAACCTTTTGTGTTTCCTGTCTGGGTCACAGTGGGGGGTAGCTTGACCTAGTCCTACTTTTTATTGCCTGGTTACCCAGGCTAGCATTTTGCCTTCTGCTCAGGATTTGGAGGCTGCCTTGCTTGTCTGTTCTGCTGCTGTTCTATTGAGCTAGGACTGAGGGTCTTGGTTGTTTATCATTTGTGATCAAGACTCTTCAACTGACTTTCTTCGACATTGTCTGAGCTAGGCTGCCCATCCCTTTTTATTATTGAAGTTCTTCCAATCTATCTTGATCAGGGTAATTGCTTCATTAGGCTCTATCATTCCAAACTCTGTTCAGTGCTTTGGTTTCATGTGGTTTTCTGGGGAATCTGGGAGAGCTTAAAAAACTTCCTGGTTTGGCTCTGTCATCTTAAATCCACCCCAGAATTCCAAGCAAATGATTTCTCATGAATTTTTTTTTCAATTTTCTTCTTCTGCCAATGTGTAATGATAAGTGACATATATTCTCTTTTCATAATACTGTAGGGTTTTGTTTGTTTGTTTGTTTTAGTTGTCCTCTAGCATATCCAAAAATTTTCTTTATGCTTATTTCTTTTTGTTTTTTATTTGTTACATCATCTTTAATGCTTACATATGTAAGATTGCTTAAATGTAGGTTGCTAAAATGAAAAACAGGAGTTACTTCTGAAGAAATACCTCCAAATTACCATAACAGCAGCAGTAGCAGCAGTTCCTTGTGTCAATATTTTCTATTGTTGCTTCAAAGTATTAAAGTATTAATTATTGGCACTTAAAATAATCATTCCTTGATTGTATTTATTTTGTATGTATGAATATTGTTTGTATATATATATATATATATATATGTATATATATATATATATATATATATATATATATATATATGTTGCATATGTTCTCCCAATTGTTAGAACTCAGTACATAAAAGATCCGTTTGAATATATTAATATTTACTAACTGTGGGACCTTGATTGAGCCATTTAACTTTTGTCTGTAAGTTAAATGAGGATAGTAATAGCACCTATCTCTTAGAGTTGTTGCAAGGCTAAAATGAAAATTATATATATATATATATATATATATATATATATATATATATATATATATATACAGAGAGAGAGAGAGAGAGAGAGACTGACAAAAAATAAACTTCTTAAATCCAGAAGTCATTTCAATTGTTTTTATATCCATAGCACCTGACCATATTGCCTGACACCTAAGAAATACTTATTAATTCAACAAAAATCACATTTTCTGAGATAACCGTTCCAAGGAGAAAGAATAGTTTCCTATTTAAAATTCCTCACCAAACGTTCTAAGAAACAGGTTTCTGAATTGTGCTATGTGAAAGAAATTCCTTAAGAATGTATTCATAAGCACTCCTGATACATTGGTCAGTAAGTCAACAAACATATCATAAATTACCTACAACATTCCAGATGCTGTGCTAAGCACTGGAGAATTAAAGATCAACAAAATGACAGAGGAAAAACAGCAAAATAACAACAGCAAGGGATACACTAAAAAATTGGAAAGTATCACTAGAAGAAAGACCCTGACATCAAAGGGATAAGGAAAGACTTCTTTAAAAATATAATTTTAGTTGGTACATGTTGTAAGTAATGAAGAGAAGTATATGACAAGTTATAATTCTAGACATGGTGAACAATTAGTGTAAATGCATAGAATTTGGAGATAAAGTATCTTGTGTATGTGGCTGGATTATAAACTATATTGAGGGATATGAGATGTAAGAAGAAAGATAGGATGAGATCTAGTTATGTAGATCTTTAAAAGTGAAATTGCGATTTAATATTTGATCTAGAAGGTAATAAGGTGCCATTGGAATTTTTTTTTAATGTGAGGATTGATATGATAAAATCTTCATGTAAGTAATATTAATTTCACAGTGTAGATTAGAATGGAAAGAAATGAGATAGAAAGATATTTCAGGAAGACAATGGGAGGCATTATTGCTGTTCAAGCTTTTCATTTGTGTGGTTTGCCTTTTCCTTTTCCAGCTTATTTTTTTTTTCTTTTTCCAGATGAGAAACTGAGATAAACAGAGTTAAATAACTTGTTCTTGCTCATATACCTAGTATGCATCTGAGGCAGTATTTGAATTTATGAGGATTCCTGATTCCAGTCCTAATGATCTACCTATTGAGGCATCTAGATAGCCAATATTGAAAAACATTGCAAATGACAATGGATTGGTTATAAAGAATTAAAAGAGAAAAGTCACGATATCTAGGTTTCATGTCTAAATTAGAAGCAATACAATGGTACCCTCAATATTAACTGGAAGTTTTGGAAAAGATGATGTTTTCAGGGGGAAAATAACAAGTTGAGTTTGAATTCTGTTTGCTGTTTAGTTGAGATGTACAGTAGACTAAGACTGGAATTATGAAAATATGTTAGAGACTAATAGATGTAGTAATAATCTATGTAGAGATGAAAAATTAATATATAGGAGCTGATTATATCATCATTCAAAATAGCAAAGAGATGGAAAATGATGAGGATCCAAGACAGAGTTTTTGGGGACATCCACATTTGGGGATATCCACAATCTTGACTGTATTAAAGATCCAGCAAAGGTGATTAAGGAGTTAATATAAAAGATGAAAATAATGCCATAAAATTCAGGAGAAAATAAAATATCAAGAAGAAGAAGGTGAGCAATAGTATTAAAGACTGGATATAAGCCATGGAAAATGAAGATTGAGAAATGAACTTTATTTTGCAATCAAGTGAAAACTGACAACTTTGAAAGTGCAGGTTTTAGTTGAAAGAAGATGAGAAACAAGAAATGAAAAGGAAAGAAAGAAGCACTAATGATAGGAGCTCAAGAAGTGTATTCATGTAAGGAAAGAAAGATATGGAATGATAGTTACTAGTAATGGGAAGGTATACTGAATCTTGTTGTTGTTGTTGTTGTTTTTGTTTTGTTTTTGCTTTTTTGTTTGTTTGTTTTGTTTGGTTTTTTAAGTATGATGAAAACCCTAACAAGCTTCTAAGTAATAAACAAACAGCCAGCAGTCAGAGATTAAAGATGGGTGAGACAATAGGGAAAATAATAGGAACAATTAGTCAGAAAAAAAACAGGATAGATAGCATCATTTATTAATTTAGAGTATCTTGCCTTTGAAATGAGAAGTCCTCATTTCCTATAATACTGGGGTAAAATAGGAAATAGTAGCAGAAAACATCTGGGTGATGTAAAAATAGAGAAAAAAATAGAAAGCTCTCAGTAAATGGTCTCACTTTCTTTTCAGTGAAATATCAAAGATATCAGCTGAGAGAAGAGAAGAAGGAAGATTCATAGGAGTTTTGAAGAGGGATGAAAAAGTTTGGACAAATCATGATGGTGAATGGCAAAGTGAATCAATTAGGGAAGTGGCTAAATTATATTTCAAAAATTTATGATTTTATCCAGGGGAATCTTTCATTTAGCAACACAGATAGTGATCTGTATTAGGCTAGCAGTTCAAAAGTTGACTGTTATATTCTTTCAAATCATGGAGTATTTAAATTGCTCACTTGTCACTTCTGCTGATTAATCCTATTCAAGAAATGTTCACAATTTCAAATGCATAAGCTCTCCACTCATCCTTCCAGTTTAAGAAAACTTTGCTCTGCCTGACTCTGTCAAAGAAACAAAAATTGCTACTGTCTAATAAAAATAAATATCTATAGATGAAATATATATCTAAACATTTTGTCATTTTGACAAAGAAAACTTTGTCCTGACATATTCCTGAAAGAACTGAGAAGTAAATATAAGAAAACAAAAACAACCGAGACAGAAGCAACAGCAAAACTTTTTTTTTCTTTTTTTGTTTATCTCTAATGGCCATCAAAGCTTTGGCTATATGCCTAGATACCATCCTACAAACAAGATGAGCAATTAAAGAGCCGAGAAATTTCAACTTGAAGATTCAGAAATAGAGACCGTTTACCATAAACATAGAGCTAGAAGAAATGTCAGGGTATCTGGTCCAACTCTCATATTTTATAATTGAGGAAAGTTAATCCTAGAGAAGTTATTATTTACTAAATATTAATCTCACCCTCCTACTTGTGATGGGTTACAATTTCTCATCTAAAACCTAGATGAAGCTGAAATAAGTTGGAGAAAAAAAATGAGAAATTACATGAGCCACCAAACCATTGAAACTAATGGTTCAAAGAGACCTCTGAAACCTCTAAATATAGCTAATAACTCAACAATAATTTCTTTAGAACCTAACTTAAAAGTTAATCTCTCTTTGAAAAGTGATGAGTGATAATCCTCTACTTCCCAAAGTAGTTTATTTTATTTTTGAAAAATTCAAGTTGCCAAATCTCTCTTTTTGGAACTTCCTTCACTGGATCCTATGTCTGGCCTTTGGTACATAGCAGAAGCCTAGTCACTTTTTTAACCTTTATAACTCTTATGTGGGAAGACAGCCTACGTGTTTTTTTTTTTTTTACACCAGTTAAAGTTTTATCATCCTTTTAACAGAGAATGTCATGTTATCAATTTTTTCAAATAATGTTATTATTATTGTTGTTGTTGCTGTTTTTATTTACATTCACTTCAATTTATTACTGATCTTCAAAAAATATGGTACCCATATTGCATATTGACCTGCCCTATTTGATGGAGCTTTGATTCTGAGATATAGGTTTATTTTTCTGGGAGATTAGCTTTATTTTATTCAGTCCTGTACTATGAAATGACTGTGTTATGAACAAAAGAATATCATGTTGGTAACTATGATATATCAATAATGATCATTCAGTTGCCTTTGTTAAGCAAGATACTCTGTATTACATTCTGCCTGTTTGAATTAATCTCAGCTATTGATCTCCAGATATTTGGCACTAATTTTTTTCACTCTTCAAGGTCTACCTTGTGAATATCTTCTCCACTGGAAATCCATTGTAGTCAGTTTCTGCTGAACACTGTTTATTTTCTCTCCCAATATGTTCTAGAAATAAATGCATTATGATTGTGGTTGAAGTGGGAGACTGGGAACAGAATAATACGTGGCCCAATGTTTAGGAGTCCCTGATTGCAACCTAAAGGCATCCTTTCTATTCCTTTAACCATTTTGCTAGTTTAAACTGCCTCAAAAGATTCTCTCACTATAATAATTCTTCATTAATAAGAAGGCAACATAATGAAAAGCTACAAAATGTAGGCAGGCAGTGCTGCTTATAGAAAAAGAGAATAATCTGTGTTATTTCTAGACAGATGATGCAGAGTATACCATGAAGAGTGGATAGGAGGAATTTTGTTTTGTTACAGAAATTTATCTTAATCATCTCATTTTTATTCCTTTCTTGCTTGAAAGAGTCTCAACCTGAAATTAAGTAGACCTGGACTGGATCAGAGATACAAATCACTTCATTTTTGGCATCATCCTCTCCAACTCACTTCCCTCATTGAAACTGTGATTGGATCAGAGGCTCTTAAAGATCCATTAGTTTAATGAATTTAATGTCAGATGACTTGTTCAATAATCCTTTCCAGGCATTTAATGTTCAGGATACTTTTTATTCATGGCTTCTTAGGAGATTCCATAGAAGACATAGCATGCTTAGAAAGTACAATCATGTTGTATGAGATTTTCCTTTCCTTGAGTAGATCTCAACTTTACCATGACTTTTCATTCCATAAAAATCTTATTCTTGGATTACTACGTTCAAAAAAGATGAAAATCTGGCGATTTTTTTTTGATTCTTACCCCCTTGCTCCAATTTCTTAAACAAAACAAAAAAAGAATGATTTCATAAAATTTTACTACTATTTTCCATTTAGTTGTTTCTAAATCATATGGTATAAACTCAAAACAATTGATTTCCTTTGTTTAATGCTTATATAACTGCAAGATAGTGAAAATTAACAGTCTTTAATGACCAGAATTTAAATCAAAAGTGGAAAGTTTTATTGCTTGGATATGTAAACAATAAAGGTAGGAAAATGAATTAGAAAAACGTTAATGCTTTTGATATTTTTATTTGTTTTATTCAATTTCATCTGTGACTAAGCAAGTAAGATTTTGGAAATTTGACTTTTTGTTTTCATTATTATTTAATTTTGGGCAGAATACTAATATTATTATGAAGAACAAATAATCCCCTATAAAATATTAGATATAAGCTACATTAAATGTCTAATAATAAGTCAAATGGTTGCCTGGGAACATGGACTTTAAATCAGTCCTAGATTATTAATTTAAACCTGACAGTTATTAGATATCTTTATAGAGATGTAGTTGCTCTTAATTCAATTGGCAAAAGACTTAGCTTGTTCTTGCCTAGAACAGTTTTCAGATTAAAACATGTTTAGTTGATAGGAACAAAGAATCATAAAATGGACTGAGAACTTAAGCCATATAAATTGTAGTTGAGATCAACTCTCAGACAAGATTAGAGACTATATGACACCTGGTTAAAACTCAATACCCAGCACAGAGAGGCAACTTTATAGCATTAGATCTATGAACTGTCCTGATTATATGTTTTCCCTAGCTACATGTATCTTTAGCAAGTGACAATATATATATACATTCCTTGGACATATAATATTCCTATATGTTCTCAAAATTGGCCTTTTAATTGTATGGATTCGCAGTATATTTATTTTCTTCACTGATAGCAGGGTAACCTGTGAGAGAATGAATTCCTTATGCTCATGGGGTATCTTATTAAGATATTTTGTTTGCAGTCATTTCACATAATCTTCTTTTTTCTGGCCTTATCTGAAATATGACACTTTGAGGCATCAAAATTTAAAAGATTTAAATAAGTTGAGTAATATCCAAAGGAGAACATCCAGAATAGTGAAGATCCTTGAATCCATATCTTATGGACTATGTCCTATGAAGATGTGTTGAAGAAATTGTACATATTTAGACTAGGAGAAGAATAAGAAATGATATAATAGTGATTTTATGTACTTAAAGAAGTCACATGAAAAAGGAATTAATTTTTTTTTCTATGTGTCTCTACAGAGGTGAACCAGAATCAATGGGTCGAATTTGCAAAAGCAAAATTATGTTTGATATCAGTTTTAAAAAAGCAAACTTATTTTCCTCAAAATGCTCTGTCTAAATGTGAAATGGACTGTATTGAAAGTTGATCTATTCTTCCACTCTGAATAATTTAATATAGAATCTGGATGACCTCTTTTTAGATATTATAGAGGGGAATAATTTCAGATAGGATATGGAATACATGTCAAACAAAATTCCTTTTAAATTTGTAATTTTGATATAGGGTCATTCTTGAGCCAAATTTTTAATGAAACTATAGCTTCTAAGAGGCAGAAGTAAGAGAAGAGTTTATTTCCAAACTATGGGAAAGTCAGTTCAAAGGCACACAGATGGAAGATAAAATATTTATTTGAGAAAGAATAAGAAGGACATATCTGTCTGACTATATAGCATTAATGAATAACTGTAAAGTATAACAAGTCTGCATAAGTAAGTTGTGATCCATTTGGAATGGATTTAAACAACAACAAACAAAATTATTTTATATGGTGCTAAAGGTAATAGGGAGCTACTGAAATTTATTGTATAAAGTATTTTAATGGTAGGTCTTTATACTTGTGGAAATCATTTTCATCTTTCTGTGGATAATAAATATATAGTAATTGATAGTGTAGAAAAATGACTTTAATATCATGAATATTGGTGATTAGTAGATAGTTTAATAAAAAGTGAATTTTGGAACAAAGGTAAACAGTGAGGGAGAAAAGTAATATCTTCTTTGGGAGAGTGTAGTGAATTTTATATGCCCATGGGATAACCAGTTTGAGATTTATAACAGCTATTTGTATGATTTTATATCTCAGGATTGAGACTTCTGCTAGTTTCATGGAGAGGGGAGTCAGGAGTAGATAAATGATAAGTCCTTGTGATCAAATGAGGTCACTGAAAAGTGAAAGAGTAGAGAGAGAAAACAATGATGCTCAAAGCTGAGCTCTGAAATAACTTAGGTCTGAATGATGATCCAACAAAGGAAATGAGGAAGGACAGTCTGGCAGTATAAGAACTGAATGAAAAGACTGTCACAGAACAACAGAGACAAGACTCTAAAAAAGAAAAGGTAGGAAACGGTAGCAAATTCTGCAGAAAGAACAAGAATTATTAAGCCTGAGGGAAAAAAGGCTTGGGATTTATTAAGCAATAAATCATTGATTTACTTTGGACACAACAGAAGAGTATTCACTTCATAACTAGGTTGGAAGTCACATCACAAAGGACTGAGAAATGAATGAGACAAGAGTGATTATGAACAAAAGCTTAGAAAATATTTTCTAGAGTTTTACTGAAGTTAACATCTTTGGAAAATGACAAGATTTGGCAATCGAAATTTAAGAAGTTAAGGGAGTTATGGATAACTAGGGAGATCAGTAGATATGGAGATTGGTCTGGAATCAGGAAGCCTTGAATTCAAATCCAGCCTCAAACACTATGTGGTTGTGTGATTTCGGGCTAGTCACTTAACCCTGGTTTGCTTTAATCCAGTGGAGAAGGAAATAGCAGAGCCCTCCAATATCTTTACCAAGAAACCCAATTTATGGTGTGGTCCATGGGGTTATGAAGAATAGGATTTGACTGAATGATTGGACAACAACAAAAAAAATGGGCATATTTATGGGCAACAGAGGAGACAGTAATTAGGGAGAGAGTGAAGGGGAGTCTCAGAGAGTAGGGTTACTTTGTGGGAACAATTTCCTATAGAAGATAAGAATAGATAAATAATATCCAAGTTTTATGTAAGGGGATTGGCTTGAGTAGGAGGTAGTTTGCCTTTTCTTCAGAGACAGTAATAAGAAGAAGCAAATTGAGGGTAATGTCAAGAATTAATTAGTTATAGAGAAAGGGAAAAATGGGAGACCCAGAGAAAGGTCTCTTTTTTCACAGTGAAAATGAGACAAACCTTTCACCTTCTGAAAACTGAGATAAGAGTTTGGCAAATAATGTTTGTAGTAAAACCAACAACAACACAATATAAACTTTTTAACAGTTGATGTGAGAAATGGAATAGAGAATCAAGTATGTAGGAAGGCCTCTTTAAGATTGGATAACATACAAGATGGTGGACTAAAGGTAGGAATTCAACCAATCTCTCTCTTTTTTCCTTTCATCTCTTAAAAAGCAAAAAAGGTATTCTTCATTCTTCTCCTCATTAACTTTTTGCATTTCCTTTTGCACCTTTTTCAATTCTTTGTCTAATTTGTCCTCTATTGCTCTGTTTTGATTTTCAAAGTCCCTTTTTTAGCTCTTCCATGGCCCGAACCTATCTTGTTTTTCTTGGAACTTTTGGATGCAGGAACTTTGACTGTTTTATCATCTTCTTTCTCAGTGCATGTTTTGATCTTTCTTCCAAATCAAGTAAAGTGGAGCCACTCTCAGAGCAATATACGAGTTAACAGTTTCTATATTAAAAGACAACAGGGCTTTCAAATATGATATTCAAGAGAGAAATGGAACTAAAATTAAAATCAAGAATCACTTACCCAACAAAACTGAATATAATTCTTTAGAGGAAAGATATTCAATGATATAGAGAATTTTCAAGCATTCATGATGAAAAGACCAGAGCTGAATGGAAAATTTGATTTTCAAATATAGAATTATGGAGAGGCACAAGTTGGTTATCAGGAAAGTCTTACCTTTTGAGGAGGGACAGGATGAAAGGTGATATTAAATGGGACTGGTTAGTTAGCAATAGTGATTGTAAAAAAGAATTTAGAATGAAGTTTCTCTGATAAGGTTCTCATTTCTCAAACATAGAGGGAACTGAATCAAATTTATAAAAATAGAACCATGCCCTAATTGTTAAATTAACATAAGATATCATCTGTGTCCAAAGGACTATAAATTCCTGCATATCCTTTGACCTAACAACATCACTACTTGGTATGAATACCAAAAGAGATTTGAAGAGGAAACAAAAAAGAAAAATGACTTACATGTACAAAAATTTTCACTTTTCAGGGCAAAAAAAAAAAAATGGAATTTGAGGGGATGCCCATTGATTTGACATGTCTCAGTAAACTGTGGTATGTGTTTATGATGGAATAATATTGTTTTATAGGAAATGATGAGCTGGATGCTCTCGGGAGGAAAAACCCTGAAAAGCCCTCCATGAACTTAAGCAAAGTTTAATATATTGTATACAAAGTAATTGGAACATTTAGGAATAGCCAGCTATGAATGACTTTGCTATTCTCAGTAGTACATTTATCCACAAGTACTCTGAAGGACTTATGATGAAAATCTAGTCAGCACCCAAAGAAGGAACTGATTGTGTCTGAATATAGACTGAAACATTTTCCCTCTCTCTCTCTGTCTTTTTCTCTTTTTTTTACAAATTATTTTTCTTTGAAGGTTTTTATTTTCATTAGGGTGGATAATCTATGTTTTTTTCCCTGTAAGTTGACTTTTATGGAAATGCTTTGCATAACTTCACAAATGTTTTCTTAATTGTGGGTGAGGATAAGGGAGCAAACCTAGAACTTAAAAAATTCAGAAACAATTGTAAAAATTATTTCTGTTTTGAATGTAACTGTGGGAAAATTAAATAAACAAAACAAAATAAAAATATTGGAAAAGAAAAATCTGTAGTGGATCAACTTAGTTCAGTGATTTAACTTCCTTTACTTCCATTCAACAGAATGTAATGGAGGCTGCAGAAATGAGGTGGAAGGAATTATGCAAGTTTAGAGTTTGGAATCCAATCTGACTTCACAAAGTCATACTTCTGGGCTTTCAGAAAAGACTCTGTTGATAACACAAAAACACAGGCTGGTACCATTCAAAACTTCCAATTGGCTTCTTAAAGAAGAAAGATGAGAACTAAATCAGTCTCTGGGGCAGATTTTAGAAGATATTTTCTAATTGAGTAAAATGTAGACTATATACCAAATTCATTTCAAGCACCATCAAAGTAGTAAGATACAAGATACATTTCTTCTTCCCTTCCTCATCCCCTCCCCTTGCTCTCTTTTCTTTCTCTCTCCCTTAAGTGAAATTACCAACTCCAATTATATATTCTCAGCTTTTTTCCTGCAGCCAAGCTACTCAGTGTGTGTGTGTGTGTGTGTGTGTTTTAAGATGTTATTTTCTTTAGTATTTTCAGTGCTTCTTTACCAAGCTGTTAATTTTTTTCATACTTTTCTTGTATCACTATCTTTTACTAATTTTTCCTCTGTTACTTTTTTTTTTTCTTTTTTTACCCTTTGAAAGAATTCTTGTTTGATTGAATCCAATTAGAATTTTTCTTTGAGGATATTTGAAAGCTGTTTTTGCATTTTTGTGGTCCTCTTCCCTGCTAACAAAGTGGCTTTTTATCATTAAATTCTTTTTGGTTTGTTTGTTTGTCCATTTTCCAAATTATTTCTCAACTTTGAGAGTTATGTTAAAGTTGAGCTCTTCTCATTTAGAGTTGGGAAGGCACTATCCCAAGCTTAAAGTTTTTTTTTTTTTTTTTTTTTTTTTTTTTTTTTTTTGTGTGTGTGTGTGTGTGTGTGTGTGTGTGTGTGCTATTGTTTTCCTTTTTAGTTCTAGGGATTTGCATGTTTTTGGTGATTTCAAGGTAGTGTGATCATGGCAGAAGTATAAACACCAGTATTTTCATCTGTGATCAGCCCTTAACCTATTTTTTGAATAGTTTTTGTGTCTTTCACATTCTTTCCATTTATAGAGGATTTACCTAAATTTTCCCTATTTCCCCTCACCTTGATTATAGTAAGAGCTACCTCATTGGTTTTCTTATGCCAAGCTCTCACCTCTTCAATATATTCACATTCAGTGAAACTGATGTTCCTAATATCCAGATCTAATGATCTCCACTCCATTCTTACTTAAAATTGGATAAGTAAAACAGGGATTTTTCAAAGTCTATTTCCTGCTTATCTTTTATTTCTCATTTTATTTTACTCCATTTAATATTCACTTAATTATAATATTATGTTTGTATTTATTTTCTTTTGTATGTATTATACCCTTATACTGACATATAAAAGTTCTTTGAAATCAAGAACTGTTTCCTTCTTACTTATATATGCCTAACACTCACAGTGTCTTGCATATAGCCAGCATTTAATAAATACTTGTTGATTAATTAACCAACAATATAGATTAATGTTGATTAATTCAATATTTAATTAAATTAAATTGGACTAAATAGTCTCTAATGTCTCATCCAGCTCAAACAATTATAAATCTATTCCCACTGAACTAGTCAATTCTTGTTAAATGATGTTTTCAGGATTGTCATATGAATAGCCTCCATTAAAATACCATGTTGATGCCTCCTTTGTGGCAAGGATATGATCCTCACTTCCCAATATGTTTAGTTGGTCTGACAAAGGTGTAAAAATTTTGAAATAAAACACAGACATGGTTTTTATATTTATCACATGAAGATATGCCTAGCTAAGTTTGGAGAGACTCACCAGAGGACTGACTGTTAAAGGATAATTTACTTCAGTCACTAAAATTCAAGAAGACTATTTACTTGTTTGAAATCTAAAGAGCCTGTAATTGACCTCACTTTATAAAATGTGCCCTAAAGTGAAATTTCATGTCACTGAAGCATTAATATTAAACTCTACAGTAAGAAAATATTGATAGTTTTTTTGCAACTGGCTACCTTAAAATATTTTCCAATTTTTCTTTTTAAAAATCAGCATTATTCAGACATATTCTTTCAGAAAGGAAGAATTTAAGATAAAGAATTGATATTAACTGAAGTAGTTTTAAAGGTCTATAATGCCAGTGACAAATAAAAAGAAAGGTTTAGCATGATCCCAAGGAAAATTTTTGCTCATGATAAGTTATCTGGTCAAAGACCAAGACATGTGAGTGTTGCAATGCATACATTCTGGACCTGGAATTAGAAAAGCTTGAATTCAAAATTACTTCAGACATTTGGAAGCCATGTGACCCTGGAAATATTGCTTAATTTCTACCTGCCTTCTTTTTTCATCTATAAAATGGGGATAAAGGGTTAAAGATAAAATAAAATGATATCTATAAAAAGATTTCCAAAACTTGTATCACTATATAAACACTAGTCATCATTGTTGTCATTAACAGGACAACAATGATGATGGTGATGATGTCATTTTACTCCAAATTCAGTATCCCTGATACAATGCTGGAAGTTTAGCAAATCAGCAATTTTGTAAGTTAAATTTGAGAGTACATATATTACTATTCCTTTTTTACAGATTAAGTTTGATTGATAGTTTGATTGAACTTTTGCATAGTTTGATAGATTAGTGATTACTCCCTGAAATGGAATCTGAGTCTGAATCTTCCTGAGCATAAATCCCAACTTCTTAATATAACAGTACAGAATATTTTTCCCATATGTAATGTATTGACATAAATAAAATTTTGTATGATTGTCTGACCCCATTCCCCCCATTGCCTATACTAATAGACAACTTTCCTCTCTCTAATATGTATCCAGGTTGCCTCAATAACTATCTTTCACCCTTCATTTATCTTCCCACTGACAAACTGAATATTTTTGTTGTCTATCTGCTATAAAATTATAGTTATCTTAGAGAAGACAGTTGTAATTGTTTAGTCATGTCCAAGGACTAGTGACCCCTTTAAGATTTTCTTGCCAAAGATTGGAGTGGTTTGCCATTTCCTTCTCAAGCTCATGTTATAGATGAGGAAATTGAGGCAAACAGAGTTAAATAAATTGCTCAGGGTCACACAACTTATAATGTTCTAAGGCCAGATTGGAACACAGGAAGGTGAATCTTTCTGACCCAAATCTCTGCACTCTATTTATTGCCCCACTTAATTGTTTCTTTTCTGATTACTAATATTACTACTACTACTTTTACTATAACAACAACAACAATAACAACAACAATAACTACTACTACTACTACTACTACTACTACTACTACCACCACCCAATACTATTATTATTACTGGTTTGTGTTACTGTGTGTTTCAATGCATATTTTATATTTAGTACTTTTTATCATATCTTTTTGTAGTTTACCTTTTCAAATATTTTTATTTTTTCTATTTATACATGTACATTTATTTTAATACACATTTCTTTATGAATCATGTTGAAAGAAAAAAAAATCAGACAAGAGGGTAAAACCATGAGAGAAAATGAAACAGAAGAAAAGGGGGAAAAACGTGAACATAGCATGTATTGATTTATATTCATTATCCATAGTTTTCTCTCTGGATTTAGAATGCATTTTTTATCCAAAGTTTATTGGAATTGCCCTGAATCACTGAATTGCTGAGAAGAACCAAGTCTTTCATAGTAGATCATCACAAAATTTGGTCATTACTGTATACACTGTACTCCCAGTTCTACTTCTTTCATTTAGTATCAATTCATGTAAATCTTTCCAGGCCTTTGTAAATAAGCTTGTTCATCATTTTTTATAGAAAAAATAATTATCTATTATTTTGATATACCATAACTTATTCAGTCATTCCCCAGTTTATGGATATCTATTCAATTCTTTTCCACAACAAAAAAAAGAGGTGCTACAAATATTTTTGTATATGTGGGTCCTTTTTCATCCTTTATGAATTCTGGGATATAGACCCAGTAGAAGTACTGATGGATCAAAGGGTTATCATATCTTTTCATAGCAATAGGTCATGTGTTCCTTTAGGAAAGATTTACTTTTATTGTTATCTCTGCACCCTCAGTTGCCAGCAAAGTGTTTAGCATTTATTGGGTACTTAATAAATACTGGAAGCTAAACAAATCTTGAAAAATATATTTTATTCTTCACCCACATATTATGTTAAGCATACTATAGAATGTGGTGTATTGTTTAGGTTTTACTATAATACATTTTGATATTTTTGAAACCAGTTATAAGACAATTTAAAAACTCTCTATACAGTGTATATACTATACATATGCATTATATCTATATGTATATATTATTTATAGATAATATCTGTACATAGAATATATATTATATATTCACATAGACACATGCCTATATGTATGTATATTTGTGTATCTACATATCTGCATACATATGTATGTGTATGTAAACAAACATACACACATTGTGTATGTTTACCCATTCTGCATTGAACTGCATTGAAGAAGAATATAAGATAATGTTATATTACTGAAAAAATCATGAACTTGGGTTTGAATTGCCAATAAAATATGTAATATCTATGTGACCATGGGCAGAGCTACTTTCAGTTTCTCTCATGTGTGTTTTGTTTTGTTATTAATCTATAAAAATGGGTATATACATTATTTGTGTTATATTCTTGAGAGTACCATTGTGATAAAGTACTATAAACCTAAAAACACTAGCTGTATATGAATTTTTATTAAACAAATCCATTTGAAAATGAAATTTGTAAAGTAGGAGAGGGTTTCTTTAGAGAAGACAATCATTTTATGTACTTACATACAATCATTTTGCAAGTGATTTCTCAGTTGCAGTCTAGTGCTATGATAAAAATAATAAATAAATAAATACATAAATAAATAAGTTGGACTTCTTTCAACCAGGAGTCCATTTGAATTCTTTCCAGATAGTCCTATTATAGCAAATGAAATGCTTACCATACATCTTTGTTTCCTGCTGCTTTTCAACTTAAATTTAATTTTTGCATAGATTTATTTAAAATAGTTCTCAATGCAACTCATCCAAGTGATGAATTTATGGAAAGCTTGGTAAATGCGTAATCTACTTGGAGTTAAAATGGGCATTTTGTATTACTAGACATGAAATCCCATTAGCCATTGTAGCTGACCACTGCACATTCATTTCAAACAAATATTCCTTGGCATATAGTCCCTCTTCAGAAGGAACAAAATAAAAAGAAAATGTGTGCTTGGATAAAAACAAAGAAATGTAAATATGATATTAATATTTAAGAGTCTTTTTTGTGATGCTATGTGGAATGAATATTTGCATATGGAATATTTTATAACATGTATTGATGCCATGTGGATGTTTCATTTTCAAATGCAAATTAGCTTTGAGTGTCATTTAATTAAGAGATTACAATAAAATGAACACAAAAGAACACCCTAGGAAGATAAAATTCTAGTGATGAAATATTCCTAGGGAGAAAGCATTTGACTGAGATAGATAGTAAAAGAGCCTGAAATTAGGCAGGAAATTTATACAATGTTGCAGAAAACCTTTCCTGTATAAAATGACATTTTTATTATTTTATAGAGCTCATGATAGAAGGTCAGGTGTGAAGTTCAAACCCCACAGTTGAAATAGGCAAGAGACTGTCAGAGGTACTGGCAGGCAAGAGAGTACTTGTCCAGAAGAATGACCTAGAAACCTTCAGACACTATGCATGCAAATTGAATCATCAACATGTCAGAGCTCAGACAGGGTAACTATTTCCTCTTTCTCTTTCTTTCTTTCTTTCTTTCTTTCTTTCTTTCTTTCTTTCTTTCTTTCTTTCTTTCTTTTTCTTTCTTTCTTTCTTTCTTTCTCTCTCTTTTCTTTCTCTCTCTCTCTTTCTTTTTGTTCTTTCTTTCTCTTTCTTTATATCTGTTTTTGTTTTTGTCTCACTCTCTCTTTCTCCCTTCCTTCATCCTTCACTCCCTCTCTTCCTTCCTTCTTTTCTTTCTTTTTCTTAAATTCCATTCCTGTTCTTACACCCCTTTTTTGCATTTTTAAACATCTGATTCAGGTCCTGCTTTAGATTTGGATTGATTCATCCTTTTGCATTTGTTGTCTTTGGCTC
The DNA here is from genome assembly GCF_902635505.1 of Sarcophilus harrisii. NCBI lineage: Eukaryota > Metazoa > Chordata > Mammalia > Dasyuromorphia > Dasyuridae > Sarcophilus > Sarcophilus harrisii. Next base: position 68,367,792 of record NC_045427.1, read on the forward strand.
CTGAATTGGTTAATCGATTATTAGATTACATGACTTGGATTCCTTTTCTCTCTCTAGATATATTTCCAAGTAGAACTAACAGTACCATCCTAGGTACCTTCAGGTTTATGAAAAATCCTAGGCACAACAATCCATAAGATGTCTTTATTAGTAAATTCCCAATGCCCTCATTCCTTCACCCATTAATGTGACTAGAAGTTCATTAACCAAGGGTTATAAAATAGTGTGCATGGTATTTTCTAATATTGGTAACTATACTATGTTTTAATTAATTGATTTCCTTCATGATTTTATGTATTTTTTCCATCTAAAATATGATTCTGAGAACAATCCCTTAGGTTTCTCCAAAATTACAAAAGGGGTAACCATGAAGCATTAAAAAATGTCAAAAACCCTACTTTTGAGCTTGAATGAACATTAGAGGTCAGCATCCTCCATCCCTTTACATTCAACATGACAAATTCCTAGAAAGAAACAAAAACAAACAAAACAAGATTACACAAGAAAAGAGTAGTTGAGGTTGGATTTAAACACCATGTTCTCTAACTTCAAAATCAAGACTCTTTTCATTTCTTTACTAGCTTGCATTTATATAGCACCACTATATATTTGACAGCATATTAAGAATTTTACAAATACTTTCTCATTTAATTTCTACAACAGCCTGGAAAGTATATATTTTTGATTATTATTATCATTTTCATTTTACGGTTAAGGGAATTGAGACATATGGAGACTAAATGATTTGCCTAGAAACACATAGCTAATAAGTAGCTGAGTTCAAATTTAAAATCAGGTCTTTCTGATTTCAAGTACTAATTCATCTATTGCGTAACCTAACTGCCTCATTGTATAGCTAGTATTTATATAACAATTTAAGGTTTGTAAGTAGATGGTATTCATATACCCATTTTGCTGAAAAGGAAACTAACACTGGCAGTTTAACTGAGTTCCCAAGGGTCATATAGATAATAATTATTATATCAATTATTTGAGGAAGGATTTGAACGAGAGAAACTGACAGTAGATTTGGTCATCACTACTTCACTACCTGCATTCTATCTTCATTATGCACTTCTGTTGATGTCACTGTGTTCTTTTCTATCATTTTACTGCTGTAACTCTCATGTTGCATTTTCTGCTAACCTTTCATTTATAAAAAGACTTATTTCAGTTCCCAGAATCAGAGTCAGTCTCACAGTTTGAAAGGCCCTCAGAGACCGTCTTGTTTAACCAGAACTTTAATTGGCACCCCTTTTACAATACTGTTAACAAGTAGATCTGATCTCCAATCAAAAACATGCAGAACATGTAATCCATGTAATGGATCGGTGTTATTTGATCAAGTTTTGACCTAAAGGCAGAAAATTTGGGGGTAGTTAGAAGGAGGTTAAGAGAACAAATAGCTATGTTACTGTGTCATTACCACCAGCTCCAACAGCACAGGACCAGTACCAGCACCAGCACCCCCACCACCGTCCCCATTACTACAAAGGTTATTTTCACTGGTACAACCACGAGTTCTGACGCTACTTCTACCTTCTACTGCTATTGCTATTACAACTACTACTGTAGCTGATGGTACTGTTACTGCTACTACTGCTACTTCTATATTAGTATAACAACTACTATACCTTACCTACACATTTATATAAAATTGTAAGATTTTCTAAGTGCTTTACATGAAGTATACCACTGAATCCTCATAATTGCTCAAAAAGAGAGGTCTATTATTCTCATTTTATGTTGATGAAGATAAAGTTGAAAGAGAGTTATCCAGAACAAAAAGTCTTGTGTCTAAGACTGGATTTGAACTCATATCTTCCTGTCTATCTCTCATATCTATCATATCACCTAACTTGACATTTTCTCTACCAGGTGAACATAGTTTTGAAAGCAATGAAAATTTATATTGGCAGAAGACATTAAATCTTAAGAAGGGACTTGCTGGATCAAATGTTACCCTTATTGCTCAGAGATGTTGTATTCTCTCATGAGAAATGTGTGACAGTCTAGTGGATGCAATTACCTCTCCCTCTTTGTTATAGAGTAAATAAAAGCCATGTATCTTCCACTTGTAGCTATAGAAGAAATTGGAGAAAACATAATTAATCACATTAGAAGAAAATATATATGACTGATAACCACTCATTTCTATCACAATTATCAGTCAATATTAAACAATATAGATCAATGACTTCACAGTGAAATTGCATACTTCTAGCATCCAGTGATTTGCTTATTGCTAGTTACATCTTTTTTACCAAAACAGGTTAATCTCATTAGAAATTCCTTAGCTAAAATGATCTGCTGCACCATAGGACATGCTGAAGGCAGTGTTTCCTACTTGTGAATTATGTTTATTATTTGGTACATGCTTTGATTGCCTTCTCTTTCTGTTTTACCTAACAAAGACAAAGGGATCCTTAAGGTCTGAGGCTGCTTGTTTCTGTCTTATTATCCTTAGCACTCAGCATGGCTCTAATCTGAAAAGATGCCTAAAAAAATCTTGATGCAATTTAAATTAAGTAGTAAGCTTTGATATATATGGAGAGAGGGGGAAGGAGTGGGGTGGGACAGGGGCAGTCTGCTGCATTTACTGTCTCCATACACTTTCCCCCTTAACAAATTCATGTAAAACATATAATAGATTCTCTTGGTATAAATATGGTTTCAGTATATATGGATAGTAGAAAAGAAATTAACAAGACACTTTTACATGTTTCCCTTGCTTACAATGTAGAAATGTAACTTGGTTGAAAGGTTGTTAGATACAGTCATAATAGCTCACATTTATACAGCATTTTAACTTTATGACATGATCGTGATTCATTATTTCATTTAGAAATTACCTGACACTGAACCCTGAGTACTTAATTTGAATTTTCTGAAGCTAATATTGTTGAGCAAAGTTTTTTCTTCAATATTTGAGAAGAATAGCAATTATGGCATTGTAGGTAGTCCCATTAGTGCTACAGATCACATTTTCCCAGACATTAGTACATGGCTTCATGAGTTCCTACAGCAAAAATAAATAGCTAAGTAAATTATTAAATGATTGCTAAATTTTTGGTAGTAATCCTCTCCCTGGGTAAATAGGTTTGTTGTATGATGGCACACAACTGATCCATGAAAATGAAGTGCATTATGACTATAAGTGGGCCTGTGGCAAATTTCCAACAAAGACTTCTGTTCCAAAAGTAAAACAGTATTAAAATTGAATATGTGTATGGAGGGAAAGTTGAAGGCAGATATCTAATCACTACACTGGTACTTTTTGGATTTCAATGAATGCCTCCAAAATACTATGTAGATAGAAAATAATTGAATGTCACAGTTGGAAGATACTTAATAACCCAGTTAGTGCAATCTTTAATGAATGGGAATAGTTACTATTAAATCACCAATAAGTAGACATAGAGTCTTCACGTAAAACCCCTGATCATGGGGAATGTCTACAACCTCCCAAAGCTATCCATTACTACATGAAGATTCTTTTAATTGTTAGAATGTGTTTCCTTACATTAAATCTAAATATTTCTCCATAACACTTCTATCCATTTTTTCTAACTTTGTTCATTGGGTTGAAGTAGAAAATGTGAAATGTTCTTCTATGTGATAGTTCAGAAGATACTTCAAAAAGGCTGGCACATCTTTCTTACAGATCTTTTTTATTTCTGTTTTGCTTTTTCTTTTAGCTTATCACCTCAAGTTCTTCTTCAATGGCTCTTAATTTTGGGTCCATGAACTTGTGTTTTTTTAAATATTTTCATTATATTACATGATTTCATTATATTGGATTATTTTGTAATAATAGGCATTTTATTTAATATCTATAAAACATTATTCTAAAAAATGTTACCAGACTTCCATTGCATCCTTGATATACATAAGGTTAAGAGCCCTTGCATTTAGCTGATATGGATGCTCATTTGACATAATATCCAGTCTACTCACCATCTTAATTGGTTTCTTTTAGATTACATATATCACATCAGTGTCCTTCTTAACTGCGAAAGGGAAAGAGTATTAGATTTAAAATGATAGGATGTAAATTCAAACTCTAATTCTGCTTCTTACTGTAGATATGTTTTGGGGAAAGTCAATTATTCTCTCTAACCCTCAGTTTCTTTATCTCTTAAATGAGGTGGTTAATCAAAATTTAATAAATTTGGTTCAGTCAATTACTCTTAAATTTAAGGTGTGGTAATCACATAGTGTGGGATAAAGTGATAAAAATGGAATCAGAAAGAAAAAAAAATATGAATACATTCTCTGAATATTCTTTGACACACAAATGTCACTGAATTGTCATAGGCTTCAAATTGCATCTGTATCTGCCATATTTGTTAAACTTTATTTTGGTGAAGGAAAGTTCAGTAGTGTGGAGAATATATATTATTTTGTGGTGTAGTGTATAAAAAACTGGCCTGATGGAAGTTCTGAGCTTGAATCTGACCTCAGATACTTTTTATCTGGGTAACTCTGGCCAATCACTGTAGTCCCACTTTTCTCATTATACAACAGGGACAACAATAGTACTTACCTCCTAGGGTTTTTATGAAAATAAAATTAGATAATAATTCCAAAGTGTTTAGTATATTTCCTGACACACAGTAAATTATATAGTAAGATTAATTTTTAAAATAATAAGAATGATATTTATTATTATCTTCCTGACATTTTTATATACAACATGAAGGGGGAGAAAGAAACGGTGAAAAAAGAATTGCTTTTTCTTTGTACTTCCTGTCCTGAACAAGTGTTCTATACACACAGTTTGAGTTCTTTAGCCGGATTTGCTTGGGTCAAAATAATAGGGATGAGGGAAAATAAAAAGGAGGATAAGGAAGAGAAAGATGAAAAAGAGAAGAGTAACACCACAATAAGACTCTAACCTGGTTTTGGAGTGACAGTAACCACAAATATTTGGAGTGCAACAAATTTCCAATAGAAGATATTTTGGAAGAACTTCAGGAAAGGTCTGTCTCAAATGGGAGAGAGGAGGTGGTCGAGGGCAGATGCAGGGCTAAGTCATCTCCATCTGCTAGGGAAATCTATTGGCAGGCTCTTAGTCAAAATCTAGCAGCTGTTGCTACTCTCTCCTGGTTGAGAAACCAGTGGATCCACAAATTAGCTGTGAGACTCCTACCCAACTACAAAAGGCAAATAGTAGACTTCTAAACCCAAGAATATCATAAGACTTGGCCATCCAGCACTAGAAGGAACTCAGTAGAACCTGGCCCAGAGCAGTATTATGTTGTTGTTGGTTATAGAGAAAGCTTGGGACAATATCCCTTTTGCCCTAAGGGCTTGTATGGAGACTGAGAAGAACAGACCTCAAATCCTAAGGACAATAAGGGCAAAATGTCTCCAAATGAAGCCAGAAAAAATGATATGATTTGGTCTCCATCTCTTAAGGTTCTCTTGAAAGAATTCAAACAGTATCTTTAAAAAGAGTTAGAAGAAAAATGAGAAAAGAAATAAGAACTTTTCAAGAGAATTTGCAAAAAGGAAACACAGAAATTGTCTGAAGAAAATTCCTTAAAAACAGATTTAGCAATGAAAAGACCAGAGCTGAACAGAAAAGTTGGTCTTCTAATACAAAACTCAAGAGAAGTGTAAAAGGTAAAAGAAAAAAAAACTAAGTTTCTTTTAAAAAAACTTTTTAAAAGTTTACATCATTATATGGGAAGATGATATGTTTAACTACTGAGAATTGTATCTCAGTTAGAAGTATATTCAGAGGCCATAGTCATAATCTAATTTTATTGTGATAATATAAAAAAAAAGCTAGAGGTAAAAAATGTATTGTACTAGAAGAAGAATAAAGAAGTGGTAAGACAGATCACATTACATCTCATGGGGAGGCTAAATAAAAAGATCTATTACAATTGAGGAAAATATGGGAGGATGATGAGCCTTGTGTGAACCTTAACATCATAGAATTAAAGGCTCAAAGAGAGAATATCAGGCATATATACTTTAAGAGGAATAAAACATCTTTTCTCACCCTATAGGGAAGCAGGAGAGGAAAGGGGAAAAAAAGGGAGAGGCTACTAGAAGGAATAATAGAAGGGAAAAGGGATCTAAAGGGGACAGGGATTATAAAAGGGGAGGGCTATTTAAGGGAGTTGGTAATCAAAAGCAAAACACTGATGAAGGAAAAGGGGAAAGGAAGAAGAAAAGTATAATTTGGAGAAAATAAGATGGGAGAATATGCAGAGTTAGTAATTTTAACTGTGAATGTGAATGGAATGAACTCTCCCATAAAATGGAAGTGGATAGCAGACTGGATTAAAAGTCAAAATGTTACAATATGTTATTTACAAGAAACACATTTAAAGCAGAATGATACATATAGATTAAAGGAAAAAAGATGGAGCAAAATCTATTATGCTTCAGCTGAAGTAAAAATAGAAGCTGTAACAATCCTGGGGTATCAACCCTGATCTCAGATTAAATAAAAGTAAAATGAGATCTAATTAAAAGAGATAAGGAAGGAAATTATATTTTGTAAGGATTTCATAAGTAACAAATTAATATCAATACTAAAGAAATATGTGGTGTAGCACCCACTAGAGGAGAACTAGAGGAGAAGTTCAGAGCTGCAAGAAGAATTAGACAACAAATATATATAGACATTATACTCAATCTTGATCTCTCAGAACTAGAACAATGCATGAGATAGTTTACTTCTCAGATCTGTTCAGGAAGAAGGAATTTGTGACCAAAGAAGAAGTGCAACTCATTATTGATCACAAAATAAATAACTTAGATTATATTAAGCTAAAAAGTATTTGGACAAATAAAACTAATGAAGACAAGATTAGAAGGGAAGCAATAAATTGGGAAAACATTTTTTTTTTTTTTTACATTCAAAGGTTCTGATAATGGCCTCATTTCTAAATAAAGAGAATTGACTCAAACATGAGAATTCCAGCGATTCTCCAATTGAAAAATGGTCAAAGGATATGAACAGTTTTCAGATATAGAAATTGAAACCATTTCTAATCATATGAAAAACTCTAAATTGCTATTGATCAGAGAAATACAAATTAAGATGAAAGAAATATAAATTAAAACTACTCTGAGATACCACTTCACATGTCTCAGGCTGGCTAAGATGACAGGAAAAGATAATGATTAATGTTGGAGGGCATCTGGGAAAACTGGGAGACTAGTTTGTAGAATTGTGAATGGATACAGACATTCTGGAGAGAAATTCATAATTATGTTTAAAAAGTTATCAAACTGCACAAACCTTTTGATCCAGCAGTGTGACTACTGGGCTTATATCCCAAAGAGATCTCAAAGGAGGGAAAGGGACCCATGTGTGCAAAAATGTTTGTGGCATCCCTCTTTGTAGTGGTAAGAAACTGGAAACTGAATGGATGCCCATCAGTTGGAGAATGGCTGAATAAGTTATGATATATGAATGTTATGGAATATTATTGTTCTATAAGAAATAATCAGCAGAATGATTTTAGAGAAGCCTAGAGAGACTTACATGAACTGTTGAAGAAAAAGGAGATCATTATACATGGCAACAGAAATATTTTACAACAATTAATTCTGATGGACTTGACTCTTTGCAACAATGAGATGATTGAGGCCAATTCCCAATTATCTTGTGATGAAGTTGAAGTATCTACACCCAGAAAGAGGACTGTGGGAACTGAGTGTGAATTTTCAACCTTGTTGTGTTCAGTGCATTTTGTTTTCTTACTCATTTTCTTTCCTTTTTTCTTATGTAGCATGATAAGTGCATAAATATGTTTACATATATTGGATTTAACATATATTTTAATAGATATAACATATATTGGATTGCTTTCCATCTAGAGGAGGGGGTGGGGAAAAGGAGGGAAAACTTGGAACATAAGGCTGTGGGTCAATTTTTAAAAAATTATCCATTCATGCCCATCAATTGGAGAATGGTTGGGTAAATTGTGGTATATGAATGTTATGGAATATTATTGTTCTGTAAGAAATGACCAGCAGGATGAACACAGAGAGGCTTGGAGAGACTTGCATGAACTGATGCTGAGTGAAATGAGCAGAATCAGGAGATTATTATATACTTCAACAAGGATACTATATGAGGATGTATTCTGATGGAAGTGGATTTCTTTGACAAAGAGAAGATCTAACTCAGTTTCAGTTGATCAGTGGTGGACAGAAGCAGCTACACCCAAAGAAAGAACACTGGGAAATGAATGTAAACTGTTTGCATTTTGATCTTTCTTCCCGGGTTATTTCTACTTTCTAAATCCAATTCTCCCTGTGCAACAAGAGAACTGTTCGGTTCTGCACATATATATTGTATCTAGGATATACTGCAACCTATTTAATATATATAGGACTGTTTGCCATCTGGGGGAGGGGGTGGAGGGAGGGAGGGGAAAAATCAGAACAGAAGTGAGTACAAGGGATAATGTTGTAAAAAATTACTCTGGCATGGGTTCTGTCAATAAAAAAGTTATTTTAAAAAAATTTTAAAAATGATCCATTCAAATGTTTTGGAAATAAAAAGCTTCAATAAAAAAAATGAATTCTGTTGTAGACATGTTGAGTATGAAATTCTTATGGAATATCTAGTTTGAAATGTTAAGTAAGTGATTTGTAGATAAGGAATCAGAGCTTAAGAATTGAATTAAGGATTGTAGATTTCAGGAGATTAAGTGCATAGGAATGAAAATTAAATCTGTAGTATCTAATGAGATGCCAGATGAGTGAATCTAGAGAGGTTATTGTAAATGTTTTGTTGAGGGGAGAGATATGTGTATTTTTAAGAGAAATAATTATGTTTTTAATAGTAAAAACATATTTACTAGCCACTTCATTACTTCATAGGATCATAGATCAAGAGTTTATAAAGAATCTTAGTCCATTTCTCTCATCGAATGAATGTAAAAACTGAGATGGGAACATTATGATGCAAATGCCATTGAAATTATTTTGCTCTAAAATTTGTACCAAAGATTCAAATCAAAGGTACAAAACACAATGGATCAGCAACACATCTAAGTATGACAGAATAGATTTAAATGTAATCAGAAAATATACAACAAAGTAAATTTTAAAATACATTAGAGTACAGATAATGTTTATGTGTGGTTTTACAATTCATTATATGGCCCATCGAAATCCTTAAGTTTGAGAAATCCTCAGTGGCCCCAATTATTATCCAAGTTTGATACTGCTTTTTTAAGGGAAGCTAAAGTAGATGAGTTTACATCCCAAAATTTTGTTCAATTAAAACAAAGCAATGCTATTTTCCTACTTTGAAATAATACACTAAACATTAAGTATAAAAGAATAGTAGTGGAATTGACACTTGTCCCAAGAACATTTCTATCTGAATTCTGTCAAATATTAATCAAATGTAAGTTAAGAAAAAATGAGAACCATAATAATAGCTGACATTTACATAGGTCTTGAACGTTTGCAAACTGCTTTAAATTAATTATCACATTTTGGTCTTCCAACAATCCTGTGAGTTTGGTGTTAGGAATTATTCCCCTCTCTGCAATTTTACATTGATAAAATTAAATCTCACATTACTTAAATGATTTTCTCTTAGTTACATAACTGGTAAATGTCAACAGCAGTATTTGAACTTACAATTTATGTAATTTTAGTATTCCATTTATAATGTCTTAGGACTATGGTTCAGTTGCTGGAAAAACTAAAGGTAATTAAAGTATTTAGTTCACTTCATTCATTCATTCATTCATTCATTCTTATATTTATCAAATGAATCATTATAATGTTCTTATGAAGAAGTACTATGAAGAAGCAGCCAGACAGGGTGACAATTGAACAATTTGATTTTTGGCTTGACTAATAGAAGAATCTGATATTTTGGAAATCATTATTCAATTCAAATTAGACATATCTGCTTTAGATTTGGAACAAGGGTAAATAAAATAATAAGCAATGCTCTAAAGCATAATAACGAGGTTTAACTGAGGATTTTTTTTTAATGTGAGCAAAATGACCACCCTTTCTTACTGACTAAACCATGACATGAAATTTCTTTTATTTTTTTAAAAAGAAATTTATTTTTTCTATATTTTAAGTTTGAAACTGTCTCCTTCTCTATGCATCTGATACTAGGGAACACCATTATTTGATAGATATACATACACACAGAGATATATGTTTTTTATCATAACATACTTCTATTTATCAGTTCTTTCTTTGGAGGTGGATCTTCCTTTGTAGGTCTTTTGTAGTTTATTTGAGTATTTATAATAATTGAATAACTTAGTTTTTCATAGTTATTCTTTGAAAAATATTGCTATAATTGTATTTAACTGTTTTTTTTTGTTCTTCTCACTTCACTTTTCATCATTTCATGCAAATCTTTCCATGTGTTTTTTAATATAATCAACCTGATCATCATATCTGATAGCACAGTATTATTTTACCATAATAATATACTAAAACCTGTTTAGCCATTTCACAATTGATGGGAATCCCTTCAATTTTCAGTTTCTTATCACCACAAAGAGAGCTTCTATAAATATTTTAGAACTTGTGCTTCTTTCCTTTTTTCCTTGAACATAAAGAAATTTCTTTTAAAACGACAATATAAAGGGAAATATTATATAATAAAGATATAGGCACTAGAAATTTACAAATGTATATATATGAGTATATACATAAATGTGTATATATATATATATGCACATATATGTATGTATATATATATATGTAACATGTATATAGGTATTTTATTCCACTTATACCTTTTATACAAGTAGCTTTTATAAAAGCTAAATTTTGAATAAATAAATCATTCAGCACAATTTAATATTTTAATTCAAACTAATTTTGGTCATTTTAAAATGCAGCAATTATTAATGGATACAAATTTTTCTTTCTGTGACTTGTAAATCTTTATTTTGTGATAGCTCAAATCACTTCTCTCCTGAAGTGAACAGAAAAAAATTGGAGATAAATTTTCATTTTGCTAAGAACACACAAAATCCATGTCCCAGCTCTGAGCTGTTTCTATAATGATTTTTTTAAAATGGACGATATATAAAACAAAACAAAAAAGCATTTCATGAAAGAGTCAACATTTTCTGATGAAAATATGTTTTCTGTAGCAGTTTACAGCTTTAAATCCTAATAGTATCATCATGGTAGCTGACAGTAGCACCTATCTTATGAACATCCAAATAAAATTTTGACATTTGAGCTATTTCATTCTGAAACATGTAGTTTTAGAAATTGGGATAATGTTTTATTCTCTTCTACAAGAACTATGGGGAATTTGCTCTGTAAATGATAGAGCATTAGAGTGAATCCTTCTTGTTTCATAGTTTTTACAGGAGATAAAAATGTACAAAAGTGGATGGGGAGGGAGCTTATGAATAATGAATGTTCTTTTACAGCTGAGTTAATGATCTCACGAAACATGTTTTTGATCAATGAATCATGTAGAAAGATTTGTTTAGACTTGGAGAAATCAATAAGCCATTTTGTAAAACAGAAAATAGATTTTTGAGGGTATTAGATTAATTTTCAAATTTAATAGAACAGGGGCAGCTAGATGGTACAATGGATAGGGCACAGTCCCTGCAGTTAGGAGCACCTGTAACACTTACTAATGGTGTGACCCTGGCCAAGTCACTTAATACTAATGGCCTTCCTCTCCTCCTCCCAAATATATTAGTTCATCAAGCAAAAAAGCTGAGTAGGTTTTAGGGATTTTGGGGCAAACTTTAAAATTAATGATACTGTGAATCAGCTGGTAGTAAAAAAAGAAAGGAAAGGGAAAGAAAGGAGCGGAAGAGAGATAGAGACAAAGAGGCAAGGAATGAAGGAAGGAAAGAAGGGAGAAAAGATAGAGAAAAAAAAAAGAAAGTGAGGAGTAATTTAAGTGAGGAGCATATAATTAATATAATAATGTTTGCACCATCTATCTCATAGTGCCATTATAATAAACATGAGTCACATACCAGAAAATGTGGAATTATTAAGGGCCCTTCATCTGAGTTGTAGAGCTGCTATGCAAAGGTCATCATCCTCTTTATAACAGCTCCTTAAATATTACTATGTGACTCCTTTAGGCTTATCAAAGCTTAATAGCAAATTCAATTTCACTAATCTAAATATTGAGAGATTCCAAGAATTCTATCTCTGGAGGAAGTAGGGAAATAAACTTGAGTAATAATATTTTGAATTAAAGGATCTGTCAACAAAGGATCAGGCTTGAGTGAGTTTAGAAATTCTGGAAATGTAGTTTCAAAGAAGAAAAAAATAATACTTTATTTAAAGAAGAGAGAACTTAGCCATGTATATATAGGTAAATATTTAACAATCAGCTCCTTTGGGGGAGGGAATTGGGAGGGATGTACAAATGACACACTTAAATTTAAGCTGTAAAAAGTCTAGAAATTAACAAAACAAAGAAATTTTGTTTTTGTAGCATTTTCCAATTTAGAGGTTATAAAGAACTCTCAGTTAGAATTTAATAATTGGCTATTTTGAGCTGGTTTGGCTTAAGCACATCTCTTACCCTAAGAGAGGATGCCAATGGTTGCAACTTAATAGGACACTACACATGAAAGCAATAGTTTAGAGGAGGAGAGAGCTTCTTAGTCAAAAAGGAATGATCATTTCTTAGGTGAAATGGAATAGTAATGAAAAACAGATCTTTTTTTGAAAGAGAAAACTTTCAAAATAATTCAACTGGGAAGAATCTCTAGGAGTTTGTATTATCGTGGTAATATTGCCCCTCAGGCAGTAGGAAAATCTATGAAATATTGTAAACATTTTTATAAAAAGGGGTTTTTCCCTTGCTGTATACTTTCCCACTCTATTTTAATTAAAAGCTATTGATATTTGATTTATACTACAAAGTAGGGGCTTTTTAAACTTTTTTCACTCATGACCCTTTTTTGCCTAAGGAATTCTTATCTACCCCTGAGTATATAAATATATAAAATCATTATACAATTGAATGTTTACTTAAAATAAATCATAATTTCATGACCTCAAATTCAATAAGGATATACATATGAGTTTACATCCCAGAGTTAAGAAGCTAAAGTATAGATGATGATTCAATATAGCTATGAGAATTAGGTGGTACAGTGGATAGAGTGCTTGTGTAGGAGTTAGAAAGTCCTTATTTCAAATCCGATCATTTATGCTGCTTAGCTGTGTAATCCTAGGCAGGTCACAACCTCTCTATCTTCCTCAGTTTCTTCATCTGTAGAATGGGAATAAAAATAGCAACTAATTATTATTTTCCATACTTGATTCTTATTTGGCTTTCTCTCATATTTATAGGTCTTTGTTCACAGTCTTCTAAATCTGTTATGGACTTTTCTCTCATATCGAATTCTTAACATCCCTCTCTTTTTTGAATGCATTATTTTATTACGCTTCTCAATGAAGATTCCCTGACAGTTCCCTACCCTTAGAAAATACTTACCAAATGAAATAATGCATATAAACTGATTTGTGAAACTGAATATGCAAATTATGGACTATTTGATTAATAATAATATTGACAGAGTTACCAATTGTTGGAGAGAGCAGAGAGATTATTTTGGATTTCACCTCTGACTTACACATACTAGTTGTATAATCCTGGTCAAATTACCTATACTTTTAATGTCCAAGGAAATTCTCTATGACCATAAATTACAGAGAAAATGCTGACTAATATTAATGAAGTTAATTTTGTCACCTGAGAGTTTATTTGATCAATAAAGATACAAGTCTAGTCCCTTTCCCTATAATATTTTCTCTTTTTCTCAAAATTTTCTTAAAAATTTTGCTTGCAATTTTCTTTTCTCACATTTCAGAATCATATCATATTATTCATATTATCTTCCTTCTAACATTTGGACTGTAAATTATTACTTTATGTTCCAGTGAAAGGATAATGCATTACTCATAATTAGAGCTTAATGTACAATTTTAATTTTTGAACAAAAATTTTGATAAAAATAGCCATCCATATGGGTGTGTTTCAATGTATATGTTTGTTGACACACAAATAGATTCATATATATGTGTACATGTATAACAG